>NC_091472.1:212050906-212650906 GCF_036971445.1 Narcine bancroftii
AGCACTATCCTAATAAAAGGAAGTTTGCAGTAGGTCATTACTGACAACAGAGAGGCAAATCTTTCGTTACATCTATCAAAACTGAATTCAACCCTTGGCCTCCATCCAGCGTACTTAATATCCAATAGTCTGGATTGGATTGCACTTTAGGCCACAGTGCCAGCAACCCAGGTTCGAATCTGGCGCTGTCTGTAAGGAGTTTGTGTGTTCTCCCTGTGTTTGCGTGGGCTTCCTCCAGGTGCCCCGGTTTCCTGCCACCCTTCAAAACGTGTGGAGGTTGCAGGCAAATTGGGTGTAATTGGGCAACACTGGCTTGTGGGCCTGTTACCGTGCTGAATGTTTAAATTTACAATAAATAAACTGATTTAGGGTATTACCTGTTGAAGGACATTACTGGATGCCTCCATGCAATAAAAAAATAATTTCTGCAATGTTAAAGTCAAAGGATTTAGGACTCCGGATTCGTTTAATGTTGAGGGAAGTTTTAAGCTCCTTCTGCAATTCTGTATTTTTACTTCAAAATGTCAAGGCTCTTTTTTGGAATGTTGAATATAATTTTTAAATTGCATTTCAAGATAATAGAGCTTTTTGACGACTATTACATTGGATATAACATGCTTTGGAGCATTGGAAGATTGGGAAATATCCCCATTTTAAAGAAATTCTTCCTTTGCATCTGGAGAAAGCTACTAAACCTGTTTCCCTGCTAATGGTAACTAACGTGAATTGTTGGGTTGTAATGGGTGCTCTGATCGAAGTGTCTGTGGGGGTCAGAATAAGGAGGTAAATGTGGGGGAAGCTCACCCAGGGCAGCAGACGTAGCCACCATTGTAATCACTAAGAAATCCAATTCAGTACCTGGGAGAAACTTCATCCAAAGATTAGTTCAATAATTTGAAATTTGGTACTATATTGAGTAGCAAACAACTGCCATTGAGGTGCTCCATGGAAAGGGGCTTAGAAGCAGAGGATATGATGAAGTCAAGCAGGTGACTGCATGTCCCCGTTTACAAATCCAGTAGCAGTCATTTATATTAATTCAAGCCTGCTTTACCATTTAGCATCGTCAGGACTCAGCCTGTAACTTGAATGGACATTCACACCTTATCCCCATTTTCCTAGGTGCCCAATTATCTGTCAATCTCCATCTTCAATGAACTTTACTATCTGCGATGCCCTAAGGCAGAGAGCCCCCAAAATCCCGCAGCTGCATCTCTCCTGACCTCAGCCCCAAAATGACTGATTTCTTATCTTGTGACTAATTCCACTGCATAAATAGAGACACACAAGAGACTCCAGATGCTGGAATCTGGAGCAAAAAAACCCCAATCTGCTGGAGGAAGTCAGTGTGTCGAGCAGCATTAGTGGGAGAGGAAAAATGGTCCAGCAGACTGAGTTTTCTGAGTTTGAGTTGGGTGAAAGTTGGTTTTGAGAAATCCAACTTTTCAGTAAACGTACGGTGATACGACAGTTCTCCAACAGTACAGCTCTCATCTCCTCTGCCCTGGAGCCTCACCAATGTGCTTATCCTGGATTGAGGCTTGAACCTTCTTTTGATTCCAAGAAAGGTAGTGATACTGTAACGGCATTGATTTACCACTCACTCATTTCTTCCAGCACACTTCCAGACTTTCTTTTCATTATTCACTGGACACAACATTGCATTCTTCACCTCCCCAAACACCACCCAGCCAAGCCCCTCTGACCTTATCAATGGCTCACGGCCACACGGGTGATCCTGACGCTTTCACTCTCCTCCTGTGTCCAGGAAGGTAACTTGAACAATACCAATTGAACTCACTCCTTCAAACCATGATTTTTATAAAGGAGAATTTTTGAATTGTAACAGAGCAGGAGAAAGTCAATCAGCTCATCCATCCATTTGCTTAGTCTTGTATTTATCTTCCTTTCACGAATTTACTCAGTTCTCTTTATGGCACCATTTTAAACAAAATACCTTAAAATACATGAACAGATTCTCCTTCTTTAGTGTCTTGCTATATCTAAGCTTTTAACTATATAACAATTACAGTACAGAAACAGGCCATCTTGGCCCCTCCAGTCTGCACCGATTTAAATGAACTCCACTAGTCCCACCTACCCGCTCCCTGTCCATAACCCTCCAATCCCCTCACATCTATGCACTCATCCAACCTTCTCTTAAATAGCAAAATTGACCCTGCTGCAACCATCTCTTCCAGAAGGTCATTCCACTCAGCCACCACTCTCTGAGGGAGGAAGTTTCCCCTCATGTTACTTCTAAACTTTTGCCCCCTAACCCTTAACTTATGACCCCTCATTCCAATCTCTCCTACCCTCAAAGGGGAAGAGCCTATTCACATCTACTTGTCTATCCCCCACATAATTTTAATTACCTCTATCAAATCCCCCCTCAACCTTCTACGCTCTAATGAATAAAGACCCAGTCTACTCAATGTTTCTCTGTATTCTAGATACTGCAATCTGGACAACATTTTAGTAAATCTTCTCCACACCCTCTCCACCTTTTCCTGGTATCAGATACCAAAGGGCCTGTTACTGTGCTGTATGCCTAAATTTTCTTTTAATAGAAATTTTTAAAAAATTTAATTCCAAATTTGCAGTATCCAGAAACAATAGACTCATCACTCCAGCTAATGATTGAGTTGTAATTTTGAATGATTTATTATTCCTATTGAACTGATTCCTCTCAATAAAATCAAGGACCCCGTGCAGTACGTTTCCCTGTATCTGAAGTTCTGAATACTGAAAAGATCCAAAAGCTGAGCTTCTTTGCGGTGCTGACGTGACGTCACAAGCTGGAAAAAAAAGCCCATTGTCAATGAGGAAACATTTGAAAAAGCCATTGAGGAGAATTTCTAGTGTTGGGTGCTGCGTTTATCTTATTTTGTAAGCAGAGATCAAGATGGGTTTTTTTTTTGGTACGTATTAAACATTATTTCATGCTGTTGTTTATGTTGTGTGACCACTGATGCAAGTATCCTGCTGATGCTACTGAGCTGAACGCCGATGTTGCCGTTAACCGAGGGAAAAAAAAACCCCAACAACCGAAAACCGTTTTGGATACTGGGAAATGTACTGTTGTAGCAGGCTGAATGACTGCGTGAGGAAATGGGTCGAATTGCCACAACGTGCAGCCGGTCCAAGATGGTGCAGGCTCCCCTTCACTGCCGAGAAGGAGCCCGCACCTAGTGGCACACACAGGCGAAGGACCCCCCCCCCACCTCCGTGTAGCGGCCGGAGAATGACACTCATGCCGCGTGGATGCCTCTTTACTCGGTAGCACTGCCACAGCAGTTGCTGCACTGTATTACAATAGTGAAGGGGCAGAGGAACATGGATAGAAACTTGACAAGAACCAACAGGAAATGGTGATGAGGTATGTGCCTCTTTTTTCCAGAGTTGCCACCAGGTCCACTGTTCTGAGTATACAAGGCATAATTTTACATTTATAGCACAGTATAGTGCAAACAGTCCTCAAAACTATTCTGAAAGTGCCTGGCTTACGGAGGGTTTATGCTTGGCCTGCCTTGTACCCTGCTGGTTAGTCTACAAGTTAATTTTCCTTGAGGAATAGCTCCACCTCCAGTGTAATCAGCAATGTTCCATGCTGTTCCTTGAGCTCTGGGTTCTCACTGAAGAATCTGAGGCACTTCCTGCATGAATGGGTCCCACGTTGCTGGAATTGATGGCGGTACATTGTTGAAGTGGAATTTCACCTGGGCACATCAGTCCAAACTGCCAGTGTTTGCAAATCAATAGTATTTAGTTGTATTAATGAGGAGTCTTAAGACCAATGGAATTCAATCATATCAGCGAAGCTAGCCATTAATACAGTGGAATCCAACAGCTGTTGCCAAACTATTTCACCTTCCGCACTGCAAGAATGGAATGCAGAATATCATGGCACATTGGCATTCCCTCCTTCTCCTCCCTTCAGATGAAATACCTTCTGGCAGATCCATAGACTTCGCCACAGGCAGGCGGGTGGGTGAGTGGGGCTGTTTGGTTTGCTGGTCCGCTACGCCAAGCTCTCCCCCGCTCCCATCGCCAAGACACTATTTCCCACCTGACTTGCTGTTCCCTGTTGAATGGTGGTGGGCCGGGACTTGAAGAGGATGGCGCATCTCTTCAAGGAGACCTGGAAACCTTTGCCTTGACGGGGCTGTGCATAGAGAGCTTTTCCTGGTGTGGGACTTGCAGGCCTGTCCACTAGAGTTTGCCAAACGCCTCAACATTGGGGTGTTTGGCCTGTGAGAGATTGCCAACCTTTTCATTGGAGAATTGTGTGGAGGTAGGTTTTCTATGCCTTGAATATACAGGGAGGCAGAGATCACGTAGTAGACCACGAGCTTGGTGCTGATGGGGGGATGGTCTTTTCTTCAGTTGACTGAAGGCTGTGCTGGTGCACTGCAATCAGTGTGGATCTTGTGATCAATCTCTGACTTCACCGGAGAGTTAGCCCACAGAAAAAAATGGAAGGTTTTCCAGGGTTCAGGTGTAGATCTTCATTGCCAAATGGGAGGAAACAGCCTCAAACTGTGGAACTCCGTTGTATTGCCTTGGTGAAAATGTAATTGTTACTTGCTGGTGTCCCCCTCCCCCCCACCCATCCCACAGATGTACACCTTCTTAAATGTATGCAGACTATAAAATAATCGCTTAGTGCTTAGTTCTGAAGTGAAAACAGTGAAGGTTGAAGGACTTCTTGCTCACCTCGGCAGACTGGGATTGCTTGTTCGTGTTGTTGGGGAGGGTGGAAATTTGTATGGCAGGAGGACGAGAAGGCTAACAGAAAGGCAGGGAGAAGCAATGCAAGACTACAAGTTGGAAGCAGAAAAGTCAAATGTAAGCACCACAAAGATGACTAGATTCTGAAAGGACTGTGAGGGGGATTTTATCCAAATGAAGCATAGTCAGTACCTGTGACATAGGGGTGCAACTTAGTGGCCTTTCCGCCAACGTAGTTGTGGATGGAGATGACGAGGAATTAAATATCTAAGGAAAGGCAGGAAAGCGAGAGAGGTAGAGCAACGCTCTTAATTCAGGATGAGATCAGTGTGTTAGAGATGATGCAAGATCTAAGGAGCAGAAGGTTGAGATCTTCTGGATCCAGCTAGAGATTAGGAATGGAGAGGAGGAAAAAGAAAATCGGTGGGAGTTGTCGGTAGGACCCCGGATAATATCATTATGGTGGTGCAGGCAATAAACCAAAAGATGACTGATGCATGTTAGAATGGAATGGCAGATGTCATGCCCAGAGTCACCTTGCCCAGAGAATGGGCAGTTCAAATTGGTTGAAGCAGTCTTGAGGAGGAGCTCCTAGAATGCATCCATGATATTTTCCTTGAATAACATGTTTCTATGAAGGCAGGAACAGGGTACTGATCAGCCATGATCATATTGGATGGTGGTGTAGGCTCGAAGGGCCAAATGGCCTACTCCTGCACCTAGTTTCTATGTTTCTATGGTCCTGTGCCATGAGATTAATGATCTCATAGTCAGGGATCCATTTGGAAAGATTGGTCACAGTCTGATTGAACTTCTCATACAAATGGAGGGTGCAACAGTTTGATCTAAAACTAGTGTAGGATGGCTAAACAAGGGGGATTGCGGGGATGAGGGAGGAGTTGGCCAGCGTAGACTGGGAACACAGGATATGATGGGAAAGTGGATGATTTTCAACATGGTTTTTATGTCCAGTCAAAAGCAAGGACAGTGAAGAGTGGGAACAGCCAGCCTTGGATGAGTAAGGAGATCAAGGAAAGCATCAAACTAAATGCTCATGTGTACAAAGTGTTCAAGAGCAGTGGGAAACCTGAAGGCGAGAGAAACTTTACAAAGCAAAAAGAACCACTAAGCAAGCACTGAAGAAAGAGAAAATAGATTATGTAACTACAGCAAAATATAAAAAGAGAGAGTAAAAGATTTCGAAAAACTATAAAAAGTGGAAAAGGGTGACTAAAGAGATGAGAAGGGGGAATTGATGTGTAATGTATGAAGGGCCAAGGCCTTGAACGTCCCATTTTGTGTCGGTCTTCAAAGTGCAGGACACATCCAGCATGCCGGAGAGATGTGTTACGGATGTGAAGGGAGGAGAGAACCTTGATATAATTGGAATCACTAAAGAGAGAACGCTGAGCAAACTAATGACCCCAAAGGTAGAAGGCCCCTGGCTCTGATGGAATATATCCCACGGTAAAGGAAATGGCGAATGTTGTAGTTGAACGTTTGCGATAATTTGTCTGGACTTTGGGTAGGTTCTGGGAGATTGCAAATGTTTTAAAGAAGGATCTAGGCAAAAGGCAGATAACTATAGGCCAGTTAGTCATCATCAGGCTGACAGAGTGTGGATTCAGGAAGGGCAGGTTCTGTTGAGCAAGTTTACTGGAGTACTTTAAGGATATCATAATGAGCATAGTGGATAGAGGGGAATGGGTGGATGTGGTGCACTTGGATTTCCAGCAGACATTTGGCAAGGGTTGGGGTGATGCATTAGCATGGATGGAGGACTGGCTAACCGACAGAAAGCAGAGATTTGTGATAAATGGGAGTTTCTCTGGTGGGTAATCAGTAGTGAGTGGAGTTCCACACTAGTCAGCCTGTTCACGATGCACTTTACAGATTCAGAAGGTAGACTGAGGGTAAAAGATTGTTTTTTTTTTTGAAAGAGAAATGATGTACAAAATAATACAATTTTTTTCATATTATCAACTTAAATTGCATTTAAAAAGGAAACTAGCTGTAAATTTAAGACTTCCGGAACAAAGTCAATTTGAATATTTAATTACAGATACATTTATTGAGAAATTTATTACTAATATGTATGTAAAATTGCAAGATATTGTGGGGGAAAAGGAATCATATAAATCTTAAGACTTAAATATACAAATTCAAGAGGAAGTATGGTCAAGACTGTGCCAGGAGAGTATCACAAATCCAATTAATTCAAGATATCAAATAATTCAATACAATCTTTTACTTCAATTATACTACACTCCATATAAATTAAATGGACTTAATTCAAATTATTCTGATCAATGTTTTAGATGTAATAAGGACTTTTTTTTACATTCGGTTTGGTCCTGTGTAAAAGTGGAGGAATTCTGGAAGGATTTGAGTATATTATTAGGAAGATAGAAATACCCCAAAAGATCTGAGAATATTTGTGCTTGGTAATGTGTATGAAGCAGTCACGAAATTGAAGTTGGATAAATATCAAATAAAATTTCTGAATATAGCAATAGTGGTAGTGAAAAAATGTGTGGCAATAACATGGAAACCAGAGAGTTTTATAACAATAGAACATTGAAACATAAATTTGTATGGCATTTAGAAAAGGTTACTTACAGTTTAAGGAATCACATTGGGAATTTTTTTATAAGATTTGGGGACCATATATGTATTTTGTTAGTAAAAGTCCATCCACATCAATTAATATTTAGAGAATAAAATAATTATGGTAAGAAAATATGAATAATAATATATGTGTAGATTTAGGTGTTTTCTTTCTCTTTCTTTCTTTTCCTTTTTTTGAGGGGTGGGGAGAAAATATTTAAAAAATTTGTATCATTTTGTATTATGTTATTATAATGAATCTGTATACAATTTAGTCAATGTCTGTATTGATACAAACAATAAATAAAATTTTCAAAAATAAAAGATTCAGAAGAGGGGACCAAGTGTAGCATATCTAAGCTTGCTGATGACATTAAACTGATTAAAAAAGCAAATAGGGCAGATGACGCGATGAGTCTGCCGAGAGATATAGACAGGTTTAGGTGAGTAGGGAGCGACAGGTGGAGTACAGTGTTGATAAATGTGATATTGTCCACTTTGGAAGGAAAAATAAAAGATCAGGTGATAAATGGTGGTGGATTGCAGTGTGCTGTGGTCTTGGGAGTGCTTGGGCATGAATCACAAAAGGCTGATTTGCAGGTGCAGCAGGTAATCAAGAGGGTAAATAGAATGTTGGGCTTCATTGCTAGAATGATTCAATTCAAGGACATGAAGGTTCTACTGCAACTGTACAGGGCACCGGTTAGGCCGTACTGGATGCAGTTCTGGTGTCCTTACTTGAGGAAGGACGTACTGGCTTTGGAGGCGGTGCAGAGGAGGTTCACCAGGTGGATTCCAGAGATGAGGGGGTTAGCCAATGAAGAGAGATTAGGTCACCTGGGGATTACTCTCACTAGAATTCTGAAGAATTTATTTAAATTTAAATTTTAAATTTAGACATACAGCATAGTTCCAGGCCATTTCGGCCCACAATTCCATGCCGCCCAATTTACACCCCATTAACCTACAACCCCCTGGTATATTTCGAGGAAACCGGAGCCCTTGCAGAAAACTCACGCACACACAGGGAGAAAGTACAGACAGCGTGGGATTTGAACCCTGGCCCTGGTCACTAGCGCTATAAAGGCGTTGTGCTAACCACT
This sequence comes from Narcine bancroftii, assembly GCF_036971445.1. Classification (NCBI taxonomy): domain Eukaryota; kingdom Metazoa; phylum Chordata; class Chondrichthyes; order Torpediniformes; family Narcinidae; genus Narcine; species Narcine bancroftii. The sequence goes on from NC_091472.1 coordinate 212,059,348, forward strand.
ACTCCAACCACACTGCCCTAATGAGAGGGGATCTTATAGAAACATAAAATTATGAAAGCAATGGATAAGAAATTTGTTTCCACTGCTAAGTGGGACTAGAAGTAAGGGACATAGTAGCCTTAAAGATTCAAAGGTGAACATTTAGGATGAAGTTGAGGAGCTGCTTTTCCCAGAGAGTAGTGAACCTATGGAATTGTCTGCCCAAGAAAGCGGTAAGGGGCTTCTCCATTAAATATATTCAAGACAAAGTTGGATAGATTTTTGCGAGGTACAGGAAGTTGAGGGTTATGGGGAAAGAAGCAGGGACGTGATGCCTAGTCCATGGCCGGATCAGTCATTAAACAGCAGAGGTTCAATGGACTCGATGGACCTCCAATTTATGTTCATCCCGTCGATTAATTACAACTCCACTGGGGAGCTGTGGGAGCCGAATTATTGTTGCAGAAAGGAATATTGGTCAGGCCTCATATGATGCCACGGCCTTGCATGGTCCCAAATTACACCAAGAATGGGTTTACAGTGGTCTTTTAGCCAAGGATAACAGCATTCAAAATATAACTAAAAAGGGAATCACTTTTGACAATTTTTTAAAAATCCTATATACATCTTGGTTGATGGAAGGAAAAGATTTGATGAGATACTGATTTATTTTGGCTTTTCTGGTGGTGTCTCCATTATATCTAGGAGGGTGCAACTTCCACTGCATCCTAAGGAAGGAGCTCAGAGAGTTAGTAGAGTGGATCCTTGTGATAACTTGCTCTGTGGCAATCCCCAGTTTGACCCCTCTGCAGTTTACCTCTTTCAGGAGCTCGAAAGTCTCCTGGACCCAGCTAAGGTCCCTGATTTATAGCAGGAGAACTTCAGGCTCCTTTTTCAGCTGCTGTCAAGAAGGCAAAGGGAATGTCGGCCTTCATTGCTAGAGGGATTGAAGTTTAAGAGCAGGGAGGTCATGCTACACTGTATTGGTGAGACTGTGTCTGGACTAATGCGTGCAGTTCTAGCCACTTACTTGAGGGAGGATGTGCTGGCTTTTGGGGAGGTTCCCCAGCTTGATCCCAGATATGAAGGGGTTGGCCTACAAGGAGAGATTGAGCCATTTGGAACGTACTCGCTGGAATTTAGAAAAATGAGAGGGGATCTTGGAGAAACGTATAAAATTCTGAAAGGCATTGATAAGATCGAGGTAGGCAAGTTATTCCCATTGGTGGGAGAGACCAGAACTAAGGGGCATAACCTCAACATTCAGGGTTAGGACGGAGATGAGGAGGAACTGCTTTTCACAGAGCACGGTGAATCTGTGGAATTTGCTGTCTGTTGAAGCAGAGGAGGCGACCTCAGTAAATATATTTAAGACCAGGTTGGATCGATTTCTGCGTAGTAGGGGAATTAAGGGATATGGGGGAAAAGGCAGGTAGATGGAGATGAGCCATGATCTCATTGAATGGCAGAGCAGACTGGATGGCCAACTCCTGCTCCTATTTCTTACATTCAAGGCTCTTGTTGATTTTCATCTGGCGTGTGGCCTTTCAAGCTTGGGCTGCACATCTTTTAAGCCGATATTTTGAGTGCCTTTTCCAGCGGCTGCAAGCCTGGCTCCCTGGTCCTAATGAATCCCTCTCTGTTCCTGGTCATCACCTTGTGTGCTTGAGTTGTGGATGGTCGCGACCATTCGAGATAATCCACGGATGCCATTGAGCGAACAACAAGAAGCTGGAGAAGTTGTCTGATCATCTCTGCCCATGGATGCTGCCTGACTGGTCACGTTCTTCCAGCACCAGCCGTGTTTGATTTTCTCCCTTGTGATCGCTTCATTGCTGGACTCTCCTTCTGTTCTGTGGCTCAAGCTTGAATCTTGCCTTGGGTAGGCCATTGGTCCCTGGGAGGTGATTAGATCTCTCGGCACTTTATTTACAAGACACGGTCATTAGAAATTTACAGTAGTATTCTATTTTTTTAATATTTTTCACGCCAGCTTCATTAATTGGCTTTCCCTCCAACTAAAATCAGTTTGTGGGTCCTTCAGATTTAGAACGATGCTAAACACCACTTTGAGGAAGCACGGAGATATGGGGTGGGAGAAAGCTACGTCAGGGTGGCATGGTTTAGCAGTGCCAGCGACCAGGGGTTCGAATCCTGTGCTGTCTGCAGGGAGTTTGTACGTTCTCCCCGTGTTTTCTCTGGGCGCCCTAATTTCTTCGTACCATTCAATACGTACTGGGGGTTGTAGGCCAATTGGGTGCAGTTGAGTGGCACAGGCTCATGGGCTGGAAGGGCGTGTTACTGTGCTGAACATCTACATTAAAAATTAAATTAAAATTCAATCTCCCCCTTCCAGTGATGTCACCGTGAGGGATTCAAGATTAAAATTGTTCCGTTTGAAGCCAGTGTTGTTAAATGAAGCTTTGAATGAAAGAGCTTTGTCCCAATTCCTTCTCTCTACTCCACTACTCCCTTCTATTCTCTTATTTTTTTGTCTGATTCAATGTGCCATTCTTTAACACTAATCGAACCCTGACCCTGGGAAGTATTACAAAGGGCTGTATGGTCTGGACAGGGAGTGCACACTCTCCAGCCTCTTCACTGTAGGTAGACTGTCTTCCTGTTGGTGAGGTACTGAGACTTTCCATTCATGTTACAAACGGGACTAATTAGTACCCAAGAGTGAATACATTTCTCATCCTGCATTGCTTTTGAATGTAACATCAAAGGAACAACTTCCTTTGTGTTTTTTTTACTCCTTTTTCCAAGATCTATATAAATAAGTAGTTGTATAATACAATTCAGACATGGTGGTAGCAGGAAAAAAAAACTTAGCTATGCTATTCAAGCACTGTGAAGCATGGCATAGAATTCTGAATAGAGCAGGCATTACTGAGGACCAGTACATGTGCCTCCTTGATCACTTGAGATGAATTAAGTGGAGCTCCACGTTTATCAAAGGAAGTCCTACAACATCTGTTTTAGTTGAAGAACAATCCCAAAACTCCCGAATAGTGAAGAGGGTGACCTGCGGATTCCTGAGGCATTGTGGGGAAGCCCTCTCCTCCCCAGCCAAAGGACTGGGTAGCCACTTCAGAGTAGCCTGGGTGCATGCATCCAGGAATTGGCTGCTCCATGGTGATCTGATAGATGGAGAGCCAAAATAATCGCATAACACTCATGAATTCCACACTCAGTTCAGTCATGGCATGCTATCCTCCAACCGTGATACTATTAACATTCCCAAAAAAGCCACTTCTTGATCGTGGCGACCCATATAACCATATAACCACTTACAGCACAGAACAGGCCAGTTCGGCCCTACTAGTCCATGCCGTAGCAAATCCCCACCCTCCTAGTCCCACTGACCAGCACCCGGTCCATACCCCTCTAGTCCCCTCCTATCCATGTAACGATCCAGTCTTTTCTTAAATGTAACCAATGATCCCGCCTCGACCACGTCTGCCGGAAGCTCATTCCACATCCCCACCATTACATTTATCATAACTTTACAGTGATTTTATCTCTTTCCTTCCCTCCCCACCCCCCAGCTCGCTATCTGGCAGGGGCTGACTCCAGAGGCAAGTTGCTTTGAATGTGCAGCTGTACAGGGCCTTGGTGAGTCCACACATGGAGAACTGCGTGCAGTTTTGGTCTCCTTATCTGAGAAAGGGTACATTCGCCATGGTGGGGGTGCAGAGAAGATTCACTAGACTGATACCAGGGATGGAAGGACTTGAATATGAAGAAAGGTTGGATAGACTAAAGCTGTATTGTCTGGAATTTAGAAGATTGAGGGGGGATCTTATAGAAACATATAAAATTCTTAAGGGTTTAGACAGATTAGACGCAGGTAGGTTTTTTCCAATGGTGCGAAAACCAGAACCAGGGGTCACAGTTTAAGGATAAGGGGGAAGGTTTTTAGGACTGAGATTAGGAAAAATTTCTTCTCTCAGAGAATGGTGGATCTGTGGAATTCTTTGCCACGGGAAGTTGTTGAGGCCGGTTCCTTGTCAATATTTAAGAGTAGGTTAGATTTGGCCCTTGTGGCTAAAGGGATCAGGGGGTATGGGGAGAAAGCAGGAACTGATCAGCCATGATCATATTGAATGGCGGTGTAGGCCCTACTCCTGCACCTACTTTTCTATGTTTCTTTTGCGGATGCCACAGGGTTTCCTCTGTTTTTCTGTTGTGCGAGTTTGGAGAGCTTTACCGTGGAGCCCAAAAGATCCCCATCTCATTCAAGGGGTTACAGTCTCCTGATGCTACTGTTGTTGATGTTCTTCCATCGTTGTGAACATTTTTTTTAATTCGCACATCGTGAAAATGAATCTTCACTAGCTAAGAGAAAGAGGCAAACATTTATGTTGTGGCTTCAGGGCACCTGGTCTTTCATTGTGGTAAGAGAGGTGACTGCATATTTGTGCTCACGAGGTTCCAAGCACTCCATCATAGAAATGAGGAAATACCGAGAAGCTGGACGAGCTCAGCAGGTCGGGCAGCATCCATTGGAAGTAAGAGGTTACCATCATTTCGGGCCTTGGCTGCTCATCATACCTTGACGACGGGCCCAGGCCTGAAACGCTGGTTACACGTCACTTCCTATCACTGCTGTGTGACCCACTGAATTCCTCCAGCATGTTTGTACATTGAATTTCGAGTTGGGACCCTCTTTGGAGACCAAGAAGGGAAGGTAAGACCAGCAAACCTCAAAAAGGAGGAGGAGGCTGGGTGATTGGATACAGGACAAATGAAGGAGGGAGCAGATGGAGAGGCAGGAGGGGTGGGAGACCGCATAGAATCAACAAAGGAAAATAGGGTGGAAACAAGTGAACTGGATCAGAGTGAGGGTTGGCAATGGTTGAGGTGAGGACAGACGAGTCTGTGTGGGAATGGGGAGGGGAATTAAAAAGGCTGGCAACTGGCAACTGCGGACAGAGAGCAGGCGTTCGGCAAAGCCACTGCCCAAGCTGAGTTTGGTCTCTCTGATGTCAGATGCAGCAGTCTGGATCAAACTGTGGTCATTGTTGTGGATCATGAGGCAAAATCATATTTGTGCATGGCAAGGCGCCAAACACTGCAATGTCGTAATCTGCTAATCTGGTTCGGACAGTACTGGTAAAGCATAGCAGCCTGATCTGTCCCTTCTTTCCTTCAAAATGATACTCTTCAGATGTTTCATGCCTGGGATATCCAATAATGCAGCTCCTTCTCAATGCTCCACTGAAAGTGACAACCTCATGCCTGTCATCAGGCACCCACTAGGACAGCCATTCTCAAGGAGGCCCATACAACACATTTAATAAGGCGGGCCATGGACTGAAATCTTTGGTAGGAAGGGGCCCAATGTGTATAGAGGGCATGGAAACTGAACAGATGAAACAATTTTTGGGGGAAGGAAAGGTTTATTGTTTTATTATTATGTCCTCTAGTTTATCCTTAAGGTTCCCTAATGACTCATTTCTGTACAAATCATCGAAGAATCTTTTTTAATTTTTAAAAAGAATAGGATGGGAAATAGAAAAGGGGAGGTGGGTTGGAGGAGTAGCATTACTGGTCAGGAATAGTATCATGGCAATAGAAAGGGAGGAGGTTTCAGAGGGAGTGTCCACTGAGTCGGTGTGGGTGGAAGTCAAAAATAGGAAGGGAGCTGTCACTGTGCTGGGAGTGGACTATAGACCCCCAAATAGCCCTCGGGAGACCGAGGAGCAGTAAGCAGGCAGATTTTGGAATGGTGCAGGAGATATGGGGTTGTAGTTATGGGTGAGTTCAACTTACCTAATATTGACAGGCACCTCCTGACTCCAAGAGGGATAGATGGGGCTGAATTTGTCAGGTGCACTCAAAAAGGATTCCTGACACAGTATGTGGACTGGCCGACAAGAGGAGAGGCAGGACTGGCTCTTGTTTAGGGGATGAACCTGGTCAGGTGGCGGACCTCTCAGTGGAGGAGCATTTTGGTGAGAGTGACCACAACTCCTTTAGCTTCAACATAGCTATGGATAAGGATAAAAACAGACAATATGGGGAAGTGTTTAATTGGGGAAGAGCTGATTACGAAGGGATGAGGCAGGAACTGGAGAGAGTAAATTGGAAACAGATGTTCAAGGATGAAAACACAGAACTAATGTGGAGGAAGTTCAGGGACCACTTGTGCTGTATAGGTTTGTCATCATTAATAGGGGAGTTGAGTTGAAGAGTAGAGAAGTCATGTTGCAACTCTTCAAATTTCTGGTGAGACCACACAGAGTATTGTGTTCAGTTCTGGTCACCTTATTATAGGAAGGAGTGGAAGCCATAGAGTGGGTGCAGTGATTTTCTAGGATATTACCTGGATTGGAAAAATAAGTCTGATGAGGCAAGGTTAGCAGAGCTGGGACTTTTCTCTTTGGAGCATAGAAGGATGAGAGGAGACTTGACAGAGGTCTACAAGATTTTGAGATGCATGGATAGGGTGGACAGCCAGCAACTGTTTCCTAGGGCAAAATCAGCAAAGACCAGAGGACGTATGTACAAAGAGAAGGGAGAGAAGTTGAGGGAAGACATTAGGGGTGTTTTTTTTACACAGAGAGTTGTGGGTGGCTGGAATTCCTTCCTGGGGATGGTGGTGGGGGTGGGGAGGGGATGGGAGGGGTCACTTAAGAGACTCAGGCATATAGATGGAAGAAAAATGGAGAGTTACAGGATAGGGAGGGTTTAGTAATTTTTAAAAAAATATATGGGTCGACAACATTGAAGGCCGAAGGGCCTGTACTGTGCTGTTTTGTTCTAAGTTCTCTGTTCTATTTGTCTGGTTTTTTTTTAGATTATACAGACATTCAGCATAGTAACAGGCTCTTCCAGCCCACAAGCCCCTGCCACCCAGATCCCCCAATTAACCTATCTATAACCCCTGTATGTTTTGAAGGGTGGGAGGAAACCGGAGCTCCTGGAGGAAACCCACACAGACATGGGGAGAACATACGTTATAGACTGCGCCAAATTCAAAACCCTTTTGCTGGTGCTGTAATAGTGTGGTGCTCCCCGTGCTGCAGTTGGAATCACAAGCCAAATTTGTTAGGCTCAGAGTAAAAGCCTAGTTTTCCTTTCACCCTTGCGTAACATTCTGCATAGAGATATATGGAGGAGACCAACTAATCCTGACTGCTTTTGAGGGAAGGGGCCTATAAACTTTGGGCAGAGATCTAAGGGGGTCACAATCAAAAGAGTGGCTGCCCCAGAAGGCACAACTAACTCCTTCTAGTTGCTTTCTCAACTATGTCAAGAGTTATGATCAGGAATGGGGGGTGGGGGGGTGGGGGGGATGTGGAAATGAATTGGAGTGGTCAGGAGAAAGGATTTGTTGATCCTTTCTTCCCCCATTGATGCTGACAGGCCTGCTGAGTTCCTGCAGAAGATCAGTTGTATATTTGTTCGTGCTACACCACTCCACCATCTGCAGTCTGCATCTCTCTGATCACCAATGCACCACCTGTGGGTGCTGGAAGAAAATGTAGTGGTGTGTTATTTTGTACACCTTTCCTTTCAAAAAGTAGGATGTGCAGGGTTAAGGGTCCAAGCAAGGAAATGGCACCCGGTGAATGGGTTTTTCAAAGGGCTGACACAAATGAGCCAAATGGCTGTGCAAATATGTCCGCTCCTAATTTACAACAGAATAAACCATTATGTGGAGACTGCGTGTACAGATTTGTGTTGGTAGCACGCTCATGCACCATGAATCAAATTAGCAACACTGCAGCTAATGGTCTTGAGTGAGATTTGCCAGGCTGTTTGACCATGAAGGTGAGCGCAGTTCAACACAGCTCTGTCTTCAACCATTTAACAGCGGCCTGAATAGCAATCAGAAATATGAGGTGCAGCTATGTGTTTTGCTTTTGCTGTCACCAGACTATGAAAGGATAAAATTAGGTGGGGTCTGAGGCCATTGTGCAGTGACACGATTTGTTAGCACAGCTGTGAACAGTGCTGCTCTGGTCTTGAACCTGAGATCTTCTGCCTTGCTGCCGACGAAAGTGTCTGTCTATTAAATAGTTAAATAGTCCTCACATTTATTTCCAGTTATGCTTTGTAAGCCAACATGTCACTTTATTTATAGAGGCCTAGTCTTTTTGTGTAGTTACTGTGACAACGGTCGGCCCGTGTATTTTTACCTTGCATATTTTGTTTGCATTGGGGAAGCTGTCTTGGAGGTGGGTTTATTCTTGGACGTTCAGTCATCCCTTACGATACTGGCTAGTGATGCTGTGCATGCATTGTTCATCTATCCCATCCAGGTGTGTGGTAAGCACTTGAGATGCAACTGACAGCAAGACAGAAAAAGGTGCCTTGGAGTCTTGTTTCCATCTGAATCAGCGGTGGCTGCACAAATATTTGTTCTAGAGTGCTTGCTTCCCGTGGCGCCTCATCAATGTTCTTTGTTGCTTTCCCAAAGGCTGTAATGCCAGGTTTGGGGTAAAAATCAGCTCTAGTCCCTATAAACTGGCCATAACCCTCGCTTCATTGGAATGATGGTTATGCTACTGAGGGTGTTATAGTGGAGATCCCACTTTTTTTGCCTTCTGCAGTTACCTGCAGAGCTCACTGACGATGAAGAAGTGTTTAGAACTTCAGCATTCTTTCCCCTCCTTCCTCAAACTCCACAGTTTAGGTTAAAAAAAAACAAAAAATGCAGCAGGCACTCAGCATCTGCGGAGAGAGAAGGCATTTAAAAACTCCAGGGTGATGAAAGCGATGAAATGAATTGCAGCTCCTTTCACCTGCAGAGGGTGCTATCGAGACAACATTTAAAAGATATTTGGGCAGGTACAGCTATGTGCAAGGCTCAATACTAGCAAGGCGGACTAGCATGGATAAGCATGGGTTATTGGGCTGAATGGCCTGCTTCCATGCTATTGGCAGAGTTGAAAAGAGTGAGAGATCAGCTGTATAACCCCAATCTTGGCTTCGCGCTGGAAAGTATGAATCTGTGAGTGTCACAGGAAGAGCATTGGGTTATGGTATTGGGAGCAGCTAGATTTATGTAATAGTTTCCTTCGTCCAAGAGTCCATGCTGTGTGTAGCCTGGGCAGCATGTTAGTTAGTTTGATCTCTTAAGGACAGAAAAAAAAAATCAGTGAATAATTGGCCCTGGCCTCAGAAACAGGCCCTTCAGCCCATCTAGTTCATGCTGAACTATTAATCTGCCAGGCCCCATTGAGCAACATCGAGATCAGAGCTCTCCCATCCATGCACCTCTCCAAATTTTTCTTAAATTTTGAAATCGAGCCCGCATTCACCACTACAGCAGGCAACTCTTCCACTCTCTACGAGAAATCCTCTCTAATGTTCCCTTTAAACCTTTCACCCTTAACCCATGTCCTCCAGTTCTTGTCTAAGCTCAGTGGAAAAAAGCCTGCTTGCATTTACTGTCCTTGCCTCTCATACATATTAAATAATATGAAGTATTTTTTCTGAACCCTCTTTAGCTCAGCCACGTTGCACTGATGTTAATCTTCGCATGGGCTCTTTCAGTCTTGTTCTTAAAAATTGCTGTTCAAACATTCGGCCATGCTGATAATGAAACACCACCAGAGATACTATCGACACTTGTCCTGTGAGCAAGTGAAGTGCTAATGAAATTGCACCCCAGATCTCATTGCTGCAAACATCAGAGGTCGTTGGGTGACATCTTTTAGAATTGGTATCCAAATTGGGCTCTAATATCAACTGAGCATGGGCAACAGAAGCTTAATTTGCACAAGACCATTCATAACTTAGATCAGAGGTGGCCAACCTTTTAATTTTTTTTGTAGGCATACAGCACAGTAAAAAGCCATTTCAGCCCATGAATCCGTGCCGCCCCACAGTTCGTACTCGTGGACTGAAATGGCCCGTTACCGTGCTTCATGTCAAAATTAAAAGGTTGGTCACCCATGGCTTAGTTCGACTCCATCTGTACTCTAAAGGTTTGGCAGTTAGCAGATGCATCAGTCTGAATTTTGGGTCTGGTCAAGCAATTCGTTTGAATACCTCAGACTGAATTCCAAACTTGGTACGTGATGCTGGCATCAGATATTCCAAATTGGAAGTCTCCTCATCAGCAACATCCATCACTTACACCAGTGGGTCTCAACCTTGTTCTTCCCACCCACATCCCACCATAAGCAATCCCTTACTAATCACAAAGCAATCATGGCCTAGGGATTACTTAAAGTGGGACGTGAGTGGGAAGGAAAAGGCTGAGAACCATTGACTTACAATATCAAGAATTGGAAAATCAACCATCGGTAATCTGGATTCTCTTTTTCTCTCTCCCCCCAAAGATCTTCCCTGGTCTACTACTATTTAATACAATATTTTCTTTTGTGAGGTAGGGGTGGCACACTTCGAGTGGCGATGAATGCAATGCTCTGAAAGTGCCAGCGACTGGTGTTCGAATCCGACTAAGAACTTTGCATGTTCTCACCCTGTCTGCGTGGTTTCCTCCCACATTCCGAAAAAGAACGGGATAGAGGGTTAATTGGTTACATGGGCTTATGTGGATAGTGCAAGCTCAAAGGCCAGAAGGGTCTGTTATACTGTGCTGTATCTTAACATTTACAAATGTTTTTTTTAAATATTAAAAATAATATACAGCAGTGGCGTACTCCGTTTTAATGCATGGTTTCTTTTTAATAGGATGCCGGAAGCCAGTGGGTTTGTCCTACGGGATTGCCAAAGTGTGCGCCTACAGCGGCTGGTACTATTGCCAAGCGTGTCACGTGGACGATCTCTTTCTGATCCCTGCTCGACTGGTTCACAACTGGGACACCACCAAACACAAGGTGCGTTGCCCCCTTATCACCTCTTGCAAAGGTCGAAACCAACTGAGGTGTGACTTCTACCACCTTGTATTCTGATCCTCTTGTTATAAAAGTTGGTGCGCCATTTATGATTTTTTAAAATTCTTTTGTGTGCCTTTCTCATGAAATTTAAATCACTCTTCTTCACCCCATATCATTGTCTACATCCCCTTCGTTATTTCTAATTTTTCACCATTTAACGGTCCTTCCCAAGTAAAAACACAAAAATGCTGCAGGAATTCAGCAGGTCACGCACAATCCATTGGAAGTAAAGAGATGTTAGGGAGGATTAATACTATAAAAATGAATATTTTTCCCCGAATACAATATTTGTTTCAATCAATTCCTTGTTTTTTAAATAAAAGTTTTTTTAAGGATTTATATAAAGCAATTAGAGACTTTTTATGGAAGGGAAAATTTCCGAGGGTAGCGATGAGAAAGCTGATGTGGGATTTTCAATCTGGAGGTTTAAGATTACTGAATTTTCAACATTATTATGAAGCAGCTCAATTTAAATTTCTTAGTGCATTAATGAATATGGATGATCCGCCCAGTTGGGCAAAGATAGAAATGGCGGTTATTTCAGAAAAATTTTCTCATGAGTTTTTGTTTCGATGGAATAAAAATTTATTACGAACTTATGATGTCCCAATATTGAAGCATTTATTAAACTTATGGACAAGTAAACTTAATAAATTGGGGCTCAAAAATAAATGGTCTGGACGATTGCCATTATATAACAATCAACTTGTTCCTTTTACAGTCTCCAATATTACTTTGAAACAGTGGGAAAGGAAGGGAATAAAAAATTTATCCGATTGATTTTCTGAGGGATGTTTTTGTTCTTTTGATGAATTACAAAGGAAATTCAGTATTAGTGGAAACTCTGTATTTGTGTATTATCAATTAAGATCTTTTGTAAAACAGATATGTGGTCGACATATGATTTTATTGCCTGATTCTAATTTTGAGGAATATGTACTTTCAATACCACAAAAGGGATATATATCTGATTTGTATTGTATTTTACAAGAAATTGATAGTAAAAAAGATTGGGATAAGGATAAGTTGAAATGGGAAAAAGATTTAGGTTTTATAATAGCTGAAGAAGCTTGGATGGAAATTTGTCAGAATAGTATTAGGAAATTGGTTAATGCTAGATTAGTGATGATTAATTACAATTTTATACATCAGTTATATTTAACACCGGAGAAACTAAAAAAGTTTGGTCTTAGTAAGTCGGATTGCTGTTTTTGTTGTGACCAGACGGCTAATACTTTTTTGCATACTGTTTGGTTTTGTGATCGATTGCAACAGTTTTGGAAGGGTATTCAATCTATATTTAATAGTTTATATAATATTTGTCTTGTATTAGATCCTGGTATATTTTTATTAGGGAATATGCAATCATTAATTGATTTGGGCCTACAAGATTATCAGATTTCTTTTATCTATTTAGCTTTAGCTGTGGCCAAGAAATGTATAGCTCTTACTTGGAAAGATAGAAATATATTGACTTTAGATAGGTGGTATTTGGAGATGAAGTTCTGTTTGACTATGGAAAGGATATCTTTTTCAATTCAGGATAGGATGTCTTTTTATAGGTTGAAGTGGACTCCGTTTGCTAAATATATGCAATTAAGTTTGATTTAAATATGTTTTTAAGTTTGATATTTTGGTATTGATAATTTTTTTTCCTTTTTTTTTGATGTTAGTATCTTTATTTGTTATGTTTTATCTTTTTTTTGTGTAAGGGTTTTTTTAATATATAATTATTGTTCATTTTATTAACTCTTCACTCTTTCACTCATTATTTTGGGGGGGTTGGACTAACTTTAAGCTAGGTCATTAATGTTGTGTACTAATTTGGGGGGGGTTTAGTTTATTTAGTCTGCCGATGTAATATTGTAATTTTTATTATCTTATGTTTAATCTTTTTACTGTAACTTTTTATTTTATTCATGTTATAAAAATCTTAAATAAAGTTTAAAAAAAAAGGAAGTAAAGAGATGTAATCAACGTTTAGGGTCTGAGCCGCTCTTTTATTTTGGAATATTTTATTTATAATTTTCCAAACTTAAACAGTTATCAACATTACCAGTGTCAATGTTAACAGCATCAGCATTAACTACAGTTTACAATTATTGGTTTCATGCAAAGTTTTCTGCAGAGTTCAAGCTCCTTTCGTCCCCCTCCCTCTCCACACCCCACCACCCTACCCCCCACCCACACCCTCAATGTTTAGAACTTAACTAACCATGTTACACACAACATTCACAACACTCCCAACAAAGGTATAAAACATAGATCAGGGTTTTATGGGCAACCTGTGCTCAGGTGTTCTCTTGACTTTTCCCAGTTGGGATGGGACTGAGCGCTTCTTTAGTGTATGAAGTCCCTCCCTATTTGTCTGGCTGACAGTGATTGATCTTACACTTTGAAATCCACCTGCCACAGTCTTGTCCGTTCAAATCCAAGCATTTTGCAGTATAATGTTTACATCAACATGGAGTTTAGTGGTGCATAACCGAGCCATTGGCAAACCTAGACCTATGGCTTCCTGCCTTGTGTTCATATCTCCAAGGCAAGTTATTGGAAGGTGGTGAGGGGCACTATTCAGGGATGAAAGATTGAGAAAGGTGCTTGTACAATAACAATGTATTGTTTGACACCAGCCTTAAATGAGATTGGCTCTGTTGTGGACTCGTTGGTTAGGATTGTGGCTTGCATTCATTGTGAGGCAAATAGAAGATGACATTTAAATTCTGTGGACAGCCAGATTTGAGGTGAGTGTTCCACAGCGGCTCCCATTGGCTTGGAGGCCAATATAAGCTGGTGGTGGCATTTGGGTTTTTGGAGTTTTACGACTCCAGAGGACCCCAAAACCCAGCAGCAATAGACATGCACCACGACAAAGGGTTACTTAAACAAAAGTTGCTTTTAATTATCTTTGAACATGAAAACAGAATCACACTTTAACTTATCTCTATTGACTTACTTAACCTATTTAACCCCCCCTCTAATTCTAGCTGCACATGTGTGTAATGTGTGTTTAAGTTTAGAAAAGTTCTTTGGTTCACAGTCCAATCTCACTGGTTGCAGGCAATTCTTGTACTGTGCACAGAAGTTAGCATTAACAAAGTTCACCAGGCTTTGGTACTTAACAAGTAAATGGTTACCACTTAGGAGGGGTGTTGTTGGTTTTCAGAGAGAGTTTTATTATTCCAGGACAGCCACTCCAGTGTCTTGCTGATGAAACTTGCTCCCTTTCAGGGTTCTCCAGATGATAACCTCTTTCTTTCAGGTCACCACAGAGTTCCTTTCTGTTTCTCCTATTCCAAGAGAAGCACCAGACAGCCAGTCCTCTCCTTTGACCAGGCCGTCTTCCAAAGCTTGCCAGCTTGTCCCTCTGGAACTGAAATCTGTGTATCTCCTCTCTCTCACTCCCTCCCACTCTGAAAGCAAAGCTGTTCTGCCTCTGCCTGCAAAGATCACATCATCTTCCAGGCAGCAAACTGTTTTCTAGACAGAGCTGCTGCTGTACGTTGCTACATTGTTGCCCCTTGCAAATAGCACTCCATCATGAGCCTGTGAGCACTCTGCGAAACACCTGCAAAAATTCTGTGTTTTAAAGTATTTATGTGTGACCTGCTCTAACAAACCTTTCCCAATTTATCTCCCAAACACCTCTTATATACTCTGTCACAGGAGAAGGTGAAGCAAGCTTAGCAGAGTTGGGACTTTTCTCTTTGGACCATAGAAGGTTAAGAGGGGACTTGCAGGAGGTCTACAAGATTATGAGAGGCATAGACAAAGCCAGCGCCTTTTTCCCAGGGCGGGAGTAGCAAAGTGAAGTGTACAGAGTGAAGGGAGGAAAGTTTAGGGGAGATATCAGGGGTAAGTTATTTTTTACCCAGAGAGCTGTGGGGGCCTGGAATACCTTGCAAGGAATGGTGGTGGAGGCTAGGACATTAGGGCAATTTAAGAGACTCTTAGACAGACACACAGATGAGGATTTTTTTAGGTATGTATAGGTTGGCACATATTTGTCGGTGTTGGTGCTGTGCAATTGCTCAGCAAAAGGAGGTGTAAGGCACTCCTATCATCCGATAGCCCTCAGGCCGCCTGAGGACCTGTTTAGCCTCCCAATCAGGGTCACGTGAAGCCATGGGTTTCAGATGGTTTTACAAGCGGATTCTATAAATTGGAATTTATGGTTGATTCCTGGAATCCAAGGGCTAAAATATGAGGAACGTTTGGCAGCTCTTGGGTTATATTCGTTGGAGTATAGGAGGGGGGAGCTTATAGAGACATTTCGAATATTGAATGGTTTTGACAGAGTAGATACGGGTAAGATGTTTCCCTTGATGGTTGAATCGAGGACAAGGGGTCATAGTCTTAAAATTAGAAATGATCCAATTAAATCAGAGAGGAGGAAGAATTTCTTTAGTCAGAGGATCGTGGATCTGCTGCACAAAGCAGTGGAAGCCAGATCACTGACAGAATTTAAACAGGAAATTGATAAGTATCTAATTAGTCAGGGTATCAAAGGATGTGGTGGAAAGGCTGGAAATTGGAACTAAGTGTGGGCATCGTTCAGCTTAGTGTAGAGTCACGGAACAGATTCGATGGGCCTCGTGGCCTACTTCTGCTCCTTTATCTTGTGGTCTTGTGAAACTAAAGACGCTGGACAGATGAATCTGCTGTTCAATGGCCAGGGTGACCCATCCAGTATGGACACTGCAACTGATGAAGGCAACGGGAAACCACTTCAAAATTTTTCCCCTTGTGTAATCATGAACTCAACATCGATTATGGTCTCAGCTCAAAGATGGAGACTTCACCAAAGGAGAACAGGGGGAGGCAACAACTACACTTCGGAGGGTCAGAGATCGTGATGGATGGAGAGACGTGATCGCCCACGCCAAACTGCAAGGCACCTGAATGAATGGGGTCGGTACAACATTGTGGACTGAAGGGTCTGTACTGTGTTGTCGTGTTCTACGTTCTTGTCCAATGGAAGTCAGATTCACCATGGAATGTGGAATCCATGCCGTGATTCAGGAGATCCCAGATGCTGGAACCTGAAGCAACCTGCTGGATCACTGGGAGAAAAGATATTGCCAACATTTCGGCCCAGGACCCTTTTATCAAATCTGCTGTTGGGAGTAAGTCGTTCCAAAGAATCCCAACAATTACTCTCCCTTTCCCAGATACCAGGGAGACCCCTCTTTCAATTCCATAGCCAGACATATTCTTTCTTGAAGATGGCCATGATTAGCGTCTCTGAGATCCCCACGTATTATGTCAGCTCAGATCTGGACGCTGAGGTTCGAAATTTGTGACTGAATCTCTTTCACCTCCCAGGTTTTCGGATTTTATCCAGAATGCCATCAGCTCCCACAGCTATTTTTTAGTTGAGATCATATCGGTGAGATGTGATGGTGAGGCTGATAAGAAGATGAAGAAAGTCATGAATAAATACACTTGGACATTTGTGGTGCCACAAAGTAACATGTTGTTTCAAGATTCAATTTATTATCATAGTAATAAAATGTATTTACATGAAATTCCTTTTTGCCTGCTGCAAGGCAGACAGATTCGCCACCAGCAGGAATTGCCTAAGCGCCTCTTCCAGTCAGAGAGAAAGAAGCAAAAGAGAGTCGCCCCCCAGAGTCACCGTGTCCATAAATTCGCCCCCAGCATTTCCACAGCCCCCGCAGCCACACAGATTCAAACCATTGGCAACCCGAGTTCCAAATCCAAAACTGGTCAGGGACCCTCCAGCACCCTCAGCACCTCCTCACATCCTAGTTCCGATTCCTGGTACCTCTCCAGCTAGTTCAAGTCAGTCTCCAGCAGCTCGCAGCCTCTGCGGGATCCTCTCCTCGAGTCACCAGCAGCCTACCGCACCCCCTGGGCCCTCAGCCACAGAGACCTCGTACTGGTCCGCCGCCGTGGTCACCATCCCCACGGTCGTCTCCTCCGCTTCTCCCTTTCAGATGGTGCGTGATCTTCCCAGAGTCTGCAGTCCCTCATGGCTGCTGCTGATTAATAGGTACCGCCATTTTTGGCGCAGACCCGATTGGTCCCCCTCCGATCCACCAGCAGTGATTGGCCAGTTTCACTGCTCTGCCGGCAGCCTATGGAAACGGGCGTTTCAACCCACATAATACTTTGCCGGTTGCCGCATTCAACGGACATTTCCTGTGTCGGCGCAGGCCGTGGGCCGCTACACACCTCCCAAAATGTTGTGACCAAACTGAGAATGGAACTCAAGCTCACAACCTCATGGTTGGGCAAGTTTGGAATCGTCCCCTCAGTTATGAAAGGTGACTCACACAGGTGTCAGGAATTGCAGTCACTGTTGCGCCTTCCTGACAAGCGAGGAGCTGCTTTGTCTCCAGGATAAGCCACTTCTCCAGTGGACTCTCAGGAACTTGGTGCCCTCTACTCTCTCCACTACCGACCGAGCTATTGATATGTAGTGGAGGGAGGTCGACCCTGGTCCTTCTGAACACCACAATCATCTCCTTCGTCTCGTCCATGTTGAGCTTCCGGTTTTATTCTCTCACCATATCACGCCATTTTCCACCTTGTCTCTGTCGTGCAACTCTTCGTTGTTGCTAATGGGGCCAACCACTGTTGTGTCATCTGCAAACTTGATGACTCTCCTGGAGCTGGATCAGGCGATGCAGTCGTGGATCAGCAAAAGGGGACAATTCCTCATAGGATGAACCTTGACTGTCCATTTATCAGTCTTCCATTTCCTATTTACCTGATTTTTTAAATTAAAAAAAATATTTAGACATACACACATTAACAGGCTATTTTGTCCCAGGAGTCCGTGCCAGCCAGTTTACACCCAATTAACCTACACCCCCGGTATGTTTCAAACTGGAGCCCCTAGGGAAAAACAACGCAAACATGGGGAGAGTTCGCAAACTCCTTACAAACAGCTCGGGATTCAAACCCCAGTCTAGATCACTGGCACAGTAAAGGCATTGCGCTAACTGCTATGTCCTGGGAACAAAAACAAAGTTTGCGTGTATTTGTCATCTGATTGTACAACCCAATGAAACAGTGTTCTCTGGCCCTTGGTGCAGCACACTGCAAACACCCATAGAGACGTTATACACATACAGACAAACGAGACATGCACAATACATAGTATCTACAGATATTAAAATAAATATTTATTGATAAATGAATAGTTGAGTATGGAAGGTTTGTATGAGTAGTTTCATCAGTCATTCAGCATTCTTTCTGCCCGTGGGAAGAGGCTGTTCCTCAGCCTGGTGCTGCTGGCTCTGATACTCTTGTATCTTGCATTAGCTGAAAAATGCTGCATTGGGGTGGAAGGGGTCCCACTGATTTTGCAAACCTTCTTTAGACAACCTTCCTGGTAAATCACATCAGGAGGACTGGGGATTGACCGCCAATCTGGCACTGTTCAACTGTACTACAGTGTGATGCAGCCGGCCAGGATGCTCTCGATAGAGCTCCTGTAGATAATTGACATGATGGTAGCCTTGCCCGCTTTAGTCTTCTCAGGAAGTTCAGTCGCTGTTGTGAGAATTTAAACAAGGGATGTTTTGTGTCCAGGTTAGATCACTAGTTAAGTGAACAACAAGGAACTTGGTGCTCTCCACTCTTCACTACTGAGCTCGTGATGTGGAGTGGAGGGTGGTGGTCTCTGGTCCTCCTGAAGCATTGCTCATATTGAGACTCAGGTTGTTTCTCTCGCACCATTTTTGAGATTTTCCACCTTCTTTCTATAGTGCGACTCATCCTTGTTGCTGATGGGGCCGACCACCATCGCGTCATCTGCAAACTTGCTGACACTGTTGGAGCAGGATCTGATGATGCCGTCGTGGGTCGGTAGCATGAACAGGAGTGGGCTGAGCACACAGCCCCAAGGTGCGCCACTGCTCCACGTGACCGACCCGGACAGACTGCAGCCTTTCCATTAGGAAGTCCAGATTCAAGTTAGGGAGAGGGGTGTTGGGTCCCAGCGAGGACAGCTTCTCCACCAACCTCTGGAGTATGATCATATTAAAGACCACTGAAATTGTTCAAAGAAAATTTAAAACAACATTTTATTTTGATACATCTGAAATACATCTGAGACCTCGCCTTGAATATTGTGTTCAGTTCAGTTCTGTAAAATGTTATTTCCCAGCAACTGTAATCCTTGGGTCATTGTAAGGACTGACTACAAAATATGTTACTTCTTACTTCTGGGCCAAATTCCTTTAGATACCTCTGACTTATTACAAGGAATAAGACTTGGCTGTGGTTGGTATTCTGATTTTGACACTAACATATTGTCCTTTAACCCTGAGGGTCATCTTGCTTTACCAATAGGGCTGCTGTGTTTGTACATAGCACTAGGTTCCAGTAACATGTTAGCCATACAGTTCTGTAAACGTCAGAGGAAAGAGGGATGGGGGCGACAAAGGAAACTTGACATGAACAGGTGAAGCGTTTAGTATCATATCCACAAGATGAAATTAAAGGCAACTTCCCCACTGGGGTGTGGGGGGAGGTATGATCATCGTAGCGGTTAGCGCAACACTATTGCAGTGTTCTAAACCAGCACTGTCTGTAATGAGTTTATACGTTCTCCCTGTGACCATGTGTGCTCCCTCTGGGTGCTCTTGTTTCCTCCTGCCCTCCAAAAATATTTGTATTTTGTTGGCTAATTGTGTTTGGGTGGCATGGTCTTGTGGGCTGGAAGGGCCTGTTACTGTGCTGTATCTCTAAAGTTAAAAAAAAATACATAAAACTCACACACCTAACATTGAAGAAGAAAAAAATACAGTTTATAAAAGGAAGAATAAATATATGCTATTGGTCATAACTGAGAGAGGCATAAAGACAGATCTTTGGTGGTCTTGAAGTCATGATCTGTTGAGGGTAATGCAGTGCGGTTCAAAAGCTTGATGGTTAATGGGGTGGGGGGGAAGCAGTTCTTGCACCCAAGCTTCTGTACTTCCTGCCTGAAGGCAGCAGCGAGAAGTGCGGGTGATTAGAGGGCTCTGATGATACGAACGGCCTTCTTGAGGTCATGCCTCACCAAGTGCCTTGAGGATTCCATCACTCCTTGCCACCTTATTGGATCTTGCAGCCTGTGCCATGTACTCTCCCATCTTAGGACAAGAATAAACTCCAGAGGGTCGTTAACTCGGCCTTCGACATCACAGGCACTGGACTTCACTCCATCGAGGACATTCACATGAGGCGGTGTCTTAAAAAAAGCAGCCTCTATTCTCAAAGTCCCCCCACCACCACCCAGGCCATGCCCTCTTCACTCTGCTACCATCGGGAAAAAAGGTACAGGAGCCTCAAGACAAGCACAAGGGCAGCTTCTTCCCCATTGCCATCCGATTCCTGAATGAATCAAAGACTGTCTTACTTTTTGTGCACTACTGTTGTGGTTTTTATTTTTATTTTTTAGTAATATGGTAAGATGGTTTATAATATGAATGTTTGCTCTAAGATGCTGCTGCAAAGCCCCGATGATAAATCCTGATTCTGATTCCAACAATGTTGGCTGTTTTGGATTGTGGTCTATCCAAATTCTATTCATGTATATTTCTGAAATATACAAATGAGCTGGAGAAATTCAACAGGTCATGCAGCTTCCAAAGGAAGTAAAGGATGGCCATTGTTGTCAGGCCTGGGCCCTCCTGCAGTTGTACAGAGCCTTGGTGAGACCTCGCCTGGAATATTGTGTTCAGTTCTGGTCCCCAAATTTGAGGAAGGTCATAGAAGGTTGGGTTCCCGGGATGGCAGGATTGACATACGCTGAAAGTTTAGAAAGACTGGGCTAATATACGATGGAGTTTAGAAGGATGAGGGGAGACATGATTGAGGTATTTAGGATTATCAAGGGGCTAGACAAGGTGAATTCGGATGGCATGTTCCCAATGTTGGGAGACACTAGGACTAGATAGTTTAAGAATACAAGGAAGGTCCTTTACCCAGAGAAGTGTGGATCTGTGGAATGCTTTGCCGCAGAGGGTGGTGGGGACAGATTCACTGGATATGTTCAAAAGGGAGTTAGATAAGGCTCTTGTGGGCAAGGAAGTTATGGGGATAAGGCTGGGAATGGGTACTGACAGTGAATGATCAGCCATGATCTGAAAAAATGGCAGTGCTGGCTCGATGAGCCAATTGGCCTACTCCAGCACCTACTGTCTATTGTCTATTGTCATCAGGTAGGCCTGTAAAAATTGGTTCTGCTTTACTTCTGGGACCTGGTGCGTTTCTCCAGTGCATTTGTGCACTGCATTCAACCCCAGCATCTGCACATTTTCTTGTTTAACTCCCTATTGAAGCAACTCTCTTGTTCCTCATTTTTGCTAACTCCCTTCCTGTTTAGCCAAGATAAAAGGTTGCAGGTGCAGGGCCATAGTTAATGGCAATGGGGAATTCTCACTAGCAGCGCTGTGATACCAGATCCCCATAAATGTATTTAAGGTTCAGTTAGATCAATTTTTACATCATAAAGGAATTAAGGGATCTGGGGAAAAGACAAGTGGGAGGAGTTGAGTCAATGATCACATCAGCCATGATCTTATTGAATGGCGGAGCAAGCTCGACGGGCCAGACGGCCGACTCCTGCTCCTATTTCTCCATTGCGCGGAATTATCCTCCCAGTGCTTTTGCACAGCAACGGATGACGATTGCGTATCAGGCAGGAAGAGGTTAGTGAAGTGAGAGCAAGGCCATAAGTCAAATAGGAAGGAGCATCACCAAAGTACTGGGTGATAACACTGGTGATCACAGGTTGAATGGAGCAAAGGAACCAGAGGACAAGAAACTCACCTCAATCAGAGGCTTTGAGTTTTAACTCCACAAGGTATGACGGCCCTGACTGAAGCAAAAAGCAGCCCACTGGAGGAACTCAGCAGGCCGAAAAAGAATGGTCAGAGTTTCAGATTGGAACCTTTCGCCCAGACCTTGCGATTGATTCCAGCTTCTCTCATGTGTCTTCACGGCCAGACTCCACAGATATGATCTTCACAGAAATCTATCCTGACTGTCAGAATCAGCCTGTGTGACATATAGATATGTTTCTGGGAGATAAATTGGGGAAAGGTTTGTTAGAGTAGGTTATATACAAACACTTTAAAACAGATCTTATTTGAAATACTGGAGCTCTGCCCCATGCTAGACATATTGGCTCCACAGCTTTTACAAGAGCTTTGGAAAGTGCTCAAGAGACTTCACTATTGGATTGTTGTTTACAAAAGGCAACAGATGAAAGATCTTGTTGGAGCCGCAGATTATCTGGAGATGTTCTAAGAGGATCATGTGGTTTTGCAAGCAGAGAGAGTCAAACAGACTTTTCTCTCAGAGAGAGAGAGAGACAGAGATCACTTTTACAGTGTGACAGGCAACAACAGCAGCTGGGACTGGAACAGGTCAAGCTGGCAAGCTTGTGGAAAATGCAATTTTGAAGATGGGTTCTTAGTTCAGCCTGGTCAAAGCCCTTGTGGTTCATGCAAGGGGAGAGGACTGGCTGTCTAATGTTTCACTTGGAATAAGAGAAACAAAAAGGAACTGTGTGGTGACCTGAATGAAAGAGGTTATCATCTGGAGAACCCTGAGGGGGACAAGTTTTGTTAGCAAGACACTAGAGTGACTGATTAAAAAGGCATCAGTTGTGGATGTCCTGGAACAACAAATCTCTCTCTGAAAACCGACAAGAACCTTCCTGAGTGGTAACCATTTACCTTTCAAGCACCAAAGCCTGGTGAACTTAATAAATATTAAATTCTGTGCACAGTATAAGAATTGCCTGCAACCAGTGAACTTGGAGAAATGAGAAGTGAGATTGGATTGTGAACCAAAGAACTTTTCTGAACTTACACCCACATTACATACATGTGCACTTAGAATTAGAAGGGGGTTAAGTTAGGTTAGTTAAGTTAAAGTGTAATTCTGTTTTCATGTTTAAAGATAATTAAAAGCAACTTTTGTTTAAGTAACCATTTGTCTTGGTGAATATCTATTGCTGCTGGGTTTATGGGTCCTCTGGGCTCGTAACACCTGAGATGCTGGCCATCCTTCTCCTGTGGATGAGTTCCTCCAGCAGGTTGTTTATGGCTCCTGATTCCAGTGTGTGAAGTCTATCATGTGTTAAGAGAAATGCTCTGACTCCATGGTGGGGGAAGATGCTGGCTTGACAGATCCGGTCCTTTACTCTTTACTCAAGGGAATCCATGGTGCCTGGTCACCTTAGTAGGGGGAGATTCCCACTTGTTTATCAATTGGTCAGATGACAACACTCAGCAAAATTGCTTTGTGCCTTCAGGAGCACAAAATGAGAATTGGTAAATTGTTCTAAAGGCTTGCATACCCTAGTGCTGTTAGGGGAGAGCTGACAAAAGTCAGTCCCTCTTTCTTTCAGAGAATATGTTCTCAGGTCTCTCTCTCTTTGCACAAGAATGCACACAAATGGAGCAAAGACCCATCTCAGAATCAAGATTTTATTGTCATGAACAAGTCACAAAACCTGTTGTTTTGAGGCAGTATCACAGTGCAAACATTAATATTAGTGAAATGGCGGTAGGAAGCGATGGAATGAGAAGGGGGAGGGGGATGAGAATGGGTGGGAGTATGTGGAATAAAATGGAGGGAAGGGGGAGACGAACAGATGTGGATTTATCTGAAATTGATAAATTCAGTGTTTACAACGTTGGGCTGTGGACTGGCCAGGCAAAATGAGGTGTTGTTCCTCTGGCACTGGAGAAGGGCAAGGATGGAAAGGTAGGTGTGGGACTGGGTAGAGGAGATGAAAGGCATGCAACCAGGAGCTTTGGATGTCCATTTGTGGGAAACTTTGAATAGATAATTGGCACTTGGTGGGCAGTACAGATTCAGTGGCCAAAGGACCTGAATCCCTGTTATATAATGTCGGAGCGATTAAAATTCACCAGAATGATTCTCAGTCCAGAAGAGAATTCCTCAATGGAGACAGGTTAGGCAGATGGGTTATGAAGAACGTCAGTGAAACTGAATTATGGGGCTGGATAAGATGAATGCTGTTCCATCTGATTAGGATTTCTAGGACCGGGGTAAGAGTCTCGGCATTGAGGGGTGGATACACAAGGCCCATTACCCTGAGGATCTTCACTCTGATAATCCATTGTCGGATTTTTTGGAAA
Source organism: Narcine bancroftii (assembly GCF_036971445.1). Classification (NCBI taxonomy): domain Eukaryota; kingdom Metazoa; phylum Chordata; class Chondrichthyes; order Torpediniformes; family Narcinidae; genus Narcine; species Narcine bancroftii. The sequence continues at coordinate 212,083,325 of NC_091472.1, forward strand.
CCATCTGGGTCATCTGGTTCTCATTTTTCCCCCTCCACCTTCTGGTGTCATGCTTTTCTTCCCCCCCCTACTCCCAATTCACCAACAGAATCCCCTCTTCCTTCTGTCCCATCTAGTCCCATTTATCCTTCACCTTTCCCCAATAGCTTCCATTCTATCACCATGAGGGAATATTTATTCCCTCAGTGCTGGTCAAAAGCTACAAACTCTAGCCTTCTGTACCCCACTCTGCAACTGGATCCTGGACTTTCACATTGGAAGACCACAGTTAGAACGAATTGGGAACAACATCCCCTCCTCACTGATTATCAACACAGGTGCACCCCAAGGATGCGTGCTTAGCCCCTGCTCTACACATTATACACCCACGACTGTGTCTCCAGGCTCATTTCCAATGTCATCTACAAGTTTGCCGATGACACCACAGTTGTCGGCAGAATCGCAATTGGCAATGAGGAAGTGTACAGGAGAGAGATAGATCAGCTCGTTGAATGGTGTGACGACAACAACCTTGCGCTGAACATCAGCAAAACTAAGGAGATGATTGTGGACATCAGGAAGAAATCAGAGGAACACGACCCAGTCCTCATCGAGGACTCAGTCATGGAGAGGGTCAAGAACTTCAAATTCCTGAGTGTCAATATCTCCGAGGATCTGTCCTGGAGCCTCCACGTTGATGCAATCACAAAGAAGGCTCACCAGTGGCTATACTTTGTGAGGTGTCTGAGGAGATTCGGTGTATCACCAAAGTCTCTCGTAAACTTCTACAGGTGGACCGTGGAGAGCATTCTGGTGGCTTGTATCGCTGCTTGGTATGGAGTGACCAACTCTCAGGACAAGAATAAACTCCAGAGGGTTGTTAACTCAGCCTGTGACATCACAGGCACCAGACGTCACTCCATCGAGGACATCTACATGTCTTAAAAAAGCAGCCTATATCCTCAAAGACCCCCATGACCCAGGCCATGCCCTCTTCTCGCTGCTACCATCGGGGAAAAGGAGCCTAAAGACGAGTATTCAGTGGCACAAGGACAGCTTCTTCCCTCTGTCATCAGATTCCTGAATAATCAAAGACACTGCCTTACTTTCTGTGCATTTTTGTTTTCATTTTATTTTTACAGTAATGCTGTCAGATGGCTATAATATGAATGTTTGCACTACGATGCTGCCGCAAAACAACGAATTTCATGACTTGTTCATGACAAATTATTCTGATTCTGATCTCCACCTCTACTTCTCAGATTCCAGGACTGGTAGTCCTTTTTTTCCCCACATCACCCTTCTCCAGCTTCACCCTGTATGATTCCTCCTTCCCCCCTCCCCCTACCTTTTACACTTCCTTCTCTCTCCCTTTGTCTATCACCTCCCACTTCAATTGCCTCTGCCTCCAAGTTCCACCCTCCTCATCTGTCCATCATCCTTCATCCCTCCCTGGCTCACCAATCCACTGTTGGCCCCTGATTCAGCATCTGGCTTGTCTGGTTCTGAACCGCTTTCAAATTCTACAGGGCCCTCCCTTGTAAATCACCAGGACCCCATACCCCGCACTTCCTTTCAACAGAGTTCTGTTTCCCACACACCCTTTATGAGCCCTCCAGCTTTACTGGAAAATGTATTGTATTACAATGTGTGCTGGGGTACTCCTCTCAGGAATATTCAACTGTCCAAGGCAATCTGCCCGCAAAGTCTAAAAAGTGCCAGATAATTGTTCTACTGCATTGAAGGGATTGAAGAATATGGGACTAGCATGAGAAAGTGAAATGGAGGAAACCATCACCTGATTGAGTATGCGAGTTATTGTCATATACAGAAGTACAATGTACATATGCACCAAAATTCTTGGTTGCTGTGGCCATACGGAAGATATACCAACAATAGTATAAATTAAATCAAGTTGGACAATGAAGATTTTCTTCTGACACTTTTGGGTGTATTTTATGGAATTTGGATCTTTTTTTTCTTTCTTTGGCTTGGCTTCGCGGACGAAGATTTATGGAGGGGGTAAAAAGTCCACGTCAGCTGCAGGCTCGTTTGTGGCTGACAAGTCCGATGCGGGACAGGCAGACACGATTGCAGCGGTTGCAGGGGAAAATTGGTGGGTTGGGGTTGGGTGTTGGGTTTTTCCTCCTTTGCCTTTTGTCAGTGAGGTAGGCTCTGCGGTCTTCTTCAAAGGAGGTTGCTGCCCGCCAAACTGTGAGGCGCCAAGATGCACGGTTTGAGGCGATATCAGCCCACTGGCGGTGGTCAATGTGGCAGGCACCAAGAGATTTCTTTAGGCAGTCCTTGTACCTTTTCTTTGGTGCACCTCTGTCACGGTGGCCAGTGGAGAGCTCGCCATATAACACGATCTTGGGAAGGCGATGATCACAAAAATCACCTTAAAGTTTCCTATCACATACCTTTTTTTTGAGATATAACCCATTTACTTCACGCCTACAAAACCATGTCATTGAAAATTAATTTTCTGCATTCGCACTTGGACTTCTTCCCGCTGATTTCTGTGCAGTCGGTGACGAACATGGTGAAAGGCTTCACCAGGACATTGGCGACCTTATAAAAGAGGTATCAAGGCAACTGGAATCCATCGATGCCAGCCGACTATTGTTGGACACTGACACAAGAGGTATCAGATGCTGAGTACAAACGAAAATCGGCGGCAAAACTGGTTGAACTGACGCAATGTGTCAGCGTCATTATGCGATTGAACATGCTAAATTCAATAAAAGTTTATTTAATGTTTCTTCAACTTCCTACGCGAGACAGCAAATCTGAAATGATCTTTGTGTTCAGCTTGAAGTTGACTATCGAAATCTCTGATTTTTTTACAGGAAGCAAACCCTTTGAAAAAATTTGTTGTCTGGAGATAATAAATGTAAAAGGAGCGATACTAAGGTTCACAATTGCAGTCAGGGAAAAAACAGTGATGTTTCAACAGTGCAAATAGATCTTTTAGTGGCCCCGAAGTAGTTCAGGTTCGACGGGTATGCTACAATATTGAATGTCTGAAGAACAAGTGGCCAGTGACCCATTACTGCTTAGATCGATCTGCTGCAGGAACTCAGCAGCCGAGCATCAGAGATGGAGGCGAAGGGATAGTCAGCATTGCTTATTGTCAATGATCTACTGCTGCTTCTGTGTTTTCTTAAAAGCAGTAATGGATGCTTTAATCACCATCTGTGAACACTATTTGGCATCTCTGCTAGAAAATTGCCAGGGCTGGCTTGTCACAAAGGTCCGGGAAATCCAGGATCTAATTACCCGTAAGTACAAATGAACAGCTTTCTTGCACTGCAAGCCAGTAACGCCTCAAGGGAAAATAACCAGATCAAACAAGACGTCAGAAGACAGGCTTATGTCTAAATGAAGACATGATGCGCACAGGAGACCCAATAATTAGGCACTAACCATGAATTTGTTTAGCACTGCCAAAACCATCCATCATCCAGGCATTCAAAGGCCTATTCTGTTGAGACCCAAGAATAAAGGAGAGTATATTAAGGACCAAGAGATGGCAGTGATTGAAAGGTGCACTTCAAAGGTCTCATCAACCAAAGGTCCATGTATGCTTGAACATATTCAACCACATACCGCCTAGTTCCAGATCTTCACATCTCAGATTCACAAGAGGCTAAAAAATAAAACAGCATGGACCAAGTTTGACATGAATTGTTGCTCACTTGGTCAGAGGATAGCTTGATACTGGACTTCAGAGTTCTGCGTTGTGAGCATTTAAAGAGAGGAGACTAATCTGATCACTGTAATTACAGAGAGGGGCCTACTTATGGTCTACCACACAGAATGCCATGGCAAAGTGCTTCTCCGTCACCTTTGTTAATAGCTCAGAGGACCCATAAACCCAGCAGCAATAGATATTCACCAATACAACTGGTTACTTAAACAAAAGTTGCTTTTAATTATCTTTAAACATGAAAAGAAAATCACACTTTAACTTATCTCTATTGAGTTAACTAACCTAACTTATTCCCCTTCTAATTCTAAGCGCACGTGTATGTAATGTGTGTGTAAATTCAGAAAAGTTCTGAATCTCACTTCTCATTCCTCCAAGTTCACTGGTTGCAGGTAATTCTTATTTTGTGCACAGAATTTAACATTAATAAAGTTCACCAGGCTTTGGTGCTTGAAAGGTAAATGGTTACTGCTCAGGAAGGTTCTTGTCGGTTTTCAGTGAGAGATTTGTTGTTCCAGGACACCCACAACTGATTCCTTCCAATCAACCACTTCAGTGTCTTGCTGAAGAAACTTGCCCCCTCAAGGTTTTCCAGATGATAACCTCTTTCTTTCAGGTCACCACAGAGTTACTTTTTGTTTCCCTTATTCCAAGTGAAACATTAGACAGCCAGTCCTCTCTTGCATGAACCACAAGGGCTTTGACCAGACTAAACTAAGAACCCGTCTTCCGAATTGTGTTTTCCACAAGCTTGCCAGCTTGATCTGTTCCATTCCCAGCTACTGTTACTGGCTGTAACACTGATCTGTGTGTGTGTCTCTCTCTCTCTCTCTCTCTCTCTCACACACACACACACACACACACACACACACACACACACACACACACACACACACACACACACACACACACACACACACACACACACACACACACACACACAGAGAAAGCCTCTCTCTTCTTGCTAAAGAATCTGCGGCTCTGTCATGCTCTTTTATCTGTTGCCTTTTTGTAAACAACAATCCATTAGTGAAGTCTCTTGGGCACTCTACAAAGCTCTTGCAAAGCACGTGGGACCGATAATGTCTAGCATTAGCAGAGCTCCAGTATTTCAAATAAGATCTGTTTTAAAATGTTTGTATGTAACCTACTCTAACAAACTTTTCCCAATTTATCTCCCAAAAACATATCTATATACTCTGTCACACCCTGCTGTTACAAAATTGCTACTCGTTGTGCCAGTTTCATCCATCAAGATGTACAGTGAATGTAATTATTACTCTCTGATCTTTCCAATAAAAATAGACGGAGATGCATTAACAATTAACCCGGCCTTTTTGAGTTATGGAGCATAAAGTACATTACAGCAGTAAAGGCCCTTCGGCTCTCGAATTTGTGCTAACGCACATATACCTACCATAAAACATACTAAACCCTTCCTACTTCATAACCCTCTGATTTTATTTCATTCATGTGCTTGTCTAAGTGTCTCTTAAATGCCCCTAATGTTCCAGTCTCCACCACCATCCCTGGCAAGGCAGTCCAGGCACCCACAACTCTATAAAAAAAACTTACCCCTGATATCTCTCCTCAACTTACGTCCCTTCTCTTTAGTTGTAGAATTTTACAGCCCAGATACAAGCTAGTGCATTTCCCAAACCATTTCCAAGCATTTTAACCATATAACAATTACAGTACTGAAACAGGCCATATTGGCCCTTCTAGTCCGCACCGATTTAAGTGAACTCCACTAGTTCCACCTACCCACTCCATGCCTATAACCCTCCAACCCCCTATCATCCATGCACTCACCTAACCTCTTCTTAAATGACAGAATTGATCCTACCGCAACTACTTCTCCCGGAAGGTCATTCCACTCAGCCACCTCGATGTTGGTACCTTCAGAAATTCAGCTCCAATCAATGTATTCTACATGCATATTGCACTTCTCGACAGATCCAATCCCATGCAGATTGGGGTTGAACCAGGCTATGTCATGGCTGCAACCCATTTTCTTTTCCTCCGCAGAGTTTTGCAACCCATCTGCAGCAAGTTGCCCCTGAGGTGGAGGTAATCTACCTGACGGACGTCAGCCCTTCATCTCCAGATCATCATTTCCTTACCCTTTTTGAAGGAGGCCATTCAGCCTGCCGAGTGCATGCTAGTTCTCGGAACACTCCCAACCGCCCCCTTTCCACACCAACCCCAACACTTATTTCCCTGCCAGTCGATTTGCCCTGCCATCTGGAGGAATTTACATTGGCTAATTAATCCACCAAAGTCACTCTGACCTCGATCTGCAGCTTGCAGACACTGTGTTTGTACACACCCATAGGCTGAGTTCCAAGTCACTGTTAGCTCATTCAGTGAAGCTTGGGAGAGAATCAGACGCAGAAGCATCCATACTGTGTTATGGAGGCCCTTTACTAACCTGTCCTCACCGCACAAAACAACCTTTTTCTTTCCACTCACATCCCACTTTAAGTATTCCCTATGCTTGAGAATCACTGCTCTAGACCCAATTGTTACTAAAATGTTTTGCTTGAGAAAAATTGTCATTGGCCCATTTCCTTTTGAGTTGTGAAACTGTGCACATAACAAATCAATGAGGGACAATTAAAAACTTTTTTCCCCACTCACATCCCACCTTAACCAATCCATTACTAATCACAGAGCACCTCTGGCATAGGGAATACTTAAAGTGGGATGTGAGTAGAAAGAAAAAGGTTGAGAACCACTGGTTTAGACGCATGTTGATTGAAGAACACTTCTGGGAAGAAGGCTGAGGCATTATGAAAGTGCAAGCTGTCATTCATGGCAGTCTCGGGCAGAGTCCTTGGGGTGTGCTGGCTACATTATTAGAGGCATTAAGACCAACTGAAGATCCTCTGTAACTATCCCCAAGGAGGTTATGCATTCTGACACCATGCAGTATAGAATCTTGCAGAATGCAGGTCTGTCTGGCCATTGGTTCCCTCTTTCTTTAAAATGTGCATTATACGGGGGTACTTTTCTAGTTTTTAATCCGCTAAGTATTTGCCCTCAATATAATAAAAGTGTTTGAAATCAGCACTTTGGTCTTGCAAACCTGCCTTGCTCTCCCTGACGATGTAAATTGGAATATTTGTTTTATTTGACAACCTTCGTATCTTTTATGCAGGATAACATAAAGAAATAAATAAGCAGACATATATATATATATATATATATATATGTGTGTGTGTGTGTGTGTGTCTCTCTCTATGTGTGTGTATGTATATGTACAGCACCTGATAGCCTGAATATGTCTGGGATTGTCTGATCTTGGAAGCTGAGCAGGATCAGGACTGGTCAGCATTTGGAGGGGAGAGAGCGCCTGGGGACACCAGGTGCTGTAGATTTCTGTGGTGACTCTCTGTCAACCTTATGGTAGATCTATATGTATAATTCTAAATGTAGCATTACATGACAATAATGGAACCTTTATCACTACCTTGAAATGTGTTATATATATATTCCTCTTTGGCCTCCATCGGTGGTGATCGACCATGGGCACTGCACCTCTGGTAGTCACTGTGGAGTGGCCTCTCCAGGGCGCAAGCCAGGGCAGAGTTGATATGGAGATCTGTCTATTGCCTGTGCTGTAGACCCCCCCCCCCTTCTCCATGCTAATAACAGGTCCAAAGGAATGACAGCAGGTGATACAGTTTGGTGCCAGCAGCATTGCAGGAGTTACCATGCTGGTGCTGGGTACAGCAGTCAGCAACCTTCAGAACTCCGGATTTGTCCTCCGGGTTTAGTCTCAAAGCCTTTCCCGTCAGCGGGTACAGTCACAAAACAGCGGAGGTTTGAGGTTGGGAGTTTCTCCTCTCCTAGATGAGTTACTGTCTGTGGCTAATGAGCCCCATCTGCCCGGATGGAGCCACTGGTTTCAAGGCCCAGCAGCCCGCCTTTACCCCTTCTCCTGTCAGTGCTCGGCTGGGCATAAGAACTGTGCCACACGTGAAAGCCAGGGGTTGGACTCGGTTTTCAGAGACTGAGTTGCCCGCCGTGAGGAGCATTTGTATAGCAGTTGGAGCTCATCCCCACTACCACCCTTTGGTGATGACAACCTTTAGAGCGTGTATACACACACACACACACACACACACACAATACACGCACATGTTTTGTGTGTGTGTGTGTGTGTGTGTATAAAAACTCAATGCTAGAGAAATGTAGCAGGTCAAACAGTACAAAGCTAAAGATACATAACCAACAGTTTTGCACATATATGCATTTTTATGTATATTATATTATATATGTGTGTGGATGTGCATACATGCATAGGAGCATACATCTACGACATGATGGAGAGTAATGGTAAATACCTGAGCATTGCAGGAACCAAGAGAATCGAACTCTAAAATGAGGTCAACCCACAAGACCTCAGAACATCCCACAGTGCTATTGAGCTTAAAGTGGTGTCTGAGACCAAGCCACCCACCGTGTATGAAATGCTCGTTGTCCTTTTGTGGACGATGAAGTAACATGGATAATCCTTGGCAATGCGAGTTATTTTAGTTGGGAACAGTGCAGTTAGCTTTCGCTCTGCCAGGCTTCACCTTGTTCAGGTGAGGTGCGTCTCTCCTGACTGGGACTGCAATGCTGCTCCTTGGAGGTGGTCGCAAGGGTTCTTCAAATCATGCTCAGTTCAATGTTACATCAAGAATATGGCAATCGTGACCGTTCAGAGTTCCTTCCATGTTCTATGGGGAGCGGCCCACTGGACTTTGTGCTCATTTATGAGCGGGTCGAAAACCTAGGCTTCGCTACTCAGAAGCCAGAGTGTTACCAAATATGCCACGCCTGATAAAACTGGTTGCATTTGGGCTGAGGTTTTGTCTTATCAACAGTTTAAACATTGACTCGAGGAGGGTGGTGCTGACGGAGTCAACTTTGTTCATAGTTGCTCTGCAGTGGTTTTGATACCGAAGTTCATGTAGCAGCTTGAGAGGGCAATTAAAGAAATGGCTGGGTGCGCAGTTGCAGACACAGGTGATAGAATATGCAGAGCAAAAAAAAATTAACTGCTGGAGGAACTTGGGTGGGGAGGTGGAGTGGGGGGAGTCAGAGAGCATCCCTAGAGGGAAATGTTTCTGGTTGAAACCCTGCTTCAGGACTAGGTTTTCGTTGACAGTCCATTTCCCTTCCTGAATGTTGCCCAACCTGCTGTATTCCCCCAGCAGTTTGTGATTTTTTTTTTTCTTTTTCTTCTTCTTGCTTTGGCTGCAACAGGATATGGGTGGGATGCAGAGTTGGGCGGAGAAGTGACATATGGAGTTCAATCCGGAAAAGTGTGAAGTGATGCACTTTGGCAGGTCTAATGTGAAGGTGGCTAATGGTGGAATTCTTAACAGTGCGGAGGACAAAAGTGATCTTGGTGTCCAGGTCCAAAGATCTCTCCAGGTTGACCGGGTAGTTCAGAAGGAATATGGTATGTTGGCCTTCTTTAGTCATGAGGTAATGCTGCAGCTCTATAAATCTCTGTGCAGACCACACAGAGTATCGCGCTCAGTTCTGGTCACCTCATTTTAGGAAGGACGCAGGCTCCGTGGAAAGGGTGCTGGGGAGATTTACCAGGGTGCTGCCTGGATTGGAGAACGTCGCATGAAGCAAGGTTGACTGAGCTGGGGCTTTTTGCCTTTGGAGTGACAGGCTGAGAGGTGACTTAATAGAGGTAGACAGGATTATGAAGGATCTCGATAGGGTGGCTAGCCAGCACCTTTATCCAGGGATAAATAGAGCCCATTTCAGATGAGTGGAGGAAAGTTTAGGGGAGATGTTTACACAGAGAGTGGTTAGTGCATGGAATGCATTGCCAAGGGGGTTTGGTGGTGGAGATTGATACGATGGGCCTTCAAAACGCTCTTAGATCACCACATGGATGTTAGAAAAATAAAAGGTTACAGCTGTTCACCCTATTTAGACCCCTCTAAATCTTGTATACCTCTATTTAATCTCATTCCTCGTCATTCCAAAGAGGAAAGTCCTGGTTCTGTCATATAACATATTCTCCAAACCAGGCAATATTCTGCACCCTCCACTGTACATCCTCCCTGAACGCAATTCTCCGAGGGGTCTAAACAGAGTTTTATAGAGCAGCAACATTACCCTCATGGCGCCTAAACTCAATCCCTGACTAATGAAGGCCAACACACCATATCTTTCTTCACTATGTTGTCAATTTGGGGAGATCTAAGGACCTGGACACCAAGATCACTCTGTGCTCCGCACTGTTAAGAATCCTGCTCTTAAACCTGTAAATTGTATTGTTGGGGAGTAGTTTTACATAAAGGCCTGTTCTGTGCTGTAATGTTCCACGCTCTAAATGAGCATTCTAAGTTGTAACTTTGCAAGCGACTTGAGACTGGTTGATAGGGGTGCAAAAGAAAAATGAGATTGTGTGGAGGCAGTGGACTAATGGGCCAGTGTTTGAGTTGCATGGTGATGTGTAACTATAGAACCATAAAACATGACAGCACAGAAAACAGGCCCTTCACCCCTTCCAATCTGTGCCAAACTATTATTCTGTCTACTCCCACTGACCTGTACTCATTCCATAGCCCTCCATGCCCCTCCCATCCATTCAATGGAATTTAGGTGGATCTCAATGAAACATTTAGATAATTGAAAGGTGTGGATAGAGTAGATGTAGAAAGGTTATTTCCCGTGGTGGAAGAGTCCAGGTCAAGAGTGCGCAACTGCAGGAATGAAGGGCGTCCACTCAGAACAGAAATGCGTAAGAATTTTTTCAGCCAGATGGTGGTGAATCTGGAATTTGTTGCCACAGGCAGTTGCAGAGGCCAGGTCATATCCATGCATTTAAGACAGATTGATAGGTTCTTGATTAGCCAGGGCATCAAAGGTTATGGGGAAAAGGCCAGGCAGTGGGGCTGAGTGGGAGATGGATCGTCTCTTGATTGAATGGGAGGGCAAACTTGATGGGCTGAATAGCCTGTTTCTGCTCCCATGTCGTATGGTCTTATGTACCTGTCCAAATTTTTCTTAAATGTTAAAATTGAGCCTTTGTTCACCACTTCAGATGGCAGCTCGTTCTACACACCTACCAATCTTTGTGTGAAGAAGTTCCCCCTCGAGTTCCTCTTAAACTTTTCCCCTTTCACCCTTAACCCATGTCCTCTGGTTTGTATCTCACCTACCCTCAGTGGAAAAAGCCGACTTGCATTCACTCTTTCTGTACCCATCGTGATTTTGTGTACCTCTATCAAATCTCCCCTCATTCTTGTTCACTCCAGGGAATAAAGTCCTAACCTGTTTCACCTTTCCCTGTAACTCAGTTCCTCAAGTCCCGGCAACATCTAAGGAAATCTTCTCTGCACTCGTTCAATTTTATTACTAACAATGAACATGTTGGTTGTAGACAGTGAACCCAATTGTATGCTGAATAATGACCAGATTGAATACAGAAAGGAAATTGAGGGTCTGGTGGCATATATATCAAATATTAAAATCTATATCAAAGACACAGAAGTGGAGACGGTAGATAGATAAGTTTCTGGGTGTAAACATTTCCAATGAGCCAATCAAGTTGACAGGATGGTCAAGAAAGCACACCAATGTCTCTCAAAGAGCTTTTTATTGCTCAATGCATCAGACCAAAACAGCATCACCTGTGTCTGTGGGCTTGACAGTGAGGTTGGGATTGGCACAGAGACTGAATGGTGGGCAGGGTATTCCGACAAGGTGAGATTAGAATAAGTGAGGGGAGTAGTGAAGTCCAGACAGCTTCGGCGAAGCCAGACGACAGCTCTTCTTACTTATTCCTCGAGCAGGACCCCTTCAAAAGCATCAAGCCTCCATCTCGCGCACTACCACTGCCCTCATTTCCGGTCATTTCCCTTCCACGGCCTCCGACTTTCCCAACCCCGTACTGCCCATTTCTACCACCTACCCAAGATCCACAAACCCAATTGTCCAGGAGGACTCATGACTTTCCCTGGTCCTGCCCCACCGAACTAATATCTGCTGACCTCAGCTCCATTTTATCCCCCCGGTCCAGTCCCTCCCTGAGTGGGACCATTTGGCGCAGCCATTTTGGTGAGAGCAATTTGGCACGGCCCATTTTGCAGCAGACCCATTTAGGCACAGAACTATTTCGGCGCAGATATACAAAAATCAACATAATAGTAGAATTATTAAATGGGCATTTTCCAGTCTTTTGTAGCTATTATAATCCATTAAAATGCCATCAACAATTTAGAAGAACTTGTAATTCCAAATAGCTTTAAAACATATTCTGTTGATGAATATAATGAAGAACAATTTTTACTAGCTGACAGCGGTACCACCACCTGCAGAATTCTTATATTTGGAAGAAAAAGGAATGCCAAGTTTCTGAAATCTGAAACAGTTATATGTTGATGGAACATTCAAAATTTACTATGAGCATCTCGTAGCAGGGCACAATATTCTGTTGAAATTAAAGATTTTCAGGGAAGCAGACGCTCAAATACAAACACTCGTAAGAAGATTTAGTGAGAGAAATTATGTTGAGTATTTACGAGGGATTGCCTATAATTTTGAATAAACGTCATATTTTAGATTTTTTGTCATTAACTTATCTCTTTTTAACATTTTTGCTAAAAAGAATAAAAATTATTTTTAGTTCTATGTAAACATAATAAAGTTTTTCTTAAATGAACATTTTCATTAACATTGTATTATCAATTCCCATTGCTTTCATTAATGCTATTAACTAAGCCTGAAAAGGAATAAATATGAAATGCGCCAAAATAGTTCTGTGCCTAAATGGGTCTGCGGTAAAATGGGCTGCGCCAAACAGGCCGTGCCAAATCGCTCACGCCAAAATGGCTGTGCCGAAAGGTCCTAAATCCCTCCCTACCTACATCCGCAATATTTCAACAACTTCCATTTCCCTGAACTTTACCATGGACATCTAATCTTTATATTGCCTTCATTCACCATACTGAAGGCCTCAAAGCTAATTTTTTTCTCAACAACAGACCTAACCAGTTCCCCTCCACCACCACCCTCCTCCACTGGCAGAACTTAGATTCATTCTTTAAGTGAAAGGGGTAACCATAGGTACCCGGATGGTCTCCAGTTATGCCTGCCTTTTTTATTTGGCTATGTGGAGCAATCCTATGCAGGCAAAGCACCTCATCTCTTTCTCGGCTACATTGATGACTACTTTGTTACTGTCACATGCACCCATGATGAGCTCGACAACTTTATCCACATTGCTACCAACTTCCACACTGACCTCAAATTCACTAGGTCCATCTCCAGCAACCCTTTCTCGATCTCTCTGTCTCCATCTCAGGAGAATTTCTCAACAGACATTTTTTTTTACAAACCATCAACTCCCACAGTTACCTTGGCCACACCCTTTCACACCTTGTACCCTGTAAGGATTCTATTCCTTTCTTGCAATTCCTCCATCTCCATCACATCTGCTCCCAGGTTGAAGTATACCAAGTGAGATCATCTGAGATTTCCTCCTTTTTTAAAAAAAACCTTACTTCCCTTCTTCTACCATCAACTCAGCCCTCAACCATATCACCTCCATTTCCCGCACCTCCCCCAGCCCCCTCTGCACCCACTTGCAAAAAGGTCAGGATTCCCCTTGTCATCACCTACCACCCCATCTTCCTCCACAATTTCCTGATCCCACCGCCAGGTACAACTTTCCTTTCCTGCTCCCTCCGTGACTCCCTCATCCACTCCACCCTTCCCGACAATCGCTCCCTTGGACCCTACCTTGGTGACCACAGGAGATGCTCCACTTACGCCCACACCTCCCCCCTCACCACCATTTGGGGCCCCAAACAGTCCTGACAGGTGAAGCAACATTTCACCTGTGAATCTACTGCATCTGGTCTGGTGCCCCATTGAGGCATCAGAGAGACTGGACGCAGACAGGGAGTTCGCTTCATTGAGCACCGTCGCTCCGTCCACTGTAATATCCCAGTAGCAACTCATTTCAACTCCCTGGCCCATTCCCACTCTCTGTCCATTGACTCATGGCCAGACTGAAACTTTCCCACGAATTGGTGGAACAACACATATTCTGTCTGGGCACCCTCCAACCATTGACCTCATTTCCATTATCCCCCACCCCCCTCCCCCCCACCGTGTCTCTCTTTCCCTATCCTTCTGTCTCCTTTCCTCCAGTTCTCAATTCTCAGCATTTCTCCCCAATCTATGGCCTCTTGACTGTTGGCCTGAGCTCCTCCCCCTGGCCCTTCTTCCCTCCTGACGCCCCCCCTACCTTTTTATTATACTTTGTACCTATACCTTGACAAAGGGCTCGGGGTTGAAAGTTTGGCAATATATGTTTACCTCTGATGGGCGCTGCGAGTTCTGTGTTTTCACTGCAATCAGAGCATTTGCAGACTTCCATGTCTTGTTGACATATTCTGAAGCATAACGACTGCACCCCAACATCCAGAGCCATTTTCAAATCTTTTGGTTCCTGCAGATTTCAAAACAAGCGAAAGAGTTCCTTGAGTACGTCGCTGAAGAGCCGCTGATTGATATCCAGCAGGATAACCCATGCCTGTACGAACACGTGGACGCTTTGGCCACTGTCCTCCGCTTGCGTCAGCAACTTAAGTCGCTGAGAGCATACCTGTTCAGCTGCAGAGCCTCTGTAGCAGAAGATTTGCGGCGAAGGTACGTCTCAGATCGTGACATGATGTTCCAATAGAGTAAAAGTCCAAAAATCCGGATGCCAGAAATCCAGACTACCCGGATATCCAGACCCTCAAATGTTTGAAATTTAGTTGGCTTTTGCATGCCTGCATAAATGCCACAGGTGCACTGCAGCAACCAGTGACCACACTTAATACAGTTAATCTTATCACAACCAAATTCATTTTTATGCTGTAGTTCTCTTTTACAGTGTTCATTTTTTAATATAATTTCAAGCATTGCCTGCTTTTTATTTGGAGTGAAAAATCTTGTTTACGTTTTTGTCATGTTCTCTTTATTTTTCTTTAAAGCTGCTCATTGAATGAAGGATGCTGTATTTTGCCAATGAATAATATGTCAAAATGTACCTGTTCATCTCTTCTTTATTCCTCCTTAAATTTGAATTTTTAGACCTTCTGCACGAGAATCTGGAATATCCAGACAGGCCCAATCTCCAAGCAGTCCACATTTTATGACTTCTGCGACAGTAAATTAGAGGAAACGGCTCTGTTCTTTCAGGTGTCTCTCTCTTTTTATCAATGATCTGTCTCTTTTCCTGGCCCACAACTTCCCACCCTCCTCAACTGATCTTTATATTCCTCTCTCCTTTGTGCTTTTTCAAGCTTTCTTGCTGAATTACATCTCATCTTGACGATTCCTTGTAAGTCTCACAGTCTAATCTGTGTTTTTCCCTTAGTGGCCAGAGTGCTACTTATTGTGATCTTTCTTCTCTAGCTCTGTGTTCTGAATCTATTAACTGACCTATTAACTGATCTGTGCCTTCACAATTACAGCACAGAAACAGGCCAGTTCGGCCCTTCTGGTCCATGCCAAATACCTTCTCCCACCTCGTCCCGTTGACCCGCACCTAGTCCCATTGACCCAGATGCAGCCCATAACCATCTTGTCCATATACCCACCCAACTTTTCCTTAAATATTAAAATCAAGCCCGCCTCTACCACTTTGGCCAGAAGCTCATTCCACACGCCCTCTGAGTGAAGAAATTTCCCCTCATGTTTCCCCTATACTTTTCTCACTTCAATCACAATCCTTAGGTTAGGAATGCCTGATTTGTGAGCACTCGGTGTGTACAATTGGCCGACACCTTTTGGGGCTGGATCAAGCACTGAGAGGTGGGAACACTGAGAAGACTGCCTTGCTCAGAGTGGCTATCTGGTAGTCGCTCTCCCATCTTAGCAGTTACCCCGATCCTCTCCCACATACTGTTATTGTTCACAAAAGTATTTTGGAGCAGAACCCTTTCATCACCCTGTACACTATCAATAAGAAATTCAAACATACATTGTACTAATCTTATCAACATTTTCAGTTGCTTGATTAAATATGTCCTTCCATTCAGAAATTCATGTTAATATACTGCATTTCTGCATGTTTCTATATTATATCTTCAAGTAAGCATAGCATTATTTTCCTATGGTCAGACTCAAGATAATTAATCTTTTGTTCCCAAAATTTGATCCATCTCCCTTTAAACTCACCAATTTCATTGGTTGTGTGTCAGAAGACTGGCTGATATTTTTTTATATATTTATCTGTGATAATATTCCCATTTAAAAAAAAATTCTTTAATGTAATCCATCTGGCCCAGGGAACTTAGCAATGACTCCTATTGTTCCTTTTCACAATTTTTAAAAATTCTTTTATTCTCTGTATCGGGTGGCCAAACCGAGGTCATGAGGCACCATGTGGCTCTTTGACACCTGGTGTGTGGCTCGCAGAGCTCCCAGCACTCACCTAGGCCCCGGCCACTCGCCCATCCAAGCTCTTGAGCTTCCACCGCCTTCCCATCCAAGCTCCCAACGCCCCAGCCACTCTTCCATCCGATCTCCTGATGCCCTGACCATGGACTCTCATCTAGACTCTGCTCGCCTGACTATCCAAGCTCTCGATGCACCAAACTTGTACTCACTACCCAGCCCCAGCTGCCCGCCACCCATCGGAATTTGTAGGTACTAACCGCGGTCAAAAGTGGTATGTGTGTAATAGTCCCTGTCCCCCTAAATATTACCCTAAAAATTGACCCACAAAATTCAACTATTACACACGTATATATGGTATGTGTATTTTTTGATTGTTGAAATTACCAGTTTAAAAGCTACATACAAGAATAAATATTATTAAGTATGTTACATCGCAGACCAACAGCAATAGAAATTAACCAAGACAGGTGTTATTAATAACTACCAATAATATAACACGTTAGTTAACTTACCTTAACTTGCTCAAATATACGTGTTTGTGTGTGTGTGTGTGTGTGTGTGTGTGTGTGTGTGTGTATGGATTACAGCTTAGGCATAATTCTGGAAAATCAATTCAAAGTTCAGGCTTAGAAATCCTGTGTCGAAACTCTGACTTTTAAACTAGTGCACAGAAGTAATCATGAAGGAGGTGAGAGAGACTGAAAATTCACAAATCCATGTCAAGTTGCTTCCAGAGAAATGTCCTTTCCACTCATGGTTGTCATAACTCCCCTTTTCCTTGCGTAGGGGAAACAAAGTACGTGACTTCCACGATGCTGCCAAAAAGCACAGACGCGAGTCAGTTGATATGACCATCACAATGGTCACGATCCAATGCAGGAGTTCTCCCATTTCCTTTACCTAGATATGGGGCAAACAAAATAACTATAACAATGGTCACGGTGGTTCAATAATTCCCCTGACAAGGAGAATCAGCAGATGTGTCCATTTCACACAGAGTCATTCCACCTCTGTGTTCATTAGATGACTGGCTGATCAATACTGAAGCCTGTTTCTTTAAGTGTCCCAATCACATGACTCATAATCACAACTCTCTTATTTTTTCTGAATAAACAACCATTGTTCTTGATTCTTCTTCCAGAGCATCACTTTGTTTATAGTCAATACTTAATGGTGCCACTCCGTCTCACCACATGGTTGCAGCTACACTAATCCTTAACATGACAATCACTAAATGAAATGTGAGCTTGCAATATGTATGTGTTTCTTAATATTTATATACATTTTTTGTAACAAAATGTGCATGTAAGAGTAAACACATGTATGTAATAATTTTTTTCATGTCTTGTGGCTCTCAAAGATCTGAAGTTTATGGTATGTGGCTCTTACATGAAGCATGTTTGGCCACCCTGCTCTATTTCTTACTCCTGTCGAAAAATCTCCTTTACTATTTCTGTATCTCTGCTTTCAGATAACATGGCATGCACCATCATAGTTCTGATACCATTCCACATAATGACTGAGCAATTGTTTGTTCTCCCTGTGTTTTGGCTTGGATTTGTTTGGTTTCCTGGCACCCGCCAGCCTGTTGAACTGTTCCCCGACTGTGTCGATATTATTGAGATGGACACTAAACGCTGTTGCATTTGGCACAACCACCCTCTCCTCTCCAAGCATTTCATCGCAGCCAATGTTAGTGTTGCTGGGTGATAGTCGTCGTGGCAGCTCACTCTGATCTTCTTGGGCACCGGGATGATTGATGCCCCCTTTTGAAGAAACTCGGCAGGTCACGCAGCATCCACGGGGAAGTAAATGGTAACCAACATTCCTGATGAAGGACTCTGGCATGAAACCTTGACTGCCTTTCACTCCCTGTGGATGCTGTGTGAGTGGCTGTGTTTCTCCACCACATCCGTCCATTGCACTAGACACCAGTGGCTGCAGATTTTCATGCTCAACTCCATCGTCTGATTTGGGTACTGTTGGCATTTTGCTTGCACGAATCAAATTGGCACAACAAGGTAAGCCATTGCCTTACAAGTCTTTTTCACTCCTGACCTTCCAGCGCTATTTTGTGTCTGGGTGTTCAACGTTCCTCCCACATCCAAAATTAATTGGCCTCCATATATTTTCCCTCGTGCGTACATTGGTTGTGGGTTCTGGGAAGTGGGTGGAGGGAGTTCCTGAAAATGTGGTGGGAATAAAATGGGTTAAGGTAGGATTTGTTTCACAAAATGGGTCATAGTCATAGAGTTCTACAGCATGAAAACAGACCCTTCAGCCCACAGCGTGTTTTGGACCAAGGACCGGAGAATGTAGTTTCATCGGGATGCACTTGTACAATCAGGTGACAATAAATTTGACTTGACTTGTCCCTGCTGATGAAATGAGTCCCATTTGCTTGCATTCAGTCCTCTACACCTTTCCCCTCCTTTCAGACAGTTGCTGATTCAGAGAGTGGAAGAGCCTGTTTAAAATTCAGGTTTATTTGCCATCCAATTGTACCTGACAAAACAGCGTTCTTCGGACCACAGTGAAAATCACTGCCAACAAATAATAATAAAGTCTTGGAGAGTTATTTTTAGCAGTTCAACAGTCATTCATCATTCTCACTGCCTCCTGGTGCCAGGGTCCGGGATACCTCAGATCGAGTTCACGAAATTCTTAGGTGGGAGGGTGAGCAGCCAAATGTCGTGGTCCATGGAGAGCCCAATGACATAGGTAGATAGGGTGAGGTGGTCCTGAAAGGAGAATTCGGGGAGTTGGCTGCTAGGCTGAAGAGAACCTCCAGGGTAGTGATCTTGGGATTACTTCTCGTGCCACATGTTGGAGGGGTTAGAAAGAGGAGGATAAGGCAGCTGACCAGGTGGCTGGAGACAAGGTGTAGGAGGGAGGGCTTCAGGTTTCTAGATCACTGGGCTCTGTTCCAGGGAAGGTGGGATCTGTACCGATGGGACGGGTTGCACCTGAACTGGAAGGGGATTAATATTCTTGTGGATAGGTTTGTTAGTCTGGTCCCGATGATTTGCAGGGGGAGGGGAGCCAGAATGTTTGAGTTGTTAGTGAGGAAGATGAGGATAAAGTTCATGCGAGGACTGCATGTACGGACAGAAATCAAAGGGTTGTACGTGATCGAAATGTTCTCAGGTGTATTTATTTTAATGCAATGAGTATTGTTAGAAAGGGTGACGAGCTTAGGGCATAGATTGACACGTGGGATTACGACCTTATTATTAGCGAGACTTGGCTGCAGGAGAGGTAGAACTGGCAGCTGAATGTTCTTGGGTTCCGATGTTTCAGACGTGATAGAGGGGGAGGGATGAAAGGGGGAGGAGTGGCATTGCTCGTCAGGGAAAATATCTCAGCTGTGCAGTCAGGACGGCCATGAGGGGTTGCCTACAGAGGCCATATGTGTGGACTTGAGGAACAGGAAAGGTGTGACCACACTGATAGGGTTCTATTTTAGACTACCCAATAGTCAGAGAGAATTGGAGGGGCAAATCTGTAGAGAGATAGCAGACTGATGTAAGAAGCAGAACGTTGTCAGAGTACGAGATTTTAACTTTCCAAATATTGACAGGGACTCCCATACTGGAGTTTGTGAAATGTGTTCTGGGAAGTTTTCTAAATCAATATATAGAGGTACCAACAAGAGAGGATGCAGAACTTGATCTCCAATTGGAGAACAAGACAGATCAGGTGACAGATGTGCGAGTAAGTGAACATTTTGGGTCCAGTGACCATAATGTCATTAGCTTCGTTAATTATGGAAAAGGATAAGCATGGTCCTCATTTTGGGATTCTAAATTGGAGGAAGGCCAATTTTGTGGAAATGAGAAAGGATCTTGGAAGAGTGGATGGGAATAAGTTGTTGAGTAAGTAGATGGCCTTGAAAGGTGAAATTTTGAGAGTGTAGAGTTTGCTTGTTCCTGTTTGGATTATAGGCAAAGTTAACAGGTATAGAGAACCCTGGTTTTCAAGGGATATTGGTGATCTGGTTAAGAAGAAGAGGGAGGTGTATAGCAAGTTCAGGCAACAAGGAGCTAAAGAAGATCTTGAAGAGTACAGAAAATGCAAGAAAATACTTAAAGACGGAAATTAGGAAGGCAAAAAGTAGACATGAGGTTGTTTTGGCAGATAATGTGAAGGTAAACCCGAAGGTTTTCTACAAGTATATTAAGAGTAAAAGGATAGTAATAGACAAAATTGGTCCCCTGGAAGATCAGAGTGGTCGTCTATGTATGGAGCCTAACGAGATGGGGGAGATCTTAAACAGTTTTTTTTTGCATCAGTATTTACTCAGGAAACAGACATGGTATATAAGGAAGGAAGGGAAAGAAGCAATAGTGGCACGGAACATACGGAGATTAAGGAGGAGGAAGTGCTTGCTGCCTTACAGTGAATAAAGGTAGATAAATGCCCCGGGCTGGATATGATATTGCCATGAACTTTGAGGGAGATTTGTGCAGAAATTTCAGGGGTCCTGGCAGATATATTCAAAATATCCTTGGCCACAAGTGAGGGGCCAGAGGATTGGAGCGTAGCTCATGTAGTCCTGTGAGCCTGACGTCAGTACTGGGTAAATTATTGGAAGGAGTTCTGAGAGATAGGATATATAGATATTTGGACAGCCATTAAGGACAGTCAGCACGGCTTTGTGCATGGTAGGTCATGTTTAACAAATCTTGTCGAGTTTTTTGAGGAGGTTACCAAGAAGGTGGATGAAGGAAAGGCTGTGGAGGTTGTGTAATGGACTTTAGTAAGGCCTTTGACAAGGTGTCACATGGGAGGCTAGCTCAGAAGGTTCAGATACTAGATTAGAAATTGGCTGAGCAGGAGAAGCCAGAGAGTAGTGGTGGATGATTACTTCTCAGACTGGAGGCCTGTGACTCGTGGTGTGTCTCAGGAAATTGGAACCATTGTTGTTTGTTGTCCATATCAATGATCTGGATGATAACGTGGTAAATTGGATCATCAGGTTTGCTGATGACACAGTGGTAGGAGACTTTGTGGACAGCGAGGAAGATTTTCACAGCTTGGATCTGGACCAACTGGGAGAATAGGCCAAAAAATGGCAGATGGAGTTTAATGCAGACAAGTGTGAGATGATGCATTTGGAAGGACAAACTAAGGTAGGACATACATAGTAAATGGTCAGGCTCTGAGGAGTGCGGAGGAGCAGAGAGATCTGGGAATACAGACACATTGTTCCCTGAAGGTAGTGTCGCAGGTGGACAGGGATGTAAAGAAAGTTTTTGGCATCTTAGCCTTTATAAAAGCAAAGTATTGAGTACAGGAGTTGGGATATTATGTTGTTGTTTACGTTATTGGTGAGGCCAAATGTGGAATATTGTGTACTGTTCTGGTTACCTAACTACAGGAAGGATACCAATAGGATTGAGAGAGTGTAGAGAAGATTTACTAGTTACAGGGAAAGATTAAGCAGGTTAGGACTTTATTCCTTGGAGTGAAGAAGAATGAGGGGAGATTTGATCGATGTTTACAAGATTATGAGAGGTATAGTCAGAGTGGATGCAAGTTGGCTTTTTAGACTTCGATTGGGGGAGATAAATACGAAAGGTCATAGTTTTAAGCTGAAAGGGGAAAGGTTTAGGGGGAACATTAGGGGGAAATTCTTCATTCAGAGAGCAGTGGGAGTGTGGAATGAGTTGCCATCTGATGTGGTGAATGCGGCGCAATCTTAAGTTCTAAGAATAAATTGGATAGGTACATGGATGGGAGAGGTATGGAATGGGCGCAGGACAATGGGTCTAGTGGAATAATGGTCAGCACAGACTATAAGGGTCAAATGGCCTGTTTTCTGTGCTGTAGTGTTCTGTGGTTCTATGGTTTCTAAGCTGTTTCTCAGCCTGGTAGTTCTGGCTCTGAGATCTCTGTATCTCTTTCCCGACGGGAGTAGGTGGAAGATGCTGTGTGTGGGTGATAGGGGTCCTCAACAATTTTATGAGTCCTCTTTAAACAATGATTCTGGTAAATTACATCGATGGGGTGGAATGGGGGGGTGGGGGGTGGGCAGGGAGATCCCAGTGATCCTGTCTTATGGTCCTGTAGGTTGATCTGCAGGAACCGTGCTGAATCTATGATTCAGCCCACCAGTCCCCTGTTAATAGTCCTCCTGTAGAAGGTTGATATAATGGTGGCCGGGAGCTTTGCCCACCTCAGCCTTCTAAGTGGCTGTTGTGTCTTTCTGAGAAGTGAGGAGATATTGTGTGATCAGGATAGATCACTAGTTAAGTGGGCTCTGAAGAACTTGATGATCTCTGCTCTCTCCACGACAGAGTTGTTGATGTGTAGTGGAGGGTGGTCATTCTTGGTCCTCCCTCGTCTTGTCCATGTTGAGACTCAGGTTGCTTCTCTCGTACCATTACATGAGATTTTCCACCTCTCCTCTGTAGGGCGACTCATCCTTGTTGCTGATGAGGCTGACAACTATCATGTCATCTACAAACTTGATGACTCTGTTGGAGCTGGATCTGGTGATGCAGTCGTGAGTCAGTAGTGTGAACAGGAGCGGGCTGAGCACACAGCCCTGAGGTGCACCAGTGCTCAGCGTGGCAGAGCTTATTCCGCCACAGACCCAGACAGACTGGTCTTTCCGTTAGGAAATCCAGGATCCAATTACATAGAGGGGGCTGAGTCAAAGTGAGGACAGCTTCTCCACCAGCACCTGGGGAATGATCATTTTAACGGCAAGCTGAAGTGAAGGAACAGAAGCCTGGCCTATGAGGCATCAACAGGCTGTTTCTGCACTGGTGCGCTTTCAAATTGCAGCACCTGGGAAGCCCCCCCTGGAACTCGGGTGAGGTTACTGGGTTGTGTGTGTGCCTCCTGCACCTCTCAAATAGCAGCTTAACCTACCTATTGAATCGCCATTTAAGGGGGATCCCGCCCCTGCGATGATGTGGTGAGTGACACAGCCACAGGGAATCCCCCCTTCCCTGTGTCCTTTCCGTTCCCTTTCTGTTTAAATTTCCAGAATAACTGGGTGAGCCATTTCCTCTTTCAAACAGGTGGAAGAGGACGCCCAGGTAAGTTTTACTGGGTTCCCTGACCACCTCTGAGGTAGGTCTGGAACCCGGGTAGATTTTGACCGGACTTGCCTGCTCTGGCCCTTTCCATTAGCTCTTCAACCTAGTAAATTGCCTGTTTAACCCCATTTTACAAGACAATTTGAAAGGGCCTGCTCTTTAAAAGAAATTGTGAGATTTAGAGATTTAATTATCTGTTACCTGTATCACACTCAGAAGTCCACCACGAAAAAAATGTCGACTTGTTTCTTCTTCCACACGTGAGGTCTGACCTGTGTCGGGTGTGCTTGGAATTTTGTTTTTATTTTGTATTTCCAACATTCTCAATATATCCAAATTACATTTCACATGCCTTAATTTTCACTCTATTTATTTTAAGGGTTGATGATTTAATGGCCTTTTTCAGCTGGTTTGAAGAATTGTGTCTTGTTAGTTGCCTTTGAACTGCTTGCAGCTAAAATGTTAATTTTGTTTTAAACATAACTTCTGGTCAGTGGTCCACGTAATTGTAAAGAGGGTGACCATTGTTGTGATAATGGGAGATTTTGTTGAACAGACTCGATGGGCCTGGTGGCCTGCTTCTGTTCCTTTATCTTGTGATCTTGTCGTCGGTGTGGTTGGACACAAGTGGATGTGGAGGTAAACCCCAAAGTAGATGATGAACTGGAAGCATATGCAAACTGTGCAGGCAGCTTCAGGGATCAGGTCTAAACCTGCATCTCTCGTACTGCACTAGCACGCCACCCGAGACTTAAATGCTCAGAGAACCTAGACATCCCGGATTTCAACTACCTGTTGGGTGAAAAAAAAACTTTCTGGATTCCTCCCAACCTCTGTTCCCCAACCCCAATTCTTACCTACATCTTCTAGTCTGGCCTGAGATTGATGAAGTAGCACAAGCACTTAAGTAGAGTCGATTTTATCGTATCCCCAGGTAGCCGAAAACTTCTGATTGAATAAATGTTTTAAAGAGAGGTATAATGACACAGGGAGAGAGCGACAGAGATGGAGAGAGCACGAGAGGTGGAGGGAGAGGGGCGAGAGATGGAGGTGGGGTTGAGAGGTGGAGGGTAAGGGGGAAGTGTTAGAGTTGGAGGGAGTGTGTGGGAGGGAGGGCATGTGAGAGAGAGGGAGGGTGTAGAGAGAGGGAGAGGGAATGTGTGAGAGGGAGATTGTGAGTGAGGAAGGAAGTGTGTGAGAGGGAGGGAGTGTGTGAGAGAGGGAGGGAGAATGTGAGAGAGGAAGGGTGTGTGAGAGAGGGAGGGAGAGTGTAAGAGGGAGTGGGTGAGAGGAGGTGTGTGAGAAAGGGAGAATGTGAGAGAGGAAGTGTGTGAGAGAAGGAGAGGGAGTGTGTGAGAGGGAGAGAGGAAGTGTGAGAAAGGGAGTGTGTGAAAGGGTGTATGAGAAGAAGTGTGTGAGAGAGGGAGGGGAGTGTGTGAGAGAGGGAGGGAGAATGAGAGAGGGAGAGATATGGAGTGAAATTTTGAGAAAGCAGAGTGCAGTATTTGAAGAATGTGTTTGAAGTGGGTCATTGGGCTTGAATTAAGAGATTTAACTCCACAGTTGAATCTTGCACCGTTTTCCTCCCTTATGTAAGGCAGAAGATATACAAGCTTAAAAGCATGGTTCAGATTCAAGCAGTTTTTTTCCTGCTGTGATCAGTCTCTTGAATGGGCCTCACATTGGTCGAAGATGATGCCCCTATCCTGATTTAACTGCACTTCTTTTCTGCATCCTGCCCTTTGTAACACTCTACCCTGCATTTTGACTGACTGTAACATTACACCCTGAACTTTTTTACTTGCATACGAGTTGAATTGCCTGGGTAGCATGCAGAACAACAGTTTCCAATTTGTCTTGCTTGGTATATATGACACTAACAAATTCATTTTTTTTTAAAGGATGTATTTTCCAGAGAAGTGGATAACTCTGAGCAAGATCTGGGTGAGGGAGACGGAAAGTAGAAATTCCCATTTTATAAAAGGAGAATGACAGATTCGAGGCAAGGATTTTCCTGAATCCTTTGTGTCACAATGAGAAATTTAAAAATATATGCCGTAATTAAACTGCAGATTAATGCCTGTGGTATGTGCCAGCTGGCCACAAGCATTGAATAATCTGTCCCCTTAATATAATTTAATATAGCTACTATGTATTGCTGGCTAATAATTTGATTATGGGTTATCACAGTCACATAATGGGATGGGAACCCAGTAAACAAGAGGCAACCCCTTGATGTGCAAATGTAATGACCTCTCTGCCAGTGCAGCAGAGTTACAATGATGTAGAAGATTTGTCGGCATCCTTTATCTGTCTCTCAGGTGTTGCAGACTCCTTGATAGAGATGGCTCTTATTAGCAAACAGCCTTGTTGTTCAAATTGAGGACCATCGCACTGCAACAATTTGACTAATTACTGTACTATCCTTTCCTCCATTCTCTTATCTTATTTTCACCCAGCTTTTCATCTTGTCAGATAAGTGGTGCCTCCTGTATCTGATTCCCATTCTTTACGAGTCTGACCAGGCCAGACCAATAATATTGATGGGTTATTGATGGTGGAATACTACGCAGGTGCCTCTGACTTGCTTTCCTACAGACAGCGGTCATCAGTGCTAAATGATCCAAGGCAGAAGCGGGTCCAAATCCCAACACCACCTTTCATTTTCAAATCAAATGGATTTGTGTTTGTTTTTCGCTCAGCACCTTGCCTTGGGCATCCCAGACTGCCCACCGTGGTCAATCCAGCAAGCAAACATCAGTAATGAGATGATCTGGGGATTATCACTTTGTTTGTGAAGGCTTAGTCAGTGCATGCCGGTGGCCAAGTTCCCTACGTTACAACAAGGGGTGGGGATCGTGCCTCATTCATTCTGGCTTATAAAGTGCTTTAGGAAGTTCTTGGATGGTATAAATGCAAATCTTTTGACAGTCAAATGTTTTCTTCATTTGTGGTCATTGTTGATGATAGAAAATATGACATATGGGCCAGTCACCAAAATGCGATGATCAGATCTTTAGTTCGCAAACAATGAGCTACGTTAGAATTCATCAGAGAGCATCAGTACACAAACCTCCTGGAGAAACTCAGCAGACCGCGCAGCATCCACAGAAAGTAAAGGACTGTCAGCTTGAGCCTCCTGAAGGAGGACTTGGGTCCGAGACACTGATGGCCTTTTATTTCTCCACGGATGCTGCATGACCTGCTGAATTTTTCCAGGATATTTGTGTCAGCACTGGACCCCGGCCTCTGCAGATTTTCTTGTTTATTCCATGGGTAGAACTGATCAGTCAGTAGCCTCTTTCACACTTGCATGTGGTCCCAGGAATTAATGGCCAATTGGCCTAAAAAGGGTCAAGTGTGGAATGAAAATTGTCTCAACGTCAGTGTGAGATGACCCCTAGTGCAATATCCGGTGTCTGTAGATGCCAGTGTTGCAATCAGGCTGAATTCTTGGACAGAAATGACCCAAGGTTTTGCATGAGTGCAGGAATGGGAAGAAAGGAACGATTAAAATAAAGGTATAAACTTTGCCATGGGAAAGTCGTAGCAAGGGAGAGAGAGAGAGAGAGAGAGAGAGAGAGAGAGGAAATAAATAGCAATAGCAGACAATTTTTAAACAGCAAGGAGAGGTTGATAGCACTTTAGCACTCAATTTATAAAGACCGTGGGAAAAAGCGATGGCAGACCTAACTTCCCAGAACACCATGTGGCAGAGAAACCCCTCCATGAGTGCTCCATGCATGCAGCCGGGAATACAGCCCTGTCGGTGCCGCATGGAATTCTGGGAGGGCATTGCTTTTTCTCCTACGGTATTTATAAATTGTGCCTTTGGAAGACTACACAAGAGAGTCTGGAAAAACAACCACCTGAAGAAACACACAAAGATCATCGTGTACAGAGCCGTTGTCATACCCATGCTCCTGTTCGGCTCCGAATCATGGGTCCTCTACCGGCATCACCTACGGCTCCTAGAACGCTTCCATCAGCGCTGTCTCCGCTCCATCCTCAACATTCACTGGAGTGACTTCATCACCAACATCGAAGTACTCAAGCTGGCAGAGTCTGCAAGCATCGAATCCATGCTGCTGAAGACTGCGCTGGGTGGGTCATGTCTCCAGAATGGAGGACCATCGCCTTCCCAAGATCGTGTTATATGGCGACCTCTCCATTGGCCACCGAGATAGAGGTGCACCAAAGAAGAGGTACAAGGACGGCTTAAAGAAATCTCTTGGTGCCTGCCACATTGACCACCGCCAGTGGGCTGATATCACCTCCAACCGTGCATCTTGGTGCCTCACAGTTCAGCGGGCAGCAACCTCCTTTGAAGAAGACCGCAGAGCCCACCTCACTGACAAAAGACAAAGGAATAAAAACCCAACACCCAACCCCAACCAACCAATTTTCCCTTGCAACCGCTGCAACCATGCCGGCCTCTCCTGCATCGGACTTGTCAGTCACCAAAGAGCCTGCAGCAGACGTTGACAGACCCCTCCATAAATCTTCGTCCGCGAAGCCAAGCCAAAGAAGAAAGATTTATAAATTGTGCACAATAACGCTACCAACTCCCACCCTGTTTAAAAATTGTCTGGTATTGCTATTTATTGCTAGTACAGTCCCATATAAAGGTTTATATAGGTCAGCACAACAACAACAGGGGTTGAAGGGCTCATTCTGGGCTGTAGATAAAGCTTAATTATGTTATAATTAGGCTTGATTAATTTTGTTCCAATATAAGATCATAATACATTGATCAGGATTTAGGGCAGGTCCACCATCACTCGATGCGTCATGACGTCACCAGTAGAAGGTAGAACAGCCCTAATCCCCGGGGATGGCACCTTGCAAGTGTGAAGTTCCGTGTCCTAGTTAGGAGTGGTCAAGTGTGAAAAGCCAAAGCCCCCGTTCCTATCCCGGGACACTGAACGGCTGATTTAGTGGGATGCAAGTGGGAAAGGGGCAACTGTTTTGGATGAGGACTCTTTATGAAAACTGAAGAAAGAATAGCGATACTGCATAGAGGTGACAGGGTATTGGATAGAAGGTGTGAGAGGAAGAAAGAAGGGAGAGACCATAGTCACGACAAGTTAGGTTTGACCTCCAGTTGAGGCTGAAGAAAGACATACTGTATCTGTATCAGAGTGATGGAGCATTTGGCAACTACAGGCTCAGTGAAACACGGAAGTCTGCAGACGCTGCGATTATGGTCAATACACAGGAATGCTGGAGGAGCTCAGCCAGTCTCGCAGTGTCCACAGCAGGTAAAAATATATTACCGAAGTTTAGGGCCTGAGCCCTTCCTCAAGATATGAGTTAAAAATAAAACAAAGGCACCTGAATTCAAGGCTGGGGAAAGAAAGGGGGCAGGATGGGAGGGGGAGGAGTCCAGTCCAACAGACAAACGGTGTTAATTGGATACGATAAAGGAATGGTGAGAATTGATTGTGGCTCTGTGAAAGGAGACAGAGGGAAAGGGGAAGAGAGAGAGAGCTAGAGGGAAGAAGATGGGGGGTGGGGTTTCAACAGACGTTAATGCTATCTGGTTGGAGGGTGCCCACTTGAGAACCAAGCTCTAGGCTTAAACCCGCATACAGAACGTAGGTGTTTGATGAATAGACACCCAGCCTGCATAAACCTGAGGAATAATACTTTGTGTTCATTGTCATCCTTCCACCTAATGACATGGACATCATATTTTCCAATTTTAGATAATCCCCACCACCTGGTTCCATCATTTACATCTCTTCTTTACTGCTCCTGGAACCTTCCTTTCTCTCTAACTCTCTTTCCCCCACCACTTCCCAGCGGTCTCATCCTTTCCCTATCTCTCCACATCTCACACCCATTATCTCCCCTCTTCCAGTGTCTCTACCCCCTTACATAACACAATGCCACCACCCTTGATAAAGAGCATTGACTCGAAACATTGGGTGATCATTTCAACCCATGGGTGCTGACCTCCTCCAGCAGCTCGCTCTTTGTTCAGGATTCCAGCCCCGTGTGTTTCTACAATTTGTTTCAATTCTGTTGATTCAGGGATCAACATGCAAGTTCTTTTGGCGTGGTATCAAACGGTTGTAATAGGGGGCCAAGAATGACTTAATTCAATGTGCGAATGAAACCTAACGCTGTTTCCAGAGTAGCACTCCCACAGTAACAACCGGAGCCTAGATATTGCAGTCGATATTTGGATTGGGATTCAAATCCACAATCCTCTGACTCAGAGGTGGGAGGGTTATTATTGAGTCACAATTAACTTCCTATCCAACGCCTGTCAAATAGATCATTTAATAGGATTGTAATGGTGCAAGGCCAGAGTCCATTCTCTGTTCTGTCTTTTCTTCATCAAAGGTTCCTGGCTGTGATTATCACCAGCTCTGCTCAAACATTAGTGAAGGATTTTGTAGTTCCAGGTGTGGAGATATAAACTAAATATATTAATATATATACTTTCAAGGTAATTCATTGACCTTTTAAGTTAAACCGCTTTCAGGTGGCCAGAATACCTGACTGTAAAGCCTCCTATTCTACCCCAATGCAGCTGTCGGGTGGCCACCTGAAAGTGTTTCAAACATTCAAAGAGCACTTACCTAACCCTCCTCCTGTAGGTATATTCTCCGGCTCAGAGAATCCTCCGTTGCACCTGAAAGCAGCAGTGGGACTACAGCCACAGTCCACAGGAGCCAGCATTCACTCGGACGCAGCTCTCCGTCAGCCGGCGCATTCTGGTGACAGGCTTCTTCTCCACAGCCACCTGAACATCCCAGCTGCACTCCCCTAGCCATGTCTGCCGGCGCATTATCTGCGTCCGAGCACCTGAAAATGGCTTTAGATTGTCATTACATACGTGAACCAAACTGAATAAGCAGCTCATTGATAATAAAAACACAATGCTGGAGAAACATTTCAAGCTTCAGCTCTTCACCAAGGTATACCTTTGCCCTGTAGAAACATGCAAGACTGCAGGCACTGCCATACTTTGGTGAAGGGCTCAAGCCCGAAACTTTGGTTATGTATCTTTATCTTTGCTACATAAAGTACATTATTCAACCTGCTGAATCCCTCCAGCATTGTTTTTACTTCAATCGCTGTGTCTGCAGACATTGGTGTTTCACTAGAATATTAGAGCCAATTAGGAGGAGGCCACTTAGGCTTTTGAAGCATCACCACCTCTCTGAAAGCCATCTAGTCAACCCCTTCCACCACTCTTTCCCTGTTGCCCTGTGAGGTTTTTTCTCCTCTCCTCCCCTCCACCCCACCCCGACTCTTTCAAGAGCTGGACAGTGGTGCAGCTATTAGAGATGCTGCCTCACAAATCCAGTGGCCCATGTTCAGTCCAGATCTCCAATACTGTCTGCATGGATTTGCACGTTCTCCCTGTAACTGTGTGGGTCTCCTCCAAGTACTCCAGTTTCCTTCCACATCCAAAAGGCATGCATAGGTTAAATAATCACTCCAATATGCCTTGTGTGTCTTATCAGTGGCAGAATCCGGGAGTTGAGAGGAGTGCGATAAGTTTGATTAGTTGATAGCCAGTGTAGACTCTGGGTCTGAAGGGCCCATTTCCTTATTGAATCTATAAGTACAGTAAAACTCCGGTATCCAGCGCCTACAGGGATTGGTAGATAACGGATGTGTATTTATCAGCTACTTGAGACTTTTACAAGGCCTAACTAATGCATCTGCCCTTAAGAATAAACAGTCTAATAGTTGAAAATACTACCCTGTACTTATATTGAACAAACTTCAGTTGCATGAATGTATATTCATTGAAAACATTTAACCATCTGCAGGTTCCTCCCCCCTCCACGGAGATGCCTGAAAGCTGAATAATAACATTATAGATCATAATAGTCACCCCAACGGTGAGCATCATCCCTGATCCCGAGCAACGCCATTGCCATCTCACACAACTGCTGAGCAAAGGCCCTCCACTGGCTTAATATTTGCTCCCATCTTCACCAAAATGTTTATGTGCTACTTCAGAGAACATTTATTTTTACAATTTTAAATGCGTATTTTTTACCTATTCTTATTTATTTTTATTTTTATTTTCTAAATTTATTTGACTCGATTTTAATTTTGCCGGTTGCGTGAATTCTAGATACTAGGGGTTTTACAGTATTCCCTTTTGGCAGATATCAAGTCCGTTTGCTTCTACCAACATATCATGCATTTAATTCCAAATCATAAGGGCAGCAAGGTTAGTGTAGCAATTAGCCCAACACTGTTACAGTGGCAGTGACTAGAGTTCCAATCCGGCGCTGTCTGTAAGGAGTTTGTATGTTCTCCCCGTGTCTGAGTGGGTTTCCTCCGGGGGCTCTGATTTCCACCCACCGTTCAAAAGATGTACCAGGGTCGTAGGCCAATTGGGGTATTGGAACTGAAAGGCACAGGCTCTTGTGCTGTATGTCTAAAGTCAAAAGAAAAGTATTATGGGCCTGTCTTCAATGGAGGATCTCTTTCTGTGAGGCAGAGGTTCAAGATTCTCCCACCAGGGGAAGCATTCTAACCTTGCAATGAAAACTCGTTCTTCTAAATGCCAGGGCGTGCATCCACTTTCTGTTGAATCATTCCACTTCAACCCAGTAGCCAAGAAACTGTATTCCGCTCTCCGAGAAATACTCTCACCAAAGTTCCGTCAGGTTGCAACAAGACCTCCCTAACGATCGGCCCTCCATTTGCCTTCCTATTTACTTGTGAGTCCATCGCACTTTCTTGGCCTCCTTACCTCTCATTTGAGAATCTCCCTCCATTTAAGTAACCTTCTCTTCTGTTCCACATTGGAGATGGATTGCCACACATTTCTTCATGTTGCATGGTGGAACCTCTGCCTCTGGCATACTGATGCAGGGCCTTGACTCGTAGCGTAAAGGTGTCTGTAACCACTTCATCGTGGCCATTGAAGAAACTCAAATGTGGAAACACAGAAATGCTGGAGAAACTCAGCAGGCCAGAGGTAGTAAGGATACATAACCAACGTTTTGGGCCTGAGCCCTTCATCAAGGTAGGCTTACGCCCAAAACATCAGTTATCTGTCAGTACCTCCTATGGACACTGTGACACCTGCCGAGTCCTTCCAGGATATCTGTGTTTTTGCTACAATTGCATCATCCTCAGACTTCCGTGTTTCACACGAGACTCAAATCTACTCATTCTGAGAACAAAATGTATTTGTTGTAAAGAATACCTGCAACAAACCTTTGCACCTTAATGTTACATCTAGCGATTCTCTGAATCAGGAAATCTGGATATCAACTTCTGCTTAATCTGTGACTGCCTCAGACATTGTTTTAAAAAAAAAATGTCTCCCAAATTAAGAACAGATTCTGCAAGAAATTCAATGAACCATGTTGAAAACCTTTTTAGTGGTATTGTTCCTGTAGCGATAGGGGGCTGAATTAAAGGATGCCTTAAAGTGCACAACTGTACAATGTCTGACTATTCTGCAATGAAGAGGGTTGACAGTATAGAAGCTCCACTTGTCTGAAATCCACATTGAATGACTGGTAAAAAGATATTTTCTCTGAGCGCTATTTCATATTAAAAAGAGGCGAAAATGGATTTAAACAATTGTTTTTTATCTCCTTGGGATATACTTGAATACTTTTGTTAGAAAAATTGAGGGTTTTGGGTGCGAGGTTGGGAAAAATTAGATTGCTGTGCAGTAGGCTTCCTTAGTTCAGTCCAGCAGAGTGGGCTGAATGGCCTGTACTGTGCTGTAATGTTCTATGTGGAGTGGCACAGTGGTGTAGTTAATCAAATCATCCAAAAACATGGCATCTCCTTCACAGTTTCGCTGATGACACCCAGCTCTATCTCCCCCTGAAGCCCAATGATCAAGCAAAGATATCCAGCCTCACCGACTGTCCAGAGGACATAAAGTGCTGGATGAATCAGAAGTTCTTGCAGCTAAATGAAGGCAAATCTGAGATTGTCTTATTTGGCCTCCCCCCAACTCCACCAAAATTATCTCCAATACCCCTGGCAACTTATCCACCCTCATTAAACCACACATCAAATCCCTTAGCGTAATGTTTGATTCCACCTTCAGATTTGACAAGCAAGTCAACACAGTAGTAAAAGCTCATTTTTTTCCAGCTCCACACTATTGCCAAAATCAAATCATTCCTGTCACTGAAAGACCTTGAGAAAGTTATCCATGCCCTCATTTGTTTCCGGATAGACTACTCTAAATATACAGGAATTAGTTAGTCGTCATTACCCCATGGTTCAGAATGCTGCAGCCCAACTCCTGACAGGGGCCAAGAAGAGGGACTGTATCATCCCTACGCTCGCCTCCCTCCACTGGCTGCCGGTATGGCTCAGGATAGATTTGTGAGCCGTACCGGCTCTCCAGTTCTCAGGGGAAACTCGGGGGAGATCGCTCCTTCGTGATAGCGGCCCCCAAACTGTGGAATAACATTCCTCCCTCCTTCAAATCAGCCCCTTCCTTAACTCTTTCAAATCCAGCTGGAGTTGTATTTTTCACTCGCAAGTGTTGTGAGGTGGTTGTTGATTGTTACCACGTTATATGTATAATTTTGAAGCTCGGGGACCCGTTTTAAATAGCTGCTTAAGATGTAATTTATGATCTGTTCAGCACTTTGGTCAATGTGAGTTGTTTTAAATGTGCTAGATATAAAGTGAACTTCTCCCACTCAGTCCCAGCAACTCAAGGTCAGTTCCGACTTCAGATGCTGTCTGTGTGGAGTTTGCAAGCTCCCCGTGATAGCTTGGGTTTTCTCCAGGCGCTCCGGTTTCCACTCACATCGCAAATGTGTGAGGGTGGGTAGTTAAATTGGATGCTGTAAGTTGTTCCTATTGTGTATAGATCCAGGGGCAGCTGATGGGAACGTGGGCAGAATAGTCAAACAAGAATGCAGTTAGAGTAGGCTTAATGCAGGTTGGTTGGCATGACATCAGTGGGCCAAAGGGTCTGATACTTTGCTGCATAACTATAACTCAACAGGTTAGGAAGCAGTGAAAGTGTGTGGCAGTTATTCCACAGATAAATGCAGCAGCCACATTGTGCACAACAAGATCCCAGAATCTGGCGCTGTCTGCAAGGACCTTGCATGTTCTCCCCATGTTGTGTATGGGCTTCCTCTGGATGCTCTGGTTTCTTCCAACCCTTCAAAACGTGTCAGGTGTAGCTCAATTGGATGTAATTGGATGGGACGGGCTTGTGAGCTGAAAGGGCCTGTTAGCGTGGAGTAGGACTAAATTGTTTTTTAATTAATTTGAACAGGGAAAGAGCACATTTTTGATGAAGTGTTTCTTTTTCCAAAGGTTGAGTTTCTCCAGCATTTTCTGTTTTAATTAGGGATTCTTTACCAGAGAGGAAATGAAAATTCACCTGCTACTTGACAACGTGCAGTCGGTATTCGTGAAAAGGCCAAGCGTAATGAACCATAAACCACTGCAGCCCAGAAAAAAGGCCATTTGGCTCTTCTAGGGTGTGCCAAAACATCATTCTGCTAGTCCCACCATGTCTAGCATTGCTGGTGATGCAGCGATAGCTGGAAAGGATGTTGCAAGGAGGAGGCCAAGTCTTGCAAATGGAAATGGATGAGTTAAATGAGAGGGCAAATAGCATGTAGAGTCTTGGCAAGAGGCAGTGTTCGGAGACTCCAAAGTCGTCCCAAGGTCTGTCTGCATGATTGAAACATCACTCTTGTGGTAACTGCAACTTTGCATATTTACTTAGCAACTTTATATTCGTAACTCTGTTTCTGTCTCATGATGCATTATGCCAATTTAATTTTTACTTTCATTGCTGCTGTATCTTGCGTACCTGTGTGGCTGCAGCAAATAAGACTTTCTGGACATTGTATTCGTGTACATGAACTCTCATCATTAGCTGACTGGGTCCTCACCTATCGTTAAGCACCCACTTACACCAGTCCTACATTAATCCCACTTGTTATTCTTCCCACTTCATCAACTATTTGGCGCAGGATTTAGGGTTTAAACCGGTGACACAGTTAGCATACCGAGATTACAGCGCCAGCGATCCAAGTTTTCATTCGGCGCTGTCTGTAAAGAGTTTGCACGTTCTCCCCGTGTCTGCGTGGGTTTCCTCTAAAATGTACAGGTTAAACGGGGTAATTGGGCAGCATGAGCTCATGGGCCGTAAGGCCCTGTTAAATGGGGTAATTAGGCAGCGTCTAAAGGTGATAAATTTAAACTCCCCCCCCCCCACCTGATTCTACCACTCACCTACCCTCTGGGGGTAATTTACAATGGCCAATTAACACCAACCTACATGTCTGTCGGATGCAGATAGAGACAACACCAATTTGATCCACCTCACGTGCTACGATGCAGCATGAAAGAAGCCCCTGTGCAGCCCATGAAATCTATGCCACCTATCAGCCTACCAACACTATACATTTGGGCCAGTGAGGGGAAACCAGAGTACCCAAAGGAAACCCCCCCCTCCCCCCACTGCCGCAAATCACAGGGGAGAACATACCAACTCCTTACAGACAGCACCAGATTCGAACCTGGGTGGCCAGTGCTGTAATCGTGCTGTGCAAACAGGTGCCACCCACTTAAACCCTAATCCTGTCCCTGACTCATTTTGTTTTTCTCCCATGTTCCCATCAACTTCCCCTCCTTCACCCTCAAACACTGTACACACTGTAACTTTCCCAACCTGCGCATTTCGAGATTCCCTGAAAGTGGTGTCACAGGTGGATGGTGTTGTAAAGAGAACTTTTGGTATATTGGCTTTCATAAATCAAGGCATAGAGTATAGGAGTTAGGATGTTATGGTAAAGTTGTACAAGACAATGGCAAGCCCAAATTTTGAGTATAGTGAGCAGTTTTGGTCACCGAACTACAGGAACAATGTCAAGAAGATAGAAAGAGTGCTGAGAAGATTTACTAGGAAGTTGTCCGGACTCCGGGAGATGAGTTACAGGGAAAGATTAAGCAGGTTAGGAGTTTATTCCCTGGAGCATTGAAGGATGCTCCAGGGAATTTGATAGAGGTATTTAAAATTATGAGGGGGATAGACAGAGTTAATAAAGGTAGGTTTTTTCCATTGAAGGTCAGGGTGAAAGGAGAAGGGTTTAGAGCAGTGGTTCTCAACCTTTTTCTTTCCACTCGCATCCCACTTTAAGTAATCCCTATGCCATTGGTGCTCTGTGATCAGTGAGTGATTGCTTAAGGTGGTCTGTGGTTGGAAAGAGAAGGTTGAAAAGTGCTGTTTTAATCGTCCCTCAATGACTCGTTCTGTGCATGGTTTCATAACTCCAAAGAAAATGGGCCAATGACAATTTTTCTCAAGCCAAGTATTTCAGTAACAATTGGGTCCAGAGTAGTGATTCTCATCCTTCCCTTCCCACTCACATCCCACCTTAAGCAATCCCTTACTAATCACAGAGTACTAATGGCATAGGGATTACTTAAAGTGGGATGAGAAAGGTTGAGGGAACAAAAAGAGGAACTTCTTCACACAGAGCAGTGGAAGTCTGGAACCAGCTGCCAGCTGAGTGCAGGCTCAATGAATTTTTAAACAGGAAATTGGACAGGTATATGGATTGGAGGGGAATGGAGAGGGTGCAGGTCATTTGAACTAGGGAGAATAATAATTTGGCACAGACTAGAAGGGCCCAAAGGGCTGTTACTTTGCTATATTTTTCTATGGTTCTACGGTTTATTGTCGTGTAATAATACAGAATTTAATATTACACGAAATTTCCTTTAGTAAGACAGACAAAGATTCTCCATCAGCACAAAGTGACCAGCTCCCCTTAGACCCAGAGAAAGAGAAGCATAAGAGAGTTCCCCCCCCCCCCTCCCAGAATCACTGAGTGTCCGTGAATTCGCCTCCAGAGCTTCCGTCAGACTTCCATAGACTTCAGTCCAAACCGTCATAGCTCGAGCTCCAGATCCAAACCTCTGACACGATCAGGAAGCCCTCTGTACCTTCTTGCATCCTGGTTCCGATACCCGGTACTCTATCAGCCAGCCTCAAGCCAGTTTCCAGCAGACCGCAGCCTGGTGCGAGTCCTTTGATCACAGTTGTCTGCTCTGCGTGGGCTCCTCACCCTAGTCACCAACAGCCTGTGTGTTCTTCAGCCACAGAGTCCATCACTAGTCCACCGTGGTGGTCACCGTCCTGCAGGGCCATCTCATTTGCTTCTCCTTCTCAGACGAACAGGTGTCCCTGTTTTCTGGTGCCCAATGCCAGTCCTCTGTTTCCCCATGGTCTGCAACCCCTCGAGGCTGCTGCTGAACATAGGTGCTGCCATCTTGGGCCCAAACATTTTTTTAAAAAAGAAACCACTGTCAGCTCTTTTAAAGCCTGATCAGAGCCACTGACAGTTAGACTGGGTGGTTGGACCCCCGCATGGGAGTGCTGTACTTTGGGATGTGGGAGAAAACTGGAGCACGCAAGGGAACCAACACAGAGAAGATTGGTAAACCGCACGTAGGTGGTGCTGGGCACCAGGTTTGAACAGGGATTGCAGGAGCTATAAGGCAGCTAGTTTCCCCTCTGTGCCATCAACCCTGGGAGCAGCAGTTCTCTTGGCCATTGGGAAATTGAGGTAGTCTCTCTTAGAGATAGAATACAGAAGATTTTTGTTTAGAAACATAGAAACATAGAAACATAGAAGATAGGAGCAGGAGTAGGTCATTCGACCCTTCGAGCCTGCTCCGCCATTCAACGAGATCATGGCTGATCTTAAAGTTCAGTACCCCATCCCCGCCTTCTCTCTGTAACCTTTAATACCCTTATACTGAAAAATATATCTAATTCCCTCTTAAATATATTTAATGAACCTCCCTCTATTGCCCTCTGTGGCAATGAATTCCACAGATTCACCACCCTTTGGGTAAAGAAGTTCCTCCTCATCTCGGTCCTAAATGGTTTGCCTATTATCCTCAAACCATGGCCCCGGGTTCTGGATTTTCCCATCATTGGAAACATCCCATCTGCATCCATTCTGTCCAGTCCTGCCAGAATTTTATGTCTCTATGAGATCCCCTCTCAATCTTCTAAACTCCAGGGAGTACAATCCCAATTTGCGCAATCTTTCCTCATAAGTCATTCCTGCCATTCCAGGTATCAGCCTGGTGAATCGCCTCTGCACTCCATCCATTGCAAGAACATCCTTCCTTAGATAAGGTGACCAAAACTGCACACAATACTCCAGGTGTGGTCTCACCAAGGCCCTGTACAGCTGCAGTAAGGTATCCTTGTTCCTATACTCAAACCCTCTTGATATGAAGGCCAACATACCATTTGCTTTTTTAACCACCTGCTGTACCTGCATGCTCACCTTCAGAGACTGGTGTACAAGTACCCCTAGGTCTCTTTGCACTTCCCCATCTCTTAATCTATTGCCTTTCAAATAGTAATCTGCCCTCTGGTTTGTATTACCAAAGTGGATAACCTCACATTTAACCACATTGTAGTGCATTTGCCATGTATCTGCCCAGTCCCTCAATTTATCCAAATCACACTGGAGCTTCCTGACCCCCTCTTCCGTGCACACAACCCCTCCTAGCTTAGTGTCATCTGCAAATTTGGAGATATTACATCTAATCCCCTCATCCAGATCATTAATGTAAATTGTGAACAGCTGAGCGAGACTGAAATGCCGGTGCTCAGAGATGCAAGGAACACAAATTAGTATGATTGATCAGCAAGTGAATGGGATCGCAAACAGAGTGCTAATGTTCAGGGAGATCTGTGCTGCAAATGCACAGAGCTTTCCTTGATGAACTGAATACAATTTTGATCAACCAGACTGGGTTAAGGAGGATTGAATGAGCAAAGAGTTGGCACAACAGCAAGGGCTGAAGGGCCTACACTGCACGGTATCGTACTAAGGATATAAATGACTGGAGATGCTTCAATCAGGATCCAAAAAATCCCCGCTAGGATGGGCAGCATCCGTGGGAGAGAAAAGGATGATCAGCGTTTCGGTCAGAACCCTTCATTGGTGATTGAGCAGGAATTACCTGCCTCCCTGGAACTTAAAGGAGGGAGAAGTGATTTCATCACCACACTTGATTCTCAGCAGTCTTGACTGGTTAGACCAGAAGACTAACCAGGCCATTCAACCCCTCAGGTCTGCCCCCACCATTCAATCATGAGTTGATCCATTTCCCCACTCAGCCCCACTGCCCGGCCTTCTCCCTATAACCTTTGATGTCTGGGCTAATAAAGAACCTATCCATCTCTGCCTTAAATACACCCAATGACTTGGCTTCCACAACCACCTGTGGCAACAAATTCCACAGATTCACCAGTCTCTGGCTGAAGAAATCTGTCCGCATCTCTGTTCTAAGTGGACACCCTTCAATCCTGAAGTTGTGCCCTCTTGACCTAGACTCTTCCAACCATTGAAAATAGCCTCTCTACATCTACCCTGTCTATGCCTTTCAGTATTCATAATGTTTCAATAAAATCCCCCCTCATTCTCCTAAATTCCAATGAGTACAGGCCAACTGTCAAACATTCCTCATATGATAACCCTTTCATTCCTGGAATCATCCTAGTGAACCTCCTCTGAACCCTCTCCAACGTCAGCACATCCTTTCTTAAATGAGGAGCCCAGAACTGCTCACAACACTTCAAGTAAGGCCTTATAAAGCCTCAACAATGCATCCCTGCTCTTATATTTGATTCCTCTTGAAATGAACGCCAGCATTGCATTTGCCTTCTTCAACACCCACTCAACCTCCAAGTTTACCTTCAGGCTCTCCCGCATGAGGACTCCCAGGTCCCTGTGCACCTGGGTATTTTCTACCCACTTAAAAAAAAGTCTGCCAGTTTATTTTTTTCTACCAAAATCTATGACCGTACACTTCCCAACATTATATTTCAGGCAGTCACAGAGAGAATGTATAAAGTCCTTGCAGACTGTGCCAGAATCAACCCCCAGTGACTTGTTTTGTAATAGCATTACGCCAACTGTGCTGCTCCATGGGAATGCCCCACGTTCCGCAAATGGATGTAAAAGCTTCCCATATACATCACATAAAGTAATGCTCTGGATCACAGGTGATGTAGATGGCCATGAAGAATGAGGGTGCCTTTATTAGTCTCAGTTACTATGGCATGAGAATTCCTATTTCAGATTGCTACCCAGCAAATCCTGAAAAAGTAGCAATAAAATTATGAATGACCTGATTATCTGTCATTAATCCATTTGTGACCCAGTGGTAGGCATTGTCACTTGGGGAGTCAGGAGGTCATAAAGTTGAAGTTCAACCAGAAACTTGAACACAGTTTCTAAGTTGATTCTCCCAGTACAGTGCTAAAAGCAAGTTGCTTCGATCCTGGTTTTTCTCTCAGGAAAACCTGAAATATCCTAGTGCATATGGTTGAAAAAAGGGTTTACCTTGAAACACACAGGAGACTGCAGACGCTGGAATCTGAAGTTAAACCATTTGCTGGATCTGCTGAACAGGTCGAGCAGCATCAGTGGGAGATAAACAATGGTAGTAGATGTTTCGAACCTGCGGTGAAACTGCTATTGTACATATTTGCATGCCCTATGTAGATAACATGACCCTTCCTGGCTGACCCTGCTCTCACTGGGTGGCTCGTGACTCCTCCCCCTTTCTTCCATGTAAAGGCTGTCAGGCCACAAGCCTGCCCCCAGTTCGAGTCCGGGTCAGTGATGAGTGACCAACACAGGGATGCTGTCCATCTCTTGCAAATAAAAGCCTTAATCTCAGCAACTTTCGGCACATTGTGTAGTTGGTCGTGCATCAGAACCAGAACCCTTTACTGGCACCAGTGAATAGTGGAGTCCTGAACAATATTAATAGCTGAAATATTAATAAAAAGGGAGAATCTGAAACTTTCTCACCTGTTTTAGAGCTTACTGTGAGTAAACTTCTTCTAATACCATCCCAACTCCATCTTCATATTCACCAATGATGCCGCAGATTGAACATCAAATTACAATGAGATGGAAAAGAGACAGAAATCTCCAAATTAATGAAAACCAACTGTATCTATCATATAACCATATAACAATTACAGTACGGAAATAGGCCACCTCAGTTCCTCTAGGCTGCACCGATTTAAGTGATCTCCTCTAGTCCCACCCACCCGCTCCCTGTCCATAACCCTCCAATCCCCTCCCATCCATGCACTCATCCAACCTCCACTTAAACAACAAAATT
Source organism: Narcine bancroftii (assembly GCF_036971445.1). Taxonomy (NCBI): domain Eukaryota; kingdom Metazoa; phylum Chordata; class Chondrichthyes; order Torpediniformes; family Narcinidae; genus Narcine; species Narcine bancroftii. The sequence goes on from NC_091472.1 coordinate 212,124,638, forward strand.
GACCCTGCTGCAACCACCTCTTGCGGAAGGTCATTCCACTCAGCCACCATTCTCTGACTGAAGAAGTTTCCCCTCATGTTACTTCTAAACTTTTGCCCCCTAACCCTTAACTTATGACCCCTCGTTCCAATCTCACCTACCCTCAAGGAGAAGAGCCTAGTCACATCTACATTAAAACTACTGGCATGATGCCATGTCAAAGACAAAGGAAATGGTGACTGATTTCAGGAGAGGGAGCAGAAACCACACCCTGTCCGCATCGCTGAACTTGAAAGCATAGGTAGCTTCAAGTTCTTCCCTATAAACCTTTCCAGTGGCCTGGCCAAGCACAACAGGACAATCATGAACGCGCTCCAATGTATCAACTTTGTTTGAAGTCTAAGGAAGTTCACCCTGTCCCTGTGCTCCTCAACAACTTCTCCAGTTGCATCAATGCAAGCAGACTTGCTGGATGCATCGCAATATGGCACGGGAGCTACTCTGCTCAAGATCAGAAGAAGCCGTGGGGGGGTAGTTTGGAACCAGTCAAACTTCTCTCCCCTCCGTGGACTCCATCTGCCTCCCCTGCTGGCGAGGAAAGACAGCCAATATACTGAAAGATCCACCATCTCCTTTCCCTCCTACTACTGGGGAGAAGGCTGGAAAGGCCCTAAATGCACAGAACGCAGTTTCTTCCCCACAACCATCAGGCTCCTTAATGGACCCCACAAGTGTGCCACCATAATTGATGTGTATTTATCGTTGTAGCTCTCCACTGTTTAATTGTGATCTTGTTCTTCTGCTGTATCCTGCATTATAAATGTTAGAGAGAACCCTTCTCACAGTAGCAGATATAACATAACAAGTAAACTTAATTTATTTTAAAATGAACTGCGTTAGGTCTGGTGTAATCAAAGGATATTGTTCTAGTTAAATTTCTTCACTGAATTAAATACCCTTTCATGAGATCCTTCTAAAAGTGTAAATATACACTGCTATAACAGTGCTATAATCCAAAAGCCTGCATCTCAATCAGTTCCCACAGCCATTTTTTTTGAGTAGAAAATTTTGAAAGATTCCCAACTCCTCATTTGTCCTGTGACCAGACTTGTCAAAGGCAGGTGAGGTCCAGATTGGTGGCCTCATCTTACACCTGGTTTCTATCAGGTGCCTTAGGGTGGCGTAGTGGTTAACGCAACACCATTGCAGCGCCAGCGACCTGGGCTCGAATCCGCTGTCATCTGTCAGGAGTTTGTATGCTCTCCCCATGTCTGTGGGTGTTTCATCTGAGTGCTCCAGATTTCTCCCACATTTCAAAAACGCATGGGCTTTGTAGGTTAATCAGAGTATTTGGGCAACATTGGCTGGAAGGGCCTGTTACTGTGTGGTGTGTCGAATTTTAAATTCAGTGAATGGCGGTTAGTTGTGTGTTTGCCTTGAAATCCAAATTGACATTATTCCATAGTTATAATGCACAGAAGCAGACCCTTCCACCCAATTTGCCTCCTTAAGCTAGTCCCATTTACCTGTGCTTGGATATCCCTACAAACCATTTCCTATTCTTTTCAGTTTTTTAAATGTTGCAGTTGTACCAGCCTCTATGTCTTCTTCTGCCTCCTTCTTCCATATATCCACTATGTCTGTCAGGTGTCTTTCCCCTCTCACAAACCTACAGTAATTCTGACACATTAAGGCTGCTATTCTAAATGTCAGACAATAAATCGAGCTCCCCTCCCTTTCAAGTCTGTGCCAGTTTCAGAATCAGGATTTATTGTCATGAACAAGTCATGAAATACGTTGCTTTGCAGCAGCATCACAGGGCAAACATTCATATTAAATCCATCTTACAGCATTACTATATAAAAAAAAATACTAGTGCACGAAAAGTAAGGCAGTGTCATTGGTGATCCAGGATCTGATAGCAGTGGGGAAGAAGCTGTCCTTGTGCCGCTGGGTGCTCGTCTTCCCTGATGGTAGCAGAGTGAAGAGGCCCTGGCCTGGGTAGTGGGGGATACTTTGAGGATAGAGGCTGCTTTTTTAAAAATTGCTCCATGTAGATGTCTCGATGGAGTAAAGTCTGGTGCCTGTGATATCGCAGGCTGAGTTAACAACACTATGGAATTTATTCTTGTCCTGAGAGTTGGTGCCTCTGTACCAGAATGCTCTCCACGGTACACCTGTAGAAGTTTACAAAAGTCTTCGGTGACGTACTGGATCTCCTCAGACACCTCACAAAGTATAGCCGCTGGCGAGCCTTCTTCATGATTGCATCAACGTGGAGGCTCCAGGACAGATCTTCATAGATGTTGACACCCAGAAATTTAAAGCCCTTGATGAAGACTGGGTCTTGTTCCCCTGACTCCCTCCTGAAGTCCTCAATCATCTCCTTGGTTTTGCTGGCGTTGAGCACAAGGTTGTTGTTACACAGAGTGGGATACAGAGGCCTAGAGTTTGCAGCTTCTTGACCAGCACTGAAGGAATAATGGTATTGAAGGCTGAACTGTAGTCAATGAAGAGCAGCCGGATGTATGAGTTGCTGTTTTCAAGGTGATCCAGAGCTGAGTGTGTTTTTTTTTGGAGGAATATGGGAGCTTCCCCTTGTGTCCCAACTGGTGCTCTTCACTTAATTGACTCCTTAATGCATCTAGTAGATTACCAAGACATTACCATATTACTGTGTTATTGCGTATCCTGCAGTAAGTCAAAATAGCTTTGTTGCAATATGCACTGGGACTTGTGAATGTGGCGATGTAGGTGCCACACTCCTTTTGTTTTACAACATTGCTAAAACAAAATGAAAGTGCTTTCAAACCATGCAGAGGAACATGTAGCTCAGGGTTCCCTCCTGTTGATTACATTATCCATTGGCCCACACTGGAGCAAGGCACCACTCCATTTGCTACCAGTCCCCACTTGCTGTCAAGGCTCCTGTAGGGGGAATGGGCCACTGAATGAGATGTAACTCTACTGCTGATACCCATAAAACAGGCTTTGCCTCTTTCAAGCTCATGAAAGTGAAAAGCGGAAACTATTGCTTGGTCCAAATAAAACAGAAGGAATTGAATTTCTAAAAGATGGTTTGTAATGCAAGAATTCCCCGGGTCCTGGTCTTTTCTCTAGATTGATCAGAGTTTCATGCAGTATTTAATTTTGCAATTTACTGCTGATGACGACAAGGCTTTATAATACTTATATTTTGTTCTCTCCATAGGATCTTTCCCAGGGAATATATTCTGCAGCATGTGCATTTGTATTCACTAGCTGATCTTCAACAGGTATGTAAGCTGGTGGTCATTCCCCAGAGCTTTCTGAGCTCAGCAGCCTGTGAAAATTAATCCCATACAGCCTGATCTGTATCCCAGTGAGTCAGACAGCACTGGGGTCAAAGTAACATTTCTTATTGTCCTCCTGTTCTCTACCTGGGGAGGGAAAGATTGACTACCAATCTCTGTTGTTCCTTCATGCCCTTCTCCCCAAAGTTGGCATCTTCATTAACCACCCTAAACCCCTTCATTTCCTTCCCTTAAGTAAGATCTTGTTGCGAAGCACCTGAGGGTTATTTATTCATCTGGAAAGTCATTTTGTGTGTGCATGATGTCTAGATGCTGATCTCACTGTTGTTTAGCTCACTGGATTCAAGTGTCCAGCATTGTCAATGCCTTTTTATTCCATCCTTCTCCTTCCAAAGGTAAGATCCAGTGGAGAAGTTATAACTGAGTAGGACATTATGCATCAGAAACAACTCATGTTCATCCAGAGACATAAGAGATCTCAAATGCTGGATCCTCAGGCAAAAGATAAGCTGCTGGAGGAACACCCATGGACAGTCGATGATTCGGGTCAAAGCCCTGCTTTCGGACCCGTTTGAGTCCTGAAGCAAGATTTTGACACAAAGCATCAGATGTCCATGGATGGTGCCTGGCTTCTGAGCTTCTCCAGCCATTTTGTTACTTGTTTTTCACACCATCAGCACTGGAAAAGAGCCATCTATTCCCCAGAACACTCTCCCCTTCCCTGGATCTCTCTGCCTCCATATCAGGAGGCAAGTTTTCCACTGACATACTACAAACCCTCTATCTCCCGCAACTACCTGGACTACACTTCCTCACACACCCTGCCCCCCGCAAGGATTCCATCCCCTCTCTCAATTTCTCCATTTCTGCCGCATCTGTTCCCAAGATGAGGCCTTCCAGTCCAGATCTTCCAAACTGTCTAGCTTCTTCCACAAACATGGCTTCCCCTTCACCCGCATCTCCTCCATTTCCCCTCTCATCTGCCCCTCTACCCTCAGATGCAACAAACATAGAATCCCTCTCATTTTCACCTTCCACCCCACCAGCCTCCGCATCCAACATATTATCTGCTGGGATTTTTGGCACTCACAACAGGATCCCACCACCAGACACATTTTTCCTTCTTCTCCCCCTCAGCCTTCTGCATGGATCGCTCCCTCCACGATTCCCTTGTGCACATCCCTCCCCACCCATCTCAACCCTGGCACCTTCCCCTGTGGAGGTGCAACACTTCCGCCCACACCACGGTCCGGGGCCTCAAACAGGCCTTTCACATGAAGCAACACTTCACTTTTATAGCCACAGGGCTGATTTACTGCATCCAGTGCTCCCTTTGTAGCCTTCTCTACATCGGAGAGCCTGGTCGCAGACTGGGAGATCGCTTCGCTCAGCCCCTCCTCTCCTTCACAAACACAGCGACTTCCCAGTGGCCAACCATTTCAATTCTACTCACATGTCTGTCCATGCCCTTATGTACTCTCCCACCCTGACCACCCGCAAACTGGAGGAACAATGTCTTATTTTCCGCCTGGGCTCTCTCCAGCCACATTGACTTTACTGCTTTCCACTATACCTGTTTGCCTTTCCTTTCCCTTCCCCCTTTTCCTCTCTTTCCGGTTCTTCTACTCACCCAGCCATCTCCTGTTTCCCCTCCCTTCTTTCTCCATCTATCATTTTCTGCCTTTGCCTCCACCCACCCCCCCCCCCGAGCTTTTTGTTCGGACGCCTGCCGTCAATCTCTCATACCTTGATGAAGGGCTCAAGCCCGAAACGTCGGTTCTGTATCTTTCCCTTTGCTACATAAAGGGCCCTGTTTGAACTTCTGGGCTTCTCAGTATTTTGTGTTTTTACTTCAACCGTGGTGTCTACAGAATTTTGTGATTTAATTCTGCCATCTGTTTATTATCACACAGACAAAAAATGTTAACCAAGGTTCTGGGAAAATTTTTTAAATTTAAAATTTACAGCACAGTAACACTTCCAGCCCATAAGCCCATGCTGCCCAATTACAACCCTGGTATGTTTTGGCGGGTGGGTGTAAAGCCGGGGAACCTGGAGGAAACCCACGCAGACATGGGTAGAACGTGCAAACTCCTTACAGACAGCGCTGGATTCAAACTCGAGTTGCTGGCGCTGTAATAGCGTTGCACTAACCGTGCCATTAACTGCACCTCCCTTTGATCTTACTGTGGCAGAGTATATAGATATGTTTTTGGGAGATAAATTGGGGAAAGGTTTGTTAGAGTAGGTTACATACAAACGCTTTAAAACAGATCTTATTTGAAAAATGGAGCTCAGCCCCATGCTAGATATATCGGGGCCAACAGCTTTTGCAAGAGCTTTGGAGGGTGCACAAGAGACTTCACTAATGGATTGTTGTTTACCAAAGGCAACAGATGAAAGATCTTGTTGGAGCCGCAGATTGTCTGGAAAAGAACTTGTTGTTCTAAGAGGGTCATGTGGTTTTGCAAGCAGAGGGAGTTAAACAGCTTTCTCTCAGAGAGAGACAGACAGACAGATCATTCTACAGTGTTACAGACAGCAGCTGGGACTGGAACAGGACAAGCTGGCAAGCTTGTGGAAAGCCCATTTGAAAAACAGCCTGGTCAAAGCCCTTGTGGTTCATGCAAGAGGAGAGGACTGGCTGTCTAATGTTTCACTTGGAATAAGGGAAACAAAAAGGAACTCTGTGGTGACCTGAAAGAAAGAGGTTATCATCTGGAGAACCCTGAAGGGGCAAGTTTCGTCAGCAAGACACTGGAGTGGCTGATGGAAGTACATCAGTTGTGGATGTCCTGGAACAACAAATCTCTCTCTGAAAACCAACAAGAACCTTCCTGAGCAGTAACCATTTACCTTTCAAGCAACAAAGCCAAGTGAACTTTATAAATGTTAAATTCTGTGCACAGTATAAGAATTGCCTGCAACCAGTGAACTTGGAGGAGTGAGAAGTGAGATTGGACTGTGAACCAAAGAACTTTTCTGAACTTACACACACACATTACATACACGTGCGCTTAGAATTAAAAGGGGGTTAAGTCAATAGTGATAAGTTAAAGTGCGATTCTGTTTTCATGTTTAAGGATAATTGGGGGAAACTTTTTTTGAAGTAACCATTGGTCTTGGTGAATATCTATTGCTGCTGGCTTTTGGGGTCCTCTGGGCTCGTAACAGTGACGTTTCTGTTTAAGATACTACACGTCACAGGATGATTTCACAGGAACGTTTTCAGACTACTACATGACACTGAACAACAAAAGGACTTAGCGGTAATTGGACACTCGATTGCAAGCCTCGTCAAAGAGATTATTTTTATGATGCACCTTAAAGAAAAAAGTGTTCTGGCGTTTGGATGTCAAGGCATCTGGACGGCGTTTGCCCATCCCGTATGAACAGGGAGTGAAAGATAATTACAACCTCTTTGTGGCATGGGCCTTTCACTAGCACTTCATACACTACTGATCTGAAAGTCAGTTGACAACAGCAAGCATCCAGACCAGCACTTCAATTTGAGTCAGTGACATGGAAGTATTACATTGCAGACATGGAAATCTTTCAGCAGTTTTTCTAAATCCTGTGGGCTGCCCTGTTTTCTGTTGTTTATTTGGGGACACAAGCTGAAACCTGCCCTCCCATCAGCCCCTGGAGGTTATAATTTAGTGTGCCCTAAATTGAGGCAATAGATCAGAGAAATCTATGGGCAAAATGAAAGTGACATACATACTCCCAAGGGCAGCAAACAGATTTGAATGGAGCTGTTTTATGATTTGGACCAAATTCAATCAATCGTCTGTTATTTAAAAAGACAGTTGGAGTAATTCTTTATTCACAAATAAAAAGCCTTAAGGGGGTTTGACATTTTTTTCTCCTGCCTGTGTGCTTCACGGCATTTTTCTCCCAGATACTGTCCACATCCAACTCCCCCACGGACACTTTGCACGTTAATTCACTGCTCTACAGGTGGATGCCAAGGCTAGCCCTGCTCACCAACCAAGCTGCACCCCTTCTGCCTCGCTGGGTACAGCTCACGGTTGTGTTTGTCCACCCTAATGCAGGCTGGTTGTAAGGAACAAGAAGTTACAGGGGAGCAGCAAGTCGGGCAGCATTCATGGAGGGGAAGGCTCAGTCGATATTTCAGATTTGAAAAGAAAATGAATCGAAGAACAGTCCCAACCTGCACTATTCATTGACCCTTTCTCACCATGGATACTGATGAGACCCTTCCAGCTTCTCTATGTTAGTTTTGGGTTCCTGCAGATCCCTATTGTACCATGCTTGGCTGCAGTACCTTCTGGCATTACCACACTGGCGGCTCCTCACAGGGACTGCGTCGCTGGTAAGGCACATGTCCCGAAGTCAGGGAAGGTTCCATGGGAATAAAATGTCAAGTCCCTGCTTTCCTTTCCAAATCAAGATGGCCAAATCTTGACATTGACATGGGTGTAAATGAATTCATCGGGATATACTGCACAGTTTTGCATCGACTTGCAACTGTAAACTCTGCGGTTTTTTCTCTACCTGCTTGATTCCACATACAGCTAGATGAAAGCCCAGTGGAGTAATTTTGTTTAGTTACTAGTGGCGGCCTGGTTAGCGTCACAGGTCAGAGTAGTTAGCGCAACACTGTTACAGCATCAGCGACCCGGGTTCGAATCCACAATTGACCATAAGGAGTTTGTACGTCATCCCTGTGCCGGCGTGGGTTTCCCTTGGGTGCTCCGGTTTTCTCCCACCCTTCAGAACGTACCAGGTTTGTAGATTAATTGGTGTAATTGGGCAGCACAGGATCATGAGCTAGAAGGGCCCTGTTACCGAGCTGGATGTCTACATTTAAAAGAAGGAATATTAGCCGAACTCACAGCTACTCATTGAGAAACATCGCTGAATCTTTAACAGGTACCTGAACAGGCTTGAACTTTCAGTGAGATCCAACATTGTTAGGGAGGCCACTTCACTGAACACCTGCACTATATCCAAGGGTCTGAGCTCAAACTCCCATTTCAATTCCCCTCACCATTCCCACGTCTGTCCTCATCTTCATTCATTGCCAAGGAGAGGCCAGCGTAAATTCGAGGAAAACATTATGTTCCCCTTGGATAGCAATAAACCCAACAATGTGAACATCAATTTTTCTAATTTTAGGTGACCCCCCCATCTCTATCTGGTTCCACTGTTTCTTTCTCTTTAACCACATATGTTCTTATTTCTCCCTCTAACTTTCCCCAACCTATATCTATCTCTCCCTCTTCCCACCTTCTGTCCAATGCCCTCTCACCTCTGTCCAATACCCACCTCCTGTCCAATACCCTCTCACCTCTCCCACCTCCTGTCCAATACCCTCTCACCTCTCCCACCTCCTGTCCAATACCCTCTCACCTCTCTCACCTCCTGTCCATTACCCTCTCACCTCTCCCACCTCCTGTCCAATACCCTCTCACCTCTCTCACCTTGTCCGATACCCTCTCACCTCTCTCACCTTGTCCGATACCCTCTCACCTCTGTCCAATACCCACCTCCTGTCCAATACCCTCTCACCTCTGTCCAATACCTACCTCCTGTCCAGTACCCTCTCACCTCTCCCACCTTCTGTCCATTACCCTCTAATCTCTCCCACCTTCTGTCCAATACCCTCTCACCTCTCCCACCTCCTGTCCAATACCCTCTCACCTTTTCCCATATTTTCCATCCCTTGATACAGTTGCTGTCTCCCCACTTTGGTCCTGATAAGGAGTCCTGATCTGAAACATTGGATCGATAACTACCCACTGAGTTCCTCCAGCAGCTCAATTGTTGCTCAGGATTCCTCCACATTTCAAATGCCTAGCTTAGTTTCTTCTAATGATGGAAAAAGCTTCCAAGGATCCAAGTTAACCTCCAGGCTAATGATCCATTGCAACCCTGATGGAGTGCTGCACTGTAAGAGGTGCCTCTGGTTGGAATAGCTGTTAAACTGAAGCCATGTTACCAAGGACATAAATGACCTTGTAACACCCTCTAAAGAAGGGAGTGGTGATCAGGTATTCTGGCAAATCACCAAATTTTTCACAATAGATTAACAGCTGTCGCTTTCATTGCTGTTTATGGGACTTTTCTGTATTTAATGATTGTCACGTGCATCTTCAAGACTGCAAGAGCTGAATACATAAAGTGTTTATTGAATTGCTTATGGTCACATTTATTAAGAATATAGTGAAAACGGGTTGTTTTTTGCTCTCCAGGCATGTCAGCCTCTACAGCAGTGGTTCTCAACCGTTTTCTTTCCACTCACGTCCCACTTTATGTACAGGTGTATTCCCTATGCCATTGGTGCTCGGTGATTAGTAAGGGATGCATAAGATGGAATGTGAGTGGGAAGAACAAGGCTGGGAACCACTGGTCTGCATAGTGCAGCAGGTAGTGTGAGAATAAAAACACTGGTGGCAATATATCAAAGCATCGGTGCAGTGAAGAGTGGAAAAGAGAAAAGTGCCGCTAAACTGTGCCAGGCACCATTTTATACCACTGGGAAAGAAGCTGTCCTTGAATCTGAAGGTGTGTCTTTTCAAACTCATATCTCTCCTACCCTGGAGTCGGGTGGGGGGGTGGGGGGAAGAAATGAGTGTGCATGTGGGAAAGGATGTGCCCTTCAATAACTTCGATCTTATCTCACCTTCTCCATCCTCTCGCACGGGCCTATTTTCTGCCTTATTCAACCTATTTTTAATCTGTAATCTTTGCCAGTTCTGATGGATGATCATTCCACCCTTTCTCTCCCATCGCTGCTGCTTGACCTGCCGACAGCGTCCAACGTTTTTACACCAGCGAAGTAAACCGACAGATGCGAGAGCCAGGAGCTGGCAGCAGACCTGCTGGTCGCATGTGGTCAGGGTAAATTCGAAGCCCATTTCAATTTTGGCAATCCCAGTGTAAATGCGGAGCCATCAAGTCTGACTTTGATCCTGCGAAACCTGCTACACATACATTCAATGTCTGAAGGGGCTCCTTTTTGCTTCTCTTTCTCTTACTTTTGGGGGAGCTGAGCAATGCTCATAGCGACTCTTTGCCTTACACCAGAGAAAAGTTGAAGTATATCACATATATTACATTCTTGGGTATTATTATGTGACAGCAAAAGGAAACTTGAACTTTAATCTCTTGGCTTCTATGGATGCTGCAGGGCTTACTGAATTTCTCCAGCACTTTTTTGTATTCAAGCAAAACTATCTTCTACCTTGTCCATGCTCGCTTATGCTGATAATTGTAAATTTTAAGTCACTTTACCAATTTTAACCTCTTTGTATTCCCCCAGAGCTGCTTTTTGGCTACTGTGTCACACTTTCTCATTTGCGCTACAAACAAGAGCCCATTCTGTCAGCATGAGTCATGGTGCTGTGCGTTAATAGGGGATCGAACTGCTATCTCACCCTATCTACTGTGCCATTGATGGCTTTTAGACTGCAGGCATGGAACGCCACAATCACGGAATTTTGCCGCTACGCGGGCCGTCTAAAAAGGAACCGCGATTTATCCTGCAGGACCCCTAAACTTTTTTGGAGGAAGCCTGCAGTGTAAATCATACCAGAAAAATGTGGTGACGGTCATCCACTCTACCTCACGTCCAACCACGGGGACTGTTGCACTCTCTTGCAGTCTAAAAAGGTGCCCAGTGTGAAGGACGACACAGGCAGTAATTATGATCATTTTTGCCACAATTTTCCCGGCATTGCAGTCTACAAAACCATAATTGTTAGCATTTTCCAGGCACAGTCCCAACTTATTTTTTAGGATTTTTACACACACTTTCCGGGATTTGACTGTTATGAAGAGTCTCCAATGTCCCAGCATTGGTTGTTCACACAGGAACGACCAAAACTGCAAAGCTCCGTTTCTGTCTGCATTTTTAGGCTGCATACGAGCATTACGGTATGCAAGGAGGCGGGATGTGCAACGCCACTGCATCAACATCGACTGCGATGTATATTATATGTGGGACGTACAGCGCACCTGCATCAGTGTCGACTGTGATGTGTATCATAAGCGTACAGCATATACTTCACTACAGAGCAAAATGGCTGTAGATCTGGAGGTGCAGATAACTTAATGTCCACTTGTTTCAAATTTGCAAATCTCACCCCACAACGTCATTGCAACATTGTCTTCATTGGCCACTACAAGCATTCCAGGAAAATGACGGTGGGTCCAGGAGGAAAGAAAGTCGGAATGGGAACGGCACCCACATTCGGGCTCCGAGCTTTTTACACCACATGCGTTCTGGGAAAATGAGAATAATTTCCCAGAATGCAGCGGCTGCATAACAAAAAAAATGATAGTCTTGAGTTTACTTATTGCACGTGTTGAGGTTCTTTTTTGAAATAGTGTGGCATGTTCTTGGGAGCTTTAGCCCTTTAAATTGGACCTGATAGGTTGCAGAGAGGTGCAGGAAAGTCTTGCAGAACTTTAAGAATCTGGGCTATAAAAGGCTGAGAGGTGATTTCATTATTGTTTAAAATCATGAAAGATATTGTTACGAGCCCAAAGGACTCCAAAACCCAGCAGCAATAGGCATTCACCAAGACAAGTAATTACTTAAACAAAAATTGTTTTTAATTATCTTTAAACATGAAAACAGAATCAAACTTTAACTTATCTCTATTAACTTAACTAAACCCAACTTAACCCCCTTCTAATTCTAAGTGCACGTCTATGTGATGTGTGTGTAAATTTAAGAAAAGTTCTTTGGTTCACAGTTCAATTTCACTTCTCATTCTTCCAAGTTCTCTGGTTGCAGGCAATTCTTATACTGTGCATAGAATTTAACATGTATAAAGTTCACCAGGCTTTGGTGTTCGAAAGGTAAACGGTTACCGCTCAGAAAGGTTCTCATAGGGTTTGCAGAGAGTCATTTGTTGCTCCAGGATTTCCACAACTGAGATACCACCATTAGTCACCTCAATGGCTTGCTGATGAATCTTGCCCCATCAGGGTTCTCCAGATGATAACCTCTTTCTTTCAGGCTACTACAGAGTTCCTTTCTGTTCCACTTATTCCAAGAGAAGCATCAGATAGATAGCACTTCCAGCCATCTGCCACTCTGGAGCTTTTCTGTTTCAGTTCCATCAAGCTTCCTCTGCTTGTTTCAGCTGTCTGTCTCTCTCCAACTGCCAGAAAGCCCATGTGACTCTCTCACTTGCAAAACCCCTAACCTTCTCCAGCAAACAATAGGAGTTAGTCTCCTTGTTGTCTTTAGGTAAACAAAATCCCAGGAGTGAACTTTCTGTGCACTCTGTCAAAACTCTTGCAAAGAGCTTTCAACAACCAGAGTATCTCCTGCTTGTGGCTTTAATTATGTCATTTCAGTTAGCATCTACTTGTGAAATGTGCACAGCATTCTCCGTAGTTTTTGTAAAGTCACTGAATATGAATTATTCAATATTTCAAATAAGATCTGTTTTAAAGTGTGTGTATGTATGTAACCTATCTAATTTTACCAATTTATCTCCCAAATATTCCATTACAATATGGGCAAAGTGGAAAGAGAGGAAATGTTTGAATCAGTAGATAGCTCATAAGTCAGAAGACGCAGACTTGAGATGATACAATAAGAGTTCATTGTATATTTAAATATAGTGCTCAGATGCACCGAGGTTCATACGTGCTCGAGCTACAATAGGTACGTAAGATACGTCAAAAATAATTGTACCAATTAAATGGGCCATGACACAGAAAAAGAGATAATAACTGTAAAAGGAGCAATCAATAAAGTTGCATCAGGCAGGGAAACAACGCTGAAAAGAGGAAGACCTTTTACATGCGGCAAGCAGTTGTGATCCCAGTTGCAGACCCTGAAAGGGCAGTGAAAGGAGGCTAATTTGTAGCCTTCGTAAAAGGAACTGGATAAACAATGGATCAAAAAGATTGTTGGCTTTGAGGAAGGAGTTTGGAAGTAGAAGCAAGTTTCTCTTTCCGAAAGATCTGTCGCTGCTTTGATTGGTGACTGGTCCCAAGTTGACGCCTTGATTCTGAAGTGAGAGAATGTAATTGTTCAATAATCATTAATGGGTGATTTCTAAATATGATTCAATAGATCAGTGGTTCCCAACCTTTTTTATGCCCCGCACCCCTAAAAAAATTAATATTTTCTCGCACCCCTTAAAGTAATAATTTATTTAAGAATAAAGGTGAAGGTGACCAAAACAAATTTGTATAATCAATTTTTAATAATATATAAACAAAAATAAAACATATGGAAAAGAAAAAAATATTACAACAAGTTAAAAGTTGCATAAACCCTACAAAAAAAAATTAATTTTTCATCCATGCATGAAATTTCTTTAAAAAAACTAATGTTCAAATGTTCATAAGCCAATTTAAATTGAATGACTCTTTTGTTCCTGTTTATTGCTTAAGAGTTTTTCAAAACGTGGCACTTTGTAGCTGATAGCAAACCACATGTCTGCCTGTGCACCAAGCGATTTCTAGATTTTGTCTTGATTGACAAAAGGGCACTAAATCCAGACTCGCATAAAAATGTCATCACGAATGGGATGAGCACAGTTAATGCTTTTTCACAAAGTCTTGGAAACATGTCCATTGCCAAACACCAATATTGTTCCAAAGTTTTGCTTTCAAACTGCATTTCAAGAACACAATTTGTGCACAGTTCAATAAAATCTTCCTTCAGCTCTTCATCATCCGACATATTATCCAAATTGAAGGAGTATGGATTTATTAAAAAAACTGAAATGTTATCTCGCACCCCTGGTTGGGAAACCCTGCAATAGATTATAACCTTGCATCTCACGCCCCACCACCGCCCCCCCCCAAAATGACCTGGTGCGACCTCTAATTGTGCACAGGTAGTTGTACCTGGATGCAGATGAAGAAAGGTTGTTTCCTATGGTGGGAGAGTCTAGGACAACTTCAGGATTAAAGGGATTAGTACAGCGATGTGGAGAAATTTCTTTTACCAGAGGGCGGTGAATCTGTAGAATTTGTTGCCATGGGCAGTTGTGGAGGCCAAGTCGTCGGGCATATTAAGGGAGAAGTTCTTGATTATCTGGGCATAAAAGGTTATGGGGAGAAGGCCGAGTGGGAGAATGGATCAGCTCATGATTGACTGGCGGGGCAGATTCAATGGGCTGAATAGTCTGTTTCTGCTCTTATGTCTCATGATCTTAATCCAAAGCTTGGTTCCATTCTACATTTTCTCAGTTAGAAAGTCATTGGGAATGTTGCATAAGGATTTGGAGCAGGAGAAGGCCATCTGGCCTATTGAACCTGGTTGTCATACAAAGAGATCATAGCTTCTCTGATGAGAAGCTCATCTCCACCTCCCTGCCTTTTCCCCATATCCCTTAATTCACCGACTATGTAAAAATCGATCCAACCTTGTCTTCAACACATCTACTGAGATCACCTCCACAAATTCCATAGATTCACCACCCTCTGGGAAAATCAGTTCCTCCTCATCTCCATCCTAAATCTTTAGGTTATGTCCCTTAGTTCTAGTGTACCCCACCAATGGAAATAGCTTACCAACCTCTATCTTACCTATGCCTTTCATAATTTTATACATTTCTAAAAGATCTCATTCTTTTCAATTCCAGTGAGTACAGTCCCAGTGCGACTCAATCTTTCCTCATAGGCCAACCCCCTCATCTCTGGAATCAACCTAGTGACCCTCCTCTGCACTGCCTCCAAACCCAGTCCATCCTTCCTCAAGTATGAGACCAGAATTTACGCAGTACTCCAGATGTGGTCTCATCAGTACCTTGTACGGTTGCAGCATAACCTCCTTGCTCCTAAACTCAATCCCTCTAGCAATGAAGGCCAACATTCCACTTGCCTTCTGGATATCCTGCTGCACCTGCAAACCAACCTTTTGCAATTCATGCACAAGCCCTTACTTGCCATTTAAAAAATACTCTGATCTTCCATCTTTCCTTCCATAGTGGGTAACCTCACATTTACCAACATTGTCCTCCATCCGCCAGGCCCTTCACCTTTCTATTATCTCTCTGCAGCCTCCGCTCGATTTGCTTTTCCACTCAATTTAGTGTCATCAGCAAACTTCAATATGCTACACTTTGTCCCCTCTTCCAGATTGTTTATGTATTTCGTGAACAGTTGCAGGCCCAGCAGTGACCCCTGCGGCACCCCGCTTAAATTTTGAATTTAGACATACAGCACAATAACAGGCCATTTTGGCTCATGAGTCTGTGCCGCCCAATTTACACCTAATTGACCTACACCCCCGGAACATTTCAAATGGTGGAAGCCCCCAGGGAAAACCCACGCAATACAAACTCCTTATGGACAGCACAGGCTTTGGACTTCAGTCCCAATTGCTGGCGCTGTAAAGGCATTATGCTAACCTCTACACCAACCATGCTGCCCCTTACCACTGATTGCGTTATCTCTTACCACCAGTTTACTACTGATTGCCAACCAGAAATGCACCCCTGTACCCCAACTCTGCTTTCTATTGGTTAACCATTCCTCTATCCATGTTAATACACCACCCCAAATTTATGCAGCATTATCTTATGGATAAGCCTTTTATATGGCACCTTATTGAAGGCCTTCCAGAAATCCGGGAAAGCAATGTCCACATGCTTCCCTCTATCCACCACGCTCATTATATCCTCAAAGAACTGCAGTAAGTTTGTCAAACAGGACCTGCCTTTGCAGAATCCTTGCTGCATCTGCCTAATGCAGAATAAATGATCCACTTATAATACCAAGAATTCTTCTGCTGATCTTGGTACCCACAATTGGAACCCATTAAATACTGTTCCATAATGTGTTGTACTTCTCACTCTGGTCGATCGTTTGGTTGCTCGTTGTCAAGCATTTGTCTGATCGCACTCCCGCGAGCACTTTGTGGCCCCTTCATTATGTTGGTAAAAGTAAATAGCAGTTCTTAATCATTATCATACAGCATAGAAATAGGCCCAACTCATCCATGCCAACCAACTTGTCTATTTGAGGTAGTCCCATTTGCCTGTTTTTAGCTTGTATCTTCAAACTATCCGTATCGATATACCCGTCGAAATGAGTTTTAAATGTTTAATTGTCTTTGCGCCCATCACTTCCTCTTTGAACTCTTTCTACTTACTGGTAGAAAAGGTTGTACCTCGGATCCCTTTTAAATCTTTCCCATCCCACCTTCAATCTATGCCCTCTCCTACCTTGGAGATTCAGTACACCTATGCCCCTCAGAATCTTTCATGCCCCAGCTTCCTACTCTCCAAGGGAAATAGTCCTAGCCTGACCAGTCTCACCTTATTACTCAAGCCTGTATGTTCCAGTAATGTTTTGTTTCAAGATGCATCACAGTGCAGGCCCACAAGCCCGCATCCACCAAGTACCCCCATGTGGTCGATTCACCGACCAACCCCGCGAGTCTTTGGAATGTTGGAGGAAACCCACATGGATACAGGGAGAACAGATGACGCCAAATTAGAACCTGGATTTCTGGCAGAGTAGCAACATTGAACTAACCACTAGACAAACTCTGTCACCCAATATTGTTTGTAGCCATGGCATCAGTTATAGAGAGTGCAAGTAAACCTGGGAAAATCACAAACTCTGCTGTACTAGAGAAAGCAGAGTGCGCCTTCCCGTACTTGAAGATCAGTTGGGATGTTCACGGCCGTATGATCATCCTGGTTTTGCACATGGTCATTCTGATTCACCGTGCATGGCTACACCTTCAACCAGCCATGGAGGTTGTATCAGCACATCTCTCACGGGAGGGGTCTCCTTCCCTCCCTTCCTTTCCTCCCCACACCTTCATTATCCCCTATTCAATCTCTGCCTCGCTGGACAAGGAAACTAATTTGGAGCAACTCAAACTCAACAGAGAGAAAAACAATGGTTGACATGGGGCTCCGGGAACAATGGTTGCTGACTCCCCCAAGCATTCTGAAGACCCGGTCAGCTTTGGGGTGAAAGGGTGGTTGGATCACACACAGGAGAGGCCAGTAATATCAGATTAATGGGGAATTGGTGGGTGGTGATGTGTTGCAGAGGAGATTAATTCTGCATCATTACAGAATGTTGGTGTTGCAGAGATTACACCAGAAATTGATACCAAGTATACCCCACTTTACGGAACCAGAGCGGTTCTAATGCCCAAATGGCATAAAGTGAAGAAGTGATTACCATTGATTTCTATGGGAAAATTTTTTGACCCAAAAACTAACCGACCAAATCACACATAAAATCTAAACAAACTCTAACATTTATTAAAACCAGGAATGATATGATAAATACACAGCTAATTAAGTAGAAATATACTTTTTCAACCTTCTAATGCACTCCAGTCAGAGCCCCACCCCCCTAGCTCAGTGCCGCTGCCACCACCCCTGACACGCAAGGAACGCACACCTGTTTCTTCTATGCTTGAAACACCTCATACCCTCGGTCGAATTTGGTGGGGGGGGGGAGGGTGCAGGGCAGGCTGACACCAACCCTAGTGATACCACTGGGTGCGAGGAAACTGGGATGTAGGAGAAAGAGGGGAAGAAGGTTACCTACCTATTAGCATCTCTTCGTAGTTCTGCTCGCGGTGCGCACGCAGCCTCTATAACAGCTTGCCGCTTTCGTAAACGAGAACACAGGTTTCTCCGTTGAACGTGAATTTGCATAAAGCAGGCATTCTTGAGGCTGCACTTGGAACCGTGAAGAAGGAAGAAATGGGGAGCAGCTCTTTTCTCTTGGCTGACAAGCGACCTAATAGAGCTCTTTCGGAATAGATCTCAATGAGGGAGAGGCCAGGACTATGTGAATGTCACACAGGCAGCGCCTCGTTACTCAGAGAGTGATGAGAACGTGTTGCTGGCCCCTCCAAGTAATTGAGGTGAATAATTTAAGAAGAAAAAAGGAACTGAAGGTTATCCTGATGGTTTTTAATGAAGAAGAGAAGGAGGGACTTTGTGGTCCCAAATGCTTTGGCTTCAGTGCAGTGTTCTCTTTTGATGTTCCGTGTATGCAATACCAACAGTTAAATCAGTAAAGATGAAATTCCCAGAAGCATGCTGTACATTTTCTCAATGACTGAAACCTCATTTTGTTTATATCAGTTAGTTCCTCGAGTGTCTGCTTCCTTTTGTTCTCTGGATTTTGCACTTCACCAAAGCTTACGGATGTTTAAATTTTACTTTTTCTTTTGCAAGCAGTTGAACAAGATTGATAGAGCTAAGGTTTTTCTTTTTGGTGTGACCAAGGTTGAAGGACATGGTTGTCACAACGCTGTCTCAGCGTTTGAATCCAGCGCTGCCTGTATGGAGTGTGTATGTTCTCCCTGTATCTGTGTGGGTTTTCTCCGAGTGCTCCGGTTTCCCCCACACTGTCCAAAACGTACGGGGGTTGTCAGTGTAATGGGGCGGCACAGATTTATAGGCCACGAGGGCCTGTTACCGTGCTGCATGCCTACATTTCAGTTTAGGTGACGGTAGAGGTTTATGGGATTATGAAATGCTTGGGTAGGGTGGACAGCCAGCACCTTTCTCCTGGGGGTGACTGGAACAAATACCAGAGGAATCAGTTTAAGGTGAGTAGAGGAAGGTTTAGGGCAGACATCAGGGTAGGAAATTTTACACAGAGAGTAGTGGGTGCCTGGAATGAATTGGCGGGGTTGGTGGTGGGTGCTGGCATAATGGGGACACTCAAAAGACTCTTAGACAGGCACAGGGATGTAAGAAAAATGGAGCATTATGGGTGTGAGGGAGGGAAAAATTAGACTGTAGTGGAATAGGTTTATGTAGGTCAGCACAACATCATGGGCTGAAGGGCCTGTATTGCACTGTAATAGAATATAGTACAAGACAGCACAGTATAGGCCCTTCACCCCTCGATGTTGTGCCGAACTATACAGGTATGCGCCATTTAAGGTCCACGATGCATTCTGTGAAATTGGGCGTTATGTGATGTGGACGTTCACCATATTATATACTTAGTAATACTATATGGGGTACTATAGTGAACCTGTAAACTTTTTATTTGTAAGTTGGGATCTGTGCGGGACCAACATGGGGCTGAGGGCAGAGAGAGCAGTGTGGGGATTGATACAGGGCTGTGGAGAGAGAGTGGGGCAGTGGGATCAGTTTGGGGACTGATACAGGGCTCTGGAGAGAGAGCGGGGGGTTGGGATCAGTTTGGGGACTGATACAGGGCTCTGGGGAGAGAGCAGGAAAGTGTGATCAGTGTGCGGACTGATAGGGCTGTGGGGAGAGGGTGGGGTAGTGGGATCAGTGTGGTGACTGATACAGGGCTGTAGGGAGAGAGTGGGGCAGTGGGATCAGTGTGGAGACTGATACAGGGCTGTGGGAATTGAGCGGGGAAGTGGGATCAGTGTGGGGACTAATACAGGACTGTGGGGAAGAGAGTGGAGCAGTGGGATCAGTGTGGGGACTGATACAGGGCTGTGGGGATATAGTGCGGCAGTGGGATCTGTGTGAAGACATACAGGGCTGTGGGAATAGAGCGAGAAGTGGGATCAGTGTGGGGACCGATACAGGGCTGTGGGGATAGAGTGGGGCAATGGGATCAGTGTGGAGACTGATACAGGGCTGTGGGGAGAGAATGAGGAAGTGGCATCAGTGTGGTGACTGAAACAGTGCTGTGGGGAGAGAGCGGGGAAGTGGGATCAGTGTGGAGACTGAAACATAGAAACATAGAAGATAGGAGCAAGAGTAGGTCATTTGGCCCTTCGAGCCTGCTCTGCCGTTCAATAAGATCATGGCTGATCTTAAAGTTCAGTATCCCGTCCCCGCCTTCTCTCTCTAACCTCTAATTCCCTTATACTGAATAAATATATCTAATTCCCTCTTAATTCAATGAACCTGCCTCTACTGCTCTCTGTGGCAATGAATTCCACAGATTCACCACCCTCTGGGTAAAGAAATTCCTCCTCATCTTGGTTCTAAATGGTTTGCCTATTATCCTTGATCCATGGCCCCGGGTTTTGGACTCCCCCACCATTGGAAACATCCCTTCCTCATCCATTCTGTCCATTCCTGCCAGAATTTTATGTCTCTCTGAGAGCCCATTTCAATCTACTAAACTCCAGTGAGTACAATCCAAATTGCATAGTCTTTCCTCATAAGTTATTCCTGCCATTCCAGGTATCAGCCTGGTGAATCGCCTCTGCACTCCCTCCATTGCAAGAACATTCTTCCTCAGATAAGGCGACCAAAACTGCACACAATACTCCAGGTGTGGTCTCACCAAGGCTCTGTACAGCTGCAGTAAGGTATCCTTATTCCTATACTCAAACCCTCTTGATATGAAGGCCAACATACCATTTGCCTTTTTAACCGCCTGCTGTACTTGCATGCTCGCCTTCAGTGACTGGTGCACAAGAACCCCTAGGTCTCGCTGCACTTCCCCATCTCCCAATCTATTGCCATTCAAATAGTAATCTGCCCTCTGGTTTGTATTACCAAAGTGGATAACCTCACATTTATCCACATTATAGTGCATTTGCCATGTATCTGCCCAGTCCCTCAATTTATCCAAATCACACTGGAGCTTCCTGACCCCCTCTTCCGTGCACACAACCCCTCCTAGCTTAGTGTCGTCTGCAAATTTGGAGATATTACATCCAATCCCCTCATCCAGATCATTAATGTAAATTGTAAATTCTCTCCTTTATTTATTCAAATACAACCTGCAACTACATTTTACAAATTGCCTGTTTTTATTTTACATAAAAGCAATTTATAGGGATCCTTGATCAAGCGTAACGTTTCTTGGCGTACAAATTGCACTTTCATCAGGATTCAACTATGTTTCTAACCAATTAATAAAACCCGACAAGGAACAGGAGGCTACTTTTTTTCCTCATTAATTTACTGAATTTACCATTAATTACTTGAGGGACAAACAGACTGTTTGAATTTTACAATAATTAATTGAAGTGAAAGTCTAGCCAAAGTGTTGCCTTTTACAAGTGGAATCTCACCTTCAGGAAACTTCTCAATGGTCAAGCCTCTGAATAGTCTCTCATTTTTCTTCCACCCCTTGTCAAAACCTCCATGTTCCTTCTTCCTATTCGATTTCAACCCCCCACCCCCACCCCCCAGCTTATTATGAAAGCGAAAAGACACCTTTGGAACCCTGTGGTAGCTGGTTCAGTCTATAGCACCTCAAAAGTTCCCGGCTTACTCTAGAGGATAAGCTATATAGGCTGCTGCACAGAAGGAATGCAGCATTGTCTGAAGGAACTTGTTTCAAGCAAGACGTTAAGCTCAAAATATTATTTGGAAAAAAGAGCAAGGTTGTGTCCATTATTTATCCCTCAATTCGTACAACTAAAGCTCTCGTTATTTAGTCTCGTTTCTTGCTTTTAAGCACTTGCATTTCAAACAGCATTTTGTAAAGCACTTGGGTTCATGTTCAGATTGGGAAAGGAGCTACAGAAATGGATTTTCAAGTTTCTGTTTTAGTGTCGCAAGTGCCGTGACCTGCAAGCACTTCAGCCAGACATCTCATGCATAGTAAGTCGGTGTGGAAAAGCAGAAAATTATGAGGAGGGGTCAGTTGATATTGCAATCAACTGGTGCTGTTCCATTTCCATGAACCTTAGTCGGCAGTAGTCTTATGTCTGCATCAGATGTTTTGACATGGAAAGCTCCACATGGTATGCAGATATTCTGGGAAAGTATAGGATAAATTGGCTCGGTTCCACTTAAGCACTTCTCATTGCTCTGTCTCTCAGCAAATCAATTTGTTCAACAAGGAACATCAAACACTAGCTGGGGTCATGAACCCAGCATGTATATTATAATTGCTGCAAATGTTTTCATTTCTGTAATTTCTGAATATGAAATGCAAGGCAATCAGTAATGTATCATTCTGTCGGAAGAGAGAGAGAGAGAGAGAGAGAGAGAGAGAGAGAGAGAGAGAGAGAGAGCGCACATTTTAACAACTGAGGGATGGAATTTTTTTTATCCAGGAGCAGACTGGAGAAGGCTGTTAGGTTGTGAATTATTTCAATCCCTACAAAATACTTCTGAAATGTCAAAGCATTAAAACTGAGGCAACCATTTTGCACATAGAAAAGTTCCACAGATTCCAGCGCCTGTAATATAAGATATTTTGGCGATTTTAGTGGAAGGATAAACAACTGGGGTACTGGGGAAATTCCTCTGCCCTTCAAGTGGTGCCGTGGAATTTTTTGCATCAACCCAGGAGGTCTGTATGTTGGGCAGGCCGTCCAGAATACATCCAACAGCTGCGTCGTGTAGCAAGCATTCCCTTGGCATTGAGCAGATGGTCAGCCTACTTCATCTGCTCTGCAACCCAGTAAGTTCTAACTCGGTAGCAAGATCGCCACCAACTTGCTCTGGACCGTGGCTGCCACCTTGTGATTGTAGATACGGCAAATGGCATTTAAAATTAGCCCTCTCTCTACTCTGCCATTGCAGAAGAATGACCAGTGCCTGATCCTGACGCAGAGATCAGGTGGAAGTTGGTTTTACTTGATCCACCTCGTGAGAGAAAACAGTTAGAAAATTGCTAACGGCACAAAGGTCCTTTGTCTCTAAATTCTTTAAGATGAACAGGCTTTAACAAAATTATAAAGGGTTACAAAACAGATTTACAAGGATGTGGCTGGAACTAGTGGCTTGAGTTCTTGGAATCAGAATCTATTGTCGGGAACATGTCATGAAATTCATTGTTAGGAGAGACTGGATAAATTGGGACTTCCTTCCCCAGAGCTAATGAAATCATGTATAAAATCACGAGGAGAATTCATCCGGTGAAAGGACCCAGGGTCGGGAATCCAAAAACTTCAGGGCACAGGTTAAGATGAAGGGGGAAGTGGGGAACGCGAGGCAAGACTTTTTCACACAGAGGGTGGTTGTGCATTTGAAACCAGCTGCCAGAGGAAGTGGTAGAAGTGGCTACAATTACAGCATTCAGAAGGCATTTGGACAGATACATGGACAGGTAAAGATGAAAGGGACATGGGACAATGTCACATTTCTTTCTGTCTTTGTCTTTCTGAAAAGAATCTCAGGGTTGTATGTGAAGTCATGCATGCACTCTGACAATAAATCTGAACTTTGAACTAGCAACTTGGTCAGCATGCGTGAAGAGGACAGGAGGGCCTGTTGCTGGGCAGTGTACCTCGGTGGTTAATTTATCAAGAAGTGAGCACATGGGGCTGAGGGCTAACAGTTTCTATCTTCAGTTTCAGTTTGTTCACTAAGCAGAAATTTTGTCTAATTTAAATACACAACTCTTAAAGGATTTTGAAAAGAAATATCCCGTAGAAAGAGCACTTGTTTAAAAAAAATGTTATTTTTCATTTGCGTCAAAACATACATTTTTTTTATCCATGACATAAAAATAATAAAAAACTACAACACAAAAGGAATACAATTTTTTTTATATTTTCCTCCCTCCCCAAAAAAAGTAGGAAAAAAAGAAAGAGAAAAGCCTATCGAGTAAACTTGTATCTTTTAATTAGTTCATTGCAAATTTACATAACAATCTTAAACCATAAACTAATTAGGGCGGGTTGGATGGGGGAGTGGTGGACGCTGCAGGCAAAGTTGTGGCAATAAAATCCATATGGGGTTTCCAAATCTTATCAAAGCTTTCTGGTTGATTTTGTAAATTATACGTTCTTTTCTCTAATAGTATACAATTTAATAATACCGCTCGCCATCTATTCATCCCCACAATATCACCCGATTTCCATGTTGTAGAAAGAGCACTTTAATCCTTTGTGGATCATTTACTGGTTTCTCAATACTTGCAACTTGCATTTTTTTTCTTGAAAAATTGTATCAAAAGGTGGATTTTCCAAAGGTACCAAGGAATATCAGCAATGTTGTCAACAAAATAGCTGTGCTAATGCCAATCTTTGAGCCTTTCATTTTAAATTTCGGCTAATGGTGGATGATTCATACAGGAGAAGGGAAGATCTCCAAAATTTAATTTATTAATTTGGACATACAGCACGGTAACAGGCCCTTTTGGCCCCTGAGCCTGTGCCACTCAATTTACACCCAATTACCCCACATCCCCTGGAGCATCTTTTGAAAGGTGGGAGGAAACCGGAGCCTCCGATAAAGCCCTTGCCGACGCAGGGAGAGCATGCAAACTCCTTCCAGACTGCGCGGGCCAGTCCCGATTGCTGGCGCTGTAACAGCTAGACTAAGTGGGCCACCCGAGCAGGTGAGCCGGGTTCTCCACCTTTCCGCACTGTGTAGGACAGGCCCCTGGACATCACTGTAATAGGCAGACACTGTGCATAACGCAACCCTGAGATACACTGACAAGATAAAATATGAACTATGGTAGATTATTAAAGGGGAAGCAGTAACACGGAGATCCTGGAAGTTCAACTGCATGAATATTTGTTCGTAGCTGGATAAGTTGAGAAGGATGGTTTCAGAAAGGGAGATTGTGGATTCTTGCCGACATTAAAGGAGTTTGGAAGGTATGCTAATCCTTTTATAAATGGTGAGTTAAGCCGTAGATGAAGTATTGCATTACATTCTGGAAGCATACATCAGCAAAGATCTCAAAGTCTTGCAGAGGGTGTGCAAGAAATTTACCAGGATGACATTGGTGACGAGGGGGTCCCTCATTTTGTGGAGGGGCTGGAGAAGCAAAAGCAAAAAAAAAATTGAGTTTTAGCAGAAGAGTTGAAAATTATGTGAAGTTTTGACCAAATAATGAGAAACTCCTTTGGCAGAAGAGACTATAAACGGAAGAGTCTGAAGCAAAGGTTCTTGCTACTTGTTGATGTTTAGAGGATACAGGAGAGTGTGGGAGGCAACCTTCATAATCGTAGATGCTCTATTGTGGCCAAATGTTATTGTACTGTGCACTAAGAGTGCATGATTCATGAGAGACTTGGTAAAGGTATTAATCTGCTGTAAACTCATTAAAATTGATGCAGTTAATTTGAAGTTGTACAATTGTGTTAAGCACTGATTATGTTCATGTCAGACTTAAAATAAGGACAGATGACAATGTGGAAACGAAAGAGCATGCATTTATATAGTGAATTCAGGACCTGGGAATGCGGCAAAATTTAGACAAACAGCACGGTCACAGTCCATTCCAGGCCACGATTTCGTGCCGCCCAATTTACACCCCTTCAACCTACGCCATCCAGTACGTTTTGAAGGGTGGGAGGAAACTGGAGCCACCCACCCCCCTCCCCCACCACCACCACTGGGGAAAACCCATGCAGACACAGGGAGAACGTGTAAACTCCTTACTGATTTGAACCCTGGTCCCGATCCTTGAGCATCCAAACAGTGCACAAAAGCTCCCACAAAATCAGTGAAGACTAAGTATTGGCACTGGAGTGGATCCTTTGTCACTGGCTGCATGGAATTTTCCACGTCCATTCAAGATGGCGCTTGTGGCCTGGGCTTCACATCCCAGCTGAATTCAGCAATCAATGCCCAGGCTGCACTCCTGCCCTACTTCACCAGATCATCAACCTTTCAGGAGTGGAACTCAAGCCCATCGCCAGAAAGTCCAAGCTATTATTGAGCTGAGAACCAAGTTGAGATGCTGGTCAGGCAGCATCCGTGAGTTGAAACATTTCTGGCCGCGTCCTTCTATGTAGACTAAAGCAGAGAGGAGTGATAGCATATCAAGAAGGAAAGGAAAACTAGATGGGAAGAGAAGCTGGGAAGGGCCAGAAGGGGTGGGATTTTGGACAGAGGCCGGGTGAGGTGGCGGGACTAGTAGAGGGAGAGGGGAAGATCATGGAGAAAAAGGAATAGGTAAAGAAGACTAATGGAGCTGAGGGATATCTAAAATTATAAAAATTGATTTTCCCGCCATTGGGTTGAAGGCTGTCCAGAAGGAATATGATGTGTTGCTCCTCAAGTTTATGTTTGGCCTCACCCTGGCAATGGATGAGGCTGAGGTCAGGCATGTATGTGTGGGAATGGGGAAAGGAATGGAAGTGGTTGGCAGCAGGTCAGTGTTCAGTGAAGCGGTCACCCAATCTGCATTTGGTCCCACTGAAGTCCAGGAGGCCACCCCGAGTGTGCGAGGTGCGCAAAATCAGGTTGGATGATGCACGTGTAAAGCTCTGCCTTGCCTGGAAGGTCTGTTTGTGGATCTGGATGGAGATGAGGGGAGAGATGGATTTTAACTGTTATGTTCCAGTTTCAGAAGGTGTTTACCCCCCCCCACCCCCACCCCTTGCAGGAGGGTAGAGCCTGAAAAAATCTAATTGCTGTCTCAGAATGTGAAAGAAAGACTTTGATCACTACTAAGCTGGTGAGTCCCAGAAATTCCAGAGAGAGTTGCACACTCAGGGTCAAGGAAGGGAAAATAGGCCATAGAAGGCAAATCTGGCCAAACAGGCATGACTTGGTACACATATGAACACCATCCACTTGGTACACGCATGGATGCCATCCACTTGGTAAACTCATGAACACCATCCATTTGATACACGTATGAACACCATCTACTTGGTACACGCATGAACACCATCCACTTGGTACATGCATGAACACCATCCACTTGGTACACATATGAACACCATCCACTTGATACACGCATGGATGCCATCCACTTGGTAAACTCATGAACACCACCCATTTGATACACGTATGAACACCATCCACTTGGTACACGCATGAACACCATCCACTTGGTACACACATGAACACCATCCACTTGGTACACATATGAACACCATCCACTTGATACACGCATGGATGCCATCCACTTGGTAAACTCATGAACACCATCCATTTGATACACGTATGAACACCATCCACTTGGTACATGCATGAATACCATCCAATTGATACACATATGAACACCATCCACTTGGTACATGCATGAATGCCATCCACTTGGTACATGTATGAACACCATCTACTTGGTACATGCATGAACGCCATCCACTTGGTACACGCATGAGCAACATCCACTTGGTACATGCATGAATATATCCATGAACTAGATGAGTTCATTGGAATTTGCCAAAGCCAGTAAATTTCGATCCCAATGATGGAGATCATCAGGAAAACATAGCAGTGGAAGATTTCAAAAAAATTCTTGCATCAGCAACTTCATCCTTTTTCAATATTTTTATTGAAATTGAAGTTCTACATTGAAAAATACAGAGTACATAAGTATACATATTAAAAGTCAAAAAATTATTTTCTTAATTTAAATCAGGCATATGATAAAATTATGGTAGGATCCATTATTAGATAAATCTACAAAATCAGTAATTAGGACCAAAATAGTCAAACAGTTAATGGTGTTAATGAAAGATATAAATTTAGTAGATATATGGAAAAGGTTAAATCCTAAAGAGAAAGATTTTTCATTTTATTCATTCCGTTATGATTCTTATTCTAGAATAGATCTATTTTAATATCGGCACAATTACAAGGCCGGGTATTGAAGGCTGAATTTGTCTAATCATTCTTTGCTATTAATAATGTGTACTGGTTTGGAGAGAATTGAGAATGTTTATCATTGGAGATTTAATTCTTTGCTGTTGAAAAATGCTGAATTTTGTAAATTTATAAGGGATCAAATACAGCTTATTTTTAGAATAAATATAGGTTCAGTTAATAGTACATTTGTTTTATGGGCTGCTTTAAAAGCTTACTTAAGGAGACAAATTATTAGTTATACTGTTAAAATTAAGCTACAACATTTAGCTGAGGTTAGTATATTAGAGAAGGAGTTATAAATTTTGGAAAAGGATTTACAACGAAATTCTACGGAAGCTAATAAAGTAAGCTATAATTCATTACAAACTTATAAATTTGAGAAATTATTACAGAGAACTAGACAGATATTATGAATTGGGTGAAAGAGCTCATAAAGTATTAGTTTGGCAGTTAAAAATGGAACAAGCCTCTAGAACAATAAATGCTATTCGATATGATTCAATTATTACATAGGTGTTTTATAAATTTTATGAAAAATTGTACACTTCTGAAGTATTGGAAGATGAAGCCAAAAGTAATAATTTTTTTATCTGATTTGGATTTACCTTTTTTGAATGATAAGGATGTTAAGGATTTGGATGCTTCTTTTATTGTTAAAGAGCAACAGATGCACTTCGATCTATGCCTAGTGGGAAGTTTCCAGGAGATGATGGTTTTACTTCTGAATTTTATAAAGAATTTCAGGGCTTATTAGTTCCTTTTAAACAGGTGATAGAGGTTTGTTCTTTTCCGGATTCCTTTTCTAATGCAATTATTACAGTTATTCTTAAGAAATATAGGGACCCATTAAAAGCAGGGTCTTATAATGACCTATTTCTTTATTGAATGTTGATTATAAAATTGTGGCAAAGGTTCTAGCTAATAGGTTAGCTAAATATTTACCAAGTTTAATTCATGTAGATCAAATGGGTTTTATTAAAAATTGATATTCAGCAGATAATATTGTTAAGTTGATTTCTTTAACTAATGCTTCTCGGAAGCAGCCTGACAAACCAATGGTTATTTCTCTCAATGCAGAGGTCTTTGATAGAGTGGAGTGTTTTTATTTAAAGGTTTGGAGAAATGTAACTTTGACCCTTTTTTTAATTGGTTGGATTAAGGCCTTATATAGATGCCCTTCTGCTAGAGTTGTGACAAATAGAAAGTTATCTTCACATTTTATGTTATATTTTATCTTCACATTTTATGCCCTTTGTCACCAGCTCTATTTGCATTGGTTATTGAACCTTTGGCTCAGATGATTAGACAAGATAGTAATATTGAAGGTATTAAAGTGAAATATGATTAATTTAAAATAAATTTGTTTGCAGATGATGTTTTGATATATTTAACACAACCTTTGAGTTCTTTGAGGAATTTGCATTATAGACAGGAGCAGTATGGTGAAATATCAGGTTATAAAATTAATTGGGAAAAGAGTGAGATTAGCTGAAATGGATAATTCTCTGTGTAGGCATATTGTGAAATTTAAATGGTCAGATCGGATTAAGTCTTTAGGTGTTAAGATAGATGGTAATTATAATCATTTATACAAATTGAATTACCTGCCTTTATTGTCTAAAATTAAATATGATTTGAATTGATGGAAATATTTACCTATTACATTAATAGGATGCGTTAATTGTATTAAAATGAATATTTTTCCTTGAATTCAATATCGCTTTCAGTTTATTCTTTGTAGTATTCCTCAAAATTCTTTTAAAGATTTAACTGCTTTGATGAGGAAGTTTTTATGGAAAGATAAAATGGTAAGGGTGTCATTACAGAAATTAACTTGGAAGTTTGCATTAGGAGGTTTGCAACTCACTAATTTTCAAAATTATTATGAATCAGCACAGTTGAAATTTATTAATAGGATGTTTGAAGTGGATAAACCTTTGAGTTGGGCTAATATTGAATTATCTCAGATTGGTGAGAGGAAGATGGATCAGTTTATTTATGAATGGGATCATCCTCAGGATGATTGGATGAATTTATGTGAGGATAGTATGACTAAAATTGTAAATGTAACATATTGATTGGTTCATTATAATTTTCTTCATCAATTATATTTAACTCCAGAGAAATTAAGGAAATTTATTTCTTTGGATTTATGTTTTAGATGTCATAAGGAAGTTGGCTCCTTCTTACATTCCACTTGGTTATGTGAGACAGTGGAATCTTTTTGGAATAGATTTAGAAGCTATTTTTAAATTGAAGGTTCTACTTGATCCTTTAGTATTTTTGTTTTTATATTAAGAGATTGAGTTTGGAGTTAAAATTATATAAATTTCAAATTGCTTTTTTGAGATTGGCTAGAAAATGTTTGGCAATTATTTGGAAAAAATGAGACTAACTTGAGTATTCAAAGATGGCATTTGGAGATGAGATTTTATATTCCATTAGAAAAGATAACATAATTTATGTAATAATTATTTTGTTAAAACTTTGAGCCTGTATTTGCATTATTTGGGGTTGAATTATTAATCTCTGAACCATGGCAACTAACTGACAAGTTTTTAAATTATGTGATCTCCTCTTTCTTACTTTCCTTTTTCTTTTTGGAGATAGTTTAGACAGTTGGTGGGGAGGGATGGGTGGGTTAGTGTACAGGGATGGGGGGGGTTGGAAGGGGTATTATATACATAATAATACATGAATGTATTGTTTTTTTCTCAAGCTGTACTTTTTCATTGTATGGTTTATCATGATTAATAAATTTTAAAAATTTAAAAGTCAAAAAATAGTACACTTCGACCACATTCTCAATTAAACATATTATACTACAGTGATATTTTATTATTTTATTATAAAAAGATCTGAACCCATGACCAAAAAAACAAAGCTGAGTGGCAAAGAGAGGGAAAAAAATAATTCCTAATTCCTTATCAAAGTGATCAATCACCTTATTGATTAACATTTCTGCATTCATATTAAATCAGAAATTCTGAAAGTAATTCATAAAACATACTAATGGTGTTTGAAAATTTAAATTCAAATCAGAAATTGAGCATCTAGTCTTCTCTAAATTCAAACATAACATGACGTCACATTGCCTTTGGGTATGAGTAGGCAGAGAGACATCCTTACAGCTGAGCAACTTCTCCCGGTCTGGTCATCAGAGACGTAAAAGCTAATATATGCAAATCAGATGCCGTTAGAGTTGTGCCACTATTTCCAACAATACCAAACAAGACAATTAAAGGATTAGGCTTAAAATTAACTTCAGAAAATACAGAAAAAGTATGAAATATTTCAATCCAGTATTTCTCAAGGCTCTGGCATGTCCAAAGCATATGAAGCATCTCCATTGTTGCATCTATCACAACGTTAAGATACATCCAGATAAAAATGAGATCATTTGACTTTGGACACGCGAGCTCTATGGACTACTTTAAATTGCAGGAGGGAGTGACGAGCATATAAAGGTGACGTATCAACCAATTTGAAAATTACGTTCCAAGTTTATTCAGCTGCAAGTCCAGTTCCCAGGCTTTTTTTAAATTTTATCTAAAGGAGCCTCTCTTATTCCAGAAACATGCCATAAGTGTTAGATGTTGAACCGTTATAAAAAGCAACTGCATCCTAAACTTGCATTGATTGTGTCTTCAATTTGTAAACCGCAGTTATTTCACAGGTATTGCTGTCAAAGAAAACTGATACGTAAGCAAATGTCCAGACAGGTTGACCAAAGCTTGATTAACATGCCAGTATTTTGGAGGGAATTCCAGACCTTTAAGAAATCTAAAGACATGGCTGCCAGGGACTAAAGGGTGAAGCACATGCGCAGAAGGTCGGAACAGAGAGAGCTGCAATATCTCTGAGGGTTTAATGACTATTGGAAGAGGTTATAGAGATTTGAAGACATGAGCAATGATTTTGTTGCATTGCTGGACTGATTCAACACAAGAGAGCAAAGGTGAATGGGGAAATGGGATGTGGTACCGGGGATATGAGGGGTTTAGGAGCTGATGAGTGTGGGAGATGAAGTACAGTTGAGTCTAAAGGGAACTAAAGCATGGGTGAGAATAAAGCAGTGGATGAAATCCTATTTTACTGGCCTGCCCGTGATGATCCTCCGGCTTGTTCTCCCCCTTTTCTCACAGGTCTTCGAAGGCAAGCTTGCGCCTTTCCTCTCGAAAATCAACAAATTTGCCAGTGCTCATGTGTATAGCTGCAGCCTTTGCAGCCAGAAAGGCTTCATCTGTGAGATCTGCAACAATGGGCAAATCATCTATCCTTTCGAAGGAGCCACCACGAAAAGGTAGGTGCACTCACTCCGGCAGGAGAGCACTGCAGCTTCAAAGCTTCTCAGTTATTTTCCTATTCCCTCAGTGGCCGCCCACTCTATAATCTCCAAGCTCTCCAGATCTCTTAACTGATTTGCACTCCTAGCCTGGATTTTCAGCTAAGTCCTAAATCCTACAATTTCCTTCCATCCTTTTGAGCCCTGTCTCCTTTCAAATGCCCCTAAATTCCTACCTCTTTGACCTAGCTTTCTGTTACTTATCTAAATATCCTGCATCGATCATTGTTAAATGAAACTGCTTTGTGGTACATTTTGATTTTTAGTTTTATGTGGAAGGGACTCATCTATTCTTCCAAGGTTCCTACTGGTAGAAGTAAGGTTAAAAAAAAGTTCTTTGTCCCAGGGTAAGGAAATCTTAAGCATTTGGCCCTTTCAAGCTGCCGTGTAAAATGGGGTTAACCGGGCAATTTTCCCAGCAGCTTGAAAGGGTCCAGCCTGGTCAGCGTGGTCCATATCCAGCCGGGTCCGTCAGAGGGAGTCAAGGAACCCAGATAAACTCAACTTAGTCGTGTCCACCGGCGGCTCGAAAATGAAAATGGCCGACCTGGTTGTTCCAGTGATGTTAGTGCTTGAGTGCGTGCGTCACTGGGCTGCACTGACTGAAATGCGCATCCTGCCACTCCTCTGGTGACTGCAGTGTTCGCCTGACAGCAGGTGCTCACAACAGTTGTCCTGCTGCAGAGTCAATCAGCTAGCATCTGAACATCGTTCCCGCTTACCATTTGGACTTCGATTCGTCACTTCTGGTGAGTGCGTGGTGCGCCATTCAACGCGTCATCGTGGGGGTGGGGTCGCCCTTAAATTGCCATATTGCTGATTTAATGGGTCCATTACCTGCAGCTTAAAAGGTGCTGGAAGTACCTTTGCCCCGCTAATCGCACCTGGGTCCCAGGAGGGTGACCCGGGTGCTGCAGCTTAGAAGTGCCTGAGGAGGCCATATGTTTAAGGTGAGAGGGGAAATACTTAAAAGGGACATTTTCACGCAGAGGGATATGTGTGGAATGAGGAAGTAGAGGTGGATACAATAGCAGTGTTTAAAAGACATTTGGACAGGGGTAGAAGGATAGGAGCAAACTTAGGTAACATCTAGGTCAGTGGGGCAAAGGGCCTGCTTCCATGCTGTTCAACTAGCCCTGTTAAATTACCATTCCCTTCTATGTTGTCTCGTCTCCCATGTTGTGTATTTTGAGCAAAAAGGTTAATCATGTATTCATTCTTTGATGTACAAAAGGGATAGGTCCCTGAAAACACTTACATTAAGTGAAATTTTGTGCATCAAAAAGGCTGTGTGAATTACATGTGGGCGTTAAGTGGTAACATTTTCTTATGGGCATAGACTGATGTGCAGTTTGCCACATTGCTAAATAAATTCCTAAATGAAAGTACCGCAGAATATCAGTGACATTGCGCAAAAATTTTCAGTTTGGATGTCTGTAATTCATGGACGTGTGTGTGTGTGTGTGTGTGTGTGTGTGTGTGTGTGTGTGTGTGTGTGTGTGTGTGTGTGTGTGCGTGTGTGTGTGTGCGTGTGTGTGTGTGTTCATGATGTACACCAGTGTTTTCAAAGACCCTACGAAGGTCGTTCTGCACACAGATGAGACCTAGTGACTTCCACCCACACAGCCACAGAGCGTTCACCAAGACTGGCCATCGATTTCTCATCCAAGGTGAACCTGAGAATGCATAGAACAGATCCATGAATTAACATGCCCATTGCCTCTCTTGCCTGGAAAAAAAAAGCTTCCATTGATTTCAGTCATGTTCACTCATACCATATCAATGCTTCTTTATACACTTGGGACCCCTGAAAGCCCATGTAAACTCTGACTATGGATTCTTTTGCTTATCAACTTAGAGTTTTCCTTTGCCAAAACAAATGTGAAGCTCCAGCCTTGGGTTAATTAACAGTAGGCCCTTTCAAACTGCCACGTAAAATGGGGTTAACCAGGCCTCCGGTTTCCTCCCATCGATCAAAACGTACCGGGAGTGTAGATATATGGGGTGTAAATTGGGCAGCACGGACTCGTGAGCCAAATTGGCCTGTTACAATGTTTTATGTCTAAATTTAAAGTTAAATAAAAAATTTTAAAGAGCAAACCAAGATAGGATGTACCATATATTTTGGTGTATAAGTTGAATCTTGAAATCCTCAAAAATCTCTCAAAAAATTGGGGTCGACATATGGCAGATATACTTTTGACCTTAAATTCAACTCAAAATACCATTGGATGCCGATTTGGCATATAAGTCGACCCTGGAAGCGACAATTCGATGTATTAGTCCACCCTGCAAGCACCTCCCCACCACTGGCGCTGCCATTCCCCAACAGCCCTCCCCCACCCCCACCATTGCCAGTACCGCCATAACCCACCCAGACATTCTACAATTGTAGAGCCCGTGGTCCCCGCTCTGTTTCAGAAGCGTCAACCTTGTTCTCTCGAGCAGGAGGTTTTCCACACCTGCCAGGAGAACAAGGTCAACACTCCTGCCCAGTAAGCCAAGGTCGCCACCCCTGCTGCCTAGGCCCAAGGCTCCCACCCCACCTCGGGAGACCAAGGCCGTCGGTCCAGCCTGGTCGGCCCAGGTTCCAGCTCCTGCCCAGTAGGCCAAGGTTTGTCTTTTTTACTTGTTTAATTTACAGCTTTGTTACTTGGCGATTGGGGTATTGTAACAAATTTTGGGTTGTTGCTAGGAGGCCCGGATGGCCTGAAAAAGGGGGCAGTCGACTTGTACACCTGATACACCATAAAACCATTAAGATGAGGCTAAAAAGTGGGGGTCCACCTATCTGCTGGTCGACATATACGCTGAATATACAGCACACAGTAAATTGTCGGGCACTGATGAGTGTGAAGGAGCAAAGAGATCTGGGAATACAGACACATTGTTCCCTAAAGGTGGTGTCACAGGTGGACAGGGTTATAAAGAAAGCTTTTGGCATCTTAGCCTTTATAAAGCAAAGTATTGAGTACAAGAATTGGGATGTTATGTTGAAGTTGTTCAAGACATTGGTGAGGCATTGGAGTATTGTATACAGTTCTGCTCGTCTAACTGCAGGAAGGATATGAAAGAGTGCAGAGAAGATTTACTAGGATGTTGCCGGGTCTTCAGGAGTTGAGTTAAAGGGGAAGATTAAGCAGGTTAGGGCTTTATTCCTTGGAGTGAAGAAGAATGAGGGGAGATTTGATCAAGGTTTACAAGATTATGAGAGGTATAGACAGAGTGGATGCGAGTAGGCTCTTTCCACCTTAGATTGAGGGAGAGGACATGGCTTCAGGGTGATAGGGGAAAGGTTTAGGGGAGACATTAGGGGAAAGTTCTTCACTCAGAGAGTGGTGGGAGTGTAGAATGAGCTGCCATCTATGTGGTGAATGTAGGCTCAATCATAAGTTTTAAGAATAAATTGGATAGATATGTGGATGGGAGAGGTCTGGGGGGGTTATGGAATTGGAGTGGATCAATAATGGTGAAATGATGTCAACACAGACTAGAAGGGCCGAATGACCTGTTTTTCTGTGCTGTAGCGTTCTATATGTTGCCATTGAGTCTTCAATAATTGATGCAAAGAAAGACATGCAGATTTGCTTTTAAATTTTTTTTTTAATTTAGACATACAGCACAGGAACAGGTGCTTCTGGGCCACAAACCCGTGTCACCCAACGACCCTAATTATTTTGAAGGGTGGGAGGAAACCAGAGCACCCGGAGGATACCCACACAAGCACTGTGAAAACGTACAGACTCCTAACAGACGTCAGCGGATTCAAACCCGGGTCGCTGGCGCTATGATAGTGCCGCCCTTAAATTAGATGTACACCATGGTAACAGGCCCTTCTGGCCTATGAGGCTGTGCCGCCCAATTACCCTACAACCTTCACCCCTCCCCCCTCCCCCCCCCGCACATTTTGAAAAGGTGAGAGCACCTGAAGAAAACCCACGCAGACACGGGGAGAGCATGCACTCTCTTAATACACTTCACTCCCTCTTAGAAAATGGTACAAGATTAAAAGGTTAAAATGGTCTCACCCAGTGAAGCAGCAAATGCCATTTATTTCTTCCAAAAGAGAGGAGAATGCTAGCTGGTGTTTTGTTCAGCAGAAATATGATCTCCAAGCATTATTTTTGAGAATGGCCTCAAACCATCATCTGTACCTTGCTAACTTTACGTGGGTTTTGTGTCTAGACAAGCCAGTCTTGAAGCCTTTTCTCTTGCCGATCTTCCTTTGTATGCCTCTGTTTATGCGCACCCATGTCCTTTATTTCAAATGCCTGTAGCCTCCATGGATTAAGAGTGGAAATATGTTTCAGTATTGAAACAGCACATCAACCTTTCCCGAGGTAGAGGGAGGAGTCACATGATGGAGTAGTGGCCGGTAGGAGAATACCAGCCCTCTCCAGAAAAGAAGAAAAAGCAAAGCTCCAGACACACAAATCACAACAAATAAAAAATTAAGTTGTGGAGAAAATAGCACCTAAGAAAGGAAAACCAAAAACAACGGGAAGAACAGAAGAAGGAAAGACACCGGAAGAGAAAGGTGAAGGCCTTACCTGCATGAAAAAGCAGGGATCCGCCGTGGAAAGAGGAGCCCGCTCCCCGAGGTTAGTGGAGACCCCGCAGGGTTGCAATCCACCGACCGCGGGACATCAAAAATGGCTCACTGAGCCAAACAGAGGTGCGCAACTGCGCATGCGCGAGTAATCACGCGTGCGCAGTGTGCATGACAAGGAGAACACCGATGGGAGGGGGACCAGCTGTGGAGTGGAACTCCACAGGATGAACAGCTGAGAGATGCCCGACAGCAGGGCTCCCAGCTGGAAGATAAAGAAAGCAATGGGAAAGGGAGGGGTGAGAAAGAAAAAAGGAACCAAGAGACCAGAAGAAGAGGAACAGCATCAAGAAATCATGGGAAAAAAAACCCAACAAACTAAGACAAGCAACTCAATGAGAAAGTCAAAAGAGACACAGATACAAAGAAGAGAAATAGAAGACACAAACCCAAGATCAGACACAGAAAAAGAAGAAGAACACCAAGATCTGCACAGAGGACTAGGAGGTAAAATGAATGGACAGTACATAGATTAAAAAAAAATTCAAGAACAAATGAAAGCATTAAAAGAATGGTTGACACTAGAATTTAGTGAAATGAAAAGAAAAATGAAAAGTACAGAAGAAAAAGTGAGTTGAATAGAGCTGGTCATAACAGATGTAAGGAAAAGATTAGAAAATGTGGAAGAATGTGTAATGGCGGTAGAAATGGAAGTGAACGACTTAAAAAGAAAATTCGAAGAAAGTGACAAAAAAAGTTAAAGAAACACAAGAGTTGTCAGCTTAGAAGATGGATATAATGGAAAACTATAGTAGACAAAACAATATAAAGATAGTGGGCCTTAAGGAAGATGAAGAAGGCAAAGATATGAAAGAATTTATAAAAGACTGGATCTCAAAAGTCCTGGGAATGCCAGAAATGCAGGATGGAATGGAAATAGAAAGGGCACACAGAACATTAATCCTGAAACCACAGTCACAACAAAAACCAAGTTTTTGTAATTTTAGTAAAATTTCTGAGATACACGACAAGAGAAAATATATTGGAGAAGGCAATGAATAAAATTAGAGAAGACAAGAAACCACTGGAATACAAATGTCAAAAAAAAATTTTCTACCCAGTCATAAGTTTTGAACTCCTAAAGAAGAGGAAGGAGTTTATCGCAGCAAAATCGATCCTATGGAAAAAAGGCTATAAATTTATCTTAAGATATCCAGCTTAAAATAGTTATCCCGGGGCAGCAAAACAGACTGTTCTCGGATCCGGAGAAAGCACAAGAATTTGCAGAACGCCTGTAAGACAGAAAGAGAGATAAAGAGATGTAACAAGAGCAAAGAACGACGACAAACTACATATAAAGATGTAAAAATAATGTATAAGTAAGAACTAAAAGAGGGAAGAAAAGGGAAGTAAGGGAGAAGGGGGGAGAAAAAAAAGAGGAGGGGTTAAAAAAGAAAAATAAAAAGAGAAGAAAAGAGGGGGAGATTTGTTGTAATGTGAAGATAAAAGTTTTCTGGAGGCGGTTAGGTGGGAGAGAATAATAGTCACTGTGAAATCAGTTGACACTTGCGAACGAGTTCAAAGTCCGAATGGAGAGGGGAGTTGTGGTTGCCCATCAAGGGACAAGGGGTGACTCAGAGAGAGGGAGGTCACTTGGGGTTAAGGGAATTTTAGATGTAGGAATGGTTGAAATATTTTATGTTTTAGAAGTGTTGTCATACAGTGCGTTCAAAAAAAGAAAACTGAGAAATGAAAATGGGGAAAAGGGGAAAGGTGGTGGTGAGGAAGCGGAAATGATAGATCCAGCAGGGAGATATATAATGTTAAAATCTCAGATATATTCAGAGCTCTGGAATCTGGTCAATATATATGCACCTAATGAAGAGGATCAAAAATTTATGCAAGATATTTTTTGAAGATTGTAGATACGCAGGGGAATATATTGATAGGAGGGAACTTTAACCTTAATTTGGATTCAAAGATGGATAAAACTGGAAAAAAGACTAGCAGAAAGAACAAAGTAGCCATATTTATGGTTAAATCAATGCTGGAAATGCAACTTTTGGATATATGGAGGAGACAACACCCAAAGGAGAAGGAATACTCATGTTATTCAAGTAGACATAAAACATACTCAAGGATTGACCTGTTCCTGTTGTCAGCCCATATCCAAGGGAGAGTTAGGAAAATGGAATTTAAAGCAAGATTGTTATATGATCACTCACCCCTGTTATTAGCAATAGAACTGGAGGACATCCCACCAAGAACATATAGATGGAGATTAAACTCCATGCTACTTAAAAGACAGGATTTTAGAGAATTTATTGAGCACCAAATTAAAATGTAGTTTGAAATAAATACGGAATCAGTGAAAGACAAATTTATATTATGGGATGCAATGAAAGCATTCATTAGAGGGCAGATAATGAGTTATGTAACTAAGATGAAAAAGGACTAAAATCAGGAAATAGAACAGCTGGAAAGGGAAATAGTAAGTACAGAAAAAGAACAAGCAACAAGGGAAGATACAACAAAAAGAGAGAATTGGCAGAGAAAAAAATAAAATATGAAACATTACAAATGTATAAAGTGGAGAAGAACATAATGAAAATAAAGCAGAAATATTACGAGCTAGGAGAAAAAACGCACAAAATACTAGCCTGGCAACTTAAAACAGAACAAGCTAAAAGAACTGTATTGGCATCAAGGAAAAAGGATAAACAAATTACATATAACCCAACAGAGATCAATGAAAACTTGAAGGAATTCTATGAGCAATTATACCGAACTGAGAACGAAGGGAAAGAAGACAAAATAGATGAGTTTCTAGCTAAAATTGAACTACCGAAATTGTAAGAGGAGCAAAATAAATTGATAAAACCATTTGAAATAGAGGAAATACAAGATATATTAAAAAAGCTACCGAACAATAAAACGCCTGGGGAGGACGGACTCCCAATAGACTTCTATAAAACATTTAAAGAGTTACTAATTCCTCCTCTCGTGGAAGTAATGAACCAGATTGAAGAAACACAAAACTTGCCAGATTCATGTAAAACAGCAATAATTACAGTAATACTAAAGACAGGGAAAGATCCAATAACACCAGCATCGTATAGACCAATATCTCTACTTAACTCAGATTATAAGATAATAGCAAAACTATTAGCAAACAGATTGGCCGACTGTGTACCAAAAATAGTAAAACTTGATCAAACTGGATTTATTAAGAAAAGATGGGCAATGTCTGTAACTTAATCCATGCAGTACAAGGAAATAAAACGCCAACAGTGGATGTTGCTTTAGACACAGAGAAAGCCTTTGACAGGGTAGAATGGAATTATTTATTCAAAGTATTACAGAGGTTCAACCTACCAGAGAAATATATTAATTGGATTAAAGCATTATATAAGGGTCCAATGGCAAAGGTGACAGTAAATGGACATATATCGAACCAATTTAAATTAAGCAGGTCAACTAGACAAGGATGTTCACTATCTCCCTCATTGTTCACTTTAGCAATAGAACCATTGGCAGAACTAATAAGAACAGAAAATAAAATAAAAGGAATAAAATAAAAGAGAAGGAATATAATATCAGTCTATTAGTAGATGACATCATAATATACTTAACAGAACCAGAATTATCAATAAAAGAATTACATAAGAAATTGAAGGAATATGGAGAAATATCACGGTACAAGATCAATGCAAATAAAACTGAAGCGATGCCAATGAATAATGCGGGTTTCACAAAGTTTAAAAAAGAATTCCCATTTAAATGGCAAACACAAACAATCCGATACCTAGGTATTAAACTAGATAATAATCTAGGCCATCTATACAAATTAAATTATCAACCATTAATGAAGAAACTACAAGATTTCTTAGAATATTGGAAAGGTTTACCACTAACACTGATAGGAAGGGTAAATTGCATTAAAATGAATATCTTCCCAAGGATACAATACCTATTTCAATCGTTACCAATTCCCTTAACAGAGAAATTCTTTAATGAGCTAAAGAAAATAACAAGGAAATTCTTATGGAAAGGGGGGGGAAACCGAGGATAGTGCTAGATAAATTAACAGAATGGTACAAACAAGGTGGTTTGCAGCTACCAAACTTTAACAATTACTATAGAGCAGCACAATTAAGATATGTATCAGATTTTTATCAAAACAAGGGAAAAACCAGTTTGGACCAAGATAGAGCTAGATAAAATAGGGGAGAAGGTACCAGAACATATACTTTATAAATGGGATGAAAAAGTGGCACAATATAGAAGTTCACCAGTACTTCACCATCTGCTCAATATTTGGAAGAGGATTCACGAAGAAAGGAAAAAAAACAAATTACCAACTACCAAAATTACTATTGACAAAAAATCAACTAATCCCTTTCACAATAGAAAACCTTTCCTTTAGAGAATGGGAGAGAAAAGGGATTAAAAGAATAGAAAATTGTTTTTTGGGAAATAATTTATTATCATTTGAACAAATAAAGTACAAATATGGAATAACTCACGGTACAATGTTTGCATACCACCAACTGAAAATCTACTTAAAGGACAAATTGGGAAGCAGACTGAGGTTACCAGAAGGAAGCAGCTTTGAATGTGTGATTACAGACACAATGATAATTATAAGATTTATAACAAACATGTACATCAAGCTGCAAGAGAAAGAAAATTATGAAATAATCTGTAAACCCAAACAAAAGTGTGAACAAGATCTAAACATAAAGATAAAAAAATGAAATATGGGAAAAGCTTTGCTCCGGAACTATGAGAAATACAATAAACACAAGGTTACACATGATACAATATAATTGATTACCCAGGCTATATTATCATGCCCCAAAAGTTAAATAAATGGGATCCAACATTATCAGATAGATGTTTGCACAGAAAGAAGGAAACAGGAACAACAGTACATACAATTAGGGCATGTGAGAAAGTGGAAAAGTTTTGAGAAGATCTAAATCAGGTATTAAATAAAATCACAAAAAGTAACATACCAAAAAATCCAGAGATCTTTCTTCTAAGTAATATAAGAAGTAAAGAATTAGGCCTCAAACTGGATGAAGCGCAAAAACTATTTATTATGATAGCCTTAGTGATAGCAAAAAAATGTATAATGTCAACTTGGAAATCAGAAGAGAGCCTGAGAGTACAGCAATGGTACATAGAAATGAATAAATGTATTCCATTGGAAAAAATAACATATAATTTAAAAAATAAAGTCACATTATTTGAACAAATTTGGGAACCGTACATGGAACACAACAGAGAGGGCCTACCACGGACCTCCACCCCCTAAAATGATAGAATGAGAAGATGATGAAATGAACTGACCCAGTGTGTAAAAGTAGATGACACAATTTTCTTGTTTATTTTCATTGTGTGATGACATTGTTTAATGGGTTTATTGTATTGTATATGTTGAACGCTTTATGGGTTTGGAGGGGGGTGAGACGGAGGGAGGGAAGGGTGGGGGAAAAAGGGGAAGAAAATAACACTGTGTATATTCAAGAGGGAAATATTTGTGTGTATTTTGATTAATATGGTTCATAGTGTGAAAAATAAAAAAAATTTAAGAAAACCTTTCCCGAGGTAAAGTCCTGCGTGTATTTATGGTTGCAGAAGATTACATGTTTTTCTCATCAGCCACTTCCAAAGCAAATAATTTCAATTAATAATCCATCTCTAAAGTAGTAAAATAGAATAAAGAATGTAAACACTGAGAATCATTGAACACCACGAGCCCTTCACATCTAAACATAGCTGTACTGAGCGCAGGTCGCCAGATGTATCCAGTTAATATCTGATCCTCTGTTCACATGAGCATACGGAGAAAGAAAATGAGGGATCGCCTATCGCTGCCGTTAAATCGAGCAAATGTCATCCCTGTGAGGTGGCCTGAAATGCTTTGAGAGGCTGGTCATGGCCAGAATTAACACATCCCTAAGCAAAGATCTGGGCCCCTGCAATTTGCCTTTCATCACAATCGCTCCACGGCAGATGCAATATCGCTGGCTCTCCACTCAGCTCTGGATCACCTCAAAGCAGCAACTCATACATATGGCTGCTTTTCATTAACTACAGCTCAGCCTTCAATACCATTATTCCCTCACTGTTGGTCAAGAAGCTACAAACTCTGGGTCTCTGTACCCACCCTCTGTAACTGGATCCTTGACTTTCTCATTGGAAGATGCACAGTCAGTACAAATTGGAAACAACGTCTCCTCACTATTCATCAACACAGGCGCGCCTCAAGTATACATACTTGGCCCACTGCTCTACTCATTATACACCCATGACTGTGTGGCCAGACACAATTACAATGCCATCTAACAAGTTTGCCGATGACACCACAGTTGTCAGCAGAATCACAAACGGCAATGAGGAAGCATGCAGGATGGAGATAGATCAGCTCCTTAAATGGTGTAACAACAATTTTGTGCTCAACACCAGCAAAACCAAGGAGATGATTGAGGACTTCAGGAGGGAGTCAGAGGAACACGTCCCAGTCCTCATCGAGGGGTCAGTAGTGGAGAGGGTCAAGAACTTCAAATTCCTGGGTGTCAACATCTCCGAGGATCTGTCCTGGAGCCTTCACGTTGATGCAATCACAAAGAAGGGTTGCCAGTAGCTATACTTTGTGAGGTGTCCAAGGAGATTTGGAATGTCACCGAAGACTTTTGTAAACTTCTACAGGTGTACTGTGGAGAGCATTCTGGCTGATTGCATCACTGCCTGGTATGGAAGTACCAACTATCAGGACAAGAATAAACTTCAGAGGGTTGTTAACTCAGCCTGTGACATCACAGGCACCAGACTTCACTCCATTGAGGACATTTACATGAGACGATGTCTTAAAAAAGAAGCCTCTATCCTCAAGGACCCCCACCACCCAGACCATGCCCTCTTCACTCTGCTACCATCGGGGAAAAGGTACAGGAACCTGAAGA
The DNA here is from genome assembly GCF_036971445.1 of Narcine bancroftii. Lineage (NCBI taxonomy): Eukaryota > Metazoa > Chordata > Chondrichthyes > Torpediniformes > Narcinidae > Narcine > Narcine bancroftii. Next base: position 212,168,167 of record NC_091472.1, read on the forward strand.
CGAGCTCTCAGCAGCACAAGGGCAGCTTCTTCCCCACTGCCATCAGATTCTTTAATAATCAATGAACCAAAGACACTGCCTTACTTTTCGTGCACTAGTATTATTTATTTATTATAAGATGGTTTATATAAATGTTTGCTCTGTGATGATGCCGCAAAATCCCAAATTTCATGACTTGTTCATGACAATAAATTCTGATTCTGAAGAAGTTCACATCCTCCTTTCTAAAGCCCCTTTCACACTTGCATCCCACTAAATTGACCGTTCAGAGTCCCGGGGTAAGAATGGGGGATTTGGCTTTTCACACTTGACCACTCCTAACTGGAACACTGAACGCTTTCACACTTGCAAGGAGCCATCCGCGGTGATTAGGACTGTTCTACCTTCTACTGGTGACATTATGACGCATCGAGTGATGGTGAACCTGCCCTAAATCCTGATCTTTTTTTTTTTATTTTTTATTTTTCACACTATAAACCATATTGACCAAGATACATACAGACATTTTTCTTCTTAAATATATACAGTGTCGTTTTCTCCCCCTTTTCCCCCCCTCCCTTCCCTCCCTCCCTCACCCCCTTCCCCATCTATAAGATACATTAAACCCATTAAACAATGTTCTCACTTAATAAAAATAAACAAGAAATTTTACTGAGTCAGTTCTTTTCATTATCTTCACCTTCTGTCATTTTAGGTGGTGGAAGTCCTTGGTAGGATTTCTCTATTGTGTTTCATGTATGGCTCCCATATTTGTTCGAATATTGTAATGTTATTTCTTAAATTATATGTTATTTTTTCTAATGGAATACATTTATTCATTTCTGTATACCATTGTTGTATTCTCAAGTTGTCTTCTAATTTCCAGGTTGACATAACACATTTTTTTGCTACAGCTAGGGCTATCATAAAAAATCTTTTTTGTGCTCCATCCAAATCGAGTCCAAATTCTTTGTTTCTTATATTACTTAGGAGGAAAATCTCTGGGTTTTTTGGTATATTGCTTTTTGTGATTTTATTTAATATCTGGTATAGATCTTCCCAAACTTTTTCCACTTTCTCACATGTCCAAATTGCATGAATTGTTGTTCCCATTTCATTTTTACAGCGAAAACATCTGTCTGATACTGTTGGGTCCCATTTATTTAACTTTTGAGGTGTGATGTATAGCCTGTGTATCCAGTTATATTGTATCATGCGTAACCTCGTGTTTATTGTATTTCTCATGGTTCCGGAGCATAGCTTCTTTCATGTTTCATTCTTTATATTTATGTTTAGATCTTGTTCCCATTTTTGTTTAGGTTTACTGTTTGTTTCCTCGTTCTCCTTTTCATGCAGTTTGATGTACATGTTTGTTACAATTTTTTAAATTATCATTGTGTCTGTAATCACATATTCAAAATTGCTTCATTCTGGTAACCTCAGACTGTTTCCCAATTTGTCCTTCAAGTAGGTTTTCAGTTGGTAGTATGCAAACATTGTATCATGAGTTATATTATATTTATCCTTCATTTGTTCAAAGGAAAATAATTTATTTCCCGAAAAACAATTTTCTATTCTTTTGATCCCTTTTCTCTCCCATTCGCTAAAGGAAAGGTTATCTATTGTGAAAGGGATTAGCTGATTTTGGGTCATTATTAGTTTTGGTAGTTGGTAATTTGTTTTATTCCTTTCTACATGAATCTTTTTTCAAATGTTGAGCAGATGATGCAATACCGATGAATTCCTACGTTGCACCAATTTTTCCTCCCATTTATATAGTATATGTTCAGGTATTTTCTCCCCTATTTTACCTAGTTCTAATCTGGTCCAATCTGGTTTTTCCCTTGTTTGATAAAAATCTGATAGGTATCTTAATTGTGCGGCTCTATAATAATTCTTAAAGTTTGGTAGTTGTAAGCCTCCTTGTTTGTACCATTCTGTTAATTTATCTAGTGCTATCCTCGGTTTCCCCCCTTTCCATAAGAATTTCCTTATTATTTTCTTTAACTCCTTGAAGAATTTCTCTGTTAGGTGTATTGGTAATGACTGAAATAGGTATTGTATCCTTGGGAAAATATTCATTTTAATACAGTTTATCCTTCCTATCAGTGTTAGTGGTAAGTCTTTCCAATGCTCTAAGTCGTCTTGTAATTTTTTCATTAATGGTAATTGAATTTATATAGATGGCCGAGGTTTTTATTTAGTTGTATACCTAGGTATCGCATTGCTTCTGTTTGCCATCTAAATGGCGATTCTTTCTTAAACTTTGTGAAATCCGCATTATTCATTGGCATTGCTTCACTTTTATTTGTGTTGATCTTGTACCCCGATACTTCTCCATATTCCTTCAATTTGCTATGTAATTCTTTTATTGATATTTCTGGTTCTGTTAAGTATATTATAATGTCATCTGCAAATAGACTGATTTTATATTCATTCTCTTTTATTTTTATCACTCTTATTTTATTTTCTGTTCTTATCAGTTCTGCTAGTGGTTCTATAGCTAACGCGAACAGTGAGGGAGATAGTGGACATCCCTGCCTTGTTGATCTGCTTAAGTTAAATTGTTTTGATATATATCCATTTACTGTCACTTTCACCAATGGTCCCTTATATAATGCTTTAATCCAATCAATATATTTCTCTGGTGGGCTGAATTTTTGTAGTACTTTGAATAAATAATTCCATTCTACTCTGTCAAATGCCTTCTCTGCGTCTAAAGCAACCACTACTGCATGAATTAAGTTAATAAATTTACAGATATTGTCTGTTGTTCGTCTTTTTTTAATAAATTCAGTTTGGTCTAGATTTACTATTTTTGGTACATAGTCAGCCAATCTGTTTGCTAATAGTTTAGCTATTATCTTATAATCTGTGTTAAGTAGAGATATTGGTCTATATGATGCTGGTGCAAGTGGATCTTTCCCTGTCTTTGGTATTACTGTAATTATTGCTGTTTTGCATGAATCTGGTATGCTTTGTGTTTTATCAATCTGGTTGATTACTTCCAGGAGGGGAGGAATTATTAAGTCTTTAAATGTTTTATAGAATTCTATTGGGAATCCATCCTCTCTTGGTGTTTTATTGTTCGGTAGTTTTTTTAATATCTCCTGTAATTCTTCTATTTCAAATGGTTTTATTAATTTATTTTGCTCCTCTGTTTGTAATTTCGATAGTTCAATTTTAGTTAGAAATTCATCTATTTTGTCTTCTTTCCCTTCGTTTTCAGTTTGATATAGTTGCTCGTAGAATTCCCTGAAGTTTTCATTGATCTCCATTGGATTATATGTAATTTGTTTGTCCTTTTTCCTTAATGCCAATACCATTCTTTTAGTTTGTTCTGTCTTAAGCTGCCATGCTAGAATTTTGTGCATTGTTTCTCCTAGCTCATAATGTTTCTGTTTTGTCTTCATTATGTTCTTCTCCACCTTATATGTTTGTAGTGTTTCATTTTTTATTTTTTTATCTGCCAATTACCTTCTTTTAGTTGTATCTTCCTTTATTGCTAATTCTTTTTCTATATTTGTTATTTCCCTTTCCAACTGTTCTGTTTCCCGATTGTAGTCCTTCTTCATCTTAGTTACATAACTTATTATTTGCCCTCTGATGAACGCTTTCATTGCGTCCCATAGTATAAACTTATCTTTCACTGATTCCGTATTTATTTCAAAGTACATTTTAATTTGTCGTTCAATTAATTCTTTAAAATCCTGTCTTTTAAGTAGCATGGAGTTTAATCTCCATCTATACATTCTTGGTGGGATGTCCTCTAGCTCTATTGCCAATAACAGGGGTGAGTGGTCCGATAATATTCTAGCTTTATATTCTGTTTTCCTAACTCTCCCTTGAATGTGGGCTGATAATAGGAATAGGTCTATCCTTGAGTATGTTTTATGTCTACCCGAATAATATGAATATTCCTTTTCCTTTGGGTGTTGTTTCCTCCATATATCCAAAAGTTGCATTTCTTGCATCGATTTAATTATAAATTTAGTTACTTTGTTCTTTCTGTTAGATTTTTTCCAGTTTTATCCATGTTTGAGTCCAAATTAAGGTTAAAATCCCCTCCTATTAGTATGTTCCCTTGCGTATCTGCTATCTTCAAAAAGATATCTTGCATAAATTTTTGTTCTTCTTCATTAGGTGAATATACATTGAGTAAATTCCAAAATTCTGAATATATCTGACATTTTGTCATTACATATCTCCCTGCTGGATCTATTATTTCCTCTTCTACTTTGATTGGTACATTTTTATTGATTAATATAGCTACTCCTCTGGCTTTTGAATTATATGATGCTGCTGTTACATGTCCTATCCAATCTCTCTTTAATTTCTTTGTTCCACTTCAGTTAGATGTGTTTCTTGTATGAATGCTATATCAATTTTTTCTTTTTTCAGTAAATTTAACAGTTTCTTCCTTTTGATTTGGTTATGTATTCCATTAATATTTAAAGTCATATAGTTCAACATAGTCATTTCATACTTTGTTTATCTTTCCTTTCCGTTTCTTCATCACCACCTTCCCTTCTTATCCTTTTCTGCTTTCTTTTTTTGAACACATTATAAGACAACATTTCTAAAACATAAAATATTTCCACTATTCTCATATCTAAAATTCCTTTAACCCCAATAGTCCCTCCCCTTTCTGAGTTGCCCTTTGTCCCTTGTCGGGCAACCACATCTCCCCTCTCCATTTGGATTTGCGAATCCGCTCGCAAGCGTCAACTGATTTCGCCGTGACTGTTATTCTTCCCCACCCAGCACCCCATAAAAGATTTTAATCTTCATATATAACAAAGTTCACTCTCTTAATTCCCTCCTTACTTCCTTTCTTCCCTTTCTTTCCCTTCTTAGTTCTGACCTATACTCTATTTTTTATATGTACACATATATATACATACACACATACATATAGTTTGTTGTCATTTTTATTATTGTTACATCTCTTCATCTCTCTGTCTGTTTTGTAGTTGTTCTGCAAATTTTTGTGCTTTTTTCCGGATCCGAGAATAGTTTGCTTTGCTGCCCCGGGATAACTATTTTAAGTACCGCTGGGTATTTTAACATAAATTTATAACCTTTTTTCCATAGCTGCATTGAACTCCTTCTTCTTCTTCAGGAGTTCAAAACTTATATCTGGATAGAAAAAAAATTTTTGACCCTTGTATTCCAATGGTTTTTTTGTCTTCTCTTATTTTTTTCATTGCCTTCTCCAATATATTTTCTCTTGTTGTATATCTTAGGAATTTTACTAGAATGGATCTTGTTTTTTGTTGTGGTTGTGGTTTAGGGGCTAATGTTCTGTGTGCCCTTTCTATTTCCATTTCTTCCTGTAATTCTGGTCTTCCTAGGACCCTGGGGATCTACTCTTTTAAAAATTCTTTCATATTTTTGCCTTCTTCATCTTCCTTAAGGCCCACCATCTTTATATTGTTTCGTCTATTATAATTTTCCATTATATCTATCTTCTGAGCTAACAGCTCCTGTGTCTCTTTAACTTTTTTATCAGATTCTTCTAATTTCTTTTTTAAGTCATCTACTTCCATTTCTATGGCTGTTTCTCGTTCTTCCACCTTGTCTACTCTTTTTCCTATATCTGTCATGATCATCTCTAATCTATTCACTTTTTCTTCTGTACTTTTTATTCTTCTTTTTATTTCACTGAATTCTTGTGTCTGCCATTCTTTTACTGTTTCCATATATTCTTTAAAAAAAATATATATCCATGTACTTGCCCTTCCCTTTATCTTCCATTTCTCTGTGTTCTCCCTCTTCTTCTTCTGGGTCCACTCCAGGATCTGTGTCTTTTACCTCTGTCTCTTCCGGTTTCCTTGTTGGGTTGTTTATTTTATTTTGTTGGGTATTTTTGTTCTTCTTATTTTTATTAAAAGTGTCTTGGTGTTGGTCTTCTTCCTCTGGGTTGGTCATCTGTTGTTTCTTTGATTTCTTATTTTTATTCTCTTCCTTCTTGTTCTCGTTATTTTCTATGTTTTCTTCTTGCTGTTGTGTTGTAGTTGTCTGTTTCAGCTGTGGAGATTTCAGCTGGTCCCCCCTCCCGTCAGTGTTATTTTTGTCTTGCGCGGTTGCGCACTTTTGTTTGGCTCCGTTAGCCATTTTTGTAGTCCCGAGTTCGGAGCTTCCACTGACCTCAGGGAGCGGGCTTCTCTCTCCACGGTGGGCCTCCTCGTACCGGTAAGGCCTTCACCTTCCTCCTCCGACGTCCTTCCTTCTTCTTTTCTTCCCGTTGTTTTTGGTTTTTCTTTCTTCGCTGCCATTTTCTCCACACTTTAACTTTCACTTTGTTATGGTTTTTATGTTAGTGACTTAGTTTTTTTTCTATCTTTTGTTTACTTTTCTGGAGAGGGCTGGAGTTCCCCTACCGGCCACTACTCCATCACGTGACTCCTCCCCTAGATCCTGATCAATGTATTATAGCCTTATATTGGAACAAAATTAATCATGCATAATTATAACATAATTAACCTTTATGTACAGCACAGTATGAGCCCTTCAACCCCTATTGTTGTTGTGCGACCTATATAAACCTTTATATGAGACTGAGGGAAAGTGCTGGCAATAAATAGCAATAGCGGACAATTTTTAAACAGTGTGGGAAAGTTGGTAACAAAATCGCATACAATTTATACAGCGTGGGAAAGTTGGTAGCACTATCATGTTCTTTGGCTTGGCTTCGCAGACAAAGATTTATGGAGGGGTATGTCCACGTCTGCTGCAGGCTCGTTGGTGACTGACAAGTCTGATGCGGGACAGGCAGGCATGGTTGCAGCGGTTGCAAGGGAAAATTGGTTGGTTGGGGTTGGGTGTTGGATTTTTCCTCCTTTGTCTTTTGTCAGTGAGGTGGGCTCTGCGGTCTTCTTCAAAGGAGGTGGCTGCCCGCCGAACTGTGAGGCACCAAGATGCACGGTTGGAGGTGTTATCAGCCCACTGGTGGTGGTCAATGTGGCAGGCACCCAGAGATTTCTTTAAGCATTCCTTGTACCTCTTCTTTGGTGCACCTCTATCTCGGTAGCCAGTGGAGAGCTCACCATATAACACGATCTTGGGAAGGTGATGGTCCTCCATTCTGGAGACATGATCCACCCAGCGCAGTTGGGTCTTTAGCAGCGTGGATTCGATGCTTGCGGACTCTGCCAGCTTGAGTACTTCGATGTTGGTGATGAAGTCACTTCAATGAATGTTGGGGATGGAGTGGAGACAGCGCTGATGGAAGCGTTCTAGGAGGCATAGGTGATGCCAGCAGAGGACCCGTAATTCGGAGCCGAACAGCACTATCGTGTACAATTTATAAATACCCCACGCTGTTTAAAAATTGCCCGCTATTGCTATTTATTTCCTCTCTCCCTCTCCCCGTCTCTCCCTCTCCCCTTCTCTCCCCTCCCCCCCCCACCCCCCCACTGATAGATTCCCATGGCAAAGTTTATACCTTCATTTTAATCTTTTCTTCCTTCATGGTCCTGCACTCATGAAAAAACTTGGGTCATTTCAATCCCACGATGCAATTACGTGTTTCACACTCGCCTAATTATAACGCCAGCATCTGCAGATGTCAGGGATTATAACCATATAACCATTTACAGCACAGAAACAGGCCAGTTTGGCCCTTCTAGTCCATGCCGAACATCTTCTCCCACCTAATCTCACTGGCCCGCATTCGGCCCACACCTCTCCTATCCATATTCCTATCCAACCTTTCTGCCGGAAGCTCATTCCACACCTCCACCACCCTCTAAGTGAAGGAATTCCCCCTCATGTTTCCCCTAAATTTTTCACCTTTTACCCTCAATCCGTTCCCTTTTGTTTGAATCTCCCCCACTCCCAGTGGAAAAAGCCTGTCCACATTGACTCTATCGATCCCCCTTATAATTTTGAATACCTCAATCAAATCACCCCTCAACCTTCTAAGTTCCAGGGAATAAAGTCCTGGCCTGCTCAACCTTTCCCTCTAACTCAAACCTTGAAACCCCGGCAACATTCTTGTAAATCTCCTCTGCACTCTCTCTCTATTCTGTTTATATCCTTCCTGTAATTCGGTGACCAAAACTGGACACAATATTCAAAATTTGGCCTCACCAATGCCTTATACAACTTCAACTCCTGTGTTCTATTCTGTGATTTATGAAAGCCAACATACCAAATGCCTTTGTCACCACCACATGTGATTGTACTAGGGGTTGAGGCCATCAATCCCAGCCATGAGGAGATGTCATCTGATGCTGGTGTTGAGCACTCTAGACACTTTAAAGGCTGATTTGCGGTTAATTCCTGGGATAACTTGCAAGTCTGAAAGGGTCTTAAGAAAAGCAAATTGTTTTACCCAGTTGGCCAATACTCTTCTCTCTCAATCACCAATCGTCACCCCTCGCCCTGCCTCTCCTCCAGTGAGCTGCATTTCATCAGTATTTGGACCTGTTAACTGATATCCTGTTGTTCAGAAACACGACTGCTGCATTTGGCTACATAGCTGGTGCCAGCATCCCATCGGCCTTTGAAACACTTTGGACATTATTGAAATTAATTGTTCATGCCATGTGCACAAAGATACAGTGGGAAAACTTGCATCAGCACATTTTCTTTTAACATTCTACCTTCTCTGCAAGACTGCTGTACAACCACGAGACAGCAACATTCAGGACCAGATGGATTCCATGCTGCACAATACTTGAGTCATAAAGCACGGGAGTAAGTCTGGGTCAGCCTTTGAAGGATCTCTCCATTTAGTCCCATTCCCTGTGCCGTGTAAAGTCGGCCATTTTGGAAGCAGTTCGCCAACATTCATCTCAGTCTTAGAAAGGAGATCACTAAGTTGGAAGGCGTGACGAGGAGGTACATAAGGACATTGCCAGCACTGGAGGGCTTGAGTCTGTTAAAAAAATGGCACTGCAGCTGGAGCTGCTATGACAGCAGTGCCGATGCTGGTGTGGACCCAGGAGAGCGGGGAGCGGAGGCACAGCATTACTCCGTAGGGTCCTACTGTCCGGTAGTGAATCGATGGCTCCATAAAGCCAGTTAAAGGAGTCATGTTTCTTTTTTAAACAAGTCTGTGCCCAAGGTAGCATGACAGCATACCATGAGGGGTGGCAGACTTCAGGGAAACACTGGACTGGTACAGAGCACCAGAAATAGGGAGACCACCCCGCCCACCCTGTTGAGAACGACCGGCCTGTGAGATGACCCACAGAAACAGGACGGCCAGATTAGTTTAGTATTTTAAAAAGCCTGCAGAATTCTGGAAAAAGGTCTTGTGGTCATATGACACCAAGATCAGAGTGATGGCAAAAGTGTGGAGGGGTAAAGGAACTGACCAAGATCCAAAGCGCACCACCTCAACTGTGAAACATGGTGAGGGGGGGGTGGTGTTATGGCCTGGGCATGTACAGCTGCCACAGATACAGACGCACTTACCTTCAGTGATAATGTAACTGCTGATGGCCGTAGCAAAATCAATTCTGAGGTGTACAGAAACATCTGCTCACGTTTGAACAAATGCCTCCAAACTCATTGGATGGAAGCTTCATCCTACAGCCTTCCATCTGCTGAAGAGAAAACATAAGGGGACATCTTTGGGTGGCACGATTGGTGGAAAGATTAGCCCAACGGCTTTACAGCACCAGCTGGGCCTGGGATCAAATCCCGCACTGCCTGTAAGGAATTTGTTCGTTCTCCCCATGTCTGCGTGGAATCCGGTTTCCTCCCACCCTTCAAAAACGTACTGGTGTGTAGGTTGATGGAGTGTAACTTGGGCAGCACGGACTTGTCGGGCCGAATTGGCTTGTTACAGTGCTGTATGTCTAATTTCTAAAAAAATAAACAAATAAAATGAGCCCCTGAAACCAGCAGGAGCTGAAGGTGGCTGCAGTAGATACCTGGCAGAGCATCACCAGAGAAGATTCTCAGCATCTGGTGAAGTCGATGAATCACAAACTTCTGGCAGTCATTGCCTGCGAGGGGTATGCAGCATGGCTAAACATGACTACTTTCATATATATACCATTGCTTTATCTCACATATTATGGTGTGCTGAAATAAAGGGACTATGTCTAAAAAGTAGTGTCATTTCTTCATGGTCTAAAGTAAAATGTATACTAAAATCCTTGAATAAAATCTGGAATGTGCACTTTAATTGGATGTGAATTGATTGATAACGAATTTAAAACTGTGGAGGACAGGGGCAAATAAAGAAAAAAATTCTGTACCAAAAGTTTGTATCTTTATCTCTTATGGACGCTATTCTGGAGCCTCTATTTCGATGCAATTTCAAAGGATCGCCAGCAGCTATAGTTTGTGAGGGGTCTGAGGAGATTCATTATGTCACCAAAGACTCTCAGACCAGTGTACCGTGGAGAGCGTTCTGGCTGGTTGCATCACTGCCTGGTACAGAGGTGCCAAATCTCAGGACAAGAATAAACTCCAGAGGGTTGCTAACTCAGCCTGGGTCATCACAGGCACCAGACTTCACTCCATCCAGGATATCAACATGAGGCAGTGTCTTAAAAAAGCAGCCTCTATCCTCAAAGACCCCCACTACCTAGGCTATGCTCTCTTCACTCTGCTGCCATCAGGAGAAAGATACAGGAGCCTGAAGTCGAGCACTCAGTGGCACAAGGACAGCTTCTTCCCCACTGCCATCAGATTCCTGAATAACCAATGAATCAAAGACACTGTCTGACTTTTTATGCACTATTATTTTTATTTATTGGAAGGTGGTTTATATGAATGTTTGCTCTGTGATGCTGCCGCAAAACCCCGAATTTCATGACAATAAGTCCTGATTCTTTGAGAGCAGCTGAGTTCCTCCAACATTTTTGTGTGTTTTTACTACAATCACAGTGACTACAGACTTCCATGTTTCACAGCAGGGTGGAGAAACATTCAAAAAATTTAAAGTTGCTTTGAATGGGGCAACTTGATGAAAAATGTCAACTATAATAACTTTCATTTATAAATCAATTCTTACATTTTTGTCACACCTTTCTTCAGAACATCTTAAAGTGCTGTGAAATAATTTTGTAATGCAGCAAACATGGTAGCCAGTTTGCTCAAAACTGTATGTAACTGCATGTAAGAAAGGCCAAGGGGCAGGTTTTTATTTTGAGAGAGAAGTATTGACCAATTGGAAGGATATGGACCCAATGCAGGCAAATGGGACCAGCCCAGAATGGTCAGCATGGATGACTTGGGCAGAAGAGCCTGTCCATGCTTCTATGACTCAGAAGCCCTTTTTGTGGTGTAACTGCGTATTAAAGCTGGCTCGACGATAAAGAAATAAAGGTGAATTTACCTTTTTATGGAGAAGGCCTACAACGATGATCCAGCATTGCCTTCATACTGAGCAACACCGGGGGATGTCCTCTGGAGTTGAGGGAAGCATGGGGGGGAGCACGAATGGTGCAGTAGCGCCCCCCCCCCCCGTTGCCGTGACCGTCAAACACACGCGCCTGTCAAATGCACACGCCAAGATGAGAAAGCAGCCTATACCCGAAATGGCGTCCAAAAGGCAGGTAAGAGCACTGGTGGAGATATGTTCAAGCAGTCTTAGGCAGATCTCCTGCGTGACGTTCACTGCCGAGGGCACATTCGGGATGTTAAAAATCGCGCTCCTGACGTCATCAGCCCACCCTTAGCAGCTGCTTTCAGCGGCATTGCTTTGATGGAGGAAGTGGCGTGACCTCGTTCCACCTCTGAGTGGACCAGTGATTCTCAACCTTTTTCTTTCCACTCACATCCCACTTTAAGTACTCCATATGCCATCGGTGCTCTGTGATTAGTAAGGAATTGCTTAAGATTGGATATAAGTGGAAAGGGAAGGTTGAGAACCATTGCTCAATTGTTCATGAAATATTTGACTTGAGAAAAATTGTCATTGGCCCCTTTCCTTTGTAGTTGTGAAACCGTGCACATAACGAGTCAATGAGGGACGATTAAAACAGTGATTCTCAACCTTCCCTTCCCACTCACATCCCACTTTAAGGAATCCTTTACTAATCACAGAGCACCAATGGCATAGAGATTACTTAAAGTGGGAAGAAAAAGGTTGAGAACCACTGATTTTAAACAGTCTGGGTCATTCTTCATATTTTTTTATTCCCCTGAGTATTTTTGTCCCATTTCCCTTCAAAGAAAGTGTGCTGCTTAGGTTGCGCAGAGACCAACAATAACTTCTGAAAGTCACAAAGACTACAATCAAGACCAAGAAAGGTTGCCTGGATAGATGGATAAATCATCCATTGGAAACGCCTCATTTCTTTTCAACTAAATCCCAGCTGCTTTGGTGAGCCACACGGAGCTTTAGCACAGGTGTGCAGGTTACCTGGCTTTTGTGAATTCTCTGTAACTGAGGGAGTGGCGTTTTCACCTGCCAGCCGCATTTGAGGATACTGTGCAGTGACAGTGATCTTATTGTCTGTAAAGTTACAAAGGGAAATGTGCAATCCAAAGTTGGCTTGGTGTCGGGGAGGCAGGGGGTAGTGATGGGAGGGGACCTGTCTAATCAGTAGTGTTCCACAGGGATTGGACTTGGAGCCCTTGTGGTTTGTGACAGATATCGTTGTAGGATATGAATGTAGGAGGTTTTTTTTTAATTTAGACATTCAGCACAGTATCAGGCCATTTTGTCCATGAGCCCGTGCTGCCCAATTATACCCAATTACCCTCCAACACCCCTGAACGTTGCAAACGGTGGGAGAAAACCAGAGCCCCCAGAGAAAACCCACAGAGATACAGGGAGAATGCACAAACTCTTTACAGACAGCACTGGATTGGAACACAGGTCCCAATTGCCGGGGCTATAACGGTGTTGCGCTGACCACTTTGCCAACCCTGCCGCCCTGATCGGTAAGTTTGCAGGTAGTGGGGTTGCATATAGCGAGGAAGGTTGCCTCAGAGCACGATTTAGTTCTGATAGAAAGATGGGCAGACCATTGGCAGATGGAATTTAATCCTGACAAGGGCGAGATGATACATTTTGGAAGTCAAATAGGGATTGGACATGGTAAGGAATATTGATGAGCAGAGAGATCTTGGGGATCAAGTTCTAATTCCCTGAAAATGGAGGAGAGCAATTAAAGCAATACATTCAAGTATATGCCGCAGTTTGGGACCACACCACCCTGTATGGGAAAATATTTTAACAATTAGAACGCATCCAATCCATGAGCAGGCTCCAAACCTTAACAAAAAAAGGGATAATTATTCATAAATTATATGTTCCCTAACGGGTTTAGGCTATTATTGAATTATACCAGATTGGTGAAAAGAAGATGGATCAATTTATTTATCTATGGAATTCTCAGTTATTACATAGTTATAATTTTCCTGTATTGATACATTTTCTTGAGTTATGGATAAATAAGAATGAACTTCCGTACCTAAAAGGTAAAATTTCGGCTAAGACACCTTTATTTCAAAACAAGCTTTTACCATTTAAGATCAATAATTGACTTTTGAAGTTATGGGAACAAAAAGGAGTGAAATTGGTAGAAGATTGTTATGAGGCAGGAAATTTTATTCCTTTTCAAAGAATGAGAGAGAAATTTGATGTACCTTTGAGTACTCTCTTCACTTATTATCAGGTCAAAGCTTTATTGTTAGATAATTTTGGGCATAACTTGTGCCTTCCAAGAAAATGTAAATTTGAGAGTTTAATTATTGATGGTGGTTGGAAAGGCTTTATATGGAACATGTATAATTTATTGCAGGTCAAAATACCCAAGCCAGATGTAGATAAGACTAGAGTGAAATGGGAGAAGGACTTCCGAATAGCCATCTCCCCAGATGACTGGATATTGATATATGAGGATAGGATGACTAAAATTGTGAATGTGAGATACAGATTGGTTTATTATAGTTTATCATTGTGGGTACCTGTTTGGATGCAATAAGAATTTCAATACATGTGTACTGTGATGGAATATTTAGGAGATAAATTGGTACATTTAGAGTAGGTTACATAATACACACATTTTAAAACAGATCTTATTTGAAATACTGAAGAATTCATATTAAGTGACTTTACAGAAACTATGGAGAATGCTATGCACATTTCACAAGTCAGTGCTAATTGAAATGATGTCATGAATGTTGTATTTAAAGTTAAAGTTTGATTCTGCTTTTATGTTTAAAGATAATTAAAAGCAACTTCTGTTTAAGTAACCAATTGTCATGGTGAATATCTATTGCTGCTGGGTTTTGGGGTCCTTTGGGCTCGTAACAGTACATTGTACAATGTGTATGCCAATAAATTCATTATCAAATATCATCATCTTCAGACATGGGAAAATTTAGAAAATAAGCATGCTTTAAGTTGTAGAGATGCTGTATGGAAATAAAAGACATTTTATTTGGAATGCCTTGGAAGTCATGAAACACACCATAAATACGTGGCCTTTTTGTCTTCCTGGCACAGGCTAATACATCACCAGCGACCCGGTTCGAATTCCATGCTATCTGTAAGGAGTCTGTAGGTTCTCCCCGGGTCTGCATGGGTTTTCCTCCTGTTGCTCTGGTTTCCTCCCACCCTACAAAAAATGCACAGGAATGTCGATGTATTGTTGGGGGGGTGCTTTGTTACTTCGTACAATGAGCACGAAGAATCAGGGTTTGGTGGCACATTAACATTTCATTCTTTCTTCACAGGTGTGAGATCTGCGGAGCGGTTTTCCACATTGAGTGCAAGTCAAGGAATGTTCCTTGCCCCCGCTGTGTGCACAGAGAACTGCGGAAGAAGCCTCGTTCTTTCTGGAGCAAACTCAACTTTGACGACAACTTTGAGCTTGGCAGTGCATTCGAGTTCCCTTATCCAGCCACCTGATGTCCAGGTTAGATTTAGGTCAGCATAGAATTCCCTGGCTAATCACTCAAGAAATAGAGTAGGCTGCACTCTGATCTCAATATACAGTATAATAGAAAAAACTGAGAGGATATTTTGTTTACAAACGTTAACAGGTCCAAATCTGGGAGTGAAAGTGCAGAGTGCAAGCAGCCCCCATCTCCACAATGTCCATCGTACTTCAGATGCACCCTCTGAGACCCTGTTGCTTTGTCTGTTATGTGCAATGCAGAAACCACCTCCTCCATCGAGACAAGGGGCGCGCTGAGTAAATAACCACAGATTTTCTTTCTTCCCCCAGAGGATATGCAGAAACCCCACCCCTTGGAACAAATTAGTGGGCTTATTCTGAGCTGGGTGCACCAGGGTCACTTTGCTCCAGTCGGGGTTTTGGATTGGGGGGGCATTTCTGGGCTGCAGCAGGACAATTTTTAATCCTGCCCAGCCCAACGATTGGGCAGAAAAAAGGAACGACATGTTGATCCCTTGTGCCATCTCTTCCTTGCCTTTGTAGAAGACGCATCGTTACCCCCAGAACTGGAGGCATAGGTACTCAAACTGCCGGTGTTAAGTTTGTCGTTCTACTTTAACAGTTGCCATCCTCTTCGCCTGCCAGCTGAGTATCACTGAAGAATATTAATTTTCCCCTAGTGCTTTTAAATTGTCTCAGATGCTCCACTGGTTAAAAGCTGCTCCAATTTTTTGTGAGTTTTATTCCAGTGCATACATTTTTGTTGTCGTTCCCACCCACAGTGGATGTAGGAGGAGGAAAGTGCATATATGTTTAGGTCAAGGGTCCCCAAACCTTTTAGATCATCAGTCCCCTTCATGGAATCCTTGATACCTCATAGACCTCCAGGCATCTGCAATAAATAAATAAATAATTGAGTAGCCATGCACTTGCCATATGCATTAGTGAGGGAAACTGTATACCATGTGCTTGGTGTCCAGGCCTCCCAGCAACAACCCCAAACTTTGTTCCACACCCCAATCGCCAAGTAACAAATCTGGAAATTAACCAATCAAGTGATTACAATAACAGTTAAAAAAAAACCTTTGCTTCTGCCCGGAAAAATGCCAAACAGAGCTGGGTCCAAGTCTTCACCATCGGCGATGGTGACTCCATTCTCAACATCAGGCGTGGTGCCATCTGCATTAAAGAAGTCGCCCCACTGCCCAGGTCCGCTCATTGCAGGAACCACAATCACATGTCGGCTGGGGGTGGGGTAGGGGGCACCAGTTCCCGGGACCTTGGGCAGAAGCAGAAACCTTGGGCTCCCGGGCAGGAGCAGGGACCTTGGGTTCCTGGACAGAAGCGGGACCTGCGGGCTCGCGGGCAGGAGTGGGGACCTCGGGCTCTCAGGCAGGAGCGGGGTCCTTGAACTCGTGGGCAGAAGCGGAACCCTCGGGCTCCTGGGCAGGAGTGGGGACCTCAGGCTCCTGGGTAGCAGCGGGGACCTCAGGCTCCTGGACAGGAGCGGAACCCTCAGGCTCCCGAGCAGGAGTGGGGACCTTGGACTCGCGGGCAGGAGCAGGGACCTCGGGCTCCCGGGCAGGAGTGAGGACCTCGGGCTCCCAAGTAGGAGCAGAACCCTTGGGCCCCCAGGCACAACCTCGGGCTCCTGGGCAGGAGTGGGGATCTCAGGCTCTACAATTCTTTCAACCCCAAAGTTCAATCGACCCTCCAGCGTTTATCAACCCCCCCCCCCCACCCGGCATTATTGACCCCTTGGATAGTCCCATCGGCCCCCCCCCCCCCCCACCAAGAGGTCGATATCGACCACTTTGGGGACTCCTAGTTTAGATTAACAGGGGGAAGAGCAATGCATTCAACATGGGGACTGACTAGGCCAGCTTGAATGCATCACAAGTTTTTGAGGACTTAAAGTATCTTATGGTCAAATAAAGCAAACTGAAGAGGGGAATTCCTTCTCACAGGGATCGATGAGATTTTCCAGCATCATGGCATTGAAGGGTCTTTGTGTCCGCTCTTTCACCTTCACACTTTCCAGAGTGATAATGCTTCATTTTTTCTACCCCTTGGCCTCTATCCCTTTCGGCATCCGGAGGGAAACTCTGAAGTGGGTTGAAATGGAAAGCAGGCGCAGTAAGCTTCTTCAGGTCTCAAATGAAGGGAAAAGCACGAAGTAAAAGCAGAAAATTCCAGAGATACTCAGCGCCATCTGTGGAAAAGGTTCTGATGTCGAGTTACCCACCTCTCTCCTCCGGCATCACCGCCTGATTGGCCGAATCAGTTTAGATTTCCACCAATCGTGATGCTTTGCTTCGTTAAGTAGGATCTCAAATAAGGGGAACTGGAGTAAAGTTAGCCCAAAAATGTTTAGCAGTGTTACCCACGCGACCAGTTTCCAACATCATTGGAGCACGTGGATTGAGTTTGTATTGACATCGTAAGTGAGAGGAATTGATTGGAGCAACAGTACAGTGTGAAGGGTACATTTGGATAGTAGATTATATCAACTGGGTGTGTGGGGAAGGGGGAAGTCACTTTAGCATTACTCAGGGGATAGATTTTTTTTAAGTCATCAAGGAATGTAGCAGTTAAACAAAGCCTGCAGGTGCTGGGGACAAGTGCAATATACAAACATGCTGGAGGTCATGGGGAGTAAGGGGTCACCAACATTTCAGGCCTGCACAAGGAAAAAACAGGCAGACAGCCGAATGAAAATGTCGGGGGGGCTCCATAAGAAGCCCATCTGCTTTTTACTCCGACCAGGCCTGAAATGTGAGTTACCATTTACTTCATATGAACGCAGTGGGTCCTGTGAGTTTCTCCAGCGTGCCTGCATGTGGCAGGGAATGCGGCGTACCTTCTGGGAAGCAGCGGGATTTCAGGAATACTTAAAAAGGAATGGATGAGCAGAGTGGGAGGGGGTGCATTTCTGTGGGATTGCGCTGTGGAGCATGCCGATGAGGCTCCCCGCAGCAAATACGAAATATTCCAGGTTTTGCTCGCCACCCCCCACCCCCCACCCACCAGCCACGTTTTGAGTTCCTGGCCGCATGCTGCCTCTGTCGGAACCACTGGGCCTCGTGGGGAGCTGTGTTGGGGGGAAATAGGGTTTCAGGAAGATTAAAATAATAATTTATAAAGAGAAGATGACTTGTATTTTTGCACATATTAGAAAGGGGGTGTTTTTTTTAGCCTACTTGGAGCAGAATAGTTAATTTAACCCAGGTGTTGTGTGCAACAGGCATGCTGCAAAGGTGTGATGTTGAGGAGACAATCTATGTCTATTATTTGAGAAAGATTCCCAGTTCTGAAACTGCACAAACCCTCCATTTGCTTTCATAGTGTGTATAAATATGTGCACCATGTATGGAGTGAAGCACCAAGGTCTGCAGGCGCTGTGATCACAGTGAAAACACACAAGAACCAGCAGCCTCGCAGCGTCCGAAGGAGGTGCAGATATCATCACCGATGTTTCAGGCCTGAACCCTTCAGTAATGTACCTTCACCTCGTGCGGACCCTGTGGGAACGGCTGAGTTCTCCTCCAGCATTTCTGTGAGGTGAGGTGAGCGCCGTCCCTCAAACTCTGCATCAAGCCTGACTGAGGGGAGCAAACAAATGCAGCTTGTTTTTGTTTTGTTTTGGCACCGTTTCCACACATCATGGCCCAAGGGTCCGGCTGAAACCCTGAGGGAGGATTGAACCTCATTAACAAGTCTACCTCCCTCAGACTCTACACGCCATCTCCTTCAGTCATTTGCAATATAAAAAACCCTTCTGATAACATTACTTGTAATCTCTCCAACCGTGACAAGATTTAACTTCTCATCAACACTTCAGCGCCAAAGTGTTTTGCAAAGATGTGTGGAAACTGCACCTGACACTCATGAACTGTTGTTGTCCTTCTAATACCTATTGCAATTGTAGAGCTCTCAACCTGAAGCCTGTGCTTTTATAATATTTATATTTATGAATATAAATGGGAAGAAACTATCCTCAGATTTTTTTTTGTACAGTTGGAAACTATAACGTTGCCTCAAAAATAATAAAGGCATGAAATTCTAATGCACTGCTAGTTTATATTGCTGTAAAATTAAGAAGCAAGTGCTATCATTCCTGGATCCAAAGGAATCTGATCTTAGTTACGGGAAGCTTGAAGGCCTTGGATGTCTTTAAGAATTTTATTGTACCAACTATGCAATCAAATGGCATGAAGGTGAGTAATCAATGGTTTTAAGATTTAGTACAGAACTGTCACATTGCATGAAATTGCCTGCTGGTGCCCCATATGGTAAGACGGTCGCTTAAGAGCTGGGATGAGAATTCTTTATTTTTTTTTAGAATGTGCTGTTCCAAATTCCACGCACCATCACCACAACGACATGTCTGTCCATTGCCTCATACACAGCCAAACCAAGGCTAATGGCAAATTGGAGGAACACCACCTTATATTTCATCTGGGCACTCTCCAACCAAATGTCATTAACATGGCCTTCTCCACTTTCTGATAGCACCCCCCCCCTCCCCTCAGAGTCTCTCACTTTACCCTCCAGCTCCCCACCCCTTCCCTCTCCCCCTCACCTCAGCTTTTTTTCTCTTTTACCCTCCTGCCCATTAGCCTGTGCTCCTACCCTTGCCCCTTCCTCCTTCCTCTCCTCTCCCCCTCCCCCCACCTCTTTATTCAGACACTTGTCTGGTTGTACTTGTACCTGAAGAAGGGCACGGGCCCTTCCCTTTACTTCCAATAGACATTGCGACCTGCTGAGTTTCTCCAGCACATTTGCGTATTGCACTGCCTTTCTTGGACTGACTGCGACCCACGGTACTTCCTCCATCAGTAAAAAAGTGAAGGTAAAGGTTCCATTATTGTCACGCAATGTCACATTTAGAATGTAACGTTCATGAGATTCTTTGAGTTGCCACTTTGTCCAGTGCCCCTCATAGAAATGAGGCCCCCGTGAGGATCAAGCTCGTGACCCCTGGTTTCCAAGGCCAGTCCTCGAACCACTGAGCTATTATCTTTTTGAAGTGAGGTTCTGGTTGTAATTTGGAAATCAACAGTTAATTTTATGCCCATCAAGTTCACCATCAGCCCGCTCTGTTTGGCATTTGGATGCTCCACTCCCAAGGCCTATCACAGCAAGAAATTACTCAGCAGCGGAGGAGCTGTGCCCTGTGGTGCTAGCACTCTGTGTATATTATATGCGCTGTGCAGGCTGACCCACCCCCTGTACCTGTGACTCCTCCCTTCCAGATATCCCCATGGAGGCTGTTATGCCTAAGCCCCCTCCCTCAGTCCGTGCCTTGGCACTGGCCCGCCAATGTGCAAGCCGTACTGACTGACACTTCAGGGTGATTAAAGCCTATTAATCATGACTGTCTGTCTGATTGCGGTTGATTGGTAGTGCACGCCCAAAGCCTCCTTGAATATATCCACTCTCCCCACTGGCTCCATGAAATTTCCAGCTCATGATCACTCAAAATGGGAAAGCTGTGTTGGGAGTGCCGCTGACAGTCGTAACGTCCTGCTTTTGGGAGCACGTGAAAGTCCAGCATAAATGACAGCACCTCGTGAATTAACCACCCAGTTCCGAGGAAGAATCGACAGTTTCGACACATTGGCTCTGAAGAAGACTGATGAGACCAAAGAAGCTCGTCCGCATCTTGCCCATCCTGAGAGGTGACCTGCCCCTTGGCTTAATTCCCAAATGACCACTGAATCCCACTGCCACCGTTACAACTTAAGATCCATTCTTCGTGGCTGCTGACCCGAGAAGGCAGTTTGAATCGATCGTGTGGATGGGTCTCCAGTTACATATGGGCCAGAAGGGGCAAGAGACACTATGATTGTAGTTCACACAGAAAGACAAGGGAAACCCAGCCAGTCAAAGTGCACCACTCCTTATGTAGCAAAGATAGCCAATGTTTTGGGCTTCGGCAAGGTATGGGCAAAATGTAGGCAGACATCCGATTAAAAACAAAGGGGGGAGGGGGAAACAGCGGGAAGAGCATAGGCCCACTGGCAAGAGGTGGACGTGGGTGGGAGGACACAGGATAAAAAGCGGAGGGAAAGGGGAGAGCTCTCTGAATGGAAGGGGCGGGGAGCTGGAGGAAAGGAAGCAAAGGAAGTAGCCCGATGGAAGCTAGAGAAGTCGATGTTAATGCCATCCATTTGGAGAGGGCCCAGGTGGAACGATAGTAGGTACTGGAGTAGACCAATTGGTCCGTCGAGCCAGCACCGTCATTTTTCAGAACCAATTCCCAACCTTATCCCATTAACTCCCTTGCCCACAAGAGTACCCATCAGTACCCATTCCCAACCTTATCCCCTTAACTCCCTTGCCCACAAGAGCCTTATCTCCCTTTTGAACATATCCAGCGGATCTTCCCCCACCACCCTCTGTGGCAAAGCATTCCACAGATCCACACTTCTCTGGGTAAAAAAAATTCTCATCTCCGTCCTAAAGGGCCTTCTATGCCCTCTAGTCCTAGTCTCTCCCAACATTGGGAATCTGTCATCCGAATTCACCCTGTCTCGCCCCTTGATAATCTTATAGACCTCAATCATGTCTCCCCTCATCCTTCTAAACTCCATCACATATAAGCCCAATCTTTCCAACCTCAGGCGTTGCTCCTCCCATTTACGCGTGGCCCTGATTTGGCAGTGCACGTGGGCTGCAGAACTGACGTGATGGGCCGTTGGGAGATCCCTGCCGCTGCTGCGGACAGAGCGCAGTGATCGCCCATTCTGCGCCCGATCTCTCCCATGTAAAGACCAGGGGGTCTTCTGCTGGATTTAAGGTCTTGGCCTTCGAACGGAGTTGTGCTGGCAGCAATACATTTGATCCCTGAATCAATCGCGTTACAGCTTTCGAACCAAAAGGCTACTAATTCAACCGTGCCATGCTACAATTCCATCAGAATTTTTTTACTCCATTAGGCTCATTTGGAGTAGCATTTTCATTCTTGGGTGCAAAGTGTTTTGATGAGTTTCTGATTGTTCCCATATCCTGATTATCCCCCATTCCCACACCCCTTTCCCCAGCCTCCAGTTCTGCTCTCCTGAGTACCAGAGACCTTAACAAGTTGTCAGCATTTGGGTGATGGCTGGGAAGGGCATCCCACTGCTCCCCGATGAACTCGTGGGACTTTATGTATGCAGTAATAAGTTTGTTGTAGTCCGCATCCAGCTTGTTTGCTGGAATGATTTTATTGAGGATCTCGCAGATTAAACATGAGCAGCCTTAGTGCCTTGTTGTCACTTCCAATTAGCGTATTGTCAAGCCACACAATGGAATCACTGTAGGCCGCACAGTGGGGGATTTCTGTTCTTCCCTTGTGGACTGTGGGCAGTCAAGATTCATTTGAACAGAGAGGAGGAACTCTGGGAGGCGGGTGGGGGGAGGGTTTCTGGAGTTTGCGCCGGGAAGGTCTCTTAACATGGGCAGAATATTCCATCAGGAAATAAAAGCATCTCTGCTGCCGTTTAAAACCCCGGACCTGTGAAAGCTTGAAGTGGAAGCTTCCCATTCAAGCCCTTTCTCGCCTCACAAAGAGACTCAAGGAGGGCTTGGATGTAATTAGTGGAATCAGCTGTGGACAGAACACTGCCTGGTTCATTCTAGTGGAACTTTATTCTGAAAAGGTCAGTCCTCAGCGTTATTAAAAATGGCAGGTTCCCTCTCACTCTCTAATATCGCCATTCTGTTTGCTTGAGGGGAGAAGAAAGGTGATTTTTTTTTTACTTTGTCAGTCTGCCAGCGCAAATTAAAATTACTTTAAAATATTAAAAGGAGGTGACATTTGCTTCTTATTTTAGAAGTAAAAGGGTGCTTGGGAAGGGAAGGTTTTCGGAGATGAGGGGAAAGCAGGAATACCTTGTCATAAGCTGTCAGCGCCGGTTAACGAAGAGGCCTCCGCTGGTGGTGTAAATGAGATAAAAGAGGTAAAAATGCAATGAGAAATACCTTTATGTCACAAAATTTGTTGTTCTGTGGCAGCCTTATATAGGTGCAAATATTGCGATGAAATTGCATTTAAACAAATAAATTAGTGCCAAAATGAGGTAGTGGTTCATTGTGCGTTCAGGACTCTCTGCAGTCTTTTCCTGTCCTGAGCATTGGCACCTCCGTACCAGGCAGTGATGCAGCCAGTCAAAAGGTTTTGTAGAAACTTGCTGACATAGGAAATGTCCTAAAACTCTTCACAAAGTAGAGCCGCTCTTCATGATTGCATCACATGACCTCAAAGGAGCAGAAGCAGGCCACTAGGCCCATCGAGTCTGTTCTATGACTCTACACTAAGCTGAACGATACACCTAGTTCCAATTTCCAGCCTTTTCCCCATATCCCTTGATACCCTCACTAATGAGATGCTTATCCATTTCCTGTTTAAATTCTCCCAGTGATCTGGCTTCCACTGCTGTGTGCAGCAGTGAGTTCCACAGATCCACGACCCTCTGACTAAGTAAGTTCTTCCTCTTCTCTGTTTTGAATGGATAGCTTCTAATTTTAAGACTGTGACCCCCTTGTCCTTGATTCACCCACCAAGGAAAACATCTTATCTACTTTCACTCTGCCAAAACCTTTCAATATTTGAAATGTCTCCATGAGATCTCGGCCAGCGGCATCATGAGCACCAGGCTTCACCCCATCAAGGATGTCCACAAGAGGCAGTGTCTTAAAAAATGGCCTCTATCCTCAAAGGACCCCCCCCCCCCCCACCACCACCACCGCCCAGGCCAGGCCCTCTTCACTCTGCTACCATCAGGAAGGAGGTACAGGAGCCTGAAGACGCTGCAACCCCGGGATATCCCCAGATGGTTAAAACCAGATACCCTATTGAGGCTTGATTACAAATGTGAATTAGCAAAAAAGATGATATCCACACACCAAGATTCCACAAGCAACGATGAGCACAAGTTGGGTAGAAGGTCTAAACCAGCTGTTCTCAACTTTCCCTTCCCACTCACATCCTACCTTAAGCAATCCCTGTGCCAGCAGTGCTCTGTGATTAATAAGGAATTGCTTAAGGTGGGATGTGGGTGGAAAGAAAAAAGTTTGAAAATCACTGCTTTAATCGTCCCTCGTTGACTCGTTCTGTGCATGATTTCAGAACTCCAAAGAAAATGGGCCAGTGACAATTTTTCTCAAGCCAAATATTTCAGTAACAATTGGGTGATTCTCAACCTTCCCTTCCCACTCACATCCCACCTTAAGCAATCCCTTATCAAACACAGAGCACCAATGGTAGAGGGATTATTTAAAGTGGGATGTGAGTGGAAAGAAAAAGGTTGAGAATAGCTGGGCTATACCTTTCCTAGAACCTGCTACAGCAACTTGCACAAATTCAATTTGATGCATAGTTAATTTTAATTTTGGCTTTATAACCTTTATATTACTAAATAAAAATAACATCAGATCCTGTGTGGATTTGACCCCTGTAATTCGTCCCAGAAAATTACCTATCCCCAACCAAAAATGGTCATTGCCAAGTTGAATGAAATAAGTTGCAATCTCAGATCTAACCTAAAACATACGACAGGATTTAATCTATTTAATTTCTGTGGAGTCAAATATAATTGGTGTACAAAATGATATTGAACTAAACCATTTCATTTATTAGTATCTGTAAGTCTTCTTCCCATCTTAGTCTTGATTTATGCACCCCAATTTTGGGAGCTTTCATTGGAAGTAAATTATACATTACTGAAATAGATTTATTTGCAGTAGTGTTACAAATCAGTAATTCTTATTCACTTAAATTAGATAACATCAAACTAGGCCCTATTTTGCCAGATAAAAAAGTGTTGACTTGATAATAGCAGAATAAAATATTAGTGGGTACATTAAATTTTTCCCTCATGCATTCAAATTTTCATCCTCAAAGCAGTCCTCATTCTTCTTGATACCTGTCCATCTCCAAATCCTCAAAAGTTGATTCTCCATTGAAAATGGAATAAGCCTATTTTGACATCAAAGCATTTTTCGAGATATTAAACCTTTCATTACCAATATTATTCCACAACTCAATCAAATGTTTCAAAATAGGTGATTCCCTACTTCCAAGTAATGTTAGAATTCCATTTATAAATAAAATCCTGTGGATCCATATTCCCTATCACATTACATTCTATAAAAACCAAGCTGGAATATTATCTAAACTAAACAATACATTTATAAATGTCAATTGAGCTCCTTTATAATAATTCTTAAAATGAGGAAGTGGTAAGCCCCTTAATTCATACTTCCAAGTAATTTTTCCAAATAAATCCTTGGCATTTTATCTTTCCATAAAAATGTCCTCACTTCCTTTAAAAAAAATTTGAAGGAATTAGAATAGGATTTGACTGAAAAAGATATTGAATTCTAGAAAAAACATTCATTTTAACACAAGTTACTCTGCCAAACAAAGTAATAGGTAAAGTATTCCACTTCTTTAAATCTGCAGCAATTCTATTAAGCAAAGGTATTTTTTTTAATCATTATCAATTCTAAATCCTAAATATTTAATACCCCTACATCTGTCAGCAAAGTTTTTGATCTTCCCCCCTGTATGCCCCTTTTAATACAACTCACTACCATGGTATCATTGGCAAATTTGTCATACCGAACCACGCAGTCATGGGTGTAAAGTGAGTAGAGCAGGAGGCTAAGAACACAGCCCTGTGGTGTTGCGGTACTGATGGAGACAGTGGAGGAGATGTCCATGCCAATCCCCACTGATTGTGGTCTGAAGGTGAGGAAATTCAGGATCCAATTACACGGTGGGGCATTGAGTCCCAGGTCCTAGGGTTTGCTGATCAGTACAGCATAGAAAATCGTAATGATGCCATTGCTCCACACCAACTGGCTTCTCCCTTCATACTCTCTCTGACTTGCACTATCCCCCATTTCTGCTCACAAAACCACTGCATATTTGATATATGTGACGCTAAGCCTGAACTTAACCTTATCCTATCTCATCCACGCTGCCCAAGTTGGCATTGTGGGCTCATCCCATCTGCCTGTATTACATCCATTTCCTTCTGAAACCTCGTATGTACAAGGTCATATTTGTACCTGCTTCTACAGTTTCCTCTGGCAGATCGATCCAAATATGAAGCATCCTTTGAAAGAAAAAGCTTCTCCTCAGGACCCTCTTAAATCTCCCCACCCCCACCCACCCCCCCATCCTCTCGACCAAGAATTGTCTACTCCGGGGAGTGTTCACTTTATGCACGACCCTGGTGGTTTTATACACCATCTACAAGATCACCCCTCAGCCTCCTACGTTCCAGGGAATAAAGGCCATCCAACCTCTCCATATAACTCAAACCCTCCAGTCCTGCCAACATCCTGGCGAATATCCTGCACACCCATTCCAATTTATTGGTGTTAAATACACCCTGTCCTGTTCCTAGTTTGGCTTCATTTTGTGATCGAGTGGAACTCAGACCTCAAACATCTGAGCGAGTAGAGGTTGCTCCCATTCGGTTCTGACCTACACCTCAATAATGTTTAGCTAATGAAGTCTTCAAAGAAAGGGGGGAGGGGAAATCCCTCAATCTTTCTCGTTATCTTTTTCTCCCCCTAGGATTTTGTTTGAAGCTTACAGTCCTGGAGATCATTTTGTTTTCGGTAAGGATGCAAATCATTCATCTGTTGATCAAAGTTGGAAAGCACAGGTTGTATAGATGTGGCAGACATTTATACGTTTACAGCAGTAATTACCAAAGATAGTGACAGCAGTGAGTTATTACTTAACCAAACACAATGTGAACATTAACTAATGTTCCTTCTTGTTGATGGGTGTAGTTCTTTCCCAGAGTGTTAGACAAATACCGGGGAACCAAAGGTTGGTCTCAAGATCCGACTCTGTATGAGAAACACTGTCAATTAACGATTTAACTATTGTTATGGTTTCGGTGATCTCTTTTACCAAACAAGCTCTACCCCGATTCTCTTTTCAGGCAACCTCTTGGGGTCAGGTATGACTTCCTTCAACCCCCACCCCCTACACTGAGGTCAGTGTGGGACCTGAAGATGAAGCCAGAGGTGGGGCAGGAGATGCTTGCCAGGGAAGGTAGGCTGGTCGACAGGGCTGATCAGTTCAGTTTTTTATGTGTCCTGCTGCTTCGCTTAATCCAGTAAAACACTGATAATCTGGCACCCTTGGGTGATGGGCTATTTAACATCCAATGCACTCTCATTGAGAACATAAAACAATACAAGACAGTTCAGGCCTTTCGGCACCAACATATATATTCCCACCAAAAATCAAAACTAAACCCTCCCTTCCTCATAACTCTATTTTACCTTCATCAGCGTGCCTGTCTAAGAGTCTCTTAAATGTCCCGATTGTACCAACCCCCACTACCTCCCTGGCAAGGCAATCCAGGCACCCACTACTCTCCCCTAAACTTCCCTCCCTTCTCTTTGCACAGATTTTATTATTTTTTTCTTTGCATGATGGTCGAACCACATCATCAAGTTCGCTGATGTCACGACCGTGGTGGGCCTGATCAGTAAGAATGAGGAGGCAGCGTTCAGAGATGAGGTGCAGTCGCCAATGGACGGGTGCAGAGCCAACAACCTGTATCTGAACGTTACTAAAACAAAAGAGATGGTTGTCGACTTCAGGAGGGCCTGGGGGAACCATGCCCTGCTGACCATTGACAGCTCCACCATTGAGGTCATCAAAAGTATCAAGTTCTTTGAAGTGCCCTTGGCAGAGAATCTCACCTGGTCCCTCAACACCAGCAGCATAGCCAAGAAAGCCCAGCAGCACCTCTACTTCCTGCAAAGGCTGAGGAAAGTCCATCTCCCACTCACCGTCCTCACTAAATTCTATAGAGGATATAGCAAGAGCATCCTCTGCAACTGCATCACTGCCTGGTTTGGAAGCTGTACCACCTTGGACTGCAAGACCCTGTAGAGGATAGTGAAGTCATTGGAAAAGATTATTGGAAAAGCTCTCTTCCTACCATGAAGGACATCTACAACACTCAATGCAAGCGAAAGGAAATAAATATTGTGAAGGGCTCCACACACCCCTCACGTAAAGTGTTCCCTTCTGCCAACTGGTGAGAGGTACTGTAGCACTTGGGCCCTTACGTTCAGATTGGGCAAGTTTTTTCCCCAAAGACATTAGACTCCTGAACTCCCAGAACGTTTGTGGATAGGGTACTGTGGACTGTTACTTTATATGCTTTAATACTTTAATGTGTTTAACTTCTAACTTATGCTCTGGTCCTGGAGAAATGCTATATCAACTTTACCATGCGAGCATGGTATGAACGATAAATAAAGGTGACTTGACTTGATATCATGCATTTTCAGTGAATCCGGCCGGTTTAAAGGAAAGGGGGAACAAGGCTCTTGTGTGCGCCAGTCCCTCTAAGCCGTGCACGTGTGCGCGCGCACACACTCACATTTTGCCACCAGCGCACGAAAGGAATTAATGTGTGCACACAAGGGCAGTTACCTAGAATAATGTAGTAATTAATAATTGTACTAAAACAGGCCAATACATTTTTATTAGCCAGGAGAGATTGGCTGTGCCATATTTTTTTTAAACTTTCTTTAAAAGGTAAGTAAAAAGTATAAATATACAATCTAAATATTCAAACAAATTAATTTAACAAAAAAAAGCAAGACACAACATTAAAAATTTTTTTAAAAAAAACAAATAATAAAAAAGAAAGAAAAAAACACACCTCCCCCCACCTACCCCTTCAGCTAGCTCCCTTAAGGGGAGCCAAAAATATAAATCATATATATAAAAAATATATATATATAAATGTTACTAACAGTTCAAAATACATCTAATTGCATATATTTCAAATACAGAGACCACATCAACAAACAAAAATCATTGTCATGTAAATTATAAATTTTTTCCATAACAATACAAGCTTTCAATTCATTATGCCAGCGTATTATATGAATTTCTACATCATCTTTCCAAGTACTAGCAACACATTTACGTGCTACCGACAACATCAAACGTACAAAAGCAATTTGAACTTGATCAAAACCCATTCCCCTTAATGAATACAAATCTCCCAACAAAAAAAAAATCATTGGATCCAAACGTAGTTTAAAATTATACAATTTTTCCAAAACTATTTTAATTTCTTGCCAAAATGGTTAGACTTTCACACAGGTCCAAACAGCATGTAAAAAAGTACCAATACATAAACCTCATCTAAAGCAAGAATCTGAATAACTAAACCCATTTTTTTTTTAATTTTTCTGGGGTCAAATACAATTGATGTAAAAAATTATAATTGACCATGCAATATCTTACATTAGTCAATTGAATTACATTGTCCTGACATATGTTCACCCAATCATCTTCAGAAAAAATAAACACTAAATCAATCTCCCATTTAAGTTTAGATTTTTCCCAATCTAATTTATCCATATTGTCCTGTAATAAATTATACATAACTAAAACATAACCCTTTGGTATAGTAGAAGTCAAAGATTCAAATTTTGACAAAGAGGTAAATACATCTCTCTACCATAATTATCTTTTACCAAAACCCTAAGCTGATAATACACAAATAAAGAATTTAAAGGTATTTCAAATCGTTCTCTCAAATGGATAAACAGTCCTGTATTGTCTTTACACCCTTTAAAATTCCAAATCTTTAAATAACTATTAATGATAAATATTATCCAAGTTCGTAACTAAAAGAGCACAAATGGAAACACTGGGCTCTCCCCCTTCATCCCTCAGCCACTCCCTTGGCATCACTCGATGGGTGACGGCCACACTGGGTGGCACCATCAGAGGGACTGACACCAAACTTAGATTTTTGTGCAGTGTTTTAGAAAAATACTCTGTGCAGTTCTGGTCACTGAATTCTAGGAAGGATATCAACAAGGTAGAGAGAGTGCAGAGAGGGTTTACTAAAATGTTGCCTGGGTTTCAGAATCTAGATTACAAAGAAAGATTGAGCAGATTAGGTCTTTATTCCTTGGAGCGTAGAAAATTGAGGGGGGATTTGATAGAGGTATTTAAGATTATGAGGGGGATAGACAGGGTAGATGTGGATAGGTTTTTTTCCCTTGAGGGTAGGAGAGATTGAAACAAGAGGTCATGAGTTAAGGAGCAAAAGCTTACGTGACATGAGTGGGAATTTCTTCACTCAGAGAGTGGTGGCTGTGTGGAATGAGCTTCTGGAAGAAGTAGTGGCAGCAAGGTCCATTTTGTCATTTAAGGAAAAATTGGATCGGTATATGGATGGGAGGGGAACAGTTATGGGCAGGGTGCAGGTAGGTGAGACTAGAGGAGAGGACTTGGTTTGGTAGCCTGTTTCTGTGCTGTAATTGTTATATGGTTACATAAATGTATTGTTTTGATTAAAAATATCCCTATATTTAGTTATGTTACAAGCCCAGAGGACCCATAAATCCAGCAGCAATAAATGTTCACCAAGACAAATGGTTACTTAAAAAAAGTTGCTTTTAATTATCTTTAAACTTGAAAACAGAATCACACTTTAACTTATCTCTATTGACTTAACTAACTCAACTTAACCCCCTTCTAATTCTAAGCGCACATGTATGTAATGTGTGTGTGAATTCAGAAAAGTTCTTTGGTTCACAGTCCAATTTCACTTCTCATTCCTCCAAGTTCACTGGTTGCAGGCAATTCTTATACTGTGCACAGAATTTAACATTTATAAAGTTCTCCAGGCTTTGGTGCTTGAAAGGTAAATGGTTACAGCTCAGGAAGGTTCTTGTTGGTTTTCAGAGAAAGATTTGTTGTTCCAGGACATCCACAACTGACTTCCATCAGCCGCTTCATTATCTTGCTGACGAAACTTGACCCATCAGCAAGTTCCCTTCCAGATGATATACGGCTCCGACAAGCTCTTTCATCGATTGCCTTTTTGTAAACAACAATCCATTAGTGAAGTCTCTTGGGTACTCTCCAAAGCTCTTGCAAAGGCTGTGGAGCCGACATGTCTAGCATTAGCAGAGTTCCAGTATTTTAAATAAAATCTGTTTTAAAATGTTTGTATGTGACCAACAGAAACAAACCTTTCCCAATTTATCTCCCAAAAACATATCTATATACTCTGCCTCAGTTATAACAACAAAAAACATCTTTCGTAAGCACTGCTTACACATATTAATGTACCTACAAGGCTAAAACTCGAAGCTTATTTACCTTTGGAACTCCCGCTCTCCCCCACTCAGCACCACTACCTCCACCCCGGACACACACCTGTTTCTTCTATGCTCTACAAATACACTCAGTCCATTGGTGGGTTGGGAAGGGCAGGGGAGGGGGATGAGCAGTTGACACCATGAGTTTCCTCACCGGGTGACACCACCCCCAGTGACTGCTGAGGGGCTGCCACTATGTGTGTATGGTATGGGCTGGCTCACCCCCTGAACCTGTGACTCCTCCCTCCCAGATATCCCCATGGAGGTTGTAAAGCTCAATCCCCTCCCTCAGTCGCCCTGCCTTGGAGCCGGGCCAAACTGTGCTGAACACTTTAAAGTCTATTGGACATGATTTTCTGTGTGATTATGGTGAAGGAAATAGGGAAATTGTCCTTTAAACAGGGATGGCAGTGGAGGTCAAAACATTAGGAGCATTTAAGAGACAGGCACATAGGTGAAAGTAAAATAGAGGGTTTATGGGATAGGAAGAGCTTTTTTTTAGGTAGGAATATATCGTCGGCACAGCAAAGCGGGCTGAAGGGCCTGTACTATGCTGCTGACATGCTTTATAAATCAGAAAGAGTTGAATTTGACAAGGTGAGTCACTTTGAGGTAAACACAGTCCAAACAGCCAGGTGCCCTGATACTCTGCTGGCATCTTCCATTCTGCTGCTACCCATTGGCACATTCGCCTCAAGCTGACAAAGACACTCACCATGGAAATGTTTAACCCTTTTTTGCAAAGAAGATCAACCTCTGTGAACTTGTCAGTTGGTTCTTACTTATCAGTAGTCTCAGTCCAACCCCTCGTGATTAGTTAAGACTGTCCAACATTCTCTTATGGAGGTCACTTAGGGCTTTAACGGGTGGCCTGCGATTGGAGCGCAAAACTCAGGAGGTGAAGGAACAATAAACTAAAGCCAATGTCCCACAGTAATTAAATTTACACATGGGCACTGGAGAAACTCTGCAGCCCATGCAGCTTCCAGAAGGCGGTCAGCGTTTCGAGCCTGAGGCCTTCTTCAGCAGTGCTGAAAATCAGACAAACACCTGAATTGCCATTTTGTTTAGGCTTTGGATAATTTTCAGTGCTCCAGAAGAAGGGCCCAGGCCCGGAATGTGCAGTGAACTGGAACCCACTGTCTGCGTGTGTAGATTAGGCGGCCAGCCCCTCCTCTTGGTTCGACCCCATCAGTCCCTGTATTCCCACCTTACCTCAGAATGGCCTGAAGACCTCTGTAAATACTGGCCGTCAGCTGTAAGCGTGTTTGTGCTCCTCACAAGTCTCCGAGTACTTTCAATCACATTTCAGGACGTCAACTGTTGCTTACTTCCTCTGGACGCTGCATGGCCTGCTGAGTTTCTCCAGCGCTTTTCCATACTGCACCAGACCCCAGCATCCCTTTCGCGTTAAGTGCAATTTTTTCATCGGTCAGCACTGATCCCCTGAGTAAGAAGGCTGTCAGTTCCAGCACAAGTTCTGGGACGGTAGTCCAGTGGCAGTAAGATATTTTGGGTGAGACACTGCACTGAGACCCTTCTTCAGGCTTTCGGAAGAACCTGCTTCGCTGCTCTCAGACAGGAAGGAGAGTTCCTCCCCATGTCCTTTGCAACATCCTAGCCCCGGATAATAACACGACATCATTTGGAAGAAGAACTCGTGCTTTGTATAAACAGGAAAAGTCAAGGTGAGTCACTTAGAAATAAACACAACAGACCAGGCGGCCTGATAATGAGAATGAGTCTATTGTCTTACACCTTGCACAATATACAAATGCATCAAAATTCTTTCATGTTGAAGCAGAGCAGGTCCATAAAAAAATAAAAAGCAACTGCAATCAAAGAATTAATAAATAGAAAACAAAAGAATAATTGACAATATATATATATTCAGCTGTCCAACTGCAAAAGAAGTAACTGCAGTCGTGCGGAGAGTCCATTTGTGGAGTCAGAGCAGTCCCTGATTAATGTAAAAAGGCGAGGTTCAAGAGCCTGATAGATGTTGGAAAGAAACTATTCTTGAACCCAGAGGTGTACTTCTCAGCTGCTTTCTCTTTGACCTTCCCACCTGTCATCTCTTACCTGTTAACCTGTGACCTTCCTCATCATTCAGTACTTATTCCGGACTGTATAGTGGAGGGTCATGGCTGTCTCATGACAGTACTGCCCTCTACCTGGTCGGAAGACACATCACCTGCCAATCAAGGTTTGGCCCCACCCCACCCATTAGTGCACACCTTGCCATTGTCCAGTTTAAATTCCTTTGTACTTTGCCTTAGGTAGTTGGTACTAATAATCAACTTAACCTTTCTGGCATTGAGCCATTGGTACCCTGTAAATGAATTGGACTGGACCCTCCAGCCCTCCTGTACTTGGCCTTGGGCCATTGGCTGTTATAATCGACTTAACCTTGTTGGCACCAAGCCATTGGTACCCTGTAAATGACCTGGGATGGACCCCCCCCAGCCCTCCAGCACTATAAAGGGCGCCACGGGCTCGGTTCTTTCTCTTTGCCTTCTTTGAGGGACCACCCTACTTCATTCCAGGCCAAGAACCATGGAACGGTGGTGGAGAAATCATTTGGTAAGGGGTGCAGTGTTGTAGGGCTGGGAGTGATTTAGTTAGTGTCCCTAGTAGCCATGCCTTCACTGAGTCACGGAGTGGTGGGTATCATATTGCCTTTCCCTTGATTATATATATCCAGCTCGGCATATATGTGTGTGGCTTTGTGTGTGTATGTGGTTGTGTGTGTGTGTGTGTGTGTGTGTGTGTGTGTGTGTGTGTGTGTGTGTGTGTGTGTGTGTGTGTGTGTGTGTGTGTGTGTGGTTTTATGTGGGTGACTGTGGTTTGTGTGTGGTTTTGTGTGGGTGGGAGTTTGTATGTGGGCTTTTGAGTGTGCAGGTGTGTGTATATGTGTGGTTAGGTGGGTGTATGTGGTTTTGTGTGTATGGATGGGTGTGTGTGGTTTTGTGTGTGTGTGCTCTTTGTGTGTGTGTGTGTGTGTAGTGTGGTATTGTGGGTGTGTGGTTCTGTTTGTGTGTGTTTGTGTGATGGTTGGGTGGTTTGTGTGTAATTTGTGCGGGGTCATGATTCTGTGTGTGTGTGTGGGTGTGTGTAGGTGTATGTGTGAGTGTGAGTGAGTGGGAGTGAGTGAGAGTGGGTGTGTGTAGGTGTATGTGTGAGTGTGGGTGTGTGAGGGTGTGTGTGGTTTGTGTGGGTGTGTGAGGGTGTGTGTGTGGGTGTGTGTGAGCGTAGGTGTGTGTGTGAGAGAGTATGTGTGTGTGTGAGTGTGTGTGAGTGGGTGTGTGAGGATGTGTGTGAGTGTAGTTTGTGTGAGGGTGTGTGTGGGTGTATGAAGGTGAGAGTGGGTGTCTGTGAGGGCATGTGTGTGTGTGGGGGTGTGTGTAAGCGTGGGTGTGTGTAAGAGTATGTGTGTGTGCGGGTGTGTGTGTGTGGTTTGTGTGTGGGTGTGTGTGGTTGTTTGTGTGTGAGTGTGGGTGTGTGTGAGTGTGGGTGTGTGTGAGTGTGGGTGTGTGTGAGTGTGGGTGTGTGTGAGTGTGGGTGTGTGTGAGTGTGGGTGTGTGTGAGTGTGGGTGTGTGTGAGTGTGGGTGTGTGTGAGTGTGGGTGTGTGTGAGTGTGGGTGTGTGTGAGTGTGGGTGTGTGTGAGTGTGGGTGTGTGAGTGTGGGTGTGTGAGTGTGGGTGTGTGAGTGTGGGTGTGTGAGTGTGGGTGTGTGAGTGTGGGTGTGTGAGTGTGGGTGTGTGAGTGTGGGTGTGTGAGTGTGGGTGTGTGAGTGTGGGTGTGTGAGTGTGGGTGTGTGAGTGTGGGTGTGTGAGTGTGGGTGTGTGAGTGTGGGTGTGTGAGTGTGGGTGTGTGAGTGTGGGTGTGTGAGTGTGGGTGTGTGAGTGTGGGTGTGTGGGTGTGGGTGTGTGGGTGTGGGTGTGTGAGTGTGGGTGTGGGTGTGTGAGTGTGGGTGTGTGGGTGTGGGTGTGGGTGTGTGGGTGTGAGTGTGGGTGTGTGAGTGTGAGTGTGGGTGTGTGGGTGTGTGGGTGTGTGAGTGTGGTTTGTGTGTATGGTTGTTTGTGTGTGGTGGGTGTGGGAGTGTGGGTGTGGGAGTGTGGGTGTGGGAGTGTGGGTGTGGGAGTGTGGGTGTGGGAGTGTGGGTGTGGGAGTGTGGGTGTGGGAGTGTGGGTGTGGGAGTGTGGGTGTGGGAGTGTGGGTGTGGGAGTGTGGGTGTGGGAGTGTGGGTGTGGGAGTGTGGGTGTGGGAGTGTGGGTGTGGGAGTGTGGGTGTGGGAGTGTGGGTGTGGGAGTGTGGGTGTGGGAGTGTGGGTGTGGGAGTGTGGGTGTGGGAGTGTGGGTGTGGGAGTGTGGGTGTGGGAGTGTGGGTGTGGGAGTGTGGGTGTGGGAGTGTGGGTGTGGGAGTGTGGGTGTGGGAGTGTGGGTGTGGGAGTGTGGGTGTGGGAGTGTGGGTGTGGGAGTGTGGGTGTGGGAGTGTGGGTGTGGAGTGTGGGTGTGGGAGTGTGGGTGTGGGAGTGTGGGTGTGGGAGTGTGGGTGTGGGAGTGTGGGTGTGGGAGTGTGGGTGTGGAGTGTGGGTGTGGGAGTGTGGGTGTGGGAGTGTGGGTGTGGGAGTGTGGGTGTGGGAGTGTGGGTGTGGGAGTGTGGGTGTGGGAGTGTGGGTGTGGGAGTGTGGGTGTGGGAGTGTGGGTGTGGGAGTGTGGGTGTGGGAGTGTGGGTGTGGGAGTGTGGGTGTGGGAGTGTGGGTGTGGGAGTGTGGGTGTGGGAGTGTGGGTGTGGGAGTGTGGGTGTGGGAGTGTGGGTGTGGGAGTGTGGGTGTGGGAGTGTGGGTGTGGGAGTGTGGGTGTGGGAGTGTGGGTGTGGGAGTGTGGGTGTGGGAGTGTGGGTGTGGGAGTGTGGGTGTGGGAGTGTGGGTGTGGGAGTGTGGGTGTGGGAGTGTGGGTGTGGGAGTGTGGGTGTGGGAGTGTGGGTGTGGGAGTGTGGGTGTGGGAGTGTGGGTGTGGGAGTGTGGGTGTGGGAGTGTGGGTGTGGGAGTGTGGGTGTGGAGTGTGGGTGTGGGAGTGTGGGTGTGGGAGTGTGGGTGTGGGAGTGTGGGTGTGGGAGTGTGGGTGTGGGAGTGTGGGTGTGGGAGTGTGGGTGTGGGAGTGTGGGTGTGGGAGTGTGGGTGTGGGAGTGTGGGTGTGGGAGTGTGGGTGTGGGAGTGTGGGTGTGGGAGTGTGGGTGTGGGAGTGGGGGTGTGGGAGTGGGGGTGTGGGGAGTGGGGGTGTGGGAGTGGGGGTGTGGGAGTGGGGGTGTGGGAGTGGGGGTGTGGGAGTGGGAGTGTGGGAGTGGGAGTGTGGGAGTGGGAGTGTGGGTGTGGGAGTGTGGGTGTGGGAGTGTGGGTGTGGGAGTGTGGGTGTGGGAGTGTGGGTGTGGGAGTGTGGGTGTGGGAGTGTGGGTGTGGGAGTGTGGGTGTGGGAGTGTGGGTGTGGGAGTGTGGGTGTGGGAGTGTGGGTGTGGGAGTGTGGGTGTGGGAGTGTGGGTGTGGGAGTGTGGGTGTGGGAGTGTGGGTGTGGGAGTGTGGGTGTGGGAGTGTGGGTGTGGGAGTGTGGGTGTGGGAGTGTGGGTGTGGGAGTGTGGGTGTGGGAGTGTGGGTGTGGGAGTGTGGGTGTGGGAGTGTGGGTGTGGGAGTGTGGGTGTGGGAGTGTGGGTGTGGGAGTGTGGGTGTGGGAGTGTGGGTGTGGGAGTGTGGGTGTGGGAGTGTGGGTGTGGGAGTGTGGGTGTGGGAGTGTGGGTGTGGGAGTGTGGGTGTGGGTGTGGGTGTGGTGTGGGAGTGTGGGTGTGGGAGTGTGGGTGTGGGAGTGTGGGTGTGGGAGTGTGGGTGTGGGAGTGTGGGTGTGGGGGGTGTGGGTGTGGGGGTGTGGGAGTGTGGGTGTGGGAGTGTGGGTGTGGGAGTGTGGGTGTGGGAGTGTGGGTGTGGGAGTGTGGGTGTGGGAGTGTGGGTGTGGGAGTGTGGGTGTGGGAGTGTGGGTGTGGGAGTGTGGGTGTGGGAGTGTGGGTGTGGGAGTGTGGGTGTGGGAGTGTGGGTGTGGGAGTGTGGGTGTGGGAGTGTGGGTGTGGGAGTGTGGGTGTGGGAGTGTGGGTGTGGGAGTGTGGGTGTGGGAGTGTGGGTGTGGGAGTGTGGGTGTGGGAGTGTGGGTGTGGGAGTGTGGGTGTGGGAGTGTGGGTGTGGGAGTGTGGGTGTGGGAGTGTGGGTGTGGGAGTGTGGGTGTGGGAGTGTGGGTGTGGGAGTGTGGGTGTGGGAGTGTGGGTGTGGGAGTGTGGGTGTGGAGTGTGGGTGTGGGAGTGTGGGTGTGGGAGTGTGGGTGTGGGAGTGTGGGTGTGGGAGTGTGGGTGTGGGAGTGTGGGTGTGGGAGTGTGGGTGTGGGAGTGTGGGTGTGGGAGTGTGGGTGTGGGAGTGTGGGTGTGGGAGTGTGGGTGTGGGAGTGTGGGTGTGGGAGTGTGGGTGTGGGAGTGTGGGTGTGGGAGTGTGGGTGTGGGAGTGTGGTGTGGGAGTGTGGGTGTGGGAGTGTGGGTGTGGAGTGTGGGTGTGGGAGTGTGGGTGTGGGAGTGTGGGTGTGGAGTGTGGGTGTGGGAGTGTGGGTGTGGGAGTGTGGGTGTGGGAGTGTGGGTGTGGGAGTGTGGGTGTGGGAGTGTGGGTGTGGGAGTGTGGGTGTGGAGTGTGGGTGTGGGAGTGTGGTGTGGAGTGTGGGTGTGGGAGTGTGGGTGTGGGAGTGTGGGTGTGGGAGTGTGGGTGTGGGAGGCGTGTGGGTGTGGAGTGAGTGTGGGGTTGTGGGAGTGTGGGTGTGGAGTGTGGGTGTGGAGAGTGGGTGTGGGAGTGTGGGTGTGGGAGTGTGGGTGTGGGAGTGTGGGTGTGGGAGTGTGGGTGAGTGGGAGTGGGAGTGTGGGTGTGGAGTGTGGGTGTGGGAGTGTGGGTGTGGGAGTGTGGGTGTGGGAGTGGTGGGTGTGGGAGTGTGCGGTGTGGAGTGTGCTGTGGAGTGGGTGTGGAGTGTGTGTTATGTGGAGTTGTGTGGAGTGTGGGTGTGGGAGTGTGGTGTGAGTGAGAGTGGTTTGAGAGTGTGGTGTGGAGTGTGAGTGTGGATTGTGGTTGTGGGTTTGGGTGTGGTGTGTGGGTGGGTGTGGTGTTGTGTGAGTGTGAGTGTGAGTGTGGGTGTGTGAGTGTGTGTGTGAGTGTGTGAGTGAGTGTGAGTGTGTGAGTGTGGGTGTGTGATTGTGTGATTTAGGTGTTTGAGTGTGGGGTGTGAGTGTGGTGTGTAGGTGTGGGTGTGAGTGTGGGTGTGTGAGTGTGGGTGTGTGAGTGTGGGTGTGTGAGTGTGGTGAGTGAGTGAGTGTGTGTTGAGAGTGGGTGTGTGAGTGATGGTTTGTGTGAGTGTGCTAGATTTATATGTGGTGTGTGTGAGGGTGTGTAGGTGTCTGTAGAGATCGGTGTGAGTGTGAGTGTGGGAGTGAGGTGTGTGTGAGTGTGTGAGAGTGTGAGTGTGTGTGTGAGTGTGGTGGTGTGTGTGTGTGAGTGTGTGTGTGAGTGTGTGTGAGTGTGAGTGAGTGTGTGAGTGTGAGTGAGAGTGAGTGCTATCGAGTAGTCGTTGAGTGTTCTGAGAAGTGTGGGTGTCTGTGTGTGAGTGAGAGTGTGTGGGTGTGTTATTCCCATGACCATTTCTCCATGTTCATCTTTTGTAAATAATCATTTATTACTTACTGTGCTCAGAGTCCTTGCTTTTGAGACCCATCAAATCTGTTTTCCCTCTCACACACTGATGAAGGGATCAGGGCCGAAACATGAGTTACCCCTTTACTTCCCATGAATGCTGCGTGACCTGCTGAATTTTTCCAGCAAGTTAATATTTGGCACTTTGCCTGACTTTCCTGTTTAACTCTTGAACATGGAGGTGCTGGTACATACACACTGCCCGAAGGTGGCAGTGAGAAGGGTTTGTGGCCACGGTGATGGAGGTCCTTTCTGACTTTGGCTGCCTTCTTGAGTTTGCTTTGGGTCTGGCTACATTTGCTACGTTCTGGAGCCTTCTGCATTCCTGGGCATTCAAATTCCCAAACCAAACTGCGGAGCAACCAGTCGATACACTGTGCTGAAATCTCTCATCCTGCAACGCGAGATAATGTGGGGGAACCATCCATTCTTATTTGCAATGTGGTTGAAAGATCCTTCAAATATGAAAGCCACTGCCTGTGTAGGCACACCCTCACACATGTCTTCCTTTTGCTGGCTATCACTCTTCATCCTGTCTAAACGATTTGACTTCCCCTCCTGACTTCACATTATGAAACGTTGGAGGGAGTGTGACAGAGTATATAGATATGTTTTTGGGAGATAAATTGGGAGAGGTCTGTTAGAGTAGGTCACATACATATTTTAAAACAGATCTTATTTAAAATACTGGAACTCTGCCCATGTTAGACATATCAGACCTCCGAGCCTTTGCAAGAGCTTTGAAGAGGGCTCACGGGACTTCACTAATGGATTATAGTTTACAAAAGGCAACAGATGAAAGATCTTTTTGGAGCTGCATTCTGTCTTGAA
Organism: Narcine bancroftii; assembly: GCF_036971445.1. NCBI lineage: Eukaryota > Metazoa > Chordata > Chondrichthyes > Torpediniformes > Narcinidae > Narcine > Narcine bancroftii. The sequence goes on from NC_091472.1 coordinate 212,207,722, forward strand.
GAGAACTTGCTGCTCTAAGAGGGTCATGTGGTTTTGCAAGCAGAGAGTCAAACAGGCTTTCTGTCAGAGAGAGAGACAGAGACAGATCACTTGTACAGTGTTACAGCCAGCAGACAGCAGCTCGGACTGAAACAGGACAAGCTGGCAAGCTTGTGGGAAGCCTTTTTGGAAGACAGCCTGGTCTAAGCCCTTGTGGTTCATGGGACTGGCTGTCTAATGTTTCACTTGGAATAAGCGAAACAGAAAGAGGTTACTATCTAGAAAACCTTGAAAGGGGCAAGTTACATCAGCAAGACACTGAAGTGGCTGATTAAAAAGGAACAACAAATCTCTCTCTGAAAACCAACAAGAACTTTCTGCTGTTAAATTCTGTGCACAGTATAAGAATTGCCTGCAACCAGTGAACTTAGAGGAAAGAGAACTGAGATTGGACTGTGAACCAAACAACTTTTCTGAACTTACACATACATTATATACACAGGTGCTTAGAATTAGAAGGGGGTTAAGTTAGGTTAGTTAAGTTAATAATAGGTAAGTTAAAGCTTGATTCTGTTTTCATGTTTAAAGATAATTAAAAGCAACCTTTGTTTCAGTAACCCTTTGTCTTGGTGAATATCTATTGCTGCTGGGTTTTACGGTCCTCTGGGCTCATAACAGGAGTAATGTTCATCCTGGTGCTCACTTAGAGAGCTGTGGCCTGTGAGGTTTGGAACGGTTAGATTAATGGTGGAGCAGGTTGATAAAGGTCAGGCGAAGAATCCATACTGGGTGATGCACAGAAAAATTCTGCTACAATATACTTATATTTAATTTTACCAGACAAATCATGGAAGGCAGTATTTCCAGGTTCCGGCTGCAACAAGTAGCCCGACAATACCAAGGCATTCTCAGCGGCCCATGTGCCATTACACTGGTGACACAGCCTCTTTAAGAGAGCTCACTAAAAATCATACACGTGGGTTTGCACAGACCTGTACTTTGCGCAGAGCGGTGGGGTAAACAGTGCAAAGATCGCTTGAAGCTGGCTCGCCCTCGTTTGGTGAGGTCTCGCACCTCGTGTGACAGTAAAGGAGGGGTGCATGAACAAAGGGCATTTTCACAGTGGGATTTGTGCAGGGTTGTCCCAGGACTATCGATGCTTGAAGATTAATTTGTGGGTAACTGAGGAGAAAACTCATTGGAGAACTTTTTTTTAAACATGATTGTGTGTTCCACGATCCTGGAATACTTTGAAACTCTTCTAGTGATGGGGAACAAAGTTGTCAAACTGGGTAAGCAAGCCAGAGGTTCAGGAATACTTACAATCCATTTAAAAAAATCTACCATGCACCAACTCTTCTTGGGCGTCCCTCTCCCTGGAGGGTGTTTAGGGCTAAAGGACTGACAGTGCCCCTGGCCTTTGCTTCAGTTTATGTTCATTTATCTGCATTGCCTGACTGGACAGAGGGGAAAAAAATCCCAGTTTAGACTGTGTAATAATCTGACCTGATTGTAAAATCCTGGACGTGCTGGCGATAGACTCTTTCCAAAGCAGTAGTCTTCAAACCCCATGCACCACTCATCAATCCCAGTGGTCTCCCACCCATCTCTGAAAGTCAAAGCGAGATCCCGCCTCCAACCTCCCAACCCTGGTCTCCCCCATGGACTCTTCCACTGGGTGGAGGAAGTGATCTTCAGCATGCTTTGGTATGGGGAAAAGCTCAATCATGACTGGTTGTAATAACCCCAGGACATTCCACAGACCCTTCCAACCCATGAAGTCTAGAACGTGGGACCTCAGCCCACAGTGCACTGCTGACCTAATAACCCACTCCAACAACTGCCTAGAATTTCCAGAGTGCAGAAGACTCCTTTTCTCTCAGTTCCAAAGTGAGGGGGAATCTGGGACAGGGTAGGTCGCAAGGTGAGGGGGAATCTAAGATACAGTTAGCCCCAGGGAAAGGGGGAATCTGGGACAGGGTGAGACCTAGGGAGAGGGGGAATCTAGGACAGGGTGGGCACCAGGGAGAGGGGGAATCTAGGATACGGTGAGTCCCAGGGAGAGGGGGAATCTGGGACACAGTGAGTCCCAGGGAGAGGGGGAATCTGGGACACAGTGAGTCCTGGGGAGTAGGGGAATCTGGAACAGGGTGGGTCCCAGGGAGAGGGAGAATCTGGGACAGGGTGGGTCCCAGGGGGAGGGAGAATCTCAGATACGGTTAGTCCCAGGGAGAGGGGGAATCTGGGATAGATTAGTCCCAGGGAAAGGGGGAATCTGGGACAGGGTGAGTCCCGGGGAGAGGGGGAATCTGGAACAGGGTGACTCCCGGGGAGAGGGAGAATCTGGGACAGGGTGACTCCCGGGGAGAGGGAGAATCTGGGACAGGGTGACTCCCGGGGAGAGGGAGAATCTGGGACAGGGTGACTCCCGGGGAGAGGGAGAATCTGGGACAGGGTGACTCCCGGGGAGAGGGAGAATCTGGGACAGGGTGAGACCCAGGGAGACGGGGAATCTGGGACAGGGTGGGTCCCAGGGAGAGGGAGAATCTGGGACAGGGTGACTCTCGGGGAGAGGGAGAATCTGGGACAGGGTGAGTCCCAGGGAGAGGGGAAATTGGGACATGGGTGAGTGCCAGTGGAGAGACAGAATCCCTGACACTATGCATCCCAGGGAGCAGTGGGAATCCAGGGCCTGTCAGGTTTCAATGGAGGATTCGTCATCACACTCTACACAGTCTCTTCCCCTGATCACATCTGGGTGCAAATACACACACTAATAGGCTTGAATGCAGTCTCTGCTCTGCCATCTTCAGGCTCTTGAATGAACCGCACAACAGCTCTCGCCTGCTGACCTTGCTTGTTGATAATTGACCTTCTTTCTCATAGGAACCCCATGCACCATTGCTCCACGCTGCAACTGTGGATCTGTTCACTGATGAACCCATCTTACTGCACTAACCAACCTAAATGAGGAAAAGTGATTCCAGGGGGAGAGTGGGGACCCAGGAATAGTGATTCTCAGGACAGCACTGGAAACCCGGGGTGTGTGCAGCAAACAGCAGGGGGTGAGCCACATGCCGATCCCTCAGGGCCTCTGAACGGCTGTGTTCTCACTGTTTTACTGTGTGTAGCTAAAATAGCCAGACAGGTGGATAGGAAATAAAATCTGTTGCAGGGATACAGGGAAGGCTGGAGAGTAAGGTGGGATCACCCTGATATACTGTGTCAGGATAAATGAGGAAAGAGAGGCCTGGGAAAGGGAACACGGTGCCATTTGGAAATCCTGGTCCAACCAGTTACTCCCTGAGATATTTACTCAAGTGGACACTGTAAGAGACAATCAATTAGGGGAAATCTGCGAGGTAAATAGAACCATATCAAAATCACAAGCAGGAATGAGGATAATTAACTACCCAAGGTTTTCCCAAGAATTGAAACTACATCCACTCAGTGCAGATGGTTATCAGGAAGGAGTCAACGCAGACAAGCAAATTCGCTCGTCAGAATCAAACAGAGAGCACTCAAAACCAGGGAACAATTGGCCCTCTAATCCTGAACATGCTTGTCAGATGTTGGGGGGCGGGGTCATGGTGGTTGAAATTACAAGACACAGGCTGTTGGAGTCTGGCTCATGGGAACTCAGCCTGTGACATCACAGGCTCCAGACTTCACTCCGTCAAGGACACCTACATGAGGCGATATCTTCAGAAAGAAGCCTCTGTCCTCAAAGACACCCCAGCACCACGCAGGTCATGCCTTCTTCATTCTGCTACCATCAGGGAAAAGGTACAGGAGCACTCATTCCTGAATGATCATTGAACCACAAGCACTGCCTTCCTTTTCGTGCTCTGTTTTTACCTATAGTGTTGTTGAAAGGCAGTTTTATATGAATGTTTGCAGTGTGATGCTGCCATAAAATAACACATTTTTGCGACTTGTTCATGACAATAAGTTCTGATTCTGTTGTCGGGACCGGGATGTGAGAGGGGGCAAGAAGGGCTCCCTAAGGGCCTTGGAGGGCTTCCCGATTGTGTAGGAGATTTGCACGTGGAGCCTCGGCTGGTCGCCGGATCGAGCGGGGGTCTGTGTTGCTGGAGGCAACTCTCCTTTGCTTCTCTTTCTGTTGGCAATGCTCATGGTGTTTCTTTGTGGTCTGACAGAAGGAAGAAGGTTGACGTATTTCGTGCATAATTACATTTTGTGTATTAGTGCATGGTTGTGAAGGAAACTTGAATCCTGAAGAGGTGACAGCTTGGTAGAATGAATGTCCGGCTGCAAGTCAAAGTCTCCCACAGAGCAGAGGCCGTGGACTAATGCTCACAGTGAAATACTGCTTCTTGGAGGAGATCACAGTAACAGTAATCAATGTCCAGACGCACTTTCCAATCACCGAGAGAAACAACATGGAAACAGGCCCTTCAGCCCACTGTACCATCCTGTACTTACAACAGGGTGGCCATTTCAAACTTACTGAAATGGACATATAACTATTTACAGTACAGAAACAGGCCAGTTCAGCCCTACTAGTCCAGGCTGAACATATTCTCCCACCTAGTCCCACTGACCTGTATTTAGCCCATAATCCTCCACTCGTCTCCCGTCCATATATACCTATTCAACCTTTCCTTGAATATTAACATCGATCTCACTTCTTCCGCCACTGCCAGAAGTTCATTTCACACCCCCACCACCCTCTGGGTGAAGAAATACCCCTCGTGTTTCCCCTAAACTTTTCCACTTTTACTCTCAATCCATGCCCTCTTGTTTGAATCTCCCCCCCGCTCTCAGTGGAAAAAGCCTGTCCACATTGACTATCTGTCCCCCTTATAATTTTGAATACCTCTATCAAATCACCCTTCAACCTTCTAGACACCAGAGAATAAAGTCCCAGCCTGCTCAACCTTTCCCTGTAACTCAAACCCTGAAACCCCAGCAACATTCTCATAAACCTCCTTCACACTCTCTCTATACTGTTTATATCCTTCCTGTAATTCGGCGACCAAACCTGCACACAGTATTCCAAATTTGGCCTTAAACAATTTCAACATAACATCCCAACTACTGTGTTCTATATTCTGATTTATGAAAGCCAACATACTAAATGCCTTCTTCATCTATCCACACGTGATTCAACTTTCAGAGAATTATGTAGCATGACTCCACTGAACCCCCTGTTCCACTGCGCTCCTCAATCGTCTACCATTTAACATGTATGACCTATTTTGATTAGTCCTACCAAAATGTAGCACCTCACATTTATCAGTATTAAACTCCATCTGCCATCTTCCAGCCCACTCTTCTAACTGTCCTGTATCACCCTGTAAGCTTTGATAATCTTCCTCGCTGTCCACAACACCACCAACCTTTGTATTATCTGCAAATTTACTAATCCAATTTGCCACCTATCATCTAGATCGTTAATATGTATGACAAACAGCGGTGGACCCAGTACCGATCCCTGAGGCACTACGCTTGTCACTGACCTCCAATTAGACAAACAATTTTCCACCACTACTCTCTGGCATCTCCCATCCAACCATTGCTGAATCTATTTCACTTCATCATTAATAACCAAAGCTTCCACCTTCTTTACCAACCTCTTATGGTGAACCTTGTCAAAAGTCCACCACCTTCCCCTCATCAACCTTTTTAGTAACCTCCTCGAAAAACTTTTATAAGATTTTTTAGACATGATCTACCATGTACAAAACCATACTGACTACTCCAAAACAATCTCTGTCTTTCTAAATAGTTGTATATACCATATCTAAGAACACTTTCCATTAATTTACCCACCACTGATGTCAGACTTGCAGGCCTATATTTACCATTTTACTGTTGAATCCTTTTTTGAACAGCAGAACAACATGAGTCACCCTCCAGTCCTCCAGCACTTCCCCCATGGCCAGTGACATTTTAAGTATTTCTGTCAACGCCCCCACTATTTGTTCAAAAACCTCCCTCAGGGTCCGAGGGAATATTTTGTCAGGACCTGGAGATTTATCCACCCTTGATGCAGGGTCAGCGTCGGAAATTCTCTGTGGGGGGGAGGGGTGACACTGCCATCACACTTCCTCCTCACCGCATATGCGCGGGTGAAGACACATGGCCATGCATGCCACATTTAACAGGTAAGAAGGGAGGTTCCCTGCATGGAGGGCAGTGACTAGTGGAGGGCCAGAGGGATCTGTTCTCGGTCCCTTGCTCATCGTGATTTTTATAAATAATCTGGATGATGATACAGAAGGTTGGGTGAGTAAGTTGGTGGGTGACACAAAGATTGGAGGGGTTGTAGATGGAGCTGAACATTGCAAGAGGACATAGACAGGATGCAGTGTTGGGCAGGAAAAGGGCAAATAGAGTTCAATCCGGACAAGTGTGAGGTGATGCATTTTGGCAGGACAACCGAAAAGCTGAGTACAGGGTTAACAGTCAGTTAACTAAGAGTGTGGATGAACAGAGGGATCTTGGGGTTCATGTCCATACATCCCTCAAGGTAGATGCTCAGATTGATAGGATGGTTTAAAAGCCCTGTGGGATTCTGGGCTTCATTAACAGGGGGATTGTGTATAAGAGTAGAGGTCATGTTGCAGCTTTATAAGTCTCTGGTGAGACCACATTTGGAGTACTGTGTCCAGTTCTGATCACCTCATTAGAGGAAGGATATGGAGGATATGGAGAGGGGGCAGAGGAGATTCACCAGGATGTTGCCTGGATTAGAGGGCATGACTTGTGAGGCAAGGTTAGCAAAGCTGGGACTTTTCTCTTTGGAGTCCAGAAGGATGAGAGGGGACTTCATCGAGATCTATAAAATGATGAGAGGCGTAGATAGGTTGGACAGCCAGCACCTGTTTCTCAGGGTGGGAACAACAACCACTAGAGGATACATGTACAAGATTAAGGGAGGGAAGTGTAGAGGAGACAACAGGGGTACGTTTTTGACACAGGGAGATGTTGAGGCCTGGAATGCCTTGCCAGGAATGGTGGTAGAGGTTGAGATAGGCACACAGGCATAAGGAACGTAGAGGATTATAGGTTAGGGAGGGTTTAGCACTTTTATATAGTTCAGCACGACATGGAGGGCCGAAGGGCCTTGTACAGTGCTGTCATGAAACGTTAAGTGGTCCTTTCTGCCACTTCATTTGTCCTCCATTTGGGGCTGTCGGGCCTACACTCCCAAATGGAGGACAAATTAATGTTTGGCTCAAGGTGGCACCGAACAGAGGTCAGAGGGCTCAAGAGCCGGACTGTCCGGCCTAAACCCAGATGCCTGGCCACCCTACCTTACACAAATGCACCCTATTCCATTTTATTCTCCTCGACTCAACCTGGCCTGCTCTCAAAGAAACCTCTGTCCACTGCATCTTGCTACATGTATAAACGGGAAATTCAAAACTCTCGCCAGGTTCCCCTACTCATCGAAATGCCCAGGACAATTTACAGAGGTGAATTTAACTGCCCTACAAAACATCACCATTTAGAGGCTCGATAATGGTCAGAAGGCAGGAGGGAGATAGGGAATGTGGTTAGGGCCCAGAACAATCGTGCTGTCAGTGTCTGCAAGACTAAAGAGCTTATTGTGGACTTAAGGCCAAAGGACCTTGCCCCATCTTATTTAATGGAACAGGGGTGGAGTAGGTTAGTTCCTTCGAGATCCAAGGAGTCTACATATCAGACGGCCTCTCCTGGGGCCAGCGCGTGGAAACACCAACCCGTCTCCTTTTTAAGAAGATTTGGCGCATTGATGAATAATCTGCCAGATTTCTTCAGGTGTACCCACTGTGGCATCACAATCTGTTACTTGAGTACCCACGGACAGAGTAAATGCAAGCAGGCTTTTCCTCTGAAGTTAGGTGAGATAGAAACCACAGGACATGGGTGAAAAGGGGGAACTTCTTCACACGAGAGTGGTGGGAGCATGGGACAAGCTGCCAGCTGAGGTGGTGAATGTTATTAAAGGAAAATTTGGACGGGAACGGGCAGGAAGGGATATGGAATGGGCAGTGGGATTAGGCGGAATAACAGTTTGGGATGGACTAGAAGGGCCAAAGGGCCTGTTTTCTATGGTTCTATAGTTCTAAATACACAAAAGACATGTGCAGAAAGCATTAGCCTCAGATCTATTGAAGACGTCTGTGTGAGAAACTGCCTCAAGCTGGCAGCCAACATTATAAAGGGTGTCCATTCACCCTCGTCACAGTCCCTTCTCTAGGATCATCCGAATAATCTGCCCGCCCGATTGAAGCATCCCATCGTTTCCTTCACTCACTGCAACTGTGAATATATTTCTGTTTATCCTTTGAAATTTATCCTCCCTTTTGCTTATTGGCATATTGTGGTAATCCATTTTATGCCTCGAATCATCAATGCACAAGCAAGAAGAATCTCAGCGGCAATTTTTGGGACCCGCGTGGTCACGGGGAAAGCGTGCAAACTCCACCAGCTCAGGTGAGGATTGAACCTTGGGCCCCCTCCCTGGCCGTGTGAGGCAGTAGCTTAACTGCAGGAGTGTTAAACAAATTTGTCGAGAGGTGGCTCAGAAGGACCTCTGTGCGATGGAATTCCAAGGGGTTAGGATTTTGGTTTCTGGACAGGGGTATGTAACCATGCAGAGAAGCTGCTGGATGGCAGGGAGGGAGGGAGGGAGGGTGTGGCGGAAGGATTTTAAAACAGCTGTGAGTATTTTAAAAGCAGGACTGCTGCCCTTGTAATTTGACAATCGCAGAGATAACAAGTTAATGGAGGCAGGCACAAGAGACTCTGCAAAACAGCAAGCTCCTCAGATTCCGTCTCTGGGTAGTCAACACCTAAGGGTATGAATTTCAAATTGTATATCTAAATGATATGCCCTTTTGTGTTTGACCCTGCTCTCACTGGTCGGCTTGTAACTTCTCCCCCTTATCCCCCAATTTGAGTCCAGGTCAGGGGGCAGAGAGAGCAACACAAAGGATATTCTTGTCCATCTTTCGCGACTCAAAGTCTTCCATTCTGGTAACTTCAGTCTTTGCGCAATTAGTCGAGCATCAGGTATCTTGCTCTCTCCTCATCCACCTAGATTCTCTCACATCCACACCAGACCCCAGTTCCCTGTGACCCAACTCCTCTCCCCTCCACCATCATCTCACCCCATTCTCCAAATCCCTTCCTCCAATGCTTCCATCAGGCCCACCGTCCCTCCCTTGTCCAGTTCCCCACCTTAGCAGAGTCTCCACCGTCCTTCCCCTCCCCCCCCCCCCCGTCGGTGCATCCATCCCCAACTCCACCCCAGCGGAATACACTTGTCCGTCACCCTTCACCACCACCCCCACAACCTCTCTCCCCTCTCCCTTCTCAGTCCCGAAGTAATTGTTCACCTACCCTCCACGGATGCAGTTCCATCATGTAGCTTTGTTCATTCGTCCATCAGATTTGGCGCAGGTTCCCAGCAGCATGGTTGAGGAAGGCCTTAGGAATGAAGAGAGCCAGCCAGGAGTGCAAAGGGGTCGCTGCGTCTGGAGACAGTAAGGGTACGAATGAAGAGTTTATTGGAGGGGGAGCAAGGTGGTCCAAGACAAGCAAATTTGTACATCGCCAGAGTGAGCTCAGTTCGCGTAGCCACACAGGTGCAGTGCCAGCGACCCGGGCTCGAACTCGGTGCTGTCCGTGTTGTACTTTCTTCCCCTGTGACCTGCGTGGGTTTCCATCGGGTGCTCCGGTTTCCTCCCACGTACCAAAGATTATACAGGATTAGGTGGTTAATGGGTGTCTTTGAACCTGTTTGGGCTTGGAGGGCCCACTCCCCTTTATTTACCGTCCATACCCTGTTTGCACGGTAAAAACGAAATAGCATTTCTCCAGGACCACTGAACGTATTGTCGCAAGTTAGGAAAGCAGTTAACATATTAAAATATTAACGTACTAAGACTTGTATACAAATTCCACAGTACACTACCCACATCTGTACTGGGAGTTCAGGAACCTGATGGGTTGGGGGACAAAGCTGTTCCCACTCTGGACATAAGGGCACGGTACCTCCTACCAGATGGCCGAAGGGGGAACAGTTTACGTGCGGGATGTGCGGAGTCTTGCACCATGATCATTGCTTTCCCCCTGCATCGAGTGTGGTGGATGTCCATGGTAAGAAGAGAGCCCCCGCACAAGATCTTTTCTGCTGACTTAATTACCCTCTGCGGTGCCTGTAAAATCTCATCCCCCCCCCCCCCCCCCCCCCCGCACCTTAAACCTATGTCCTCTGATTACTGATTTCCCCTACTCTGGGCAAAAGATCTATTCATTTCACGATTCTGTGAGCTCACCTCTCCTCATCCTGCACTCCGAGGCATGAGTCCCCAGCCCACTCAACCTCTCCTGATAGTGTAGGGGGAAGAGGGGAAAGATTTAGAGGGGAGCTGAAGGAGTAACAGTTATGTACACATACACGATGGGTACATGGATAGAAAAAGTTCAGAGGATTACGGACCAAACGCAGTGCTCCTGTGAAATAACTAAAAATTTAATTTTTAAAAAGTTCTAAGGAGTCAAGAGTGGCTCCAGACCATTGCCAAGATGAAGCTGGGAGCTCTTTCACCTCTGAATGCTAAGGTTGTGAGTTCAATTCCCACTCCGGAGTTTAACATACAATGATCAAGGCCAGACAACGGCTGTGCTCTCGAGAAGAGGCCAACCCAGAGGTGTCACTTATTCTCTTGGGACACGTTAAAGGTTGATTTCAAAAAAGAGCGGGCACATTTCCTGCCCCTCGCTAATATTTATCAACCATGGTTAAAATGAGGAGGAGTCACGTGATCGAGTAGTGACCAGTAGGGGAATTCCAGCCCTCTCCAGAAAAGTAAAAAAAGTAGAGAAAAAACAAAGTCACTAACACAGAAACCATAACAAATTGAAAGTGAAAGTGTGGAGAAAATGGCAGCAAAGAAAGAAAAACCAAAAACAACAGGAAGAAAAGAAGAAGGAAGGACGTCGGAAGAGGACGGTGAAGACCTTACCAGTACAAGGAAGCCCGGCGTGGAGAGAGAAGCCCACTCCCTGAGGTCAGTGGAAACCCCAAACTCAGGACTACAAAGATGGCTCACGGAGCCAAACAAAAGTGCGCAACTGCGCATGCGCGAAGCACAAGACAAAAACAACACCGACGGGAGGGGGGACCAGCTGAGGAGTAAATCTCCACAGCCGAAACAGACAAGTATAACACCACAGCAAGACTCTCAACAGGAAAACATAGAAAATAACGGGAACAAGAAGGAAGAGAATAAAAATAGGAAATCAAAGAAACAACAGATGACCAACTCAGAGGAAGAACACCAACATCAAGACACTTTTAATAAAAATAAGAACAAAAATAACCAACAAAATAAAATAAACAACCCAACAAGAAAACCAGAAGAGACAGAGGTAAAAGACACAGATCCTGGAGTGGACCCAGAAGAAGAGGAGGGAGAACACAGAGAAATGGAAGATGAAGGGAAGGGCAAGTACATGGATATTTTTTTTTAAAGAATATATGGAAACAGTAAAAGAATGGCAGACACAAGAATTCAGTGAAATAAAAGAAGAATTAAAAGTACAGAAGAAAAAGTGAATAGATTAGAGATGATCATGACAGAAATAGGAAAAAGAGTAGACAAGGTGGAAGAACAAGAAACAGCCATAGAAATGGAGGTGGATGACTTAAAAAAGAAATTAGAAGAATCTGATAAAAAAGTTAAAGAAACACAGGAGCCGTTAGCTCAGAAGATAGATATAATGGAAAATTATAATAGAAGAAACAATATAAAGATAGTGGGCCTTAAGGAAGATGAAAAAGGCAAAAATATGAAAGAATTTATAAAAGAATGGATCCCCAGGGTCCTAGGAAGACCAGAATTACAGGAAGAAATGGAAATAGAAAGGGCACACGGAACATTAGCCCCCAAACCACAACCACAACAAAAAACAAGATCCATTCTAGTAAAATTCCTAAGATATACAACAAGAGAAAATATATTGGAGAAGGCAATGAAAAAAATAAGAGAAGACAAAAAACCACTGGAATACAAGGATCAAAAAGTTTTTTTCTATCCAGATACAAGTTTTGAACTCCTGAAGAAGAGGAAGGAGTTTAATGCAGCAAAAATGACCCAATGGAAAAAAAGTTATAAATTTATCTTAAAATATCCAGCGGTACTTAAAATAGTTATCCTAGGGCAGCAAAGCAAACTATTCTCAGATCCGGAAAAAGCACGAAAATTTACAGAAAACAGACAAAGATGAAGAGATGTAACAAGAACAAAAATGACAACTTTTTATACATATACATATATATATATAAAATAGAGTATAGGTAAGAACTAAGAAGGGAAAGAAAGGGAAGAAAGGAAGTAAGGAGGGAATTAAGAGAGTGACCTTTGTTATATATGAAGATTAAAATCTTTTCTGGGGGGCTGGGTGGGGAACGATAACAGTCACTGCGAAATCAGTTGACGCTTGCGAGTGGATTCGCAAATCCAAATGGAGAGGGGAGATGTGGTTGCCCGACAAGGGACAAAGGGCAATTCAGAAAGGGGAGGGACTATTGGGGTTAAAGGAATTTTAGATATGAGAATAGTGGAAATATTTTATGTTTTAGAAATGTTGTCTTATAATGTGTTCAAAAAAAAGCAGAAATGGATAAGAAGGGAAGGTGGTGATGAGGAAATGGAAAGGAAAGATAAACAAAGTATGAAATGACTATGTTGAACTATATGACTTTAAATATTAATGGAATACATAACCAAATCAAAAGGAAGAAACTGTTAAATTTACTGAAAAAAGAAAAAATTGATATAGCATTCGTACAAGAAACACATCTAACTGAAGTGGAACACAAGAAATTAAAGAGAGATTGGATAGGACATGTAACAGCAGCATCATATAATTCAAAAGCCAGAGGAGTAGCTATATTAATCAATAAAAATGTACCAATCAAAGTAGAAGAGGAAATAATAGATCCAGCAGGGAGATATGTAATGACAAAATGTCAGATATATTCAGAATTTTGGAATTTACTCAATGTATATTCACCTAATGAAGAAGAACAAAAATTTATGCAAGATATCTTTTTGAAGATAGCAGATACGCAAGGGAACATACTAATAGGAGGGGATTTTAACCTTAATTTGGACTCAAACATGGATAAAACTGGAAAAAAAACTAACAGAAAGAACAAAGTAACCAAATTTATAATTAAATCGATACAAGAAATGCAACTTTTGGATATATGGAGGAAACAACACCCAAAGGAAAAGGAATATTCATATTATTCGGGTAGACATAAAACATACTCAAGGATAGACCTATTCCTGTTATCAGTCCACATTCAAGGGAGAGTTAGGAAAACGGAATATAAAGCTAGACTATTATCGGATCACTCACCCCTGTTATTGGCAACAGAAGTAGAGGACATCCCACCAAGAATGTATAGATGGAGATTAAACTCCATGCTACTTAAAAGACAGGATTTTAGGGAATTCATTTAACAACAAATTAAAATGTACTTTGAAATAAATACGGAATCAGTGAAAAATAAGTTTATACTATGGGACGCAATGAAAGCGTTCATCAGAGGGCAAATAATAAGTTATGTAACTAAGATGAAGAAGGACTACAATCGGGAAACACAACAGTTGGAAAGGGAAATAACAAATACAGAGAAAGAAATAGCAATAAAGGAAGATACAACTAAGAGAATTGGCAGACAAAAAATTTAATATGAAACACTACAAACATACAAGGTGGAGAAGAACATAGAAGAAGATAGAAGAAGGAGTAGGTCATTTGACCCTTCGAGCCTGCTCCGCCATTCAACGAGATCATGGCTGATCTTAAAGTTCAGTACCCCGTCCCTGCCTTCTCTCTGTAACCTTTAATACCCTTATACTGAAGAAATTTATTAATTCCCTCTTAAATATATTTAATGAACCTGCCTCTACTGCCCTCTGTGGCAATGAATTCCACAGATTCACCACCCTCTGGGTAAAGAAATTCCTCCTCATCTCAGTCCTAAATGGTTTACCTATTATACTCGGTCCTAAATGGTTTGCCTATTATGAGCTAAGAGAAAAAATGCATAAAATTCTAGCGTGGCAGCTTAAGACAGAACAAACTAAAAGAATGGTATTGGCATTAAGGAAAAAGGACAAATAAATTACATATAATCCAATGGAGATCAATGAAAACCAGGGAATTCTACGAGCAACTATATCAAACTGAAAACGAAGGGAAAGAAGACAAAAATAGATTAATTTCTAACTAAAATTGAACTACTGAAATTACAAACAGAGGAGCAAAATAAATTAATAAAACCATTTGAAATAGAAGAATTACAGGAGACATTAAAAAAACTACCGAACAATAAAACACCAAGAGAGGATGGATTCCCAATAGAATTCTATAAAACATTTAAAGACATTAATTCCTCCCCTCCTGGAAGTAATCAACCAGATTGATGAAACACAAAACATACCAGATTCATGCAAAACAGCAATAATTACAGTAATATCAAAGACAGGGAAAGATCCACTAGCACCAGCATCATATAGACCAATATCTCTACTTAACACAGATTATAAGATAATAGCTAAACTATTAGCAAACAGATTGGCCGACTATGTACCAAAAATAGTAAATCTAGACCGAACTGGATTTATTAAAAAAAAAGACAAACAACGGACAATATCTGTAAATTTATTAACTTAATTCATGCAGTAGAAGGAAATAAAACTCCAACAGTATCGGTTGCTTTAGACGCAGAGAAGGCCTTTGACAGAGTAGAATGGAATTATTTATTCAAAGTACTACAAAATTTCAGCCCACCAGAGAAATATATTAATTGGATTAAAGCATTATATGAAAAGTGACAGTAAATGGATATATATCAAAACAATTTAACTTAAGCAGATCAACAAGGCAGGGGTGTCCACAATCTCCCTTACTGTTTGCGTTAGCTATAGAACCACTAGCAGAACTGATAAGAACAGAAAATAAAATAAGAGGGATAAAAATAAAAGAGAAAGAATATAAAATCAGTCTATTTGCAGATGACGTTATAATATACATAACAGAACCAGAAATATCAATAAAAGAATTACGCAGGAAATTGAAGGAATATGGAGAAGTATCGGGGTACAAGAATAGAAAATTGTTTTTCGGGAAATAAATTATTATCCTTTGAACAAATGAAGGATAAATATAATACAACTCACGATACAATGTTTGCATACCACCAACTGAAAACCTACTTGAAGGACAAATTGGGAAAGAGTCTGAGGTTACCAGAAGGAAGCAATTTTGAATATGTGATTACAGACACAATGATAATTTAAAAATTTATAACAAACATGTACATCAAACTGCAAGAAAAGGAGAACGAGGAAACAAACGGTAAACCTAAACAAAAATGGGAACAAGATCTAAACATAATGATAAAGAAATGATAAAGAATGAAACATGGGAAAAGCTATGCTCCGGAACTATGAGAAATACAATAAATACAATAAACACGAGGTTATGCATGATAACTGGATACACAGGCTATACATCACACCTCAAAAGTTAAATAAATGGGACCCAACAGTATCAGACAGATGTTTTCGCTGTAAAAATGAAATGGGAACAACAATTCATGCAATTTGGACATGTGAGAAAGTGAAATATTTTGGGAAGATCTATTCAGATATTAAAAATCACAAAAAGCAATATACCAAAACACCCAGAGATCTTCCTCCTAAGTAATATCAGAAACAAAGAATTTGGACTCGATTTGGATGGAGCACAAAAAAGATTTCTTATGATAGCCCTAGCTGTAGCAAAAAAAATGTATTATGTCAACCTGGAAATTAGAAGACAACTTGGAAATTAGAAGACAACTTGAGAATATAACAATGGTACATAGAAATGAATAAATGTATTCCATTCGAAAAAATAACATATAATTTAAGAAATAACATCACAATATTCGAACAAATATGGGAGCCATACATGAAATACAATAGAGAAATCCTACCGTGGACCTCCACCACCTAAAATGACAGAAGGAGAAGACAACGAAAAGAACTGACTCAGTAAAATTTCTTGTTTATTTTTATTAAGTGACAACATTGTTTAACGGGTTAAATGTATCTTATAGATTGAATTCAAATAAATGGGAAAGGGGGTGAGGGAGGGAGGGGAGGGAGGGGGAAAAGGGGGAGAAAACGACACTGTATATATTCAAGAGAAAAAATGTCTGTATGTATCTTGGTCAATATGGTTTATAGTGTGAAAAATAAAAATTTAAAAGAAACCATGGTTAAAATGACTGGTTATTCAAAATTAAAGAACTTACTGTCTGCCTATTGGCTGCTGTTAGTCCTGTATCCTAACAGAGGGGTCACCAAACATTGATGGCAAAGTACTTTGCGTAAACAGCAGATAGTGACAGGTTTTTAATCACAGTGTGGGATGAGCGGATCCAAAGTTCAATCTTCCCAATATTTGGCGAAAATTTCTACCGATTGTCGATTTCAACTGAGCCTTTCGATGTGATGAGAGAACTGCTCATACTGAAACCTTGAGCCCACACAGATGGCTCGTTAGCGTAACGCCGTTACAACACCAGCAAGTGCGACCAGGGTTCAAACCCATCAACCTCTGTAAGGAGTTTGTATGTTCTCCCCGTATCTGCATGGGCTTCCTCCAGTTGCTCTGGTTTCCTCCCACCGTTCGAAACGTCCCAGCATTGTAGGTCAATTGGGTGTAGTTGGGCAGCAGGGGCTTGTGGGCCGAAAGGGCCCATTACTGAGCAGGATGTCTCAATATAAAAATCAAAATTTAACCAAGAGAATCTGGTCAGGCACCATCCGTGGAAGAAATGCACAATCAATGTTTCGGACCAGGAGAGTCCCAGTAAACAGTAGCACAGACAATCCTTTTTATGGTGTCAGGGCAGTCACAACTCTCTGCATAAAACAACTTACTCTTAATATCTCTCTTAAACCCCCCCCCCCTTAACTTTGTACACATATCCTCTGGTGTTTCCTGGGATAAAGGTGCTGGCTGTCTGCCCTATCTATGCCTCTCATAATCTTGTAGCTCTCTATCAAGTCTCCTCTCATCCTTCTATGCTCCAAAGAGAAAAGTCCCAGCTCTGCTAACCTTGCCTCATAAGATTTGTTTCCCAATCCAGGCCACACCCTGGTAAATCTCCTCTGACCCCTCTCCATGGCTTCCACATACTTCCTAAAATGAGGTGACCAGAACTGAACACAATATTCCAAGTATGGTTTCACCAGTGATTTGTAGAGTTGTAACATGACCTCTCTACCCCTGAATTCACCCCCTCCCCATTAATGAAGCCCAGCATCCCATAGACCTTAAGGGATGTATGGATTTGCACCCCAAGTTCCCTCTTTTCATCCACACTCCGACCATTAGCCCTGGACTCAGCCTTCTGGTTTGTCCTTCCAAAATGCATCACCTCTCACTTATCCAGATTGAAGTCCATCTGCCCAACTTTCCGTCCTGTCTATAATCCTCTTGTAACCTTCGACAACCTTCAGCTCCATCCACAACTCCTCCAATCTTCGTGTCATTTGCAAACTTACTGACCCATCCTTCCACCTCTTCATCCCGGTTATTTATAAAAATCACAAAGAGCAGGGCTCCTAGATCCCTGCGGCCCCTCCTATAGTCACCGACCTCCAGGGAGAATACTCTCCTTGTGGTAAGGAGGAGGTTCAGGAGCCTGATACCCATTGGGAGGGACTATTGCCCTGGAATGAAAATGAAATCGTTCATCAGAAGAACTGACTATTTTACAACTGCAGGACACCACAAGGCAATGGTGACAGATGAAAATGTAGGAGGCTGAGCAGTCTGTTTGTGCCCTGCAAACTCTACATGGTGAGCCGATTTGTTGAAGAGATGCTGAGTGACATGCTGTTAGCTTGGAAACCAGAAAAGAGGGAAAGTACCCTTTGTCCATGGTCCAGAATTGGACAGGTTTAAAATCAAAAGTGTGAGCCTTCTCGCCAGCTTCCCAAGGGTAAAGGTGCCCTGATATCAAAGTGTGGAGCTACAGATCTGAAATTAGGCAAGAGGGGACTTATAGAACACGTAAATAAATCCTTAGGGCCAGCGTATCAATGACAAACATCTATCCTGGACAACTTACCTCATTTGTCCATGGCCACAATACCTGGTGATTCAAGTCCTCATCCAGATGTTTCGTAAACCTTTGGAGTATCACTGCCTCCAACACTTTCTCAGGCAGTGAGTTCCCAACTGAGGCCACCCTCCGCTTGAAGAATCCTTCCTCAGATCCTCTCAATTGCCATCGTAAGCCTCCGTCCTCTGGTCTAAAGACATCTCAGCCATAGAGAAAGGGTTCTCACTGTCTGCCCCCCCCCCCTTTTCAGTGTCCCCTACTCCAAGGGAAAGAAGCTGAATCCATCCAGACTCTGCCCACATTTGAAACATCATCTCATGAATCTCCCCTGCACTCACTCCAGTGAAAGGAACCGAAATGCTGGAAGGTGGAGAAATGCTCTGTGGCACAGGGACTCCCATGGCTCAGTGGGAGAAAAAAATACGATCACCTTTACGATCGTTCCAAGTCATAGAGCAGAAACAAGTCTTCCAGCCCAACTCATTCGTGGCAACCAAGGCGACTTGAACGAGTCCCATTTGCCTGCTTTTGGACTGTATCCCTCAAAACCTTTTTGACCCATGTACCTACCATGTGTTAAATGTCCTAATGGTTTTCACCTCTACTAACTCATTCCATGCACTACCATCCTGTGTGTGAAAAGGCCCCCCTCAGATCCCTTTTAAATCTTTCCCCTTTCACCTTAAATCTGAGCCCTCTAGTCTTAGTCACCCTGGGAGAAACCCTCTTGTGCCTCTGTAAGGTCACCCTCCTAAACTCTAGAGAAAATAGTCCCAGCCAATTCAATCTTTCCTATTGAAGTCCTGGTAAATCCTTGTGAACCTTTCCAGCTCAATGACATCTTTCCCATAGCAGAGTTAAGGGACCCCCCCAGTTCTTACTGCTTCAACAATATCCTGTCCATTAGAAGGTCCTGCAGTAGACCTGATAAGCCAACCATCAGTACCCCGCCTATGGGTGCCACAGGGAGAGCTGCTGTCTCACAATGCCAGGGACCCACGTTCAATCCTGACCTCCGGCGTGGAGTTCACACATTCTCCCCATGACAGTGGGGGATCCCTCCCACATCCCGAAAGTGTGGTGGGTTAATTGATTGTTGCATGTTGCCTCCAGTGTATCGGTGAGTGAAAGAATCCAGAGGGAGTAAATAGGAATGGGGGGAGAAAAAGAAATGGGATGGGTGAAGGCATGGACTCAGTGAACCTGTTCGCACCCAAACAATCTTCTGAAAGAGTTAAAAGTACTGTAACTAAAGGTTTCTACTCTGGTTACCAGCTTATACCAGCATCCACTTACCTGCATTATTTCATGTCTATATCAGAATTCCTCTGATTTCAGGTGATGAATTAGAGTTGGCAATTCTTCTGAGAAACACCCTGATCTCTCTAGGGCTGGATAAACACAGATCGGTTATATTAGCAAGGAATATTATCTGATGAACATTTCCTAAACATATTGAGATTGAAGCACTGTGAAGTCTTTATCTTGATCCTTGCTCTTTTCCATATACCTTTTGACTTGGACAAATTAGAAGCAGGTCAAAGGTGTGAGCACTGAATCAGGACACCTCAAGTTTGTGGACAGGAAATTGGTACATTTCTGCATTCTACTTGGCAGTGTTCCAGAATTAAACCTTTTTGGTTAGAAATGGGTAAAGTACTGGAATGAACATAAATTCCCACAGGATCCAATGTAATTTTTATTGGGTGATGTTAAGAACATTGAACCCAAGTTGAAATTGAAAATGCATCAAAAGAGGTTTGTTCAAATTGCTTTAGCAATAGTAAGAAAATATATTGCCATAACTTGGAAATCAGTCACAAATCTGGGTGTAGAATGATAGCACACTGAGATCCGGAGTTGGATACCACTTGAGAAAATTACTTACAATTTAAGAGAAAAATATTATATATTTTGGAAGATATCAAGCCCTTATTAAAATTTAAATAAAGCTCTGACATATCCTTCTCCTTAAGGTCTCAATATTTTATAAGAGACTTTTTCTTTCCACTCACATCCCACTTTAAGTGTTCCCTCTGCCATTGAGGCTCTGTGATTAGTAAGGAATTGCTTAAGGTGGGATGTGAATGGGAAGAAAAAGATTGAAAACCACTACTTCAATTGTCCCTCATTGACTCGTTACATGCATGGTTTCAGAACTCCAAAGGAAATGGACCAATGACAATTTTGCTCAAGCAAAAGATTTCAGTCACAATTGGGTCTAGAGCAATGATTCTCAACCGTCCCTTCCCACCCACATCCTACCTTAAGCAATCCCTGTAACTGGGTGGCATGGACGTGGGGTGCCAGAGCCTGTTATTATGCTGTATGTCTACATTTTTTTTTTTTTTAAATGTAAAATGAGTTGGCCAATGTTCACGTAAAGCTCTGTCTCACCTAGAAGGTCTGTTTGTGGCCCTGTATGGAGGGGTGGGAGCGGGAGGGGGAAGGGGAATTGTAGGGGCATGTTTTGCACCTCCTGCATTTACAGCGAGAAGTGCCTTAGGGGGTGGGGAGGGAACAGTGAATATGGGAGCCTCGGATAGGGGAGGAGAGGAGAGGGGAAGAGGTGTGGCTGGTTGTGAGATCATGTTGAAGTTGGTGGGAGTGTTGGAGGATGGAGGCAGAGGCTGGTGGGACGGAAGGTGAGTTTGAGGGTCCCTGTCCTTGATCTGCCTGGGAGGAGGTGGGTTGAGGACAGACATACGAGAAATAGGGGAGATACGGGTGTGGGATTCATCAACGACTGTATGGCGAAATCCACGGTTATTAAAAGAAGATGACATTTTTGGATGTCCTGGCTTTGAATGACTCATCCTGGAAAGAGATGCCACAGAGATGCAAGAATTGTGAGAATTGAATGGTGTCCTTACAAGGGACAGGATGAGAAGAGGTTGTTGCACTCCCAGTTAGACTGAGAGTTGTGATTAAATAGGCTCTAATCTCCATAAAACATCAGCACATCTCACATGTTCCTGGCCTGGTTCCAAGGCAGGTACTGAGGGAGGGGTGTGGGTGTGACAGCCTTTATGGGGATTCTGAGGGTAGGAGTCCCAGGTACAGGGCAGACCAGCCCATACAGTATATTCATACAGGCAGTGATTGCACCACAGAGGTATAATCCAGTTAGCTATGAGAGTCAGTTTGGTTTGGGGCAGACATCAGTGGATTAGTTTGTCCCCCAAGGTGGAGAGAGGTCAAAGAAAGGGTGCAAGGGGTCAGAAGCAGTCCTCCAGATAAATTTAAAGGCTGGTTGGAAGCCGGGTGAATGTTGGCAGCAGTCTTACTCAGTCAGGTACAAGGACTTGCGACAGGAAACAAATAAACAAGGTTGATAATGACAGACACTGAAAAGCAAGATGAGATTTGACAGCCCAGCCATAATGGGAAATCCTTAAACTTGGTCACACATGCAGGTGCTCTTAAAGATTGTCCATTTGCTCTTCCCAATATTTAAACTGATGAAGGTGAGAAGCCCATCGTCTCTGATAATTTAGTGACTAAAATTAAAGGACAATTACAGAAGATTGTAAAGTATAGCATTTTTAAAAATCGGCTAACGACAGTGTGGACCCAGAAGGGCAGGGAGCGGAGACACAGCACTGCTCCATGGGATCCTTCCATCTGGTCTAATGTCATCGGCTCCATATAGCCTTTAAGCAGCCTGTTAAAGGAATCAAAAGCACTTTTTTAAAAAATCCTGCAACCATGGTGTCTGTGCCCAAGATGGGAGTGCCTGTGTGCGTACCATGAGGCATTGCATGCTCCAGGACAGCAATGGACCAAGAAGAAGTTCGAACACCCCCTGTTGAGAAGGAGAAGCAAAGCCTACACCAGTGGTTCTCAATCTTTTTCTTTCCACTCACATCCCACTTCAAATAATCCCTATGCCATCGGTGCTCTGTGATTAGTAAGGGTTTGCTTAAAGTGGGATGTGGGTGGGAACAAAACATTTGAAAACCACTGTTTTAATCACCCCTCATTGACTCGTTATGTGCACTGTTTCATAACTGCAAAGGAAATGGGCCAACAACAATTTTTTCTCAAGCAAAATATTTCAGTCACAATTGGGTCTAGAGCAGTGATTCTCAACCTTCCACTCCCACTCACATCCCACTTTAAGTAATCCCTTACTGATCACAGAGGGCATAGGGATTACTCAAGGTGAGTGGTACAGATTAGTGGCCCTGGCAGCGGATCAGCAATGGGCTCAGCAGTTGAAGGACACACACAGGCTGTGGACGGTAAGCAACTTGGGGGTCGAAGAACTCCCACAGGCAACGGTCGACCAGAGACCAGCTCATGGGAACCAGGATTCCAGAGGGCACTGAGGGCTGGAAGGGCTCCTGAATGTTTCCGGACCATGCAAGATGCTTGGCTCTGGAACTCAGGTTGCCCACAAGACTTGCAGGATCCCTGGAGGTGAATCCATGGACTGTGAAAGGAATCCATTTTACTTTTGCTGACTGTAAGGGGTGCTGGGCAATGCTCATGGCAACTCTTCATCTGCCTTGAGGCAGACAAAAGGAAATTACATGTAATATTACATTTTCTGTATTGTTGTACGACAATAAAATGAATTTTGAATTTGATTCTTAAATGTTTTATGGGATGGTTTTTATTTCCATGGTGTGACAGAGTATATAGATATGTTTTCGGGAGATAAATTGGGAAAGGTTTGTTAGAGTAAGTCACATACAAATACTTTAAGACAGATCTTATTTAAAATACTGGAGCTCTGCTAATGCTAGACATGTCGGGGCCTCACAGCTTTTGCAAAAGCTTTGAAGAGTGCTCAAGAGGCTTCACTAATGGATTGTTGTTTACAAAAGGCAACAGATGAGAGCTTACCAGAGCTCTTTCTATCTGGAAGAGATCTTGTTGTTCTAAGAGGGTCATGTGGGTTTGCAAGCAGAGAGAGTCAAACAGGCTTTCCCTCACAGCAGCTGGGACTGGAACAGGACAAGCTGGGATGCTTATGGGAAGTCCCATTTTGGAAAACAAATGTGAGTGCTTGGTTCAGCCTGGTCAAAGCCCTTATGGGTTAGCATACAACCTTTTGGAAGGAATAATCAAAACAAGACATACGTAGTAAATGGGAGGGCATTGAGGAATGCAGTGGAACAGAATGGGACCACAATGGGAGCACCGAGTGCAGTCGACCACCCCTGCAGATTCACAGGTGAAATGTTGGTTCACTTGGAAGGATTGTTTGGGTCCACAAATGGTGGTGAGGGAGGAGGTGAGGGTGCAAGTGAAGCATCTCTTATGGTCACAGGGGTAGGTACAAAGGGGACGATTGGTGAGGAGGGAGGTGTGGACAAGTGAGTCATGGAGGGAGTGGACCCTGTAAAAGGCAGAGAGGGGAATGAATACGTGTCTAGTGGTGGGATCACGTGGAGGTGGATGTGGAGGCTGGTGGGGTGGTAGGTGAGGACAAGGGGAATCCTGTCCTTGTTGTGCATAGTGGCGTAGGGGGCCAGGGTAGATGTGCAGGTAATGGAGGATATGCAGGTGAGGACCGAGTTGATGGTGGTAGAAGGAAAGCCACATTGTTTGAAGAAGGAGGACATCTCTGAAGATCTGGCATAAAAGTCCTCATCCTGGGTGTAGATGTGATGGAGACAGAGGAATTGAGAGAATGGAATCCTTCCAGGGGACAGGGTGGGAAGAGGTGTAGTCGAGGTAGCTGTGAGAGTTGGTGGGTTTGTAGAAGATGTCTGCCAAGAGATGGTCTCCTGAGATGGAGAGAGAGAGATTGAGGAAAGGAAGATGTTGATGGAGATGGCAATCATGAGAGGTTTCAGACTCTAGGGGAGTGGAGGGCCCCAGAAAATAAGGGACCATCCCCCATCTGAGAAGGAGAAACAGAGGAGATGACCCATGGGATGGTGACCACGGCTGCCGGCCAGTGAGGGGGCTCTGTGGATGAAAGACGTGCGGCGGGGCTGCTGGTGACTCAAGGTGAGAAACCCATGGAAGCTGTGGGCTGCTGTCAGGAGATTCGCATCGGGCTGGAGTCTAGCTCAAAACTGGCTGGAGGGGTACCAGGTATTGGAACTGGAATGCGAGGGGTGCCAAAGCCGCTGAAGGGTTCCTGACCATGTTGGATGTTCGGATCTGGAGCTCGGGTCGCCAATGGTTTGGACCAGACTCTGTGTGGCTGCAGGGGCTGGTAAAGCACTGGAGGCAAATCTACGTACATTTGGTGACTCTGGGGGAGGGGTGGTGGTGGTGGAGGGGAACTAACTTTTGCTTCTCTCTCTCTCTCTAACTGCAAGAGGTGCTCCAGGCAATTCTTCCAATGGCAAATCTGTCCGCCTTACAGCAGGCAACAGCAATTTCATGTAATAATGACACTATTTTATCAATAAACTAATATACATTAGTACCATCAGGAAAGATGGTGGAGGGGCCACAAGACCTGCCCCACCAGGTTCAGGAACAGCTGCTACCCCTCCCTCCACCATCAGATTCTTCAACGACAAACTCAATCATTTGAGGACTCTCATTTTTGCACTTTATTGATTATTTTCTCTCTCTGTATTGTAGTTTGTTTACATTCGTTATCTGCTTACATTTCTTTATTTGATTACATGTATGCACTGTGTAGAGTTTTCTTTCCACCACCAATAAGTGGCAATTCTGTCTCGCCTGCAGGAAAAAGAATCTCAGGGTTGTATGTAATGTGTCATGTATGTGCTCTGACACCCCCCCGATAGCCTGAACATGCCTGGGATTGTCTGATCTCGGAAGCTGAGCAGGCTCGGGCCTGGTTAGTACTTGGTGGGGAGACAGCCCAGGGACACCAGGTGCTGTAGGTGTCTGTGAGGGGCACTGGACAAAGTGGCGACGCTTTGTCTGCCTGACAGTAGACAAAAGTCAGAGAATTTCAGCTATATTACATTCTAAATGTAGTATTATGTGACAATAATGGAATCTTTATCTTTAATAAATAAAATGAACAATATACAGATGCACCGAAATTATTGCTTACTATGACCATACAACTACAGTATGGAAACAGGCCATCTCGGCCCCTCTAGTCCCCACCGATTTAAGTGATCTCCTCTAGTCCCACCTACCCACTCCCTGTCCATAACCCTCCAACCCCCTCACATGGTACTAATGTATATTAGTTTATTGATAAAATAGTGCCATCCAACCTTCTCTTAAATGACAAAATTGACCCTGCTGCAACCATCTCTTCCAGAAGGTCATTCACTTGGCCACCACTCTGAGTGAAGAAATTTCCCCTCATGTTACTTCTAAACTTTTGCCCCCTAACCCTTAACCTATGACCCCTTGTTCCAATCTCACCTCCCCTCAAGGGGAGGAGCCTATTCACATCTACTCTATCAATCCCCCTCATAATTTTAAATACCTCTATCAAATCCCCCCTCAACCTTCTACGCTCTAATGAATAAAGACCAAGTCGACTCGATCTTTCTTTGTATTCTAGACACTGCAATCCAGGCAACATTTTAATAAATCTTCTCTGCACCCTCTCTACCTTATTGATACCTTCCTATAATATAGGGACCAGAACTGCACACAGTATTCCAAATTTGGTCTCACCAATGCCTTGAAAAGTCTCAACATCACCTCCCAGCTCCTATATTATATGATTTGATTTATAAAGGCCAGCAAACTAAAAGTCTTCTTCACCACCCTATCAACATGAGAATCCACTTTTAAAGAACAATGAACCATTATTCCAAGATCTCTCTGTTCCTCTGCATTCCTCAACGCCCTCCCCTTCCATACTACATATTAATTTAACACTGTGGACGCGATCGATAACCACAAACAGACAGGAAGCTAGCGATTCAAGGGTTTAATATCCAGAAACATTGGGCAACATGCTGCTGGCCCGGATCTAAGGAGGGAGGAGACTTGGGCCACCAGCCTTTACTGGGGATCGACAAGGTGGGAGGCGGGCCAGCCTGAAGTGAGGTCACACCCGCACCACAATATGTCAAGACAGAGATAAAACATTTAAAAAATACAAATGCGGCCCTGCAGGTTTTGGTGGTTCTGGGGATGACCAGGACAGGTACGGGGAGATCCATGAACCTGAGAGCTGTTGGTTCAACCCGTTGACTGAACCTTGCGGTGCCGGAAAGCAGGTTTCCTGAAGGTAGCAGAGGGAAAAGTTGTGCCCAGGGGTGATGGTCCTTGAGATGTTCCCCGCCTTCCTGAGGCGCCGTCTCACATTGCGGACTGGAGTTCGGTGCCCGTAATGGAAGTGAATCTTCCCCGATTAAGGCATCTGCCTGCAGACGGTGGGGGGAGAGGGGGGCTGCTTTCCCCTTGACGTCCCAAAAGACGGTCACTCATTCAAACTTTTTCAACTCTGTTAGAGGTGCAAAGGTAGGCGTGAAAGAGGTGCAAGGAAGAGCGTTCCTTTATTACACACAGCTGAACCACCTCCATCTGCCCTGACGGAACACACAAGATAATGAGACTTGACTCAAAGGTTCAAAGTTTGCCTTGGTTCCGCTGAGGGGGCCGTGATAAAGATTTACGCGCTGATAGCGGCTGTGTGGTTTGCTAATGAAAAATGCATCGTGGACCAGAATAACGGAACACCCAGTTGCCCCCTACAAGGTTGGTGAAGGGAGCAAGACAGACTTCTATTTAAAAACCAGACCACTGGTGTCCGATTTAGAGTTTCCCTTTAAAGACCTGTACGAGTGCCAAACGCACATGACAGATACAATCTCACGCCTTAACGCTGCGCAAAGATCCTTTGCAAGGTAAAAGGAGATTGGCCCGATCCTGGAGGATTTGGTGTCCAACCACCTCTCCAAATACAATGTGAGAGTTGCCGCTTTAACATGGGGCGGCTTTACATACAGCGACTTGCTTTTATTGATTGGTTGATAACATTCTAAGTGGGCTGTTACTTAGATTGGGCATTTGATTGGTCCCTGCTCAGGTGGGCGAGGTCCCCGGGAAGCGCTTGGGTGCGTGATTGGCCGCCCCGAGTTATCCCTTTGAGCCTTGTGGTTGGGAATGGGCAGCGCGTCCCCGCATCTGGCCGGCGATTAGGTTAGAAGGACGATGGAAGGCGGGGCTGTCAGTGAAAGGCGCTCTCCGGTTGGTCGCGGATGGCGCAGATTGACAGGCTCGAGCTTTACCTTGGCTACATTGTGTGTTTCAGGAAAAAGTAACAATCTGGTGGCGGAGCCGCAAGTGGGAGCGGAGCGCAGAGGGCAAAGGGAAGGAGTCGTATTCGGGTGAGATCCGTAGCTGGCGCCCAGTTCGGGGAGAGGAAGAAGAGGTGGAAGGGAGGAAAAGGTAAACGGTCACCGCGGTTCGTAGGAGGGAGATGGAGAGTTTACGTGGGCTTCGAAGGCTGTTTTACCCCCCTCTCTCACTGTAAGGAGAGGGGAGAAAAGATTCGCCCGGCGCCAAGGAACCTAGCACCTAGCGAGATCACATTGGAAGGAAACATTTGGAATGTCTCGAAAAGTTTCCACCTGAACCGGCTGCTAATCCCTCTGTGGGGCCCTCGGTGATCCGAGCGCAAACAGGGACAGCTCCAGACGCTTTGATCAGAAGCAATTTATTGAGGAAGAGGGCGCAAAGTGAACGGGGAAAAGCACGTGAAGGTTGTAGCAAATGTTAAGATTCTGTTTTTTTTTTCCTCTCACCACCCCCCCCCCCCCCCCTTCCCATAGATTTGCTTTCGAGACGGCACTTCGGATGTCGGCGCACATTTCACTCGAAGTCCAAATCCAGCCAGTTATGTTTGAGAGAAGTCAGGTGTGGCCGTGTTTAACCTTGCCGGCAGTGGAAGAATTAGGGCTGTAAAAGCTCGGAGGCAGAGTTCGAGGCCAGGCGTCAGGGGCCGGCTGTGGATCCTTGTTTCAACTGGGTGTTATGGCTCCCCGCTGGCAAGAAGTCTGCTTCTGCCTTGTGGGGCTCGTGGGGGTCGGTCTCTGCGCGTCCAAGGCGATGGTTTGCCAGGTGATCACGGTGCCCATGTGCAAAGGCATCGGCTACAACCACACTTACATGCCGAATCAGTTCAACCACGATAACCAGGACGAGGCGGGACTGGAGGTTCACCAGTTCTGGCCTCTGGTGGAGATCCAATGCTCGCCGGACCTCCGCTTCTTCCTGTGCAGCGTTTACACGCCGATCTGCTTGGCGGACTACATGAAACCCCTGCCACCGTGCAGATCGGTCTGCGAAAGAGCCAAGTCCGGCTGCTCTCCTCTGATGAGGCAGTACGGCTTCGCGTGGCCGGAGCGGATGAACTGCGACCAACTCCCGGTGCTCGGCGACCAGGACCACCTGTGCATGGATTACAACCGGTCCGAGGCGACCACGGCGTCACCCCCGCTCCGTAAGCCCTCCGCGGCCCCGAAGAAGAACTCGCTAACCTCTTGGTCCCATCCAGGGCGCCAGGCCGACTGCTCGGGGAAATGCCATTGCAAGGATCCCTTGGTCCCCATCTCCAAGGAGAGCCACCCGCTCTACAACAAAGTGAGGACCGGCCGCCTGCTCAACTGCGCCTTCCCCTGTTACCAGCCTTACTTTAACCAGGACGAGAGGACTTTTGCGACGCTGTGGATCGGCCTATGGTCCGTCTTGTGTTTCATTTCCACGCTCACGACCGTCTCCACCTTCTTGATCGACATGGAGAGGTTCAAGTACCCGGAGCGGCCGATCATCTTCCTGTCCGCCTGCTACCTCTTCGTGTCGGTGGGTTACATCGTGCGGCTGGCGGCCGGCCACGCTAGGGTGGCGTGCGACCAGGACTACCAGCACATCCACTACGAGACCACGGGCCCGGCATTGTGCACCGTGGTCTTCCTGCTCATCTACTTCTTCGGCATGGCCAGCTCCATCTGGTGGGTCATCCTGTCTCTGACTTGGTTCCTGGCCGCGGGCATGAAGTGGGGCAACGAGGCCATCGCGGGCTACTCCCAGTACTTCCACATGGCCGCTTGGCTCCTCCCCACCGTCAAGTCCATCGCCGCCCTGGCCCTCAGCTCCGTGGACGGCGACCCGGTGGCCGGCATCTGCTACGTGGGCAACCAGAACTTGGACAACCTGCGGGGCTTCGTGCTGGCGCCGCTGGTGGTCTACCTGTTCACCGGCACCACCTTCCTGCTAGCCGGCTTCGTCTCCCTGTTCCGGATACGGAGCGTGATCAAGCAAGGGGGCACCAAGACGGACAAGCTGGAGAAGCTGATGATCCGCATCGGCATCTTCACCGTGCTCTACACGGTGCCAGCCACCGTCGTGGTCGCCTGCTTCATCTACGAGCAGCACTCCAGGGAGAGCTGGGAGGCGGCGCTCAGCTGCCCATGCCCTGGCCTCCCCGACTCCTCCCCACGGCCCGAGTACGCCGTCTTCATGCTGAAGTACTTCATGTGCCTGGCCGTCGGCATCACGTCGGGCGTCTGGATCTGGTCGGGGAAGACTTTGGAGTCGTGGCGGCGCTTCACCGGCCGCTGCTGCCGCGGGAGGAAGCTGGCCGGGGCGGCGATGTACAGTCAAGCCAGCGCATCGCTAGCGAACAGGACGTCGGCAGCCTACCGCAAGCAACTGGCGCTGACGCACGCCTGAATCTCGGAGCAAAGGGGTCACATGCATGCATGTACGGTAAACAAACTGCCCGATATAATGTCTCTGTGTGTATGAACGCATGCATGTGTGTATACATATGCAAGTGTATATATACATGTATGTGTACATATATAAAGTTGTGTATATGTACATATGCATATAAATGTGTATACATTTGTATGAGCATGTATAACATGTACGTGTATAATATATATATATATATAATATATATACACACATGCACACCAAGGTACACCTACCTGAGGTGATGTTTATCCAGTGAGTCTTTTTACACTGTCGACGTGTGGCCTGTGTTGTATTTGACGAGTTTATAAACTGCCCACTTCAGAGCCCTATCCGACAGTATCTCGGAATCTCTTTCCCTCTCTCCCCCTCCCCCCCCCCCCCCCCCCACTTCTTTCCTGGCACGGTTGCATTTCAGTTGGGCCGACTCAACTTGTTGCACCAGCAAGAGTTCAACGGGAAATTGTGCAGTTGCTGGGAAATTGTCGAGCAATGCACAGCAGTGCTGGAGAAACCCAGCAGGTGACTGCGTCTGTAGGAAGTAAAGGGTGACCAGCATTTCGGGCCTGAGCCCTTCGTCAAAGAGCAGGTGAGCACCTGAATAAAGAGGTGGGGGAGGGAAAGGAAAGGGCAGGTTACCTCTACCTGCCTAGGGACGTTGCCTGCTGAGATTCGCCAGCACAATTGTGAATTCCTCCCCCCCCCCAAAAGAAGCTTATTTGCCCCTCCCGCCTTTGCAGCACGCCACAGTCAGAGTTTGGCAAGTTCCTTCTCAGCGGGCTTGGATAAAAGAGGACCCCCCCCCCCCTCCTCTCCTGGGGCTATTAATAAAAACTGAGTGCGACGTGAAAGCACGCAGTTCCCACCGGAGTTTAGCCTTTGAGTAGCATATTACATGAAACGACAGGGTCCCCCAGCCCCTTCTCCCTTTGGGTGAGTGGCTTTTCTGTCCTAATGCTGGTGGAGGGTCTCTCAAGCAGGGGGCCCCTCCCACTGCCACCTGGTCCAGAGACCCTGTTCAGAAAAGATAAGCAGGAGAATTTAAAGGGGGGGGCGGAGGTGCGACCTCTCCCCAACCCCATCAGAGGCCAGGTCTCTGGTCTCACAGGCAGGATGGCTGGCCATTAAAGCCATTTCAGGAGCGCCAATGACAAACAAACTGGAGGGACTCTGAGAAACGGACCATCCACGTCTCCAATTTGGACCCTTTGTCCATGCTGCCTGGAGAAAGGGTCCCAAACAGAAATACAGTTTTAGTTCTCTCCATGGATTCTGCCTCACCTGCTGAGACTTCCACTGTCATTGTTTGCTCCAGATTCCAGAGTCTGCGTTTTATCATCTGGGTGACTCATTTTAAAACAAAAAGTGGACCAGGGTTGGCGGTCAGATGGGTGTGGCTCAGGTTCGTGAGGGTGCCTGGTGCCCCGAACCGAAATGAAACAGGTGAAATTGTCAACCTCTACTAACAAGGGAGCAAATTCCGCAAGCACCCCCCTCCCTCCCCCAACTCACCCCAGACCCAGCCACTTACCAGACAGAGGGACACTCGGCCCCAGTATCAAGGAAAGAATTAAAAACTCACACAGCTGAATTGCCAGCCAGACGCAAGAGCAGGAAGGAGGGTGGGGTTTTTTATTGCTACAGCTGCTTTTATCAGGGAGGTTTTTGCTTTGTATTGGCCACCCCATTATCTCATGAAGAAGTGAGCATTAAAGAAACAAGGAATGATCAAATGCTCAGCGTGTCATAACAACTGTGTCCTGTCAGGGCTCTTCCTGTGATTCATGATGTCCAGGATTTATCTGTCTGTCTTTTGTTGAGCATTAATACTAAACCATGTTGACGGGCTCACTTAAATCTATTGTTCCTTCGATTTGCATTGGTTGCTTGTGAGTTGAACAAGTCCATTTGGCCAGGCTCCGGGGATGTTGCCAACTTCCCCCAGCTCTCTTGCATCTTTTACTGCAATGTATTTCCCACCACAAATGCTGATGCAGTTTGCTAAATTGAAAGTTTGGTCGATCGCTAAAAGTTTTCTTGCAACTGTATGCGCCTTCCAACTTTCTTGAATGGTGGTCCATGGACCACTGCCATATGTGGTTCGTATGTGGTTCAGGTGGTCTGTGAGTTAAGAAAGTTTGTTAAACAGACCCGTGAGGGAGGTCACCTCGTTGATTTAATTATTCTGATTTAAAACACAGAAAAAAAGAGTCACAGCATTAAAATTGGCCCTTCAGTCCATCGGGTCTGTGCTAACCAGCACTGATACTACACACATTTTTTAAGGTTATCCTTGCACATGACCAACCACCCTCCCCCCACCTCCCAGTTTGCCCCTCACCTACATATTAGCTGAAATTTACAGCCACCCAATTAACCTTCCGAGCGATGCATCTTTGGGAGGAAACCTGAGCACACTCGCGGGAAACCAATGGGGTGGGGAGGGGATGTGGTCATAGGGAGAATGTGCAAATTTCACACAGCAGCAGAGGTCAGGATTGAACCCAGGTCGAGTAGCTATGCCACTGTTTTTGGGAGAACGCTTGGAAGGACCAGACAGTCAATGTGCTGGGGACTTAGTGTGGGAAGTTTGCAATTGCAGGGCAAGTCTGCAGACTTGTCTCCTGCATGAGGTGTGAACACAGGCAATTCATTTTTTCCAACAATTTAACTATGAAAACATCACATTAATAGAGTACTCATTTCTGCGATTGCTTAGAAAAATTTTTATATTACAATGACAGCAGGGAAACAGGCCATCATGGCCCTTCTTGTCCGTGCCGAAACACACACTCTCCTAGTCCCACTGACCCGCACTCTGCCCATAACCCTCCACACCTTTTACATCCATATACCTATCCAAATTTTTCTTGAAAGATGGTAATTGTAGCTGCTTCCACCGGAAGCTCATTCCACACAGACCCCACCCGCTGAGTAATGTATTGCATGTAAACTTTTTCTTCCCCCAACTCTCAGCTCGCGTCCTCTTGTTTCAGTCTCCCCTCTCCTCAATGGAAAAAGTCTACCCTCATCTATTCCCTCTCAGGATTTTAAAGTATCAAATCCCCCTCACCTCACGCTCCAAGGAATAAAGACCTAATTTGTTTAACCTTTCTCTATAACTTAGGAGCTGAAACCCAGGTATCATTCTGGTGAATCTTCACTGTACTATCTCTATTTTGTTCACATCCTTTGGTGACCAGAACTGAATAGAATATTCCAAATTTGGCCTCACCAATGCCTTGTACAATTTTAACATGACCTCCCAACTCTTATACCAGTGGTTCTCAACCCTTTTTCTTCCCACTGACATCCTACTTGAAGTAATGTGGGTGGGGAGGGAAGATTGGGAATCACTGCTCTGGACCCAATTGTTACTGAAATATTTTGCTTGTCATTGCTCCATTTCCTTTGGAGTTCTGAAACCGTGCACAGAACGAGTCAATGATGGATGATTAAAACAGTGGATTTCAAACTTTTTCTTCCCACCCACATTCCATCTTAAGCAACCCCTTACTAATCACAGAGCACTGATAGCATAGGGATTACTTAACATGGTATGAGTGGAAAGAAA
This sequence comes from Narcine bancroftii, assembly GCF_036971445.1. Classification (NCBI taxonomy): domain Eukaryota; kingdom Metazoa; phylum Chordata; class Chondrichthyes; order Torpediniformes; family Narcinidae; genus Narcine; species Narcine bancroftii. The sequence goes on from NC_091472.1 coordinate 212,241,045, forward strand.
AAGGTTGAGAACCACTGCTCTACACCCATCTGTTCAATTTGTTTTCTTCAACATTACAGTAGCCCCTCCCTCAAACACCTCCTCCAGCAGCTCCTTCCATACACCCACGGTCCTCTGTGTAAAACATCGCCCCCTCAGGTTTCCTGTTTAATCTCACCTTAACCTCTGGTTACCAATTCCCCTACTCTGGGCAAAAAGACCCTGCGTTCACCCAATCTATTCCTCTCACACATGGGCAGGAAAGGTTCAGACAAATCGGGACCAGCCCAGGATGCCGACTTGGGCAGGCAGGGGCGTCCATGTAAAAGTAGAGGGAATGGGACAATTTGCAGCTCGATGGTCCTGGATTAGTGACCAGTTTGGCAGCTTGATGAGTGAAACAGGAAGTTTGGCGAGTGAGGTAAATGACCACGAAGGGGTGGTGTGTGGGGTTCAGCATGATCCTCGGTAGTGGTGGGCAACCTTATGCCCCTGTCCACACTCAGCAATATGGTCTCCAACAGCCTGCTAAACCCCAGCACTGCCTTCTCATGCCAACTTTCCAACACCCTCCTCCCAAGAGCAATTTTCTGTCAACGAGGTAACCACGCGCGCGGTCAATGGTCGTGCGATTTTCCATTCAAATCTACATCATTGGTCAACGGGCTGCTTGCTTCTCCGTCAGAGTTTTGTGAAGGTAAAGTGTCCAAAACACACTTTGCAACAAGTTTTGTCCTGGGTGTAGTCACAGAGTCGTAGAAAGATATTCTAGGAAAACAAGTCCTAAGTCCTCACCAATCATCAAAACCTATATCTACATTAATCTCACCTATTGATGGCACAGAACATAGAACAGGTTCACACCTGTGCCAAATATGAAGATAAATACAATTAAAAATTGGTAGATATCCAGCCTCACCTTCATAGTTTCCCTACACAGGAACCAGCTTCTCCCCACCCCCACCCACTAGACCCTACTGCTCACACCGACACATCCAGGACAATTTACAACAGCCAATTTACCTACCAAACCACATCTTTGGGATGAGGGAAGGAACTAAGGGATAACTGGACGAACAGAGGGAGTTTGGGTTCCAAATCCATATACCATATTTGCCGGCATATAAGACATTAAAAATGTCATCCGAAAACCAGGGGTTGTTTGATATGCCAAGAATAAATTCCGAACCTTAACGGCAAATCTCAGTGCTCCCCCGCATATAAAATCCGAACCTTAACAGCGAATCTCAGTGCTCAGATTACTTAAGGTGGTGTGTGAGTTCAAAGGGAAGGTTGAGAATCACTGCTCTTGGCCCAATTGTTACTGAAATATTTGGCTTGAGAAAAATTGTCCTTGGCCTATTTCCTTTGGAGTTATGAAACGGTGCACATAACGAATCAATGAGGGACGATTTAAACAATGGTTTTCAAACTTTTTCTTCCCACCCACATCCCACCTTAAGGAATCTCATATAATCACAGAGCACTGAGTGCTGAGATTTATGGTTAAGGTTTGGATTTTATACGCAGGGGAGCGTGGAGATTTGTGGTTAAGGGAATACTGAAAGTGGTATGTGAGTGAAAAGAGAAAGGTTGAGAACCACTGGTTTACTGGGTTTTTTAAATATTGTGATAACATCTCTCCTCCGGTCAGCGGTACGTGCCAGACCTGGGGTCATCTCGTATGGCGAGTAGAGTCCAAAACCACATTGAAAGTGGAAATGCTGGATGTCATCTTTTACGAGTCGTCTTATACCCCAGCATATATGGTACCTCTCAAGTTTGCCACGCAGGTTGATGGGGTAGTGAAGAAGGCTTGTCATCTGTTGGCCTTCATTGGTCGGGGGTCTGAGTTCAGGGACCATGAGGTAATGTTGCAGCCCTAGTAAAACTCTGGTTAGACCATACTTTTAGTATCGTTTTCAGTTCTGATCGCCTCATCACAGGAAGGATATGAAGGCTCTGGAGAAGTTGCAGAGGGGACTTACCAGGATATTGCCTGGATTGAAGAACGCATCTATGAGGCCAGGGGTTTTTGTTCTCTTTGGAACGAGGAATGATGAGAGGTTCCATGTAGGAAAACTCCACCCAGACAGCACATGAGATCAGGGTTGGAACAGAGAACAGTACAGCTCGATGGACCAGCTGGCCTACTCCTGCTCCTTTTTCTTATGATGCATGTCCCTGTATTCCCTGCAAATCGATGAATCCATCTGGAAGCCTCTGCACCGTTATTATCATATCTGCTTCCACCACGGCTCCTGGCAGTCCATCCCAGGCACCCACCACTCGCTGATTTAAAAAATTCCTGCCTCCCACATCTCCTTTAAATTTTCCTACTCTCACCTCCTCTGATATGTGTCATTTTTCTGCCCTTGTTAAAAAGATGTAACTGTCTATCCTATCTTCGTGTTTCCCCACCTTGATGAAGGGATCAAGCCCAAAACGATGGGGATGTATCTTTACCTTTGCTACATAAAGGGTCTGTTTGACCTGCTGAGTTTCTCTGGCATTTGTGTGTTTTTTCGTCTATCCTACCTGTGTCTTTCATAATTTTATAAAACTTCTCCCAGGTCTCCCCTCAGCCTGCAACGCTCCAGAGAAAGCAACCCCAGTTTGTCCCACCTCTCCCTATAACTCGAATCCAGCTACATCCTTTCTGCATCCTTTCCAAAGCATGTAATGAAGTGACCAGAATTTAACACAGTATTCTAAGTTCATCAAGGTTTTAGACCAGTGGGTCTCAACCTTTTTCTTTCCACTCGCATCCCACTTTAAGTAATCCCTGTGCCATCAGTGCTCTGTGATTAGTGAGGGATTGCTTAAGGTGGGATGTGGGAAGTTTGAAAACCACTGTTTTAATTGTCCCTCATTGACTCGTTCTGTGCATGGTTTCAGAACTCCAAAGGATCATTTTTCTGAAGCCAAATATTTCAGTAACAATTAGGTCTAGAGCAGTGATTCTCAACCTCCCCTTCCCACTCACATCCCACCTTAAGCAATCCCTTACTAATCACAGAGCACTAATGGCATAGGGATTACTTAAAGTGGGATGTGAGTGGGAAGAGAAAGGTTTTAGAGGATTGACTCGGTCTCTCATGTTGAGCGGCAGCAGATCTTCCAGTGGTGCCATTGTGTCACAATGTTTAAGTGTTTATTGACCAATGTTCCCACTTTGTCACAACATATTGATGTCTGTGTAGTGTATACAATAATCGCAGCTTCCAAGTGGAAAAACGCATTAAAACCAACTATGCTGTACAAAGCTTCCTTGGCAAAGCTTCAAGGAAAGGCACGAGCGAACAACTATGACCTCTTAAAACAATAATTGGAGAAATGGCTTCTCAGCCACTTGAGGTCATTAAACATTTCAGTGGTGCTGAACTCAAAGAACAGCCTCAATCTTTCTCAATGGCATGTCAGGCACAAGGGTTGAAATGGCCTGCTAGTGGTTCGTTATGTTTTTCTCTTGGGATGTTCTGTAGAGACAGGAAACCAAGGCCCCACCTTCACAGTCTGGAGGACTCTGTGGGCAAATCTCGGCCTAAAGTGCCCTGCTGCTCTGTGTGGTATCTTGCTGTGCACTGCACAACCGCTTGGTTTCCCACATTGCACCAGAACATGCACCTACGAGGTATTTCATTGGCTGCCTGATTGGGGGGGTGGGAGTTTACACCTGCTCCTGTTACAGCTGCTCCTGTTTCCTTCCACGTTCTGGGCATATACTGAAGCTTAGTGGTGAAAGGATTCAAAGGGAAGATGATGGGCATCTGTGAGAGAGAAGGAGAGGGCAAACGGGAGTACCCTGCTAGGATCTGGCTAGACTTGATGGGTTGAATGGCCTCATTTGTAATCATTAATCGGGATACAACTTTCCATTTTCATCTGGTGTGTTGATTCTTTGCGACCCAGATGGCAGTCCTGGATTTATGAACTGGGACCATTCTGTACTTGAGGGAGTCAACACACTGAAACGCCAGAGGAAGTCGACCAGTCTTTTCAACATCCATAGGAGACAAAGATATATTGCCAATGTTTCGGACCTGAGCCTTTCTCCAAGGGAAAATCAGAAAAGTCAGAAGCAGGATATATCAGAAAGTCTCAGAATTCAAACAACGGGGGAAGAATAGGGACTAGGTAGCATTTATCATGTCTGTGCAAACGGAGAGAGGGAATGGAGAGACGATGTTGAGGGGGGTGGTGGGATAGCCAGAGAAGTCGACATTAATGGCATCTAGCTGGAGGGTGCCCAATAGGAAGATGAGGTGTTGTCCCTCCAATTGGCAGGTGGTCTCAATCTGGCCATGCACGAGACCATGGATGGACATGTCGGCAAGAGAATGGGAGGGGGGGATTAAAATGGGGAGATCCACTTTATTGCAGCGGACAAAGCTGAGATACACCACAAAGTGATCTCTCAGTCTGTGCCCATCTCTCCGATGTAGAAGAGACCACAGCAAGAGCACCAGATGCAGTCGACGGCCCCTGCAGATTCACAAGTGAAGTGTTGCTTCAGTTGGAAGAACTGTTTGGGGCCCTGAATGGAGGTGAGGGAGAAGGTGGGGGCACAAGTGAACCATCTCCTGCAGTCACAGGGGTAGGTCCCAAGGGGATAAGGAGGAGTGGACAAGGGAGTCATGGAGGGAGCAGTCCCTGTGGAAGGAGGAGAGGGGAATATGAGTAGTGGTGAGATCTCAAAGTAGGTGGTGGAAGTGATGGAGGAGGATGTGTGGATGCGGAGGCTGGTGGGGTGGTGGGTGAAGACAAGAGGAATCCTGTCCCTGTTGTGGATAGGGGCAGAGGGGGCCAGGGCAATGGGAGGATATGTGGGTGAGGGCTGAGTGGATGGTGGTTGAGGGAAAGCCATGTTGTTTGAAGAAGGAGGACATCTCTGAAGATCTGGCATAGAAGTCCTCATCCTGGGTGTAGACATGATGGAGGTGGAGGAATTGAGAGAATAGAATGGAATCCTTACATGGGGACAGGGTGGGAAGAGGTGTAGTCGAGGAAGCTGTGGGAGTTGGTGAGTTTGTAGAAAATGCCTGTCGAGAGCTTGTCTCCCGAGATGGAGACAGATCGAGGAATGGGAGAGCATTGCTGGAGATGGACCAAGTGAGTGTGTGGTCGGGGTGGAAGTTGGCAGCAAAGTGGATGAGCTCATCATGGGTGCATGAAGCAGCATCGAAGTACTTGAGGGAGAATCAGGACAAAACATGTTCAAAGGGGGACGGAAATAGTCAATGCAAAAGATTAATAACAACCTTATTTTATGAGGCCTGTGACCGAACTTGTCCATTTACATTACACTGGGAGAGAGGGTTAGAGTTAGCACTTGAATTGATTTTGTGAACTGAGATACAGTGAAAGCTTTGTTTTACGTACAGGTTAACCTATGCATAACACAGCAGATAGAACAAAATAAAGACAAAGGAGCTGTGTATAATGTTAAAAAGTGCTGTTAAACAGTGCAAGGGGCATCTTTGATCAATGAAAGTCGTTCAAGGGCCTGATGACAGCAGGAAGTACCCTTCAACTCTGTAGTTTCCATGCTCATGTTCCCAATGGACAGGGGAAGAGAGAGTAAGGGCCAGTTGGGAACTCTCCAAATCAGCAGGAAGTGAGAGAGGATCAACAGAGAGAAGGTTGGTTTGTGTGACGGTCCGAGCTCCCCTCACAAGTCTCTGCAGTTCTTTGCGGCCTTGGGTGAGCGGTTATCTTGGTGCCTCTGGGCAGGGTGTGATGCACCTGTAGACCCAGGCACAGGAGCTGAGTGACACTTGATAGGAGAGGCTTGGAGGGCATCAGTCTCGGCAGAGTTGAAACTCTTAGTGAAAGGCCCAGCCCAGCCTGCGACCAATTGCCAGCTAGCTGCAGAACACAGATCATTTGCTGAAATATCACTAATGGAACTAGAAAAGCTCAACTCCAAGAAATATTTCTCAAGTTTCAATCGCTGACTTTACCAGCAGGGAAACAGCCCCTTCAACCCATTAACTCTGGCCCAAGTCTCAACACCTCCTTTCACTAATTCCACCCCCCCCTACATTCTCTCCCACCCCCCAGAACCGTTCACCCACTCTATTGAGGGTGATTTACAGCAGCCAATTAAATGCCAACTCTGCATGCCTCTGAGGAACCCGGGGGGGGGGGGGGGGGGGAATGGGGAGAACTTGCAAGCTCCACACAGACAGCGCCCAAGGTTGAACTTGGCTCCGAGGCAGCAGCTCCAACTGTGACCCTCCGGTCCATTAAGCAGCTCGGTTCACCTCTTTCCTCGAGGAGACCCATCAGTTTTAAAGTGGGCTAATGCTTGAGGCACAAAAGAATGTGGAGAACGCCTTGGACCTCGTTAACTGAGGGTGGCACCAGCGATCGGGACCAGGATTTGAATCCCGCGCTGTCTGCAAGGAGTTTGTCCGCTCTCCCCATGATTGTGTGGTTTTCCCCGGGGGGGGGGGGGTGTTTCCTCCTACCTTTCCAAACGTATCGGACATTATAGGGTAATTGGGCTCGTGGGCCGGAAGGGCCTGTCACTGAGCTGCACATCTAAATTTAAAATTTAAATTTAAAAAGAGATTTATCAACATTGCGGGCTTTGGTGAAACTACACCTGGGATATTACGGATGGGTCTGAACCCCCACCCCCCCCCCCCCCACCCACCCCGTGTCAGGAAGGATATGTTTTCAATAGAGGGAGGGTAGAGAAGATTCACCAATGCTATATGTCAAGGCACATGTTTTCTCTGGTGGGGGAATCTGGGGGCCAGAGGACAAAATACAAAAAAGTCCTTTAGAACAGAGGTGAGGAGGAATTGTTTTACCCGGGGAGGGAGTGAATCTATGGAATTTGTTGCTGCATACGGCTGTGGAGGCCAGTCTTTGGGTAGATTTAAGAGAGAGGAAGTTCTTGATTAGAAGGAAGGGTTATCGGGAGAAGGAGGTTGAGAAAAGATACAGGGTCCTCCTGTTAAGTTTGAGTTAAACCTGTAGGTTTGTACAGAGAAGTGGGAGAGAAAGCCAGCTGTGGGTGAATGGTGGGGCAAGGCATTGCACCATCCTGCTTCTGTGTTACCGTCCATTGCCCGCACCCCTCACACTCTCAAATGAGTGTGTTTCTGACCCACCCTCCCCACCCCAGTCTGTGAAGTCATTTTAATCCGGCAGGTCCGTGCCCCTCCAAATACACCCATGTGAATTCTGCTGTCACTGCAGTTCGCCTTGACGCTGAGGGGAAACCCTTGGCAATTGGGTCAGCATTCTCTGCACCCTGTTTTTGATGGAAACCTCCTCCTCCTTGACTCTTGTGTGCTTGCCCACCCTGGGCTTGGTCTCCGCACTTCCGCTTTGCCATCTCGCGCTGAGAGAGGCGGGTGACCCAGAAGCCTCCTGTCATTGGTGCGGGCTCGAGTTGTGAGCCAGTCGGCCACGTTTTTCACCTCTGGAGGCAGGCACCCATGGGGTCCTAGTTCATCTGCCTGAAGACTTCAGTACCCAATCTGGGGCACGAGTGACGTCCCATACGGTCAGTTGTGCCGTGCTTTAGAGTGGACGTTAATTCAATGTCAGTGTCCCCTCTCTGACCCATCTCAAAGCATAGGTCATATTTACCATCACCTCACACCATCCCCCCCACCCCCCCCCCCCAAAACATGCCAATGGATCTGGTGAAAAGTCACAAAAAACACAATGCTGGAGAAACTCAGCAGGTCAAACAGTGTAGCAACAATATAGGCACACAGCCAACGTCTCGGGCTTTCGCCCTCCCTCAAGGCATGAGCAAAAGGCGCCCCATTCAACCAACATCTTTTGGCGCCACCTCGCACCCACAAAAGCAAGATGCCTTCCGCATTTTTACCAGGAGTCCGATCGCTTCAGTACATGATCGGAGCAGTCGCCGCACCCGTTCCTCGGCTCAGTGGTGCTGGATTTTGAACGGCAGGCTGTTTCAAAGCGATGGAACTGCAATATTTTCCCAGATATTTCCATGTTGCGATTTCTAAAATGCTGCTCCATCTTTTAAAGGCCTCCAAAGAGACAGCAAATTGGGCAGCAGGATGGCAGGATGGTTTACATTTGAGATGTTTAATTAATATTTGGAGTCTATGGCACAAAAAAAACATCTTTGGGAATAGTGTAAATTGTTTTTCCCTCCCCCCCCCACCCCAAATAATGAATGTAAATAATTCTAAGTATTTCTAGCTGAATACGGGTTTGATGCAAGTTTATTTATGCCTGAATGATTTCTCAGCTTGATACTCAAACCAGCAATTTGTACATAGTTGACGAACATATCTCAGCTCCTTACGCCGGGGTCTAAGTTAAAGTTTGGCTTTGGCTGTCACACCCCATCATCACCATTTTTATATAGTTTAAAACTTTGTATGTATTATATTTTGCAAAAGTCTTGAGATTTTATAAAAAAGAGAAATTAAAAGTAGGTATTTATGAAAAGCATTTCTGTCTTCTATTTTTTGGTTCTTGTTTGTTTTAGGGGAAAATAAAGTTGGAATTAATGAACGATCGATCAATATTTCAGTCTTTTTTTTTTGTCCTTTCTCTTTACCCCCTGTCACTGTGAAGGAGATAACAGTATGAGAATGTTTGGCCCATTTACCCATCCAGATCATCACCGTCCCTGAACACCCTCGAGTCCTGGAATGCCCCCCATTCCCGCCCCCATCCTTCCCCTGCGAATTGGAGGCAAAGGTTAGGATCCACTGACATCAAGGCTGAACAGGCCTGGGGGTTTGAGTCTGATCTCGGAAACTGGCGCTGGACAAAATGGCTGCCTGCCTGCCTGACGGTGGATGAAGAATTTCAAGTACGTTGCATTCTATTACGCGGCAATAATGGAATCTTTACCTTCATCCATTGCTATGCCGCAGTTAATTCATCAGGCAGTTAGGCCCTGATTGCTCCATTTTGAAGTTAAAAGGTAGTGGGTTCAGTTCACCGACAGCTCAAAATAGCACAGGGTGGGATTTATTTGCACTAGAGCTTTGAATATTTATCTATTTTTGTGCATTTGTTGTCTTTTTAATTCAATTAGTGTTGTTTTGTAAGTTTTTTTAAACCAAGTACCTATTTAGCTGCAGCACGGAAGTATTTCAATGCATCTGCACACTGTATATGACAATAAACTCATTGTCATTTACACAGTACATGGTGGAGCCCTGGAGAGTGTTGTAGGAGAGAGCGACGGATCCAGGTGCATAGTTCCCTGATGGTGTAGAAGTTGTTTGGCACTCCATATATAAATCAAAGCATAGAATATAGGAGTTGGGAAGTGATGTTGAGACTGTTCAAGGCCAAGTTTGGTATACTGTGTGCAGTTTTGTTCCCCAAATTATAGGAAGGATACCAATAAGGTAGAGAGAGAGCAGAGAAGATTTACTAAAATGTTGCCTGGATTGAAATATCTAGAATATGGAGAAAGATTGAGTCATCTGGGTCTTTATTCATTGGAGCGTAGAAGGTTGAGGTGGGATTTGATAGAGGTATTTAAAATTATGAGGGGGATAGATGGAGTAGATGTGAATAGGCTCTTCCCCTTGAGGCAGGGGAGATTGGAACGAGGGGTTGTAAATTTAGGGTTAGGGGGCAAATAGTTTAGAAGTAACATGAGGGGGGGCTTCTTCACTCAGAAAGTGGTGGCTGAGTGGAAGAGGTGGTTGCAGCAGGGTCAATTCTGTAATTTAAGAGAAGGTTGGATAAGTGCATGGATGTGAGGGGGTTGGAGGGTTATGGATAGGTGGGACTAGAGGAGATCACTTAAGTTGGTGTGGCCAAGAGAGGCCAACCAAGATGGCCTGTTTTAATCGTCCCTGATTCGTTCTGTGCACGGTTTTAGAACTCCAAAAGAAATGGGCCAATAACAAGCAAAAGATTTCAGAAACAATTGGGTCTAGAGCAATGATTCTCAACCTTCCCTTCCCACTCTTTTCCCACTTTAAGCAGTCCCTCACTAATCACAGAGCATCGATGGTAGAGGGATGACTTAAAGTGGGACGTGAGGGAAAAGAAGGTTGAGAACCACTGGTCTAAACTTTTGCTCTCAACTCTCAGCTCATGTCCTTTCGTTTGGATCTTCCCCTTTCTTAAAGGAAAAAGCTCTCTCCACGTCCACTCTGTCTAACCCCTAATAGTTTTAAACACCTCAATCAAATCCCCTCTCAACCTTCTATGTTCCAAAGAATAAAGCCCTAACTTATTTAACCTTTCCCAATACCTTAGACCTTGTTACCCTGGCAACATCTCCGCAGTCTCTCTCCAAATTGTTGATGACCAAAACTGCGCACAATCTTGTCTTCAGTGGGTGGAACAATGAGTACACAAGTTGGGACATCATGATGCAGCTGTACAAAGCATTGGCGAGACCACACACAGAGTCGGAGAGGCAACTCGCACCTGGGCCCCAGGAACTCGCACAGGAACCAGGTTCTAGGATACAAGAGGGCACTGGGGGTAGAAAGGGCTCCCGAAGGACCTTGGGCGCTGGAGGCTTCCTGATCGTGTCGGATGTTTGGATCCGGAGCTCGGGCAACTTAAGGGTCGAACGTGAGTCTGTAAGGCCTGCAGGAACGCCGGAGGTGAAGCCATGGGGCACTGGGCAAGACTAATGGTGACTCTTCGTCACGCAATAATGGTTTGAAAATGTAACCTATTTGTCTGCCGTATGGCAATGAAAGGAACCTTGAGGAGTATTGCATGCAGGTCTGGACGTCCAGCTATAGGAATGACGACACTGAGTTGGAAAGGAAAGATTCACCAGGATGTTGCTGGGACAATGTCCACTAGCTCAGGATGGAGGAGTAAGCTTTCCCTGGTGGTGGGTCAAAAGGTGAACGCTCGCAGTCTTTTTCTATAGTGTGAACTATAGAGAGCAGAGGTTTAAAATGAGAAGAAATGGAGTCTTGGAGGGCCAATTTTTACACTCAGAGGCCTTTCCATATCTGGAACGGGCTGCAACGTTCAAAATTCGTTTGGGCAGATCTATGGACAAAGGATTTCAAAGAATATGGAATGTCCAGACGTGCAGTTTTTATTAAATGGAAAGACAATTCCACTTACACATAAACAATGGTTAAGCAATATTATGTCTTGTTTAAGTTTAGGAAAAAATTAGATATGCCATTAAAGAGTCAAATGATAACTTCCCAAAAGACGTGGGGCCCATTTATGGACAATTATCAATCCGGGTTGTTCCGAAGCTTTGGTGCTGTGTTATCCATCTCCAGGTTGCCATCACTTGATCCCTACGTGTCAGCTTTTAACCTTGCTTTGTGATAGGTGTTGCACCATCAATAACCATCCAAAGACTAGAAGCTCCCTAAACAGAAGGCACGTTTCACGTAGCTGGCCTGAGACCCGAGCTTGTCCTGGGGGGAGGGGTTATGGCATTGCCGCTTGATGCACCAGCAATTACTCAAAGACAGGCTGACAGGCTTTTATTCACTAAAGAACCTGCTGCTTGACTGCCCTGCAGTGGGGGAAGGTGGGGGTGGAGGCTGTGGAGCAGTCAGCTTCCTACTACTGTGGGAGGGGCTACAGGTGCAGCCGGCCAATGGGTGGGCCCAACCAGACAAACACGTACAACAGTGGTTTACCACACCACCTTTATTAGGGGAGGGGCCACGGAAACAACCAGCAAGGGGTGGGCCAGCCATGCACGGACAAACAGTATTAACAGGGGTCCCAAAAACGCTGTTTTTTTTTCTTCTCTTGAATTTTACAATATATAACTACTGTTCAATTGTGCATAATGTCAACATCAATAAAGTATTTAAAAAATAAAGGATTTGGACCAAATGCAGGCAAATGGGACCTGTTGGATGGCAGCGACAAGTTAAGCTGAAGGTCCTGTTCCGTGCTGTGTGACTGAGATTCTACGTTTGCACTGTTGTGATCAGTGCGGATCAGATGGCAGATTTATTGTCAGAAATACATCACATACAGCTGCGAGATTCCTTTTTCCTGTGGCAAATTTACCGCTCAAAGAAAAACTGTACACAGCGTAAACATGTAAACAAGAACTGTAAATGGATAATGAATGTAAACAAACTAACTGTGCAACACAGAGAGAACAAAAAGAAAATCAATAAAGTGCGCAAGTAAAAGTCCTTAAATGAGTCTCTGAGTTTGTCGTTGAGGAGTCTGATGGTGGAGGGGTAGCAGCTGTTCCTGATGGTGTGAGTCTTGTGGCACCTGCACCCCTTTCCTGATGGGAGCAGCGAGAACAGAGCATGTGCTGGGCAATGTGGGTCTTTGATGATCGCTGCTGCTCTCTGACGGCAGCCTTCCCTGTAGATGTGCTCGATAGTGGGGAGGGTTTTGCCTGTGATGTCCTGGGCTGCGTCCACTACCTTTTGGAAGGCTTCATGCTGAGGGGTATTGGTGTCCCCGCACCAGACCGTGACGCAGCCGGTCAGCGCACTTTCCAACGCACCCCTGGAGAAATTTGCAGGGTTTCTGGGATCATACCAGACCTCTGCAAACTCCTGGGGAAGGGGAGGAAGCAGTTCTGAGAAGCTTGATGGAGTTGCTGTTTACTCAGGTGGATGAAGAAGAACAGGGTGTGGGGGAGAGGGGGTGTTGGGCAGGAAGGAAGAAGGAAGAAGGAGGAGCTTGGAGAGAGTTATAACCATAACCATATAACCTGTTACAGCGCGGAAACAGGTCATGTCGGCCCTTCGAGTCCGCACCGGTTCACTAGAACAACTCCACTAGCTCGAACCTCCCGCTCTCCGCCCATAACCCTCCAACCCCCTCACCTCCACGTACACATCCAACCTTCTCTTAAATGACAGAAGGGACCCTGCCGCAATTATCTCATTCGGAAGATCATTCCATTCTGCCACCTCTCTCTGAGTGAAAAAATATCCTCTAATATTTCTCCTAAAGTTTTGCCCCCTTACCCTTAACTCATGCCCTCTTGTTCCAACCTCCCCTGCCCTCAGGGGAAAGAGTCTGTTGATGTCTAGTCTATATATTCCTTTCATAATTTTAAATACCTCTATCAAATCCCCTCTCAGCCATCTATGTTCCAATGAATAAAGTCCCAGTATCCTTAATCTTTCTTTGTACTCTAGATGCTGTAAGCCAGGCAACATCCTTGTAACTCTTCTCTGCACCCTCTCCACCATATCTATATCCTTTCTATAATTAGGAGACCAGAACTGAGCACAGTACTCCAAACCTGGCCTCACCAATGCCTTAAACAGCCGCACCATCACTTCCCAGCTCCTATACTCTATACTATGATTTATGAAGGCCAGCATACCATATGCCTTCTTAACCACCCTGTCTACATGGGAATCCATCTTAAGGTAACTCTGTACCATAACCCCCAGGTCTCTTTGCTCCTCTGCGTGCCTCAATGCCCTCCCCTTAACTGTATATGTCCTATTTTGATTATTTTTACCGAAATGCAGCACCTCACACTTGTCTACATTGAATTCCATCTGCCATCTTTCAGCGCACTCTTCCAAACAAACCAAATCCTTCTGTAATCCAAGAAAACCTTCCTCACTATCCACCACTCCTTCTATTTTCATATCATCTGCATATTTGTTTTCCCAGTTAACCACCCTCTCCTCCAAATCATTAATATAAAAGATAAACAACAAGGGACCCACACCGATCCCTGAGGCACCCCGCTCATCACAGGCTTTCAACCTGACAGACAGATGTCCACAATGACTCTCTGCTGTCTATCTTCCAGCCATCTCTGAACCTATCTCACTGTCAGAGTGATGGGGTTAATTGGTCAAGGGCCAATAAAAAGGGGAGTAAGGCAAAGGAGCAGCCAATGAGGAGTGGTCCAGTGAGTGAGTGGCCCGGTGAAGGAGTGGGGCTTCGAGGCTTTTGCTTGAGGGGCTTCAATGAGCAGAGGCTGAGGATGAACATATCGGGACTCAGGTAACATATAATATATATCTTTTTCTCTTTTAAGGTGAGGAGATAGTGTGTGAGAGCAGTTTGCTGTTCTCAGGGTCAGATGTGGGCGGTACTGGGGTCTTCTAGCCTCCCAGACATCCACATCTGCACTAGGTGGGCTGAGCTGCAGTGCTCAGGGACAGTATGAGGGAACTGGAGCTGCAGCTCGATGACCTCGCTCTGGTCAGGGAGAGTGAGGCCATCATAGATAGGAGTTACAGCCAGGTGGTCTCACCAGGGCCACAGGAAGAGAGTCAGTAGGTTACTGTTAGGAGGGGAAGAGGGAAGAGTCAGGTTCAAGAGAGAGCAACTGAGTCTGTAGACCTCAACAATCGGTACTCCTCCTCGAGTATTGTTGGGGAGGGGGGGACAATCAGGCTGGGGAAGGCAGTGGTGGGTGTATCTCTGGCACAAGGTCAGCCTCTGTAGCCCAGAAGGGTAGGGAAAGGAAGAGGAGGGCAATAGTTATAGGGGATTCGATGGTCAGGAGGACAGATCAGGGATAAGGGAAACCAGATGGTGGTTTGCCTCCCTGGTGCCAGGGATGTAATTATGCATACCCAAGACATCCTAAAAGGGGAGGGTAATGAACCAGAGGTCGTGGTACATGTTGGTACCAACGACATAGGGAGGAAGGAGGAAGTGTTACTAAAAAATGAATATAGGGAGTTAGGTAGGGAGCTGAGAAGAAGGACCGCAAAGGGGGTTAATCTCTGGATTACTTCCTGTGCCACGCGACAGTGAGGGCAGGAATAGTATAAAGTGGAGGATGAATTGGTGGCTAAAGGGGTGGAGTAAGGGGCAGGGATTCTGGTTCTTGGATCACTGGGACCTATTCTTCGGGAAGTGGGACCTGTACCGAACGAACGAGTTGCATCTGAATCCCAGAGGGACCAGGATCCTGGCAGTGGAGTTTGCTAGGGCTACTAAGGCGGCTTTAAACTAGTATGGTTGGGGGAACGGGTTCATGTGAGGGAGGATGGCAGAGAGAGGTTTTGTCAGCAAAGAGAAAAGGGTAGTAGACAAAATTTGGGGGTGGAACGACAGTTGATCGAGGAGGAAAGGGACTGGTGCTATGATGGGGGAGGGATGATGGTAATGAATAATAGTCTGGACAGTAGAGAGGGGGATAGGCAGAAGGTAAGATGTGGGAGGTCTCTGAAGAGCATTTACTTCAATGTAAGGAGTGTTGTAAGGAAGGTGGACGAGCTGAGGGTGTGGATAGACACTTGGCAGTATGAAGTGGTGGCGATTAGTGAGACGCGGTTGCAGGAGGGTTGTGACTGGCAGCTAAATATTCAGGGATTCCGCTGCTTTAGGTGTGATAGAATTGGAGGGGTCGGGGGGGGTGTGTGGCATTACTTGTCAGGAAAAATATTACAGCTGTGCTGAGGCATGATAGATTGGAGGGCTCGTCAAGGGAGGTGGTATGGGTGCAATTAAAAATATATAAAAGGTGAGCTAACAATTATAGGGGTGTATTATAGACCACCTAGTGGGGAGCGAGAACTGGAGGAGCAAGTGTGTAAGGAAATAGCTGAGATGTGCAATAAGCACAGAGTTGTGTTAGTTGGGGATTTTAATTTTCCTAATATAGATTAGGAAACACAATCTGTGAAGGGGCTGGATGGCTTAGAGTTTGTAAAAGGTGTGCAGGATAGCTTTTTGCAGCAATACATTGAGGTACCCACTAGAGAAGGGGCAGTGTTGGATCTACCGTTGGGGAATGAGATAAGGCAGGTGACTGAGGTGTGCGTGTTGGGGAGCACTTCAGATCCAGTGATCATCGCACCATTAGTTTCAGCATAATTATGGAAAGGGATAGGTCTGGTCTGATGATGAAGATCTTTGAGTGGGGGGAAAGCCAGATTTGATGAAATGAGAAGGGATTTGCAGGGAAGGAGGTGGAGGAGAATTAGAGGGCATTTAAAGGTGAGAATTTGAGGGTGCAGAATCTTTATGTTCCTGTTAGGATAAAAGGCAGGGCCAAATGTTCAAGAGAGCTGTGGTTTTCAAGAGAGATTAGAGGCCTATATTAAATACAGGAAGCAAGGTATGGACAAGATGCTTGAAAGATACATAGATTGTAGGAAGAAGCTTAAGAAAGAAATTAGGAAAGTGAAAAGAAGGTATGAGGTGGATATAGTGAACAGGGTGAAAGTAAATCCGAAGGGTTTTTACAAATATGTGAATAACAAAAGGAGAGTGAAGGATAGAACTGGTCCACTGGAGAATCGGAGTGGACGAATATGTGAAGAGCCAAATGAGATGGGGATGAATTGGTGGCTATTGAATGAATCCTTCTTGTCAGTATTCATTAGGGAAAGGGATATGAAATTGTGTAAGATAATTGAGGCAAAAGGGGTGATTATGGAAAACATAGGGATTAGGAAAGAGGGGTGTTGGAACTTCTCAGGCATATAAAGGTGTATAAGTCTCCGGGTCCCGACAGGATTTTCCCCAGGACCTTGAGGGAAGTCAGGGAGGAAATAGTGGAGGCTCTGACAGTAATTTTTCAACAGTCACTGAAGGAAGGTGTGGTGCCGTGGGATTGGCGGGTTGCAAATGTGGTTCCTCTGTTTAAAAAGGGCTTCAGATGTAGGCCCAGCAATTATTGGCCAGTAAGTTTGACATCGGTGGTGGGTAAACTAATGGAAAGTATTCTTAGGGATAATATGTATAAGTATCTAGAGGGGCAGGGATTGATTAGGGGCACCCAACATGGGTTTGTGAGGGGAAGGACATGTTTGACAAATCTTGTTGAACTTTTTGAGGAGGTGACTAGGAAGGTTGATGAAGGTAGAGCAGTGGATGTAATCTATATGGATTTCAGTGAGGTCTTCAGTAAGATTCCGCATGGAAGGTTGGTGAGGAAGGTTCAGTCACTAGGGATTAATGTTGAGGTAGTCAGATGGGTTCAATGGTGGCTAGAAGATAGGCATCAGAGAGTCATGGTGGATAAATGTCTGTCGGGATGGAGGCCATGACGAGCGGTGTGCCTCAGGGATCGGTGTTGGGTCCCTTGTTCATCATTTACATTAATGATTTGGATGATGGAGTGGTAAATTGGGTGAGTAAATATGCAGACGATACAAAAATAGGGGGAGTTGTGGATAGTGAGGATGGTTTTCGGGGACTACAGGAAGGATTTGGATGGCTTACAAGAGTGGGCTGAAAGGTGGCGGATGGAATTTAATGGAGATAAGTGTGAAGTGCTTCATTTTTGGAAGAATAATCAAAACAGGACATATCAGTGAAGGGGAGGGCGTTGTGGAATGCAGAGGAACAGAGAGATCTTGGAATAACAGTTCATCGTTCTTTGAAAGTGGATTCTCATGTAGATAGGGTGGTGAAGAATGCTTTTGGTATGCTGGCCTTTATAAATCATAGCATAGAATATAGGAGCTGGAAGGTGATGTTGAGGCCAAGTTTGGAGTATTGTGTGCAGTTCTAGTCCCCAAATTATAGGAAGGATATCAATGAGATAGAGAAGGTGCAGAGAAGATTTACTAAAATGTTGCCTGGATTGCAGTATCTAGAATACGGAGAAAGATTGAGTAGACTGGGTCTTTATTCATTGGACCATAGAAGGTTGAGGGGTGATTTGATAGAGGTATTTAAAATTATGAGGGGGGTAGATAGAGTAGATGTGAATAGGCTCTTCCCCTTGAGGCAGGGGAGATTGGAACGAGGGGTCATAAGTTAAGGGATAGGGGTCAAAAGTTTAGAAGTAAAATGAGAGGGAGCTTCTTCACTCAGAGAATGGTGGCTGAGTGGAATGACCTTCTGGAACAGGTGGTTGCAGCAGGGTCAATTCTATCATTTAAGAGAAGGTTGGATGAGTGCATGGATGTGAGGGGGTTGGAGGGTTATGGGCAGGGAGTGGGTAGGTGGAACTAGTGGAGTTTCACATAAATCGGTGCAGATTAGAAGGGCCGAGATGGCTTGTTTCTGTATCGTAATAGTTATATTATATAACCATTTACGGAGCAGAAACAGGCCATGTCGGCCTTTCGAGTCTGCACCGGTTCACTAGAACAACTCCACTAGCTTGAACCTCCCGCTCTCCGCCCATAACCCTCCAACCCCCTCACCTCCATGTACACATCCAACCTTCTCTTAAATGACAGAAGGGACCCTGCCTCAATTATCTCATTCGGATGATCATTCCATTCTGCCACCTCTCTCTGAGTGAAAAAATATCCTCTAATATTTCTCCTAAAGTTTTGCCCCCTTACCCTTAACTCATGCCCTCTTGTTCCAACCTCCCCTGCCCTCAAGGGAAAGAGTCTGTTTATGTCTAGTCTATATATTCCTTTCATAATTTTAAATACCTCTATCAAATCCCCTCTCAGCCATCTATGTTCCAATGAATAAAGTCCCAGTATCCTTAATCTTTCTCTGTACTCTAGATGCTGTAAGCCAGGCAACATCCTCGTAACTCTTCTCCACACCCTCTCCACCTTATCTATATCCTTTCTATAATTTGGAGACCAGAACTGAGCACAGTACTCCAAACCTGGCCTCACCAATGCCTTAAACAGGTGCAGCATCACCTCCCAGCTCCTATACTCTATACTATGATTTATGAAGACCAACATACCATATATCTTCTTAACCACCCTGTCTACATGGGAATCCACATTCAGTGAACTCTGTGCCATAATCCCCAGGTCCCTTTGCTCCTCTACATGCCTTAATGCCCTCCCCTTAACTGTATATGTCCTATTTTGATTATTTTTACCGAAATGCAGCACCTCACACTTGTCTGCATTGAATTCCATCTGCCATCTTTCAGCCCACTCTTCAAAACAAACCAAATCCTTCTGTAATCCAAGAAAATCTACCTCACTATCCAGCACTTCCCCCATTTTCATATCATCCGCATATTTGCTTACCCATTTAACCACACCCTCCTCTAAATCATTAATATAAATTATAAACAAGGGACCCACCACCGATCCCTGAGGCACCCTGCTTGTCACAGGTTTCCAACCTGACATACAGTTGTCCACCATGATTCTCTCCTATCTATCTCCCAGCCACTTCTGAACCCATGTCACAATCTCTCTACTAATTCCTAGTGACTGAACCTTCCTTATTAACTTCCATGCAGAACCTTATCAAAAGCCTTACTAAAATCCAAATAGATCACATCCACCACTCTACTTTCATCCTCCTTTTCTGTCACTTCCTCAAAAAACTCAACAAGGTTCGTCAAACATGATTTTCCTTTTACAAACCCATGCTGGGTGCCCCTAATCATTCCCTGCCTATCCATATATGCGTATATACTATCTCGAAGAATACCCTCCATAACCTTCCCCACTACCGAAATCAAACTTACTGGCCGATAATTACTTTGCCTACACCTACTGCCTTTTTTGAACAACAGAACTACATTTTCAACCCTCCAATCATGTGCTACCACCCCCTCCTCCAGTGATCTTTGAAAAATCACTGTCAGTGCTCCTACTATTTGTTCTCTGGCCTCCCTTAAAGTCATGGGAAAAATCCCATCAGGACCAAGAAACTTATCCACCTTAATTAACCCTAGAAGCTCCAAAACCCTCGCTTTACTAAATCCTATCCTCTCCATACCTAAGCCCTTTGCCACTCTTATCTCGTATAGCCCAATGTCCCTTTCCCTCGTGAATATGGACGAGAAAAAATTGTTCAATATTTCTCCCATCTCATACTGTTCCTGACATAGTTCACCGGTCCCATCATCCAGTGGGCATATTCTATCCATAACCCTCCTTTTACTGTTCAAATATCTGTAAAAACGCTTAGGATTCACCTTCGGCTTATTAGCTATGGACACCTCATACCTTCTTTTTGCCTTTCTAATTTCCCTCAATGTTCTTCCTGCAATCTAAGTAATGACCATACATCTCCTCAATCCTTGTTTTTTTTTATATTTGGTATAGGCCACCCTCTTGTCCTGAACCAACTTCTTAATTTCACCAGAAAACCACACTCCCTTGAACCTTTAGTCTTCCCTTTCTGCTGGACTGGAGCATAAAGATCCTGTATTCTCAAGATCTCACCCCTAAATGTCCCCCAAATTTCCTCTACATCCTTTCCGGCAAAAAGATCAGCCCACACAACTCTCTGCAAATCCATTCTCATTTCTCCAAATCTGGCCTTCCCCCCCTCGAAGACTTTCAACCTCGGACCCGACCTATCCCTTTCCATCATTAAGCTAAAGCTAATGGACCCATAATCAATGAATCCGAAGTTCTCTCCAACACTTACCTCTGTCACCTGCCCCAATGCATTCCCAAACAACAGATCTAACACCGCTCCCCCTCTAGTTGGTGTCTCAACATATTGCTGCAAAAAGCAATCCTGAACACATTGCATAAATACTAAGCCATCCTGCCCTTTTACTGACTGCATTTCCCAATCTATGTTTGGAAAATTGAAATCCCCAACCAACACCATCCTATTTCAACTGCACATCTCACCTATTTCCTTGCACATTTGCTCTTCTAGTTCCATTTCCCCATTTGGAGGCCTATAATATACCCCCATAATAGTAACCTCACCCTTCTTATTTTTAAGCTCTACCCTGCCTCCCTTGACGAGCCCTCCAGTCTATCTTGCCTCAGCACTGCTGTAATATCCTCCCTGACAAGTATGCCACACCTCCCCCTCTTACTCCACCAACTCTGTCATATCTAAAGCAGCGAAATCCTGGAACATTCAACTGCCAGTCACAACCTTCCTCCAACCATGTCTCGCTAATGGCCACAACATCATAATGCCACATATTAATCCACACCTTTAGCTCATCCAACTTCCTTACAACATTCCTCACATTAAAATAAATACATCTCAGGGATCTCCTACATCTTACCTTCTGCATATCCTCCTCTCTACCATTCTCACAATTGTCACTACAACATCTTTTTACTACTTCCTGCTGTTCCTCCCTCAAATTATTTAAATATGTCTCTTTCCTTAGCCTACGAACCCTCTCCCTGCTGTCTTGTCTAACTTGAAACCCTGACCCCAACCATACTAGTTTAAACCCCCCCCCCCCGACAGCCCTAATAAATGCCCCCGCCAAGAGACTGGTCCCTCTGGGATTTAGATGTAACTCATCATTACGGTATAGGTCCCATCTTCCTCAAAAAAGGTCCCAGTGGTCCAAGAACTTGAAACCCTGTCTCTTACTCCATCCCTTTAGCCATGTGTTTAACCTCCACCTAATTCTATTTCTGCCCTCACTGTCACATGGCACAGGAAGCAATCCAGAGATTACCCCCTTAGTGGTCCTTCTTTTAAGCTCCCTACCCAACTCCCTATACTCATTCTGCAGGACCATTTCCTCCTTCCTTCCAACATCATTGGTACCAACATGTACCACAACCTCAGGTTCCTTACCCTCCCTTTTAGGATGTCCTGAACACACATAGTCACATCCTGGACCCTGGCACCAGGGAGGCAAACCACCATCACATTTTCCTTATCGTGTCCACAAAAACCTCCTAAACATTGAATCCCCTATGACTATCGCCCTTTTCCTTTTATCTCTACCTTTCTGGGTCACAGAGGTTAACACCACACCTCTGCCCACCATAGTCTGACTATCCCCCTCCTCAGTACTCAAGGTGGAGTACCGATTTCTGAAGATTTCAGACTCGGGTGCTTGCACATGAACCTGAACCCTCCCTTTCCTCCTCCTCATGGTAACCCATTGCCCCTCCTCCCGTGGCCCCTGTGCAACCACCTGTCTGTAGCTCTTGTCTATGATAGCCTCACTCTCCCTAACCAGAATAAGGACATCAAGCTGCAGCTCAAGTTCCTTGACCCAGTCCTTCAGGCCACACTCCTTGTCCATGATGGGCTCACTCTCCCTAACCAGAGAGAGGTCATTGAGCTGCAACTCAAGTTCCCTGACTCGGTCCTTCAGGCCACACTCCTTGTCCATGATGGGCTCACTCTCCCTAACCAGAGAGAGGTCATTGAGCTGCAACTCAAGTTCCCTGACTCGGTCCTTCAGGCCACACTCCTTGTCCGTGATGGCCTCACTCTCCCTAACCAGAGAGAGGTCACTGAGCTTCAGCTCAAGTTCCTTGACCCGGTCCCTTAGACGCTGCAGCTCAGCCCACTTTGTGCACATGTGGACGTCTGGAAGACGAGAAGATTCCATGACTTCCCACATGTGACACAGAGCAGAAAACTGCCCTCGCACTCATCCTTCCTCCTTCTCACACCTTACAAAGTAAAAAAATTAAAATATATATTAAATTAACTGTGACTCTCTTATCTTTACTCCAGCACGTTCATCCTCAGCCTCTGCTCGTCCTCACCCTCTGCTCATCCTCAGCTTCTGCTCATCTTCAGCCTCAAGGACCCACTCCTTCACTGTGCCATGCTTTCACTGGGCCATTCCTCGCTGGCCTCTCCCCTATACTTACCAAGTAATTGGTCCCTTGACCAATTAATCCCCTCACTCTCTCCAAGCTCCTCTTCCTCCAGATCATTGCCGGAACTCCAGTCACTGCCTCCTCCGACTCACAGCCCGAACAAAGTAGGTTATATATTGGGTCGATTGATATATTGCAACTTGTGGGATTTTGCTACGTTCTGATTGCCTGTGGCAGTGACTCTTGACAATAAAAATAAATGACATAATAACATATATAAATGCTTTGGATTATGGAATAGAGGGCCTTGTTGCTAAATTTGCAGAAGATATCAAACTAGGTAATAGGGCAGGTGGAGGTGAGGACACAGAAAGGGTGCAGGGAGACTTGGATAGATTGGAGATTGGGCAAAGGGGTGACAGATGAAATGCAATGTTGGGAAGTGGACGGTCACACACTTTGGTCGAAGGAATAGACGGGAAGTCACTTATTTAGATGG
This sequence comes from Narcine bancroftii, assembly GCF_036971445.1. Taxonomy (NCBI): domain Eukaryota; kingdom Metazoa; phylum Chordata; class Chondrichthyes; order Torpediniformes; family Narcinidae; genus Narcine; species Narcine bancroftii. The sequence continues at coordinate 212,263,836 of NC_091472.1, forward strand.
GGAGAAAATTCAAAATGCCAAGGTGCAAGGGGACTTGTGCAGGATACCTGAAAGGTTAACCCTCAGGTTGAGTCGGTGGTGAAGAAGGTGAATGCAATGTTACTATTCAATTCCAACAGGATAGCATACACGAGCAATGATGCAAAGTTGAGACTCAATAGGTGAGACCTCACCTGGAGAACAGTGTACAGTTTTGGGCACCTTATTTGAGAAAAAGCCGTACTGGTGTTGGAGAGGGTTCAGAGAAGATTTACGAGAATGATACCTGGAATGAAAGGGTTAGCACATGAGGAACGTTTGTCGGCTCTTGGACTGTACTCGTCAGAGTTCAGAATGATGAGAGACACCTCATGGGGACAATTTGAATGCTGAAAGGCCTGGACAGAGTAGATGTGGTAAGGTTGTCTCCCATGTTAGGGGAGGCCAGGACAAAAGGGCACAACTTCAGGATAAAAGGGTGTCAATTTAAAACAGAGATGCGGAAATTCTTTAGTCAGAGGGTTGTGAGCCCATGGAACTTGTGGCCACGGGTGGCCATGGAAGTGAACCCATTGAGTGTATTTCAGGGCATCAAGGATTACAGGGAAAAATCCGCAGAGTGACGCTGAGTGGGAAGATGGATCAGCTCATGATGAGAATGGTGAGGTGGACTTGATGGGCCTACTTCTGCTCCTTTATCTTGTGGGCTTGTGAAACTGGTCAGAGCTGCAAATAACTGTACACCCACTGTAGTTCGCACTAAGGGACTAGAGAAAAAGATGATTTAGATGCACCTTTTACAAGGGAAGCTCTGGGCACTTTAGAAGCTAACAAGTCCCTGGGAGAGGATGGGTTTCCACCTGAGTTCTATAGGCAATTTAAAGATTTGTTGATGTCTCGGTTGATGGATCTGTTAGACCAGGCTGTGGAAATACAAACCCTCCCAGAAACTTTCTCAACTGCTATAATTACAGGTTTTGGTCAGAGAGCTTTATGAGCACTCAATCAAAATTTTATCTTCAAAGTTTTCCCATCTAAATATTTGTGGTATCCAACCTTAAAAAAAGCAAATTACACTTGGCCTTCTTTATCTTCAGGCATTCCAACAATTTTAAGATTATTCCTTTACTATAATTTTCCAAGATATCAACGTTCTCCAACAATTTTTCATTCATAGGAACCAAAGCAGTAACAGAGTCCTCATTAATGTTTGTTCTTTCTGCAATGCATTGGACATCTTCACGGTCTTCCTGAAGTCTTTCCTCTAATTTATCAACCCTTCATGAAACATTATTTATTGATTTAGTTAGATCAATTTTAACTTGTTGTATTTCTCCAGTTAAAAATTAAAATTTATTCTCCATTGCATTCACGTTTATCAATTTTAGCCTGAATTTTATCCATTTTTTCTAAAAAAAACTTTGCTTTGCCTTTAAATTCTTCTTCTTCTGTGGTTGTGACTTCATCTTCACTTGTAGAATCACTAGAATCATCTTCTATATCAGCTAAGTCTTTTTCTTCTTCCTGTAGACCTGGAGCACTGGACTGGCACTTTAAGAGGGTGAAGATTGTTTCCTTTTATTTTTTCATCCGCGGTGCGCATGCACGACTCCTCGCTCATGTGCAGTGTGGAAGTAACTTTCGGGACTGCACCATCTTTGTGAGGTGGTCCATCTCCAGAAGGTCCAGGAAGAACTCCAGCAGCTGGCTTCATTGAAGAGGTAGGCCCAGGTTCTTTTTCTTTCCTTGGTTCGCATTTTCCTTTCGGTGTAGCTTTCGGAGTTTTTTCTTCTCTCTGTGACATTATAATTGAAGTTGTCAGTATTTTAAAAATACTTTAAACTAACTTTAATAGTAAAAACTTTACTTAATACTTTTTAAATTAAAATCCTCGGGAGTCATAATGGAGCGCTGCATTCCCTACCACATCACATGGTATAGGTAGAAAATTTATAAACTACATAAAATCTCTCTACAATAAGCCGCAAGGTAAAATTTTTTTTTTTTCTTTGGCTTGGCTTCGCGGACGAAGATTTATGGAGGGGGTAAAAAGTCCACATCAGCTGCAGGCTCGTTTGTGGCTGACAAGTCCGATGCGGGACAGGCAGACACGGTTGCAGCGGTTGCAGGGGAAAATTGGTTGGTTGGGGTTGGGTGTTGGGTTTTTCCTCCTTTGCCTTTTGTCAGTGAGGTGGGCTCTGCGGTCTTCTTCAAAGGAGGTTGCTGCCCGCCAAACTGTGAGGCGCCAAGATGCACGGTTTGAGGCGTTATCAGCCCACTGGCGGTGGTCAATGTGGCAGGCACCAAGAGATTTCTTTAGGCAGTCCTTGTACCTTTTCTTTGGTGCACCTCTGTCACGGTGGCCAGTGGAGAGCTCGCCATATAACACGATCTTGGGAAGGCGATGGTCCTCCATTCTGGAGACGTGACCCATCCAGCGCAGCTGGCTCTTCAGCAGCGTGGACTCGATGCTGTCGACCTCTGCCATCTCGAGTACTTCGACGTTAGGGATGAAAGCGCTCCAATGGATGTTGAGGATGGAGCGGAGACAACGCTGGTGGAAGCGTTCTAGGAGTATGGTTGACCCATGATTCGGAGCCGAACAGGAGTGTGGGTATGACAACGGCTCTGTATACGCTTATCTTTGTGAGGTTTTTCAGTTGGTTGTTTTTCCAGACTCTTTTGTGTAGTCTTCCAAAGGCGCTATTTGCCTTGGCGAGTCGCAAGGTAAAATTATAACTAATAACCAAATGTCATCTATTTATCCCTTGAGTGAATCAAGTAGACAGGGGTGTCCCCCGAACTCCAGCATGATTCATCCCAGCTATTGAACCTCTGACAGAGATTATAAGGAGAGATCTGGATATTAAGAGCTTCAAAGTTGGACAGGAAGTACACAAAATTAGTTTATTTGCTGATGATGTGCCACTGGCACGGTTGAATCACTGATAAGATTACAAACAATATTAGAAAAATATGCAAAAATAATGGGATATAAAATAAATATGGACAAAATGACATTACAGAACTTTGATTATGAAAAATACCAAAAAGATTTAAATGGAAGAAGGATGGAATTAAATACTTAGGAATAATGACAAATAATAATTTACAGAATTTATATAAGCTTAATTATACACCTCTATTAGAAATAAAAAGGTTTACAGAAATTGAAATATCTGCCGATTACATTAAAAGGAAGGGTAAATTGTATAAAAATGAAGGTAATGCCAAGACTACAGTATCTCAATTGTTACCTATTGCATTAACAAAAAAAAATCTTTAATTTATTACATAATTGTATAAGGCAATTCCTATGGAATAATGAAGTGCTAAGAATTGCACTGGAAAAGTTAACATGGGTGTATAAATTCGGAGGACTTGGACTCCCAGATTTTAAGAAGTATTATCTATCTGCACAAGCAAGATTTCTATCATCTTTCTTTAAAGGAAACAGTTCCCCTCCGTAGATTCAAATGGGACTGAATTCAATAAAAGAGGAGAGAATGAAGGACTTTATTTATGTGGAATGTTAAGTCAATAACAAAAAAAAAGGATAATCCTATATCAATGCACATGAACGTATCGTGGTAAAAAGCAGGTGCATCCCTGAGGACACCATTATGTAACATCTCGGCTCAGGACCCTGTATTGGGACTGAAGTGGAAGTCAAGCCAAAAACCAAGGAGTTCGTTGGGAGGAAAGTCCAACGTCTTGCCGTCCAGCATCTGCACTTCTGGCATAGCTCTTTCCCCACTGGTCCAATTCAGGCCAATCACTGCTTTTCAAAAACATGTGGACCAAAGCATGATCCCTGGGGAAATCATTAGATGGTTCCCTCAAGTGTGCACCCCTCCCTTTGGTCCCATAGACAACTTCTTATCCACCCAGACACTCCTCTGATGCCCTTGCCTTCAATTTTTTAATACCTCTTTTATGGTACCTAATCTTACTTCTTCTGCAGCCCATCCCCTTTTGTTATTTTAAAACATAAATGATTTAACCTGAGCAAACTGCTGCTAACATTCTTTGGTTGGCCCATCCTTCTCAAGATGCCATGTAATTTTATTCCAAACCCTTGTCCCGATCATTTTTTCTCCCACAGTAGGTGTCAGGTTTAATCCTGTCTTTCTTTTTTTCAAATGTGTCATCATCTCACAACCCATTCCAATATTAGAGGAGAGGGGAAGAGTGGCCTCCAGGGTCAGAATTGCCACTTCTTTGCTTCACTCTGAGATATGTCATTTTTTTGACCTTCAGTGGCCTCTCCGGGACATAAGCCAGGGAAGAGTTGATATGGAGATCGGTCTATGGCCCATGCAGTGGGATCCCCCCCCCCCCCACCCTTCTCCATGCAAAGGAATTATGGAAGTCAATGCAGTTTGGTGCCAGCAGGAGTTGACGGTGCTGGGTACAGCAGTCCGCCACCTTCGGGACTCCGACTCCGGATTTGTCTTCGGATTTAACTCCCAAAGTCTTTTCCGTGAGCGGGTGCAGCCACAAGGCAGTGGGGGTTTGAAATCAGAATTTCCCCTCCCCTAGATGAGTTAACGAGCCCCATCTGCCCAGAGCCACTGGTTTCAAGGCACCAATGGCCCTTCTCCTGCCAGTGAGAATAGCTCCACTGGGCATTAGAACTGTGCCACACATGAAGGCCAGGGGCTGGTTGTCAGGGGTTGTTTGAGTCACTCGCCAAGAAGTGCAGCAGTGGGAGCTCGTGTCCACTACCACCCTTCAACATTTAGAGCCAGACATTAAGTACTGTACTGAATTCTTTATTTTTCTTTTATCTAATATTGATACTGTTATGAGCCCAGAGGACCTCAAAACCCAGCAGCAGTAGATATTCACCAAGATAAATGGTTACTTCAACAAAAGTTGCTTTAAACACAAAAACAGAATCACTCTTTAACTTAACTAATTTGACTTAATCCCCTTCTAAGCATACATGTATGTAATGTGTGTGTAAGTTCAGAAAAGTTCTTTGATTCACAGTACAATCTCTCTTCTCATTCCTCCAAGTTCACTGGTTGCAGGCAATTTTTATACTGTGCACAGAATTTAACATTTATAAAGTTCACCAGGGTTTGGTGCTTGAAAGGTAAATAGTTATTGCTCAGGAAGGCTCTTGTCAGTTTTCAGAGAGAGATTTGTTGTATGATGGACACCAACAACTGATTTCTTTTTTAATCAGCCACTTCAGTGTCTTGCCAAAGAAACTTGCCCCCTCAGGGTTCTCCAGATGATAACCTCTTTCTTTCAGGTCACCACAGAGTTCCTTCTTATTTCACTTATTCCAAGTGAAACATCAGACAGCCAGTCTCCTCTCCTCTTGCATGAACCACAAGGGCTTTGACCAGGCTAAACTAAGAACTCACAACCTGTCTTCTAAAATCTCTCTCTCTCACACTCACACACACACACACACACACACACACACACACACACACACACACACACACACACACACACACACACACACACACACACACACACACACAGAGAGAGAAAGAGCCTGTTTGACTCTCTGCTTGTAAAACCACATGATCCTCTTAGAACAGCAAGTTGCCTGTCAGACAAAAGGCTGCTCCAAGATTCTCTTTCATCAGTTGCCTTTTTGTAAACAACAATTCATTAGTGACGTCTCTTGGGCACTCTCCAAAGCTTTTGCAAAGGCTCTGAGGCCCCAACATGTCTAGCATGAGCAGAGCTCCAGTATTTTAAATAAGATCTGTTTTAAAGTGTTTGTATGTAACCTACACTAACAAATCTTGCCCCAATATCTCCCAAAAACAAATCTATATACTCTGTCACAATACTGTCTCCTACTTTAATATTAGCACCATTCTCTTCATTGAGCAGAGATGCAAATTAAACAATGAAAGAGGCTCAATAGCGATCAGTATTTGATGGTATGTATAGAGACACATAGAGAGATAACATGAAATCAGGCCCTTTTCCCCATCAACTAACCAACACTCCTTTATACTAATCCTACTTTCATCCCCATTTTGCATCATCCCGAAATTATCACCAGCTTCCCTCCAGAAACTACCACTCATTGTTTGTCAGAGTACACACATCACATGCTACCCTGAGATTCTTTTTCCTGCGGGTGAGCCAGAATTACAACTTACTGGACGTGAAAAAAATCTGTACTTAATATACACATGTAATCAAATGAAGAAACGTAAACAAACCGACTGTTCAATACAGAGAGAAAGAAAAATCAATAAAGTGCAAAATCAGAGTCTTTAAATGAGTCCCTGATTGAGTTTGTCATGGAGGAGTCTGATGGTGGAGGGGTAGCAGCTGTTCCTGAACCTGGTGGTGTGAGTCTTGTGGCACCAATACCTCTTTCCTGATGGCAGCAGCAAAAACAGAGCGTGTGCTGGGTGGTGTGGATCCTTGATAATTGCTGCTGCTCTCTGACGCTAGTGTTCCATGTAGATCAGTGGTTCTCAACCGTTTTCTTTCCACTCACATCCCACTTTAAGTAATCGCTAGGCCGTCGGTGCTCTGTGATTAGTAAGGGATTGCTTAAGGTGGCATGTGAGTGGGAAGGTGTGGTGGTACACCACTGGCCTACTGCAGGGGCAACCTCTGAACCTGCAGAAAAGCATGGGGACAAGACAACACCTGGCCAGCTGTCAATCAGCCGACCTGAATGAACCAAGCCCCACCCAGTCAGGTGTCAATCACCCTCTGGGATATAAGCCTGAGCCGGCCCTTCAAAGTCACTCTCAGAGTTTACAGCAGCTCTCCTCACAGCTGGATCTGTGGAAGTTTCCATTGAATGAAGCCTGTTGTACAGTCTTTTGGTTTTGTGTGTTTGCTTCTGACCGACAGCACACCACAGAACGGAAGGTTAAGAATCACTGCACTAGACCCAATTGTTACTGAAATATTTTGCTTGAGAAAAATTGTCACTGGCCCATTTCATGAAGCCGTGTACAAAAAGAGTCAATGAGGGATGATTAAAATAGTGTTTTTTCAAACTTTTTCTTTCCACCCTCATACCACCTTAAGCAATCCCTTACTAATCACAGAGCACCGATGGCATAGGGAATATTTAAAGTGGGATGTGGGTGGAAAGAAAATGTTTGAGAACCACTGCCCTAGATGTTCTCGATGGTGAGAAGGGTTTTGCCTGTGATGTCCTGGGCTGTGTCTCCATACCAGACTGTGATGGAGCTGGTCAGCACACTTTCCACCACACCTCTGTAGAAATTTGCCAGGGTTTCCGGTGTCAAACCAAACCTCTGCAAACTCCTGAGGAAGTAGAGGTACTGATGTGCTTTCTTCACGGTGCTGTTACTGTGTTGGGTCCAGGAAAGAACCTCCAAGATAGTGACTCTAAGAACTGAAATTTGCTCACCTCTCTCCATCTCTGATCCCCCAATTAACCTGCTAAGGATGTGGGAAGAAATCAAAGCACCCTGGGGAATGCTGCGTGGCCACCAGCAGAACATGCAAACTCTACACCCAAGGTCTGGGTAGAAGCTGGGTCTCTGGGGCTGTGAGGCATTGTTCCACCAGCTGCTTCACTGCACTGCCTCTAGTTACAAAAGTTGCCTTTATCCTCCCTGGATTTCCTTATGGGGTAGATTGAGGATTGGTAAAAGGTGTGGAGCATGTGTACAGGATGTAGAGAGGTTGGAAACTTCCTTAAAGCAGAGAAGGTGAAACCCCTGGTGTTTGGAATTCTAGCAACTGACAACTGGCAAAAAAAATCAAGGAAAATAAATAGGAATAAAATAATAGGTAAAAAAAATACATAAGTTTAAAATAGTAAATGCTCCCTAAAGTAACATCTAAACCTTTGGTGAAGATGGGAGAATATATTCAGCCAGTGGAGGGCCTTGGTCGAGCTTTGCTCGCAGCTGCTGTTTGAATAAAGTTAGAACCATTGGACACTGCAGCACAGAAGCCTTCGGCCCTTCTAGTCAGTGCTGAACCATTTTTTCTGCCTAGTCCCACTGACCTGTACCCAGTCCATAGCCATCCATACCTCTCCCATCAAAGTACCTGTCCAAATTCTTCTTCAATGTTAAAATTAAGCCCACATTCACTCCCTTAGCTGACAGCTCATTCCACACCCCCACCCCTCTCTGTGTGAATTTCCCCCTAAATTTTTCCTTTTTCACACTTAACCCACATCCTCTGGTTTGTATCTCACCTACCCTCAATAGAAAAAGCCTATCTACATTTACTCTGTCTATCCTCATCAGAATTTTAAATACCTCTATCAAATCTTCCCTCATTCTTCTATGCACCTGAAGTCCGGGCAACATCCTAGTTAATCTTCTCTGCACTCATTCTATCTTATTGATATTTTTCCTGTAGTTAGGTGACCAAAACTGCACACAATACTCCAAATTTACCCTCACCAATGTCTTATACAACTTTACCATAACATCCCAGCTCCTGTACTCAATACTTTGATAGATGAAGGCCAATATGACAAAAACTCTCTTTACATCTTCTCCCATCTTCACCAAAGGTTTAGATGTTACTTTAGGGAGCATTTACTATTTTAAACTTATGTATTTTTTTACCTATTATTTTATTCCTATTTATTTTCCTTGATTTTTTTTGCCAGTTGTCAGTTGCTAGAATTCCACCTGTGATACCACTTTTAGAGAATTATGCATCTATCTTCACATATCCCTCTGTTCTACTGCACTCCTCAATGCCTGACCATTCACCATGTATATCCTTTCTTGGTTTGTCTTTCCAAAATCCAACACCTCACACTTGTCTGCTTTAAATTCCATCTGCCATTTTTCACCCCATTTTTCCAGCTGGTCCAGATCCCTCTGCAAACTTTCCTCGCTGTCCACAACACCTCCAATCTTAGTGTCATCTGCAAGCTAGCAATGATCATCCAGTTCATTGATATAGATGTCAAACAACACTGGTCCCAGCACTGATTGCTGAGACACACCACTGGTCACAGGGTTCCAGTCTGAGAAGCAACCATCCACAACCACTCTCTGGCTTCTCCCGTCCACCAATTGTGAAATCCAGTTCACTACTTCACCATGAATACCGAGCATCTGAATCTTCCTGTCAAAAGCCTTACTAAAGTCCATGTTGACAACATCCACCATCTTTCCTTCATCAACTTCCCTGGTGACCTCCTCAAATAAGTCTATAAGATTGGTTAAACATGACCTACCATGCATAAAGCCATGTTGTCTATCTCCAATCAATTTCTGGCTATCCAAATAATTGTATATCTGATCTCTTAGAACACCTTCCAATAATCTATCTACTACTTACTTGTGTGAAAGAGCAGTGGTGTCGCCCAGGATGAAGAGCTGGTTGATATCCTTTTCCCTGCTTAGTAAGAGTTGCCCCGGCCACAGGCTTTATCTGTAAACTTCGGGGAGTGGAGGGGGTTAATTGTCTATAATGTTCTTTCTTTGGCTTGGCTTCACGGATGAAGATTTATGAAGGGGTAAATGTCCACGTCAGCTGCAAGCTCATTTGTGGCTGACAAGTCCGATGCGGGACAGGCAGACACGGTTGCAGCGGTTGCAGGGGAAAATTGGTTGGTTGGGGTTGGGTGTTGGGTTTTTCCTCCTTTGTCTTTTGTCAGTGAGGTGGGCTCTGCGGTCTTCTTCAAAGGAGATTGCTGCCTGCCGAACTGTGAGGCGCCAAGATGCACGGTTTGAGGCGATATCAGCCCACTGGCGGTGGTCAATGTGGCAGGCACCAAGAGATTTCTTTAGGCAGTCCTTGTACCTCTTCTTTGGTGTACCTCTGACACGATGGCCAGTGGAGAGCTCGCCATATAACACGTTCTTGGGAAGGCGATGGTCCTCCATTCTGGAGACGTGACCTACCCAGCGCAGTTGGATCTTCAACAGCGTGGATTCGATGCTGTCGGCCTCTGCCATCTCGAGTACTTCGATGTTAGGGATGAAGTCGCTCCAATGAATGTTGAGGATGGAGCGGAGACAACGCTGGTGGAAGCGTTCTAGGAGCTGTAGGTGATGCCGGTAGAGGACCCATGATTCGGAGCCGAACAGGAGTGTGGGTATGACAACGGCTCTGTATACGCTTATCTTTGTGAGGTTTTTCAGTTGGTTTTTTTTTCCAGACTCTTTTGTGTAGTCTTCCAAAGGCGCTATTTGCCTTGGCGAGTCTGATGTCTATCTCGTTGTCGATCCTTGCATCTGATGAAATGGTGCAGCCGAGATAGGTAAACTGGTTGACCGTTTTGAGTTTTGTGTGCCCGATGGAGATGTGGGGGGGCTGGTAGTCATGGTGGGGAGCTGGCTGATGGAGGACTTCAGTTTTCTTCAGGCTGACTTCCAGGCCAAACATTTTGGCAGTTTCCGCAAAACAGGACATCAAGCGCTGAAGAGCTGGCTCTGAATGGGCAACTAAAGTGGCATCGTCTGCAAAGAGTAGTTCACGGACAAGTTGCTCTTGTGTCTTGGTGTGAGCTTGCAGGCGCCTCAGATTGAAGAGACTGCCATCCGTGCGGTACCGGATGTAAACAGCGTCTTCATTGTTGAGGTTTTTCATGGCTTGGTTCAGCATCATGCTGAAGAAGATTGAAAAGAGGGTTGGTGCGAGAACGCAGCCTTGCTTCACGCCATTGTTAATGGAGAAGGGTTCAGAGAGCTCATTGCTGTATCTGACCTGACCTTGTTGGTTTTCGTGCAGTTGGATAACCATGTTGAGGAACTTTGGGGGGCATCCGAGGCGCTCTAGTATTTGCCAAAGCCCTTTCCTGCTCACGGTGTCGAAGGCTTTGGTGAGGTCAACAAAGGTGATGTAGAGTCCTTTGTTTTGTTCTCTGCACTTTTCTTGGAGCTGTCTGAGGGCAAAGACCATGTCAGTAGTTCCTCTGTTTGCGCGAAAGCCGCACTGTGATTCTGGGAGAACATTTTCGGCAACACTAGGTATTATTCTATTTAGGAGAATCCTAGCGAAGATTTTGCCCTCAACAGCCCCTAAGGCTAGAGCTGGATGAGGTCCTCACCCAGGAAGAGACATATAAGGTCTGAAAACTGAAAAGTGGCAAAGCAGCAGGTATGGATGGAATCCCCCCCCAGAGGTCTGGAAGGCTGGCGGCAAAACTCTGCATGCCAAACTGCATGAGTTTTTCAAGCTTTGCTGGGACCAAGGAAAACTGCCTCAGGACCTTCGTGATGCCATCATCATCACCCTGTACAAAAACAAAGGCGAGAAATCAGACTGCTATAATGTTATTGTTTGGCTTTCATGAAAAGGGAGGAACCTGCAGATGCATCGACGGTTAAATGTTTTCAATGAATGTGACTGAAAATAAAGTAAAATGCTTTAAGATATATATATTCACGCAAGGGAAATTTGTTCAGTGCAAGTCAGTTGTTCTCAACCTTTTTTATTCCACTCACATCCCACTTTAAGTATTCCCTAGGCCAGGGGTGTCAAACTCAAATTCACGGAGGGCCAAAATTAAAAACTTGGACTAAGTCGAGGGCCGAACTAAATATTTATTGAAAATTTTCAACAACATCTGCATGTTTTCTCTTCTTTCAACATATGTAATGTTAAACTTTTTCTTATTAAAATAAATAATAGTTTTGGATAAACTCTTTCCAGAAGCATTAACCAATGAGAAATAAAATATTCAATAAATAATATTTCTCTATAGAGGATTTGTCAAATGTTGCTACTGTGCTGTCGAATAGTAAAATCTGAGGGTTACTGAGAATGTGGGAGAATAACATGATTCCTGAAACAATCAAATGGGTGACTGATTGTGGGCATGAACTCTAGCAGGGTTATTTGCCATGCCCTTTTTCCATTGGTACAGATATCCTTTGATTTGCACACTTTTCAAGTTTTATGCCTAATGAGCTTGTATCCAGGTGCAGGACCATTTTTAACCAGGAATATATTTATCACTGTAACATGAAACTATTGGAAGATCGTTTTATCCTGAGATTAAAGTTCATAATACTTACTCAGGCCTGTGTGCGGGAGGGCGGGGTTTGCGGGTGATTGGGTTGGACAACGACAGTGCGGGGGCATCGGCTCTCGCTGCAGGGCGGCATCTCGGCGGAACAGCGGCCCCGTCAACGTGAGTCGCGGGTTGGCCTGCGGCAGGGAGGGGGAGTGGGCAACGGTCCTGGCGAGGTCAGGCCCCCCCTGAGTTTCTGCCGGACACCCCCTTGACCTGCTGAGTTTCTCCCAGACCCCCTCCCCTTGACCTTCTGAGTTTCTCCCGGACCCCTCCCCCTTTGTCCTGCTGAGTTTCTCCCAGACCACCTTTGACCTGCTGAGTTTCTCCTTTCTGGTGTTTTTACGAGAACCACAGACTTTCGCTCATACATTGATGAGGGGGATCAAGGGCCAAACATTGTCAGGTACCTCTCTGCTGGATAAAGGATACGATTTAACCCGCTGAGTTTCTCCAGTGTTGGGTTTTCACGAGGTAGAGTCAAAGGGCCGAAGGGCCTGTTTCTGATCTGTAATGTTCTACGGACCCTGCTCTTCTTTCCGTGCCGGTGTCCCAGGACCTTTCCAGGGCAGTTTCCGCGCTCAGGACCGCGCTGGGATCCCGGTCAGTGGTGGAGGAGCAGGTGAGCGCGGCTAATCCCGATCCAGCCCACGCCACCCCGAGATTGACGGGGGGTTCCACCCTACCTGCCCGACCAGCCTCGCTCTCCACGTGTACTCCAGGCACCCGCCGCTGGTCTGGTGGGAAGGCGCAGGGTGGCCGGCGGCCGGCGCCCCCATCGCCCGGCGGGGAGCCCCAATCTTCCCTCCGGCGTCCCGACTCCATCTGCAGCTCCAAGAAACGCTGTGCCACTGGGGTTCCGGGCACTGGGAAGCGGCCTTGGCTTCCCTTGACACCGGCCAGGCTGCGCTGCGGTGGGGGGGTGGGCGGGGGGACATGACAACGTGTTTATAAAACGACCCACCATTACTTTTCAAGGACCAGGATTTTTCTCTCTCTCTCTCTCTCACCCTGGGACACAGTGGTTACTGTGCATGCGCTATACTGGCGCGGCGGCCAGCGGGCCACCTCTAATACATTTTTGATATGATTTTGCGGGCCAAATATAATTATATCGTGGGCCAAATTTGGCCCACGGGCCAGAGTTTGACATGTGTGCCCTAGGCCATCGGTGCTCTGTTGTTAGTAAGGGGTTGCTTAAGGTGGTGATTGGGTGGAAATAAAAAGTTTGAAAACCACTGTTTTAATCATCCCTCGTGGACTTGTTCTGTGCATGGATTCAGAACTCCAAAGGAAATGGGCCAATGACTATATTTCTCAAGCCAAATATTTTAGTAACAATTTGGTCTCAAGCAGTGATTCTCAACCTTCCCTTCCCATCCACATCCCAATTTAAGCAATCCCTTACTAATCACAGAGCACCGATGGCATAGGGATTACTTAAAGTGAGATGTGAGTGGAAAGGAAAAGGGCTGAGAACCACTGGTATAAGTTCAGTGCAGTATTTTTGTCTTTTAAACTATTTATTATTAATGCAGGTGCATTCTTTGGCTTGGCTTCGCGGACGAAGATTTATGGAGGGGGTAAAAAGTCCACATCAGCTGCAGGCTCGTTTGTGGCTGACAAGTCCGATGCGGAACAGGCAGACACGGTTGCAGCGGTTGCAGGGGAAAATTGGTTGGTTGGGGTTGGGTGTTGGGTTTTTCCTCCTTTGCCTTTTGTCAGTGAGGTGGGCTCTGCGGTCTTCTTCAAAGGAGGTTGCTGCCCGCCAAACTGTGAGGCGCCAAGATGCACGGTTTGAGGCGTTATCAGCCCACTGGCGGTGGTCAATGTGGCAGGCACCAAGAGATTTCTTTAGGCAGTCCTTGTACCTTTTCTTTGGTGCACCTCTGTCACGGTGGCCAGTGGAGAGCTCACCATATAACACGATCTTGGGAAGGCGATGGTCCTCCATTCTGGAGACGTGACCCATCCAGCGCAGCTGGATCTTCAGCAGCATGGACTCGATGCTGTCGACCTCTGCCATCTCGAGTACTTCGACGTTAGAGATGAAAGCGCTCCAATGGATGTTGAGGATGGAGCGGAGACAACGCTGGTGGAAGCGTTCTAGGAGCCGTAGGTGGTGCCGGTAGAGGACCCATGATTCGGAGCCGAACAGGAGTGTGGGTATGACAACGGCTCTGTATATGCTTATCTTTGTGAGGTTTTTCAGTTGCAGGTGCATTAGGCATAAGAGTAAGTCTCAAGCAACCAGAAAATACACTTATCCGGCATCTACCAATCCCCTTGGGTGTCTACAAGGGGTTTTACTGTAGTTACTTTCCAGGCAGAAAATTGCTTTAAAATAATAGTCAAAACCAAGGGGAAGTTGAGAATGTTGCTTTTGCAGAGGGGTTGATATGAATTTATTGCTTAAAATGGTGATAGAAGCAGATTTAACATGAACCTCAGTGGGAATTGGGAGTTTTACTAACAAGGAAGTGATCAGACGATGGAAGTCTGGTAGATCTTGGTTGTTCCAACCTACTGGTCTGTAATAGGTTAGTGCAAACACTGAACAGTGTTGGAATCCAAACCGTCTTACCATTCACTCAAGTGCATGCTACTAACAGCCCAGAACACCAGGAATACTTCCATCCACCTTCAAACTGAAATCTAGATCAAAGACGTGGAGCTAACCATTATGATGCTGTCTGGCTGGTTAAGTCCACTACTGTTTAACCTCAAAAGACAGAGAGTGGGGTACGTGCATAGGAAAGGTTAGGAGGAATGGGGCCAAATGCAGGCTCATGTAGACAACTTGGTCACTATGGAGATATTGGGCCAAACACCCTGTTACTGTGCTGTAAAACTGCAATGCAATTACATTTATAATTAGATCATCTGCTTTACTATGCTGGTTGAGGCAAAGATTTCGGCCAGGACTTTTGAAAGAGGGTCGCTTTCTTTCTCATGCTGCGAACCTTTCATAAATACTTTATTCAACTTTAATTTAGAGATTCAGCACGGAAACAGGCCCATAAGCCCGTGCCACCCAAATAAACCCACACAACCAATTAACCAACCAACCCTGCGTGTCTTTGGAATGTGGGAGGAAATGGGAGCAGCTGGAGGAAACCCGGGGAGACGGTACAAACTCCTTACAGGTAGTGCCAGGGTTCCGGTCCAGGTGTCCGGTGCTGTAATAGTGTCGCACAAACTGTGCCACCCTCTCCTAACAAGGCCACTCGCCCGACAGTGCAACGCCACCCTCCCAGTTTAATTTTATGATACAGTGCACCAGTTGCACCCAATTAACCTACCAATCCCATATGTTTTGAAGGGTGGGAGGAAACCGGAGCCCCCGGGCGAAATCTACGGAGATACAGGGAGAACGTACAAACTCCTCACGGACAGCGCCGGACGTGTTCTGGTGTGGGGCTTCATCCAACTGCATTGGCTCAGGTGAGAGAACTCTCTCCACTGAAAAGGCAAAATGTTAACTGGAAGAGTCCATTTAATGCAGTATTAAACTTTAACATTCAGTTATTTTGGCCAGACAATTTTATACGTGAAGTTTCCATGGAACATACAATGCATGAACAGGCCATTTGGGGCATATGTCTGCACCGAGCATGATACCAAGTTAAACTAAAACTTTACCCCTATTCTCTGTGTCTGTCTTGAAGCCTCTTAAACATTACTATAGTATCTGCTTCTCCCACCTTATACATCCCCCCAACTTAAAAGCACATCCTCTAGAAAGATTATTTTTAGAGACAACTGACTTTAATTATTTAAAAAGAAATTATTTTGTTGTTGTTGGGTTGAATGGTTTACACTGAAATAGTGGCAGATTAACCATTAACCAGGCAGGAGCGGGGACCTCGGGCTCCCGACCAGGAGCAGGGACCTTGGGCTCAGAGCAGGAGCGGGGTCCTCAGGCTCCCGGGCAAGGGTAGGACCTCGGGCTCCCGGGCGGGAGCGGGACCCTCGGGCTTCTGGGCGGGAGCAGGGACCTCACACTCTACAATGCTTTTGACCCCAAAAGATCAATTGACCCCTCCCCTCCAAGCGTTTATCAACACCCTTTCGACCCCCTGGCATTTTGTGACCCCTTAAATAGTTCCATCGACCTCCAGGGTTCGATATTGACCACTTCGGAGACTCCTAACAGGTTATTTCATGTCACCTTATTCTATTCAAAGAAGGGTGGGACGGGGGGTGGGGAGGATGGTGGGGGATCCTGACTAAAGCTCAGTCTAGTTATTCTACCACTGAACTGAAGCCTGTGTGGTTTAGGTGGCTGCGGGAGGGCTGGAGGTGAACCCATGGGTGTTCTAGGAGGGATTCTCTTTTGTTTCTTTGACAGTAAGGGGCACCGGGCAATTTCTGCAACTGATGAATCTTTGTCTGCCTTATGGTGGGCCAAAATGAATGTAGTGTAATATTACACACGTTTTATACCAAAATGAACATTGTGTAAAATTACACCTGTTTTATACCAAAATGAATGTAGTGTAATATTACATCTGTTTTATACCAAAATGAATGTAGTGTAATATTGCACCTGTTTTATTCCATGACAATAAAGAAAGGTTGAATCTTGAATGGGATGCTGAAAGAGGAGTTTATGTTCTTTTCACCGGAGAAGCTAAACTTGGTAGGAAATATTCCATGGGTTATAAATCCCTTTTGGGGTGTGACTGATGGCTTTTAGATCATATGCCCAACAATTTTGATGCCTAATTCCCAACGTCGCCAATGAAATCTGGCCAGGTGGAAAAAGATATATTAGCCATGAAGCTTTTACTTTGATTCTCAATGCCTGCAAGTCACTTACCTGTTCACCATTCAGAGGGTCTGGTGCAACGCACCAACATGCTGGAGAATCACGCGCAGCATCTGCAGGAAGTAAAGGATGACCAACAATTTGGGCTTGCGACCTTCATCAGGGGTAAAAAAAAGAGCAGACGAGCACTTGAATAAAAAGGTGGGATGAAGGAGGGTCGGGGGAAGGAAGGGGTTGGAATACAAGCCAACAGGTAAGTGGCCATAGGTGGATACAGGTGAGATGGGAAGAGGATAGCTCCCTGAGAGGAGAGGGAGAAGGAAAGGGGGTAGGGAGATGGAGGAAGGGTCAGGATTGGGAGAGAGTTTTAAAGGAAATAGGAGAAGTTGATGTTTTTTTTAAATTTTTTATTTTTCACACTATAACCATATTGACCAAGATACATACAGACATTTTTCTTCTTAAATATATAGTGTAATTTTTCCCCCTTTTTACCCCCTCCCTTCCCTCCCTTCCCCATTTATTTAAAGTTCAATCTATAAGATACATTAAACCCGTTAAACAATGTTGTCACTTAATAAAAATAAACAAGAAATTTTACTGAGTCAGTTCTTTTCGTTGTCTTCTCCTTCTGTCATTTTAGGTGGTGGAAGTCCACGGTAGGATTTCTCTATTGTGTTTCATGTATGGCTCCCATATTTGTTCGAATATTGTAATGTTATTTCTTAAATTATATGTTATTTTTTCTAATGGAATACATTTATTCATTTCTATGTACCATTGTTGTATTCTCAAGTTGTCTTCTAATTTCCAGGTTGACATAATACATTTTTTTGCTACAGCTAGGGCTATCATAACAAATCTTTTTTGTGCTCAATCCAAATCGAGTCCAAATTCTTTATTACTTATATTACTTAGGAGGAAGATCTCTGGGTTTTTTGGTATATAGCTTTTTGTGATTTTATTTAATATCTGGTTTAGATCTTCCCAAATTTTTTCCACTTTCTCACATGTCCAAATTGCATGAATTGTTGTTCCCATTTCCTTTTTACAGCGAAAACATCTGTCTGATACTGTTGGGTCCCATTTATTTAGGTAGAAGACAGAGAGTTGGGATAAATGGCTCATTTTCTGAGTGGCAGGCGGTGACCAGGGATCTGTACTGGGACCCCAGCTGTTCACAATTTACATGAATGATCTGGATGAGGGGATTGGATGTAATATCTCCAAATTTGCAGATGATACTAAGCTAGGAGGGGTTGTGTGCACGGAAGAGGGCGTCAGGAAGCTCCAGTGTGATTTGGATAAATTGAGGGACTGGGCAGATACATGGCAAATGCACTACAATGTGGATAAATGTGAGGTTATCCACTTTGGTAACACAAACCGGAGAGCAGATTACTATTTGAATGGCAATAGATTAAGAGATGGGGAAGTGCAGAGAGACCTAGGGGTACTTGTACACCAGTCTCTGAAGGCGAGCATGCAGGTACAGCAAGCGGTTAAAAAGGCAAATGGTATGTTGGCCTTCATATCAAGAGGGTTTGAGTATAGGAACAAAGATACCTTGCTGCAGCTGTACAGGGCCTTGGTGAGACCACACCTGGAGTATTGTGTGCAGTTTTGGTCACCTTATCTAAGGAAGGATGTTCTTGCAATGGAGGGAGTGCAGAGGCGATTCACCAGGCTGATACCTGGAATGGCAGGAATGACTTATGAGGAAAGATTACGCAAATTGGGATTGTACTCGATGGAGTTTAGAAGATTGAGAGGGGATCTCATAGAGACATATAAAATTCTGGCAAGACTGGACAGAATGGATGCAGATGGGATGTTTCCAAAGATGGGAAAATCCAGAACCCGGGGCCATGGTTTGAGGATAATAGGGAAACCATTTAGGACCAAGATGAGGAGGAATTTCTTTACCCAGAGGGTGGTGAATCTGTGGAATTCATTGCCACAGAGGGCAGTAGAGGCAGGTTCATTAAATATATTTAAGAGGGAATTAGATATATTTCTTCAGTATAAGGGTATTTAAGGTTACGGAGAGAAGGTGGGTACAGGGTACTGAACTTTAAGATCAGCCATGATCTCGTTGAATGGCGGAGCAGGCTCGAAGGGTCGTATGACCTACTCCTGCTCCTATCTTCTATGTTTCTATATTTCTAACTTTTGAGGTGTGATGTCTATCCAGCCTGTCTATCCAGTTATATTGTATCATGCGTAACCTCGTGTTTATTGTATTTCTCATAGTTCCGGAGCATAGCTTCTCCCATGTTTCATTCTTTATCTTTATGTTTAGATTTTGTTCCCATTTTTGTTTAGGTTTACCGTTTGTTTCCTCGTTCTCCTTTTCTTGCAGTTTGATGTACATGTTTGTTATAAATTTTTAAATTATCATTGTGTCTGTAATCACATATTCAAAATTGCTTCCTTCTGGTAACTTCAGACTGTTTCCCAATTTGTTCTTCAAGTAGGTTTTCAGTTGGTAGTATGCAAACATTGTATCATGAGTTATATTATATTTGTCCTTCATTTGTTCAAAGGATAATAATTTATTTCCCGAAAAATAATTTTCTATTCTTTTGATCCTTTTTCTCTCCCATTCTCTAAAGGAAAGGTTATCTATTGTGAAAGGGATTAGCTGATTTTGCGTCAATATTAGTTTTGGTAGTTGGTAATTTGTTTTATTCCTTTCCACATGAATCTTCTTCCAAATGTTGAGCAGATGATGCAATACCGGTGAATTCCTACGTTGCACCAATTTTTCATCCCATTTATATAGTATATCTTCAGGTATCTTCTCCCCTATTTTATCTAGTTCTAATTTGGTCCAATCTGGTATTTCCCTTGTTTGATAAAAATCTGATAGGTATCTTAATTGTGTGGCTCTATAATAATTCTTAAAGTTTGGTAGTTGTAAGCCTCCTTGTTTGTACCATTCTGTTAATTTATCTAGTGCTATCCTCGGTTACCCCCCTTTCCATAAGAATTTCCTTATTATTTTCTTTAACTTCTTGAAGAATTTCTCTGTTAGGTGTATTGGTAATGACTGAAATAAGTATTGTATCCTTGGGAAAATATTCATTTTAATACAGTTTATCCTTCCTATCAGTGTTAGTGGTAAGTCTTTCCAATGCTCTAAGTCGTCTTGTAATTTTTTCATTAATGGATGGTAATTGAGTTTATATAGATGGCCGAGGTTTTTATTTAGTTGTATACCTAGGTATCGCATTGCTTGTGTTTACCATCTAAATGGTGATTCTTTCTTAAACTTTGTGAAATCCGCATTATTCATTGGCATTGCTTCACTTTTATTTGTGTTGATCTTGTACCCTGATACTTCTCCATATTCCTTCAATTTCCTATGTAATTCTTTTATTCATATTTCTGGTTCTGTTAAGTATATTATAACGTCATCTGCAAATAGACTGATTTTATATTCCTTCTCTTTTATTTTTATCCCTCTTATTTTATTTTCTGTTCTTATCAGTTCTGCTAGTGGTTCTATAGCTAACGCGAACAGTGAGGGAGATAGTAGACATCCCTGCCTTGTTGATCTGCTTAAGTTAAATTGTTTTGATATATATCCATTTACTGTCACTTTCGCCAATGGCCCCTTATATAATGCTTTAATCCAATTAATATATTTCTCTGGTAGGCTGAATTTTTGTAGTACTTTGAATAAATAATTCCATTCTACTCTGTCAAAGGCCTCTCTGCGTCTAAAGCAACCGCTACTGTTGGAATTTTATTTTCTTCTACTGCATGAATTAAGTTAATAAATTTACAGATATTGTCTGTTGTTCATCTTTTTTTAATAAATTCAGTTTGGTCTAGATTTACCATTTTTGGTACATAGTCGGCCAATCTGTTTGCTAATAGTTTAGCTATTATCTTATAATCTGTGTTAAGTAGAGATATTGGTCTATATAACACTGGTGCAAGTGGATCTTTCCCTGTCTTTGGTATTACTGTAATTATTGCTGTTTTGCATGAATGTGGTATGCTTTGTGTTTTATCAATCTGGTTGATTACTTCCAGGAGGGGAGGAATTAATAAGTCTTTAAATGTTAAATAGAATAATACCTAGTGTCGCCGAGAATATTCTCCCAGAATCACAGTGCGGCTTTCGCGCAAACAGAGGAACTACTGACATGGTCTTTGCCCTCAGACAGCTCCAAGAAAAGTGCAGAGAACAAAACAAAGGACTCTACATCACCTTTGTTGACCTCACCAAAGCCTTTGACACCGTGAGCAGGAAAGGGCTTTGGCAAATAATAGAGCGCATCGGATGTCCCCCAAAGTTCCTCAACATGATTATCCAACTGCACGAAAACCAACAAGGTCGGGTCAGATACAGCAATGAGCTCTCTGAACCCTTCTCCATTAACAATGGCGTGAAGCAAGGCTGCGTTCTCGCACCAACCCTCTTTTCAATCTTCTTCAGCATGATGCTGAACCAAGCCATGAAAAACCTCAACAATGAAGACGCTGTTTACATCCGGTACCGCACGGATGGCAGTCTCTTCAATCTGAGGCGCCTGCAAGCTCACACCAAGACACAAGAGAAACTTGTCCGTGAACTACTCTTTGCAGACGATGCCGCTTTAGTTGCCCATTCAGTGCCAGCTCTTCAGCGCTTGACGTCCTGCTTTGCGGAAACTGCCAAAATGTTTGGCCTGGAAGTCAGCCTGAAGAAAACTGAGGTCCTCCATCAGCCAGCTCCCCACCATGACTACCAGCCCCACCACATCTCCATCGGGCACACAAAACTCAAAACGGTCAACCAGTTTACCTATCTCGGCTGCACCATTTCATCAGATGCAAGGATCGACAATGAGATAGACAACAGACTCACCAAGGCAAATAGCGCCTTTGGAAGACTTCACAAAAGAGTCTGGAAAAACAACCAACTGAAAAACCTCACAAAGATAAGCGTATTCAGAGCCGTTGTCATACTCCTGTTCGGCTCCGAATCATGGGTCCTCTACCGGCATCACCTACGGCTCCTAGAACGCTTCCACCAGCGTTGTCTCCGCTCCATCCTCAACATCCATTGGAGCGCTTTCATCCCTAACGTCAAAGTACTCGAGATGGCAGAGGGCGACAGCATCGAGTCCACGCTGCTGAAGATCCAGCTGCGCTGGATGGGTCACGTCTCCAGAATGGAGGACCATCGCCTTCCCAAGATCGTGTTATATGGCGAGCTCTCCACTGGCCACCGTGACAGAGGTGCACCAAAGAAAAGGTACAAGGACTGCCTAAAGAAATCTCTTGGTGCCTGCCACATTGACCACCGCCAGTGGGCTGATAACGCCTCAAACCGTGCATCTTGGCGCCTCACAGTTTGGCGGGCAGCAACCTCCTTTGAAGAAGACCGCAGAGCCCACCTCACTGACAAAAGGCAAAGGAGGAAAAACCCAACACCCAACCCCAACCAACCAATTTTCCCCTGCAGCCGCTGCAACCGTGTCTGCCTGTCCCGCATCGTACTTGTCAGCCACAAACGAGCCTGCAGCTGACGTGGACTTTTACCCCCTCCATAAATCTTCGTCCGCAAAGCCAAGCCAAAGAAGAAGAAATGTTTTATAGAATTCTATTGGGAATCCATCCTCTCCTGGTGTTTTATTGTTCGGTAGTTTTTTTAATATCTCCTGTAATTCTTCTATTTCAAATGGTTTTATTAATTTATTTTGCTCCTCTGTTTGTAATTTCGGTAGTTCAATTTTTATTTAGAAATACATCTATTTTGTCTTCTTTCCCTTCGTTTTCAGTTTGATATAGTTGTTGGTAGAATTCCCTGAAGTTTTCATTGATCTCCTTTGGATTATATGTAATTTGTTTGTCCTTTTTCCTTAATGCCAATACCATTCTTTTAGTTTGTTCTGTCTTAAGCTGCCACGTTAGAATTTTGTGTTTTTTTTCCTAGCTCATAATATTTCTGTTTTGTCTTCATTATGTTCTTCTCCACCTTATATGTTTGTAGTGTTTCATATTTTATTTTTTTATCTGCCAATTCTCTTTTAGTTGTATCTTCCTTTATTGCTAATTCCTTTTCTATATTTGTTATTTCCCTTTCCGACTGTTCTATTTCCCGATTGTAATCCTTCTTCATCTTAGTTACATAACTTATTATTTGCCCTCTGATGAACGCTTTCATTGCGTCCCATAGTATAAACTTATCTTTTACTGATTCCGTATTTATTTCAAAGTACATTTTAATTTGTCGTTCAATGAATTCTGTAAAATCCTGTCTTTTAAGTAGCATTGAGTTTAATCTCCATCTATACATTCTTGGTGGAATGTCCTCTAGCTCTATTGCCAATAACAGGGGTGAGTGGTCCGATAATAGTCTAGCTTTATATTCCGTTTTCCTAACTCTCCCTTGAATGTGGGCTGATAACAGGAATAGGTCTATCCTTGAGTATGTTTTGTGTCTACCCGAATAATATGAATATTCCTTTTCCTTTGGGTGTTGTTTCCTCCATATATCCAAACGTTGCATTTCTTGCATCGATTTAATTATAAATTTAGTTACTTTGTTCTTTCTGTTAGTTTTTTTTCCAGTTTTATCCATGTTTGAGTCCAAATTAAGGTTAAAATCTCCTCCTATTAGTATGTTCCCTTGCGTATCTCCTATCTTCAAAAAGATATCTTGCTTAATTTTTGATCTTCTTCATTAGGTGAATATACATTAAGTAAATTCCAAAATTCTGAATATATCTGACATGTTATCATTACATATCTCCCTGATGGATCTATTATTTGCTCTTCTATTTTGATTGGTACATTTTTATTGATTAATATAGCTACTCCTCTGGCTTTTGAATTATATGATGCTGCTGTTACATGTCCTATCCAATCTCTCTTTAATTTCTTGTGTTCCACTTCAGTTAGATGTGTTTCTTGTATGAATGCTATATCAATTTTTTTCTTTTTTTCAGCAAATTTAACAGTTTCTTCCTTTTGATTTGGTTATGTATTCCATTAATATTTAAAGTCATATAGTTCAACATAGTCATTTGATACTTTGTTTATCTTTCCTTTCTGTTTCCTCATCACCACCTTCCGTTCTTATCCATTTCTGCTTTTTTTTTTTTGAACACATTATAAGACAACATTTCTAAAACATAAAATATTTCCACTATTCTCATATCTAAGATTCCTTTAACCCCAATAGTCCCTCATTTTCTGAGTTGCCCTTTGTCCCTTGTCGGGCAACCACATCTCCCCTCTCCATTTGGATTTGAGAATCCACTCGCAAGTGTCAACTGATTTTGCAGTGACTGTTATTCCCCCCCACCCAGCCCCGCCCCAGAAAAGATTTAAATCTTCATATATAACAAAGGTCACTCTCTTAATATCCTCCTTACTTCCTTTCTTCCCTTTCTTTCCCTTCTTAGTTCTTACCTATACTCTATTTTAT
The DNA here is from genome assembly GCF_036971445.1 of Narcine bancroftii. NCBI lineage: Eukaryota > Metazoa > Chordata > Chondrichthyes > Torpediniformes > Narcinidae > Narcine > Narcine bancroftii. Next base: position 212,287,980 of record NC_091472.1, read on the forward strand.
ATATATACATACATACACACATACATATAGTTTGTTGTCATTTTGTTCTTGTTACATCTCTTCATCTCTTTGTCTGTTTTGTAGTTGTTTTGCAAATTTTCGTGCTTCTTCCGGATCCGAGAATAGTTTGCTTTGCTGCCCGGGAATAACTATTTTAAGTACTGCTGGGTATTTTAACATAAATTTATAACCTTTTTTCCATATGGTCGTTTTTGCTGCATTGAACTCCTTCCTCTTCTTCAGGAGTTCAAAACTTATATCTGGATAGAAAAAAATGTTTTGACCCTTGTATTCCAGTGGTTTTTTGTCTTCTCTTATTTTTTTCATTGCCTTCTCCAATATATTTTCTCTTGTATATCTTAGGAATTTTACTAGAATGGATCTTGTTTTTTGTTGTGGTTGTGATTTAGGGGCTAATGTTCTGTGTGCCCTTTCTATTTCCATTTCTTCCTGTAATTCTGGTCTCCCTAGGACCCTGGGGATCCATTCTTTTATAAATTCTTTCATATTTTTGCCTTCTTCATCTTCCATGAGGCCCACTATCTTTATATTGTTTCTTCTATTATAATTTTCCATTACATCTATCTTCTGAGCTAACAGCTCCTGTGTCTCTTTAACTTTTTTATCAGATTCTTCTAGTTTCTTTTTTAAGTCATCTACTTTCATTTCTATGGCTGTTTCTCGTTCCTCCACCTTGTCTACTCTTTTTCCTATATCTGTCATGATCGTCTCTAATCTATTCACTTTTTCTTCTGTACTTTTTATTCTTCTTTTTATTTCACTGAATTCTTGTGACTGCCATTCTTTTACTGTTTCTATATATTCTTTAAAAAAATATATATCCATGTACTTGCCCTTCCCTTCATCTTCCATTTCTCTGTGTTCTCCCTCCTCTTCTTCTGGGTCCACTCCAGGATCTGTGTCCTTTACCTCTGTCTCTTCTGGTTTTCTTGTTGGGTTGTTTGTTTTATTTTGTTGGGTATTTTTGGTCTTCTTATTTTTATTAAAAGTGTCTTGGTGTTGGTCTTCTTCCTCTGAGTTGGTCATCTGTTGTTTCTTTGATTTCTTATTTTTATTCTCTTCCTTCTTGTTCTCGTTATTTTCTATGTTTTCCTCTTGCTGTTGTGTTGTAGTTGTCTGTTTCAGCTGTGGAGATTTACTCCTCAGCTGGTCCCCCCTCCCGTCAGTGTTATTTTTGTCTTGCGCGGTTGCGCACTTTTGTTTGGCTCCGTGAACCATTTTTGTAGTCCCGAGTTCGGGGCTTCCACTGACCTCTCCACGGCGGGCCTCCTCGTACCGGTAAGGCCTTCACCTTCCTCTTCCGATGTCCTTCCTTCTTCTTTTCTTCCTGTTGTTTTTGATTTTTCTTTCTTCGCTGCCATTTTCTCCACACTTTTACTTTCACTTTGTTATGGTTTTTATGTTAGTGACTTTGTTTTTTCTCTATCTTTTTTTTACTTTTCTGGATAGGGCTGGAGTTCTCCTACCGGCCACTACTCCATCACGTGACTCCTCTCGGAGAAGTTTATGATGATGGGGTCTGGTTAGGGAGCGCCCAAATGGAAAAATAAGATGTTGTTCCTCCAGTTTAGCAGAGCATGAGGCCATGGGCATGCCTGCCAGTGTGGCAGTGGGGTGTGGAATTAAAGGGGAGACCCTTGCTGTAGCAGCGCGAAGGTGCTCAGTGAAGTAATCTCCCAGTCTGCGTCCAGTCTCTCCGATGTAGTGGAGGCCACAGCGGGAGATCCTGCGTGCCTTAGAAAACCCCCGCAGATCCACTTGGAAGGACTGTTTGGTGGTGAGCAATGAGGCATGGGCCCAGGAGGGAGTGGTCTCTGTGGAACACAGAGGGAATCACGTTGTAGGTAGCAGAAATTGTGGACGGTAGGTGGGGACAAGGGGAATCCTGCCCTTGTTGCTTCTCAGGGCAGAGCGTGCCAGGGCAGGAGTGTGGGACATGGACGAGATGTGGGCAAGGGCTGAGATAATGGAGCTAGTGGTGAAGCCACATTTTATTGAAGAAGGAGGACATCTTTGGTGTCCTGGAATCATCCTGGGAAGGCATTGAAGAATGCAGTAGAGCAGAAAGATCTAGGAATAACGGTGCATCATTCCCTGAAGGTAGAATCCCATGTGGTGAAGAAGGCTTTTGATCTGCTGGCCTTTATAAATCAAAGCATAAAATACAGGAGGTGGGAGGTGATGTTGAAACTGTTCAAGGCATTGGTGAGGGCAAATTTGGAATGCTGTGTGCAGTTCTGGTCACCGAATTCTAGGAAGGATATCAACAAGGTAGATAGAGTGCAGAGAAGATTTACTAAAATGTTGCCTGAGATTCAGAATCTAGATTACAAAGAAAGATTGAGCAGATTAAGTCATTATTCCTTGGAGCGTAGAAGGTTGAGGGGGGATTTGATAGAGGTACTTAAGATTATGAGGGGGATAGACAGAGTTGATGTGGATGGGCCTTTTCCCTTGAGGGTAGGAGAGATTGAAACAAGGTCATGAGGGGGAACTTCTTCATTCAGAGAGTGGTGGCTGTGTGGAATGAGCTTCCGGTAGTGGCGGCAGGGTCCATTTTGTCATTTAAGGAAAAATTGGACATTGGATAGAAGGGGAATGGAGGGTTATGGGCAGGGTGCAGGTAGTTGGGACTAGAGGAGAGAACTTGGTTCGGTGCGGACTAGAAGGGCTGAGATAGCCTATTTCCACACTGTAATTGTTGTACGGATGCAACGAAGACAGAGGAATTACAAGAAAGGAACAGAATCCTTATAAGGGATGGGGTGACTGCTTGAGTTGGTAGGTTTACAGTAGATGTCTAGAGTGACCTTGTTTCCTTTTCAAATTGGTGAAGTTCAAATTTAAGCTACATTTTACACGTGATGGTCTATGGAATTAGAACATCAGAAATAGCAGTAGTGCCTCAAACCTGCCAAGACCATGGATGATTACTTCCCCACTCCATTTACGGTTCGTGCATATATAAAACATCATATTGTGCTTCAATATCTGAGATATTTTCGTTTGACTTGGAATGATTTTCTTTGGTAAGTATTTTCTCTGAAACTTATAGAAGAAACCACAAATGTATGGGGTCTGAGAGCTGTGGCACAGTGGCAGCTTCTTCAACCCACTGTCCATGCTGACATCAACCACGCAATTATGCTAACCCCATATAAATCACATCAACTCCCCTCGGACTCGACCACTCACCTACACAGTGGCCAACCTGCCCACAAGAAAACTGGAGCAAACTCAACATTGAAAACAGGTAAGCTCCACACAGCCAGCCCGCCAGGGCAGGATTGCACCTGGGACTGTGATGGCTCTACCAGCGGTGCCTCTCTCATCATGAGAACAAGCTCAAGTCCTGGCAATGGACAAACCAGTATGGCGATTAGACTGCGTCATAAAGGCAGATTGGAATATGTGGCAAACGTGCTGGGGTGGCCAGAGCTGCTGCTGCTGGTGCAAGCCTAGGAGAGTGGGGAGCAGAGATACAGTCCTGATGTTGATAGCACTACACAGGCTTCAAAACGCCCTGTTAAAAGAGCCAACAGGTGTTTATTTTTAATTCTGCAACCACGGAGTCCTGTACCTGAGCTGGTGACACCTGCACTGGGGCAGCTTTTCTTTCCTCTGTTGTTAGGCAATGCTCATGGCAATGTTTTGCTTGCCTTACAGCAGGCAAAAGGTTCTAAAACTGTTTCTGCGATTTAAGGATGGGCAGCAAACCAACTCAACTCGAAATCTGATAGAAAAATTATGACACCAACCATGGCTTGAAACCAATTTGCAAGCTCTAAAGGAATGACACAGAAGGCAAACACCTCAGGCTTGTTCGTGAGCCATTCAGTACGATATAGAATGAACATTTACTACTGGAGATGTGCCTGGTGGGGAAGCACCAGTTCCTGAGTGAAAGTCACTGTGCCTTTACCTCAGGATTCTTGCAAATCAGCAGGGACAACATAGCAACATAGGAAGTAGGAACAGGAGTAGGCCAAAAATGGCCCATCGAGCCTGCTCCGCCATTCAATACGATCATGGCTGATCTAATTTATGACCTAACTCCACCTACCTGCCTTCTCCCCATATCCCCTAATTCCTCTATCATGTAAAAACTTATCTAACCGAATTTTAAATATGTTTAATGAGGCAGCCTCAACCACTTCCCTGGTTAGAGAATTCCAAACATTCACGACTATCTGGGAAAAACTATTTTTCCTCATCTCTGTCCTAAATCTACTCCCCTGAATCTTGAGACTGTGTCCTCTCGTTTTAGTTTTCCCGGCCAGCGCAAAAAACCTTCCTACATCTATCCTATCCATACCCTTCATAATCATATATGTTTCTATAAGATCTCCTCTCATTCTTCTGAACTCGAGTGAATACAATCCTAGATGATTTAATCTTTCATCATAAGATGAAATTCCAGGGATCAACCTAGTAAACCTCCTCTACAAAACCACAAGAGATTATGGAGTCCATGGTGCAGATCATTAAAGCAGAAAGTAATCAGTGAGAGCGGATTCTACAACATTAGGTCCCGACTGCAATCGTCTGGCTTGATCCTTGAGGATTGAGTGCTGACCCACCCATTTCCTTGCACAGTGAATCCTTCTCTCCCAGACCCTCTCCCTTCAGATGGCTGCTTTGGCAGGGAGCCCAAGGCACAAAAAGTCTGAGGTCAGAGTTCCATGACCTGCCGGGAGATTGGTGGTCGGTGGGTGATGGTCTCCCTGTGAGATTGGAACAAGTCAGCCCAGTGTGGGAGGTTGATGGGAGCTTCTCCCGGGCTTGGGTCAGGCACCCAATTCCTGATGGTAGTATTATAATGAATTTACTGACATATACACCAAAATTCTGACGTGCTGCAGCTGAACAGATACTTTGTTAAAAGTACAAAACTGAAAAAGTACAATAGAATTAAAGAGCTGATAAATGCAAAGAATAGAAAATGAAATTAAAAAATTTAATAAACATTCGGTTATCCTGATGCAAACAGAAGTGTCTCAGCGATAGCGTTAACAATCCCTTTGTGGTGATAGAAAGGACTTGTGAGGAGTGGAGCATGGGGAGGTTCAGGATTCTGAGAGCTGTTGGAAAGAAAATGCTCTTGAATTTCAAATTTGCTGGTTTTCCGGCTTCTGTGCTGACTGCAGCGAGAAGAGGTTGTGAGCAGGGTGATTAGGAGTTCTTTATGATGTTGGCTGCCTTCCCGAGGCAGGGGCAAGCCAGGGTTATACTTTGGAGCAATGCAATGCCTCCCGAGGACATCAATACCATCCTTCTCACTCTCCAAATCCCACTGACGATGGCCAATGACTTGGGAACCTTGACCACAAGCTGCAAGGCACTGGGCCATACATGTCCCCTCCATGACCATGCTGTATTTAAGGTGGGGTGTGAGTGGGAAGGGAAGGTTAAGAATCACTGCTCTAGACCCAATTGTTATTGAAATATTTGGCTTGAGAAAAATGGTCATTGGCCCATTTCCTTTGGAGTTCTGAAACCCTGTACAGAACGAGTCAATGAGGGACGATTAAAGCAGAGGTTTTCAATCTTTATCTTCCTGCCCACATCCTACCTTAAGCAATCTCTTACTAATCACAGAGCACTGATGGCATAGGGAGTACTTAAAGTGGGATGTGAGTGGAAAAAAGGTTGAAAACCAGATTTAGATAGACAGCAAGGTAACAGGCCCTTCCGGCCCACGAGTCTGTGTAGCCCAAATTAACCTACAGCCCTGGTACGTTTTGAATGGTGGGACCCCCCAGGGAAAACCCATGCAGGCAAGGGGAGAACAACAAACACCCTATAGACAATGCGGGATTCGAAACTGGGTCAATGGTGCTGCAACAGCGTTGTGCAAACCGCTACGCCAAGCATGACTTGTCAATTTTAATTCCCATTCAGAGAGTTAAATGTTTTGAGCATCTCTGTCTCCACTGCCTTCTTGTGCAGAGAATTCCAGACTTCAACCACCTTCCGGATGAAAAAAAAATCCTTTCTCACATCGCCTCCCAATGAGCCAGGAGCTGAGAAGGTGTTGATGGCAAGAAGGAGGTGCCAAAGGCGGAGAAGGCTTCCTCATCATAATGGATCTGGAGCTCAGGTTGCCAATGGTTTGAGCAGAGGTGCAGCTACTAGGGGGAAAATCCATGGACACTCAGTGTCTCTGAAGAGACTCTCTTGTGCTTCCCTTTCTCCTACTAATGGACTGAATATGCCTGGGATTGTCTGATCTTGGAAGATGACTGGTCAGCACTTGGAGGGGAGACTGCCCAGGGACACCAGGTGCTGTAGGTTTCTGTGAGGGGCGCTGGACAAAGTGGTGGCTTTCTGTCTGCCTTATGGTAGACAACAGTCAAAGAATTTCACACACATTACATTCCAAATGTAGTATTACGTGACAATAATGGAACCTTTACTGTTAGGGACACCAGGTGCACTCATGGTGCCTCTGTTTGCCCAATGACAGGCAAAAGTTGGTATTTCATGTATATTACATGACAATAAAAGGAACCTTGAAACACATGCCTCACCTTAATCTATGCCCTCAAGTTTTAGACACTTCTGCTTTGGGGGAAGGATTCTCACCCTTTTTGTTGCAACTCCATCAGGTCCCACTTCCGTCTCCTCTGCTCCAACAAGCTGCAGCTTGACCCATTGCTTTTTACTGAAACCATTCCAGGCAACCTCCCGGCAAATCCTCTCTGCACTTTCTCCAACTGCGGCAACCAGAGCTATACACCCTATTCCAGCTGGGAAGTTGCACGACCTCCCTCCTCCAATACTCTATGACCCAGCTAATGAAGTGTCTTGCTGACCATACACTGTAATAAGATGCAGCATACCAGTGTTGACCTCACAATATGATAATAAAGGTTACACCACACAAAACATTGTGTCTATCAGCCTTTGCAATTAACAACTAACAAACAAAATATCAACTAAACTCAAGTAAAAACTGCCAGAAATGCTCAGTGGTCTAGTCAGCATCTGCAGGAAGAGAAATGATTAATATATCAGTTCAAAGATTCTACAGTAATATTTTATTGGCTTTGTTTCAGATTTCAGCAAAGAAACCAGACCATGGTGCATGCACAGGGCATGGTGATCACATAAATAATCAAATATAAATATTTTGGGATGCTTTTCAGGGGGACTGTTCATCAGTCTCACAGCCTGCAGGAGAAACTGTCCTGCTTTTGACCCACCTGTTACTCTTCCTGATGGTAGTGGGTTAAACATACTATGCACTGGATGGAAAGAGCCCTTTTCAGACAACGCTGCCTAAAGAGGAAATGGAAGCCCCAGTAATCCTCTATATCATCAGTTCTCAACCTTTTTCTTTCCACTAACATTACATAAGGCGGAATCCTTATGCCATCGATGCTCTGTGATTAGTAAGGGGTTGCTAAAGGTGGTACGCGAGTAGGAATGGAAGGTTGAGGATCACTGCTCTTGACCCAATTGCGACTCAAATATTTGGCTTGAGAAAAATTGTCATTGGCCCATTTCCTTCGGAGTTCTGAAACCACGCACATAACCGTCAGTGAGGGACATTACAACAGTGGTTTTCAAGCTTCCCTTTCCATCCGCATCCCATCCACCTTAAGCAATCCCCAACTAATCACAGAGCACTAATGGCATAGGGAACACTTAAAATGGGATGTAAGTGGAAAGAAAAAGGTTGAGAACCACTGCAATAAACCTGGTCTGATGCGTTGCAGCTACTACACCACATGACAGACACCACTCAGTTTTGATTTGATTTGATTTTCCAGTCTCTGTGCTTTTCGGCTGTTTTGCACAGCCACAGTAAAGTTCGCCCTGCAGTTTGGGAAAGAACCAGGTCATGGGTTAAGTGGATCTCAATGGCATTAGGTTATAGCAGGTTGATTCCTCCCACCCCCACCATTGTGCACAGCTGGTGTACCCAGTCATTTAAGAGCTGGGTTATTGTTAACCTTGATAGGGAAACAAAACGAAACCCCAGGCCAATGGTGAGCTGGCGTTACTGTTTGGAACTCTGTGCAGGTAGCCGATGGGAACTCCTGTCGGCGAGATACAAAGCGTTTCGCAGGCAGACCCAACCCCATTGGAAGGAGGAAGGGGATCTTTCCAAACACAGCACTGTGATTTCACAATGGGACATCAATAAAATTAATCCATCACCTGGATCCATGAAGCAATCAGGTATATTTGCTTTCCAAAAAAAAACACCGTGAATATGTGCGGATGGGATAAGGGCCATGAACTCATCTCACTTTGTCATCCCAATGCCATCGGTGCCCTGTGAATAGTAAGGGATTGCTTAAGGTGGGATGTGGGTGGCAAGACAAAGTTTGAAAACCACTGTTTTAATCATCCCTCATTGACTCGTTATGTGCACGGTTTCAGAATTCCAAAGGAAATGGGCCAATGACAATTTTTCTCAACCCAAATATTTCAGTCACAGTTGGGTGTCGAGCAGTGGTTCTCAACCTTCCCTTCCCACTCACATCCCACCTTAAGCAATCCCTTACTAATCCCAGAGCACTGATGGCAGAGGGATGACAAAGTGGGATGTGGGTGGGAAGCAAAAGGTTGAGAACCACTGATAATGCGATATAACTGACTCAGAACCATCAATGTTCCCCACCCTCCGGGAAACACCTGCGGGCTGGAGATTGGAAATGGTGCTCGGGCGACCTAACCGCAGGATTGCTTTCGCACAGCGTTCAGCCTGGGGCGTGGGGTGGAGTAGGTAGGTTTGCTCGGCGGCTTCCTGGAGCTGAGACGATTTCTAAACTGGGGTCTAAGATCGGTTCTTCACCTTGAGTCGAGTGGCGGGATTGTGAAAGATCCCCTTGGCGTTCGCGAGAACCCCCCGGCTGTGTTCTTGTGTTCACCATGGTCTTGGAGAGATGCTTGGGTTGTGGATGTACAATCAGATAATAATCGAACTTTTTATTTCAAAAAGAGATTTTTCTCAATATTTTTTTCAGTTCGAGAAAAAAAATTGCCGACCAGTGAGTGGCCTGGCTGGAAGTCACAGCAGTCGGAATATAAATAAACAGAGCTTTCAGGGTTCATGTACAATGAGTCTTTGATTTTTAAAACTCTTTTGTTCTCTGGTGTCACCCAACACACCTCTATCGCCAGGCCAGTCCTCTCGTCCAGAGTCTGGGTGTGAACTACCACCTGCATGTCTACCCCACGGCGCTGTGCGAGTCAGTCCGATCCTGTCGGTGTGAAACACCAGGGTCTGCAGATGGTGCGATGGTAGTGAAAACACAGGAGCTTCTGTGCTTTTAATCTGCTGGAACCCTTGTCGGGATAATCATTTATAGTCGTGCATAGCCCTGAACCTCGGCAACATCTCCTTGTAACATTTAACACGTTAAAGAAACAGAGCAAAAAAAAATAAAAATTTTATTCACAGTTTTTTTTTTCTCTTAGTCCATGGCTAATATTTGAGCTGCTCACAGCGTTATCAGTTTCTTTCCACCAGTACTACATCAGCAGGGCAGCCGAGGTGGGGTATTACAAAATAGAGAACATCCACAACCAGCCCATTCACAGCTACAAATCGCAAGGTTCAATTATAAACTTTTTTAAAACTCTTATAAAATATGTTTGCATTAGTTACAAACCATCATTTGCATATATTAATCTACCATTATATTTATATATACATATATGCATATATTATGTTTGTTTAAAAATCACACACAGGTACAGAAATTCTACTTGAAATGCAAAAGATAAACCAGGATTTCACAAGAATTGCCAGGTAATGTTTGGTAACTGTTTATTCGAAGTCGCTTCCCGCTGTTGCCTGAAACTTGCCCACGCAGTAGAAAGAACAAAGCCGGCCTCTGGTAAAGTTGCCAAATGTCCAGGTAACCCTGGAATCTTTGCCACAAGCAACTTCCAAAAGATCACAGTCACCTTTTCTCTCAAGTTTAAAAAAAAATATTTGCAGGAGAGATGGGGAAAAAAAGGCAGTTTGGCTTTAGGGATCAAAATCTCCTCAGTACAATATCAAGAGCTGCACACATTTTCAAACTGCTGGCTCTGGATCAAGTGATAGCATGAGAATGGCTGGGAGTGACTATCTTGATGTGATCTGACTGTGGCAGTTTATCAATGAATCATTAATTAAATATTGGAAATTATAACTCAAGATTGAAAGAATATTTAAAACAAAGGGAAGATTGTGCCAAACATTATATCCAATGCCCTTCATGTTTGGGACAACATGCTTATCCCTAGACTACCTTTCTCCCCTCCCATACCTGCTGTTATGCGAGGAACAAGATCACCAAGTGGACTGAAAAGGGAAAAAAAGCACAAGGCAATTTGGGCCAAGTTAGATCTCTTTTACCCAAAAGCCCCTTTCACACTTGCATCCCAGTAAATTGGCCATTCAGTGTCCCAGGATAGTAATGAGGGTTTGGCCTTTCACACTAGACCACTCCTAACTGGGACACTGAACGCCTTCACACTTGTGAGCGTTTACCCCCTGTGTTTGGTCTGTTCTACCTTTAATAGGAAGTGCCTGCAATGCAATTGCCCATTTCACACTGGCCTGATCTCAACACCCGTGGATTGTACTACGGGGTTGAGGCCGGAAATCCCCTGGTGTTGAGCAGATTTTGCTTTCACACTTGCCACTTTAAAGGACGATTGGCATTCGATTCCTGGGATCACTGGCAAGTGTGAAAGGGGCTAGAGTTACCTGACAGCTCCCCCGACCAACCAGGAGCACAGAAACACTCAAACATTTGTTAAGTTTTTAATGCACGCGAACAACAGCTGGTAGTTCCTAAAAAAAAGCGATTCTTCCCATCATGCCTGTTATAACTCATTAAAAGACCTGCCCAAATTATTCCATCAAAAGCCCTTCAACGTTCTCTTAGAAAGTGAGTACTGAATCCACTTCTCTTCACCTTTAACATGGGTGAGCCTAACAACTTGGTTTGGAGGCAATACACATTGGACATTGCAGGGCCTAAAGACTCTTGTGTAAGGTCTGATCATTTGTGGTCCAATAATGGCTCCACTGGTTTCGATAGACCTGCTTGGTTGGTATTTGATGAAGTGTAGTAACATTGGGCAGGGGTTGCAGTAGAGATTCTCTGGAAGCAGACTGGACATGCAAATCTACTTTTTTCCCCCTGCATCTACTTCTGAGCCTTCAGTTTTATGCCAGGGAAGAACATGTTTGAAATGGTAAGCAAATCAGCATCTAATGTAGTGGCTTGTGGTGGTTTTAATGACGAGATTCACATGGGCAAGTGACGAAAAAAAAAATAGAACGGAATCCTGTTTTAGAGAACTCATCGAGTGAAAAGTCAGCATGAACAGCAATACGAAAGCCTGCTTTTTTTTTGGTAAGTGCTGATACAGTAAAAATATCAATAATTTCACAAAATTACACTGCACCCTTCAAAAACCCAATCCAGGAAGTATTATGGTAATTTATAAAAATGTGTTGGTATTTAAAAAAAGATTGTTCTGGAATGAGAGATTAGAATGTTGGTTATGGAAAATTAAAATTTCTTTGAAAAAGGCAAGTTAAAAAATGTTTCCATTAGGGGGAAAAAATGAAGGTGTTCTAGGATTACCTTTTGGGAGAAGTGAGAGAAGGCAAGATCAAAATGTCAAAGCAACATTAGAATAGTCATACACAGATTCCCTACTCAGACCATGACAGATGCATGAAGGCCAGAAGATGTGCTGAACATTTTCATTTCATTGCGGTAAGGCAAAGTTGGTATAACCAAACCCTACAAGGTAGGGTTATATACATCAACAAGCCATGGTCAGCTTCACGTGATGAAACATGTTTCAAAAATATGCGAGGAAAGACAATAAGGGCAACCATTACAAAACAGTTAAAATCACCTACATTTTTTTGTGTGGCTAAAATTCCTCTGGATTGCATAAGTGGCTTATAGCAAGTGCTAATTTTTGCCATATTATTACTAACTACAGGCAACTATTAAACTCTATGTGTTAAAAATTTTGCATTTTGCAATATTTGCATATTGTAGCATAAAGAGGAATAGAAGGAATTGGAAAAAAAAATCTCACCTTTACCTCCCCCTATCCTCCTCCTGCAGGAAAATGGATATCACAAATACACACACAGTACCCTGAGTTCTTCAATGAGATTCTGTCTATGACACTATTCTTTCATTTCGAGATTGCCAACATTCCAGGAAACTCCAAGACATAAGAGGGTATCAAATTTTAAAAGATCTTTCAGCATTTTTAATAGTCCTACAAATATTGGAGATCAGCAAATGTCCCTTTGGGATCTCGACTTTCTGGGAGCTGCTTAGTGAAATGGTGAACTTGGTTGTACAGTTACAGTTCCTTCGTTTCTTTTATAAAACATTTTTGCTTATGTGGGTACGAGCTGGCAGGACAGCATTTATTGTCCATTGTTAATTGCTTTTTGGGTAAATTAATTTAGAGATACCACATGTTAAGAGGCCCTACTGGCCCGCTAGCCAGCACCGCCCATGTAACCAACTAACATATTAATCCTATATGGGAGGAAACTGGAGCACCCACAGAGCACGGGGAGAACATATGGACAGTGCTGGGTTTGAACCCGGGTCGCAGGGGCAGAGTTGAATTGCAAAATCTTCACAATGCATTATCATGTTTGAACTTGCAGATGGTGAATAAATAGGAACTGAAGGCGGGGGACAAGAGAAGATAACCCTCCTGAAGGAAAAGAACCCAACTGACAAAAAATTTCTATCAGTTTTCTCTGAGGTTGGAAGAAGAATGCCAAGCACAAATCCTGCAAGACAATGGAGTCAAGAAAGTTGCATAGAAAATAAGGCAAATAAGAAACCAGCAAAGACTGACTGTGTACATCTTGAGCACCATCTGCCCTCCAAGGGATAGGAACTCAAGACTCAAGAACAGGTCTCCCAGAAAATCCACTCTGAGTATATTCAATGTTAAACAAAATGTTTCTCTTAATGGCAGGATTCCCCAGCCTTATGCAGTCAACAGCAAACTCCCCATTGATAACAGGTTCTAACCACACAAGCGATGGAGTGAAAGATATACCTTGTAACACCTCAGTAAAGTCGTGTGCTGTGTAGACACTGTTATTAAATCTGCTCATTTACTCTTTCTATATTAAATAAAGGCATTATTTATCAAGGATTAATATAAACATGAGGATTAACAGTGACTCAACTGGTATCTCAGAGAAGACACAACTATTAAAATTAATAGAGCCTTAACAAAACAATTTTTATCAAAAAATCAATAGTGCGCAAGGAAGGAGAATGTTGAATGTTCACTCAGCAAGACAGTGGCTCAATTTGCACTGTTATACGTTATTGGAAGGAACAGAGAAAAATAATTACTGCTTGCCAGCTGCCAACAGTGCAATCTCTGGTTTAATCACTGGCGAGAATACTAGTCATCTTTGGGGTGAACCAGGCCTGGGATGAAAAGATGCATCTTAAGGTTCCCCCCCTCCCTCATGCATCTAATGCTGTTTCCATTGTTGAAGTTGTCCGTGCGGTTATTGTAAATTTCCTCATCTCTCCCTACTTCTTCCATCAAGCGTTTGGTCATTTTCCCTCATTTTTCATGTTGCTCGATGTCAAATCTTACCATGGATTCCTGCTACTAAACACCTATGTAACATGCGACCAGGTGTTTTTATCCGCCATCTCAATGCCTTCAAATAATATCTTGTGGATCTTTGTGAAGCAGTGTTTATTGCGAGCTCTCAGCTCATGGTGGGCCATGGAAGAACCTGTTTTCTAGTCCGGAAGCAACTGGTCCAGGCAAAAGTGAGATGATGCCCTCCCATCACTTTGGAGGGGAGGGTGGGGGCGGGGTGCAGAAATCACTGTTGTACTGGAATATTTCTCTCTTACAGTAAACAACCCCCCCCCCCACCGATATCAGGAATTCAAGCGGCCAGCAGCATCAAGCAACCAGCAAAAAAAAAAACCCACAGAAAATAAATAGGTAAATACAAAAGTTTACAAAAGCTTTGCCAATCCATGCAATGCGCGATCTCAAGCAACTGGCAAATTCACCTTTCTGGCATCTACCAATCCTCATAGGTGCCGCATACTGGCTGGGGGGCTTACTGTAATTCTACTGCCTTGGTTGCAGTGTTATAGCTAAAATCTACATTCCCAAGCAGCCAATCTACAGAGAAATGGAGACACACGAGGCTGCAGATGCCAGAATCTGGAGCAAAAAGAAAGCAAACTACTGGAAGAAAGGATTTGAGTCTCAACCAATTTCCTCCACAGATTCTGCATGATCTGTTGTGTTCCTCTAGCTGTTTGATTTTTACTCCATGGAGGAAGGTCGACTGCCAAGATCTGTCTGATACAGGTTAATATCTTGCACAAGTTCTAAATAGCTGTTCATAATGACACCCAAGTGCTTTTTTTTTTACCACGAGACCTGCAATACCAATGCAACACCTTTCCCAGCTACTCAGGGAACCAAGAGTTGGCTGCAAAGTGGATCACAATTGCATCATCTACACTGTACACACATCCACCAGCAAGACAGAATACACTGTCCACGGTGTCGCTAGCTCAGTGTGCCTGTCTCACACACATTTCTTTTGTTACCCTTGCAGATGTGGACAGTTAGTTGAAGGGCTTCTCTGCAGACATTTCTGTGATGAAGCCCTGAACAGATGAATTTATTCCTAATTTCAGGAGATTCAATCTTTGTTTATTCGAGTTCCCCAGTCAGTGCCTGAGGCACTGATCCTTGATGTCTTCGCAAGTGAGACACTCGGTTGAATTTTGAGACCAAAGATAGGAGAACCACTGCTTGTCCCAGCCACACATTTCTGCAGGAATGAAATGCCTGCTGTGGACTCTGTTGAAGAGCTGTTGGAAGGAGCTACCCTTAGACGGAAATACCACTGACAACTCGTATTAAAAATCTCATGTTTTCCCTCTGCTGTCGTTTTTGCCCTTCATGTTAGTCTTATTACACTTGCAAAATCTCACTCCTGCTCGCTTATGTTCCGAAAACATGAAAGATCAAAATGTCTTTGTGTAGACTTTAATAGAGCTTTCCCTCTTAACTTAAGAATGACAAAATAAATTCAACTTGGTGTCTGGGTTTGAAGGGTAAAGGACACGGGCTGATGGGTTGGATCAGTTTAATTGTTCCTTCTGCCAATTGTTTGCAACCTTAGTCTGGAAAGAATTCTGGGCTCAAGGAGTAGTGTTTGTTTATGAAAGCTCCTTAAACACCAAATAATGTGAGACTAACCTGCACATGAATAGGAGGAGATAGCAGTGGCAGGTAACCAGCAGTGAAAGTTTGAGGTGCATTTCTGGTTTAATTGTGAGTAAACATTTCCATTTTTATCAAATCAATTTTTATCCCACATTGTCTAAACATCAGTGACCTGGTTCATTGTCAAACCCTCCACCCTTTGTAAAAAAGACCGCTGCCCCATAGCTAGCAAAAGTTTCCTGGTGTTTCTCATTTTACAAGTTCAAGATATTGCAAAATGCACTATGAAACAAAATTAAAATAAAACCGGATGATTCAATGTTGAAGAAAACGCCGAGTTCAAAGCTCAGGAGTGAAACGTAACAGGGTACAGTGAGGTTAGGTACCAATTAAAGCAGTGGTTCTCAACCTTTTTCTTCTCACTCACATCCCAGTTTTAAGTAATCCCTATGCCATCGGTGATTAGTAAGGGATTGCTTAAGGTTGGATGTGGGTGGGAAGAAAAAGTTTGAAAACCACTGTTTTAATCGTCCCTCATTGACTCGTTACGTGCACGGTTTCAGAACTCCAAATGAAATGGGCCAATGACAATATTTCTCAAGACAAATATTTCAGTCACAATTGGGTGTAGAGCAGTGATTCTCAACCTTCCCTTCCCACCCACATCCCAACTTAAGCAATCCCTTACTAATCCCAGAGCACTGATGGCAGAGGGATTACTTAAAGTGGGATGTGAGTGGGAAGAAAACGGTTGAGAACCACTGAATTAAAGTGACTATTTAGCAGTCTGAAACATACTATTTCATTAAAGTGTTAAAACGATGTTGCTTGGCAAAAATAAAAAGTGATGGATAATTTTAATATAAGGTGGTGCATGACACAGCCAAAGGAGACGATTTTAGAACAAACACACTGATTTTAAATGATTGAAGTGAATAGCAGGAGTACCTTTAAGGGGAGGATGATGGAGAGGGGAACAAAGCATCTATTGAAAGGATGAATAGGGTAGGATGATCAACATTGATCAGAAAGGCTGAAGGTTTCTGTGCTGTAAATCGCTATGCAGTTTGTCTGTCATTCTGAGTGTTTATGGCTGCATCTCCCCAGAGCACGAAATATTTTTACGTTGCCGTAGAAGTATGGAAGAAACCAACTGGCCTGCTTCACAGGCAAGGGGGGCCCCTGTACTTTGAGCAGAGTCCCAAGGGGACCAAAACCAACAAAAAGTTGAGAATGGCCGCAAGGGCTTCTTTGGATTGCAACTGATGTCAAGTGGTACCCACAACTAGGGCGAGGATCGAATGGTCCTTTCAGCAGTTCAACACGGGCTGAAATCTGGACACCACAAGTGGCTTTCAACCTGATCTCTTCTTCCCCTGAGATATTCCACACAATTAATTTAGATCATTTTTGGAGCAAGAAAAATACAGGTGCTAAAAATGGCTGTGTCTTCACACCGAGTCACTTCTTTGGGAACTCTAATTCAGCACCGCAGGACAACACAGCTTCATTTCAGGCTGGTCACCAAGTAGGAGCCCTGTTTGGGGTCTGAACTGGCATACGTGGGTCATTGGCTGGAAACAATAACTCCGACTCCGCCAACGCCGAATTTGAGTGGTTTTCTCATCTTTTTTAAAAAAAATGTTAGACTTCCAGTATTCTGGAAGGTGTCCAATGCTTTTGGACACCTATAGCATTGGAGATATTTGAATAAATATTTCCGCTGGACAGGGTTAGGATTAGAGCACCCACTCCTTTACCACTCTATTTCTCTCTTTTCTAAGACACTCCTTAAAACTCAGCTTTGAACATTCTGGTCGTCTCTCCTCAGTGCCAAATGTTGCTTGAAAATGCCAAGGCATGTTTAACATGTAAAAGGTGGTTAAAAAAAGGGCAGGTTTTTGTACAATTTGCTAAGCTACTGGGAAATAAATACCCTCCAAGCAACAGGAGAAAGAAATATTCAGAGTTTGTTGGGGATGGGGGTAGGAAGTACACTGCATTTTAAAGCATACACCACAGTATTATCTATGGCTTCCCCCTGTTTAAATCCATGCTAAGTAGAGATCCTGCACCATGCATTGTCAGCATTTACCCCCCATTCCAACCCTCACAAAGATGACTGTTCACCCAACCTACCTGTAGAGTTTACTTTGCATGATTGCTATTTGTTTTGGGTGTTATTTCTTAAAAATAAAACAAAATAAAAGCTCGATGTACTCCTCAGTTACAGGCCTACACAGTAAGCATAAGTTTCTCCACACTGTAGGTCGTACGTTGTTGAATCAATGTAGTGTCGAGACAATTTCTCTCTCTCTTCTCCAAGAAGGGCCTTGTAGTGAGGCAGCCTCCGGTGTGTGCTCTTTCTGGCCAGGAGCTGCAATTTGGTTTTCGTTCCAGGAGGATTCAGTTGCCCAATCGGAAGACATTGTCTTTGCTGGTACATCATGTGCTAATGGAAAAAGTCTTCGTCTGGCCTACGAGAGGATAGCGTTAGAGTGACTAATTCCTAACAAATTGTCAACGCTGAGTGATCGCCTTATAGCAGCTTTGCCCAAGTCCTTGTATTTGTCCTCACACAACCTGGAGATTGCCTGCAAAGGAAATACAAAAAAACAAAATTATTCCACCATTATTTTTCAACTAAACTGATTCATTTTTCTTTACATCGATCAGTATTTTCAAGTCCAGAAAATTTCCATGTTACAGCTGTTCAAGTACAGAAATTCCAAAAAAAAAATCTGAGAAAGTCAAAATTTGCCTTCACGGAATGTATACAGATGAAATTTTTCAACTTTTTTTTCAATGTGAGCAGATGGATTTGCCTTGATTTAGAGATACAGCACAGTAACAGGCCCTTCTGGCCCACGACCATGCCGCCCAATTGTACCCACATCACCAATGAACCTACCAACCCCGTATAGTCTTTGGGAGATGGGGACCAGGAGAAATGCCACACAGTCACAGGGAGAACATACAAATTCCTGACAGTCAGTGGCAGATTCCAATTTGGGCGGCAGGTGCCATTGGTCTAACCCGACCTTGCACTTTGCGCCACAACAAGATTCGAGATAGAATCCACTGGCATGAAGTCAGGAAGCATTTCCTTGTTGAAAAAGTAATTGGGGTTGATTTAAAAATTATGTTTAATTTTACTTTTTGTAGATTAACTTGGGGAGTTTGATTGCAAAGAACTAAAATTTGCTCACCCTCTCCACCTCTGATCCCCCAATGATCACTGGATTGTACACCTCTGGCTTGCCCCTTCTGAAGTCAACAATCAGCTCCTTGGTTTTGGTGATATTGAGTATACGGTTGTTGTTGGAGCCCCATTTGGCCATTTTCAGACCCCCCCCACCCGGTATGCTGACTCATCACCCCTTATACAACCCACTACCATGGTATCGTCGGTGAATTTGTAGATGGTTCTGTTGTCTTACCGAGCCACACACACAGTCATAGGTCCATAGCGACTAGAGCATACACCTAGATACTCCCTTGGCTATCAACTCACTTTCAACAGGTGCAAGAAAATTAAAATCTAATTTTGCAACAATTACTTCTTGAAAATCAGCCAACTTCAAAATAAAGAGTAAATATTATTACTGTGATTAAGTGCCTCTTTGTGTCTAGTCAGGAATAGGGTCCACTTATGGAATTGAATCACAGAAGATCTGGATCCACACTGACTTTGCAATCTAACTCCCCAAGTTAATCTACAAGAAGTAACATTAAACATAATTTTTAAATCAACCCCAATTACTCTTTCAACAAGCAAATGCTTCCTGACTTCATGCCAGTGGATTCTATCTCGAATCTGGTAATGCCCTCTTGTTCTGGACTTCCCACCAGGAAAGAATGGCTCTCCATTTACTTTTAATCCTTTAATCATTCATGCTCGTCATTTAATCATTTCAAATGGGACTGGCGTAGGTATTTGTTGATGTAATATTAATTCTCTGGTTGTATACGATTAATAAAAACCACATGCAATATTGCAACTCCTAAATGCCATTTAATTGTTCTACTTCATTCTATGAGATATGGGCAAGAGGAGCTAAGGCCAGCACTCCTGCCCATTTTTAATTGCCCTTCAGAATAAGGGAGTGGGCTGCCACCTGTCCCAACAGAGTCATTCTGGTGGAAGTTTTTCCTTTGTGGTGTTGGGTGGAGAGGCCAACAATTTAGACACCGAGGAGGAACAGCAATGTACTTGTGTGCGGACAGTGTGCCTTCCAATGTGCCTTTCTCCCCTTGTCCTTCTTAGCGTTCAAGAAGGCTTGTGTGATCCCTGTCAAAGTGGCTGCTGGGAGAACCTGCAGCACATTCTGAGGGGTGTCTGCACCATGGCCATGGAGGAAGTAAATAATTAGATACTGATGATTGAAGCTCCAGTCAAGTGAGCTGCTTCGACCTGGATGGTGCTTGGAGCTGCAGACATTCAAGCAAATGGACAGTGTTTGAGCACTTTCCTGACTCACGCCTTCTAGGCGGCAGAAGGACATAGGTGAGCAGGTACAGACATGGTGGGTGCGCCCTTGCCACCCAGTTTCGGATTAACTTCTGCAGTTGCAGTATTTATGTTCTGTAAGCAGAACAATAATTAAATGTTGAATAATGGTGGCCATGAACAGTGAAAGACTTGAATGCTGTTAAATATGAGCGGTAAGTGGACTTTTAGGAAAAATATTACCTCCGCTGATTTGCCAGTGCCTGAATTCTTTTTCATGTCTCTCTACCTCCATAGGCAGCTGGTTCATTGGATAAAGAGTTGTGAATGCAATTGAACATTACAAAATCTTCAGTTTCCAATTACTTCAGTTTCTAATGGGTGCATAGTAAAATACCTAACCTGAAAGGCTTGTATAAACTTATCGAAAGCAGTTGGAAAACAAATCAATACATTCATGTCATGTTCACATTCTAAAACCAGAAGATAAAAATTGCAATTCTCAAAAGCAGTCCTTGCATTAATTGGAAAAAAAATTGAGCATTACCCAGAAAAGTGGTCACTAACAGTGTACTATTTTTAAGCAGAAAGGATGCGCTGAGTAAATTTTGAAAATCACGTCATTGGTCGCAACTGGAGAGAGTATCAAATGACTCATCAGGCCGAGAGATAAGGCAGGCTCTCCTTAAGAACGGTTTCAGAATTTTCCTGATTTCCTCGTGGAGTGATGTTACAATTAGACAGGTCTGTTGGACTAGAGGATAACATTGGTCACCATTTTTGAGTCAGCAGGTTCAAGGCCAAATTTCAGAGAACACAGGTTGTACAAGACATTGAACACTGCATGCAGTTCTGGTCGCCATAAGCTGGAAGGGGTGCAGAAAAGAATCATAAGGATGTGGTCAGGATGGAGGGATTGGGTAATAAGGAGAGAGTGGATGGGCTATGGATGGATTTTCCGGGATGAGCTGCTCTGAGAGAGACATAAAATAATGAAGGGCATGGATAAGGTAAATAGTCACAGTCTTTTCTCCAGGGTAAGGGAGTCTAAAAGTAGGGGAGAGGGGCCTGAGAGGTGTTTTACAACATTGTAGATAGTAGGTAACGGGAATGAGCTGCCTGATGAAGTTGTAGAAGTGGGTACAATTCAAACATATAAAAGAGCTTTGCACATTTTCATGGATAGGGAATATTTAGCGGAATATGAGTCAAATGCAGGAAAATAGGACTAGCTGGAGAAGGCCCCGAGATCAGCAAGGACAAGTTAGGCTGAAAGACCTGTATAATATTTTTAGAATCTAAATTGGATTTCACAATTGGGAAACCCAGCTGAAGGACAGAACGTTAAACAAAGACCCAGGTGGATGCGCACAACTTCCATCTCTCTTGAAAGAGTAACTGTGACACTTCAGCACCTATCTCCCAGTATGAAAAAGCTGTTTCATTTCCGATGATCATATGATCATTTATTTCACTGCCGTTTGTGGGATCTCGTAGATGTAAAACACACTGGTGTGACCCAGAGTCCAGACTATATTCTGTAAATGCAGAGTACTTGGTATGGTCTTTCTGATGGTCATTACCTCCAGTTTCTGGGCTCGCTCTTTGCTGAGAGGTTCCAAGGGGAAGTTCATGTTGTTGTCATCTGCCAGAGAGCGCAGATCAAAGTAATATTTGGCATAAACACTAGCTGGAACATTAATGTTAAACTGCAGTAACTCAAGGAACTGTCTCTCCATCTCGTTCCTGTAGGAAAAAGAAAACAAGGAAACATCTTGCAATTATATAGAAAACAACCAATCAACTCACAGAGATGAACTTGCAGAAGACTTTTCATGAAGAAAAATGTTACGAACTGAAAGGTCTTGGTGGAATTAATAATGTGCTCCTCCGGGCAAATCAACCACATCATTTATTGTAGAGGACAGTAGATTCTTAAATCAAAGGGCAGCTACTCCAAAGGGCCAATGGCATTCAAGTGAAAAAAAATCTGTAAATTGAAATGTGTTAAATCAAGCAACACCTGTACTTGATTAACAGATTATCAAAATGCTGCTTTCTCATCAGCCTTCCTTCTGAAACAGAGTTAGAAGTGAAATTGCCCATTTATGTTGTTCAATTTCATTCACACCTCCTCCGATTTGTGTCTGCACACTTGTGGCCTGGTTCAACTTCTTTATTTATATAGCACATTTTTTCCAACTTGCATTGACAAAAGTGCTGTACAAACCCAGGCAATTGATTGAAACTAGTACAACTATTTATAGAACAACCGATTAAGGCATTATGAATAGACCACAATTGCAGTGAATAGTGCAGTGCTGGCGGAGGTTAGGAACATACAAAGAGTTTCAGACATTAAACACTAACAACAGAAGGTATGTTTTTAACTTGGATTTAAAGCAGTTGGGGGGGGGGGGGCTAGTTTCATAGTCAGGGGAATGCTGTTCCAAAGTTTGGGGGCTGAAACCGCAAAGGCCCGGTTTCCCCTTTGTGTGCACTTAGTGCGTGGAACAGCCAGGTGTCCTGCGGTAGCTGACCTGAGCTGCTTGGAAGCAGAGTAGGGCATAGGCAGATCAGAGATTTGTGGGGTGGGGGGGAGAAACAAGGTTCTTGAGGGCCTTGTATGTAAATAGCAGCAGCTTGAAGTCGATTCTGAACCCACTGGAGGGAGGCCAGAATAGGGGTGATATGGTCCCTCTTCTTGCCACCTGTCAGAACACTAGCCGCGGCATTCTGAACCAAATGGCGGTTAACCAATTGGTGGTAAACAACTGTCCCAGAGAAGAACCGGGCAATGATCTTCTCCAACAACATGGGGTTAGTAATTGTTAAATTTGGGTGGTATGGGCACGTGGGCCTCTTACTGGGTTGTGTTTCCAAATTAAAAATTATAAAATTAAATGAAATTAAAATTTCTTTGTTGAATGATCTGCCTTTCTCACCTCAATGGTCAATATTGACCAGAAAATCATTGAGCTTACAAAGACAGAATGCTGAAGTGCGAGAATCATCTCATGGCAGCACAGTTAGTGTAGCAGTTAGTGTAACGCTGTAACAGCGCCATGAATCCAGGTTCGAAACCACTGCTGTGTGTAAGGAGTTTGTACGCTCTCCCCATGTCTGTGTGGTTTTCCCCAGGTGCTCCAGTTTCCTCCCAACTGTGACAGACTATGTAGAGGTAGTATTGACAGCAGCTTGCCTGGGAGAGCATGTGATCTTTGTAGGCAGAGGAGAAGAGTTTTGCTCTCAGAGAGGGAGGGTGTGAAACAGAGAGAGAGGAGACAGAAATCAGTTCCAGAGGGACAAGCTGGCAAACTTTGGAAGGGTGCCTGGTCAAAGGAGAAGACTGGCGGTGTGAAAGGTGACCTGAAAGAAAGAGGAGCATCAGGAGAACCCTGAAGGGGATGTTTTGTCAGCAAGACTGATTGTAAAGGAATCAGTTGTGGATGTCCTGGAACAACAAATCTTTCTCTGAAAACCAATAAGAACCTTCCTGAATGGTAACCATTTGCCTGTTAAGCACCAAAGCCTGTGAACTATGTCAATGCTAACTCTGTGTACAGTACAAGAATTGCTTGCAACCAGTGAGATTGGACTGTGATCCAAAGAACTTTTCTAATCTTACATATACATTATACACACCTGCACTTAGTATTAGAAGGGGGGAATTAAGTAGTTAGGTAGGTTAAGTAATAAGTTAAAATTTAATTCTGTTTTCTTGTTCAAATATAATTAAAAACAACTTTTGTTTAAGTAACTCTGTGTTGTGGGGAAAATCTATTGCTGCTGGTTTTTGGGGTCCTCAGGACTTCAAAAAAAGTACGAGGATTGTAGGTTAGTTGGTGTATCTTTGTTGGGGGGGAGGGCCTGTTATCGTGCTGTATGTCTAAATGAATACATTTTTAAAATCTTCTGACTTCCCAGCCTTTCTACACTCCAAAGCTCATCAGATAAAGTTGCTTACTTCGATTAGGGCCACTCCCATCAACTTAAACGCTCACTCCTTTTGCCAATGGTCCAGTTGGCTGCAGACTAAAAGCTGCACTGCAGCAACTCACCAACTTCCTCAACAAAATTTCTCAGCCCTCTAATCTTTAGCCTGGGGAAGCACAAAGCCATGGGGTAAGTGAAAAGAGATTAAGAGGGAAGACTTTTTTTCCAGCCAGCTGAAATCTGGAGCATACTGCCTGAGGTGACGGCAGAGGCAGATACTCATACAACACGCACGTAACATCTGGATGTTGCAAGACAAGGCTGCAGAGTATAGATGGTGACTCTGGGGTTGGGATCACACATGATGGGCCAAAAAGCTCTATGACTATGACTCAGGAGTCAACAGGATCAGTGAGCCATAAACACACAAGCCCACAAATATTTCCTTGAGTTACAGGGTGCTCTGCTAATTCAAAACTCCACAGAGAACACAGTGGCCAGTATCATTTACAATAATTCTTCAACAGGACTGTAGTGAAGGTCAGTCTGTAGTAAAAGAAAATTAAGTGGAACTATATATACACCTTACAAGTACAGTGAAACCTCGTTAGAACGCAATTCGATAGAATGCGATTCATTATTCCGCGGAATCGCTTCCCAAACATTGATTTTAGGAGCCAGGCTAACAGGGGGTAACAGCCACAAACTCAAAAATTTACTCTTATAACTCATTTACAAGATGTGTCTGTTAATATGTGGAGTTTAAAGGTCTTGTTATCTGGGGCCATGGTTTGAGGATAATAGGCAAACCATTTAGGACCGAGATGAGGAGGAATTTCTTTACCCAGAGGGTGGTGAATCTGTGGAATTCATTGCCACAGAGGGCAGTAGAGGCAGGTTCATTAAATATGTTTAAGAGGGAATTAGATATATTTCTTCAGTATAAGGGTATTAAAGGTTACTGAGAGAAGGCGGGGACGGGGTACTGAACTTTAAGATCAGCCATGATCTCGTTGAATGGCGGAGCAGGCTCGAGGGGTCGAATGACCTACTCCTGCTCCTATCTTCTACGTTTCTATGTTTCCTGAATCATGACATGTATGCATCTGTTCCGCGACTCGGCTGTAACGCGGTATGAAATCTTGGACCCCAACTACCGCATTCCAACAAGGTTTTACTGTAGATATAAAAGACTACTCCGGCTGCCAGGTTTAAGAACACAGAATAATAAGTTTGCAATTTTAATTAGAGTGATCACAATAACTGAATATCCACATGGGTGACACACAAACATATTCTACCCTTTAAACTGATAGTTAAAAAAATAAAAGGGTGAGATCTTTCAAAAACATAGCATCCCAACAACAGATGAAAAGGATTCATATGCTTTGCATTATCAGCAAGTGACCAGGAGCCACTTTTACCAGGAATGATAACAGACCGAGATTTACTGGGGAGCTAAAAACACATACAACACAACACACAAAGGCCTCAGTCAGTCACCAAGGCAACAAATGGACTCTTCCAATACTGCTGTTTTCATGTCAGAGGATGAGGGCTCTTGAACCTGCAGAGACGCATTACAGAAAAGGCTTTTAACAGGAAGCTGTGCAACAGGCTCATATCTGGGTGGAATATGGCAGAGTGCTGCACTCTCCACTGCCCTTGACATCTGGAGCCATGGAAGCTGGTGCAATCCTCAATGAGCTTTATTAAATAATTATCTTAAAATGAACCTCAGCCTCCACTTACTCTCATCTTTTATCAGCTTCCAATTTTAATGAAACTGAACAAAGGCCCCAATGCAATAAAAAAAAACAGCCTCAATACTTCTCACTTCACTTGTCATTCATTCCAACATTCAGAGCAAGAGTCTTAGGAGAGAGCATCAAAAACATGTAACAAGTAAATAACGCAGGTAGCACCTCACTGAGATTCAAAGGAAACGTCGCCTAAATGATGGTAAAATCTCCCTTAATAGTCAAAATTATTTATCTACCTTGTTTCCATAAACTGGAAATTCATTCTGTTCACACATTTATGTACATGCCTGAACCAAGAAGCAGAAACCTTTTTCTATTTTGGAAACAGGATAGAAATGGACAGAAACAGGGATAGAAATGATTAAGACAATAGATCTGGACTATTTGTTACTCACCAAGCTCAATGATGTTGCGTGCTCCTGCCCCACATTTTATACATTACACTATTCAAGCAGAGGTTGTCCAAAACTTTGCTGCTTACTTCTTAGTCTGCATCAAATCTTGTTCTTCCAAAATGTGTGCACTGGCTGAGCTGCATCAGCTCCCAGCTAAGCAGCACCTTGTTTTTTTATAAACACTTCCAATTTTGTTTTCAAAAGCCTCCAATCTCGGTTCTCTGTAATCTATTTCAGTCCTCCGAGATATCCAGGCTACTCTTAAACCATCCTAAACTGCTTTGAAAAGAGGTAGTTTTTATGGGTGCTCCTTAACATCAACCTTTTGACCAAACTCCTTACCTGGCTTTGTATCAATTTTTGTTGGATAAGATTTCTATGGAATACATTGGGGTATTTTACTCCACTAAAGGTACTTTATAAATGCAATTTACATTAAGCTTGCCAATACAGGTCTGAAAGTTGCACTGATTCAGTAACGTGAACATCAATTTTTTCAAATTTAGATAAAGATCAACAAAAATACTTACATATCCTCAACGGTCATGTCCTTCAGAATCTGGCAGTAGTCCACATTCCAGACTGCCTGATCATCCCAGACCTTGGAAGCAAGCAGTATAGCACCCAGCACAATCCGTTTCCAGTTACTGGGACAAATATCTATCTCAGCGTATGTCAATAATCTTTCCAGGTACACCTGCAAGAAAGGAAGTTCAACCAGGTTATAATTATTACAAACAAGAGCAGAACACAAAATTTAAACTTTTAACACTTCTGTATGTGGGGGCAGGAATTGGAGGTCATGGGGATTGTGACGCCCCAAACCAGTAGCAAAGAGAAGACACACTGAGGTGTGTCTTAATAGGTTAAATTGTAATAGGTTAAATTGTAATAGGTTAATAGGTTAAATTGTAACTATATTTATTAACAACAATTAACCCACTTTAGAACAGAACAAAATATATTTTCAAACAGTGTGTGTGTGTGTGTGTGTGTGTGTGTGTGTGTGTGTGTTCGCAAAAATCCCAGACAACATTGTCTGTGCCCAATACTTCAAGATAGGAAGGAATACCCTAAAAAACCCCAAAATTGCTCAGTCCAGTCAGGAAAGTCAGTCAAAACAAAAATCACCATCCTCGAAGTTACTTCTCAATGTTCAAAGTCCAAAGTTCAGTTCTTCAACTGAATAACGAGGACATCCAAAATTGAACACTAAAGATGACTGGAGGGAGTGGCGCCACAGACGTACACCTCCTCCATAGGCCTTGGCACAACAGGCTTCCCAAAGACTCTTTCACCAGAAGATGTTAAGTGACTTCCACTGTCGCACTCAAGATCAGTCCGCTAGAACCATTCTCAACCCAGAGAATGGTGTCTCTGCGTCTCCTTCTAGCCTAGACGGGTAAACTCTCTCATCTTCCTTTCTCCGGCCTCTTCATGTTGGTCTCTCATGGTCTCCTTCGCATTGCTGCCACTGAACCTTTTTTTTTCACTTTTCCTTATCCGACCTTGGCCAGTTAGCAAAGTCTGAGAAACAGAAAGCTGCAGAAGGAATCCATTTCTTAAAAGTCACAGTCCACTGTCTAAACAGTCATAGTCCATAACAGGATTATCAAAAGTGGCAAAAAAAAACTCTCAAAAAGCAGAACAAATTGAAGAGTGTCAAGACCAAACTATGGAGAGTGGAGGCAAGCATTTTTTTTTTGCCAAACAGTTATTTTTACTGACCAAGTGTCACTCCAGCATGTTACTTGGGCAGATTTGGAAGCAGAAGTCTTTTGGCTTGTGACAAATTTGCAGTTATTGCTCAGTTACAATTGAGCAGCCCCTAAGATGGCAAGAACTGGTGTAACAAAAGGGGGCCAAGACTTTCTGGCCTTGCGAGTTTCATGTAGAAGTTTCAATAAACAGGAAAATCAGTAACAGGAAAGTCAGTGACCAAGGAGTGGTTAGCCTGTTTGGTTGGTTAGTGGTGTACAATGTCCTAAGTAGGGAGAAATAAAAATTAAGAAGAAAAAAAAATGTCCTATCATTGTGAAGCTGTAACACATATTAACACTGAGCAATGTGGATTGGAAACTGGGGTTCAGACAAATCAGTCCACCCAAAAGGGGAGCGGGGAAGGAGAAAAAGAGATTCAAAATCTGATCAAAATAACTGCACAGCTAGAGATGCGGTTAGCGCAACACTGTTACAGCGCCAGCAACCAGGGTTCCAATCTGGCGCTGTCTGTAAGGAGTTTATACGTTCTCCCTGTGACCTGTAAGGGGTTTCCTTGGGTGCTCCTGTTTCTTCCCACTCAGGGTTGCAAGTTAATTGGGCAGCCTGGGCTCATGGGCCAGAATCAGCATCCACTGTGCTGCAAGTAAAAAGATTCAAAACAAAAGATGAAAAAAGGAAAGGCAAACCATTTGCTGTTGGAGCTTCCTGGCAGAAGTTCACATCTCGCAGAGGGGAAAACAAAGCAACAACTTCTGAGAATGGAGTACATATAAATGGCAGCAGGCCATTTAACCCCCATGGCCTGTTTCCTCAATCAAGTCTAGGAAAAATCTGTGACCAAATACATTTTGACACAGATCTGTTTCATAATCTTCACATCAAAATTTGTCTAATTATCTGAATATTGTTCTTCTTGATCATTGATCATTGATTTTCAAAGCTCTCCCACTGATAAATTTAAACCCATAGAAGCAGTGCCTCTCCCTCTCCCTGTCTCATCTGCCAACCCCGATTTTGTAAAAACACAATGCTGGAGAAACTCAGCAGATCAAACAGTGTACTTTATACTGCAAAGAAAGATACGCCACCGATATTGTGGGCATGAGCCCTCCATCAAGGTAAAATGTAGGCAGGTGCCCAAACCCAAATGAAAATTTCCTCAGGGTAGCCACCCCTCAAAGAGATTTCACAGAATGTTTCAGTGGACAGGAGTAAGGCATGAAAGTCTGCAGACACCTTGATTTAAAACACATAAGTCCACTCTGGGTGAGGCTTAAACTTGATCTCATGGCACACAGGACAGATGGTAACTTAAGCAGCTAGGTTTTTTTGGGACAATAGGGAGAAACTTGTGTTGGGTGAAAACTGCAATGGACGAGAATGTAGGAAATGGACAAATGAGCCTTTTTTGTCTAAAGTGCCGTGTACTAAAATGACCTTGGATCACTTCTTCTACAGGAAGTAATCAAACCTGCTTGTCAAGAATTCGGGTCTGGAGCCACAAAATTGTCCAATAAAATTATTGCCACAAAATCAACTCAAGAGTAAAAATGGACAGGGGCAAATGAAACAGGAGAATTTTTTAATATGGTTAGATCATGTGGAATAGAGTAAGGGTTGATCAGAACAAAATGGACCTACTTGCTCAAAGACCTTTCTCTGTGTTTGAGAATGCTGTTAAAAAAAATAACAGTACTACTTAAAATTAAAAAAAACAAATCAAAATTTGTGTTAAACATTAGCAGTCATAAATGCGTATCTTGCTGAAAATGGAAGAAAAAATGCAATGTTACCACCTAGTGGTGAGGTATTACTTGTAAAATAAACCAATGAACACGTTCTTAACATTTCATTCTCAATTAATGGACTTGGCAGATGACAAAATATGTTTGTATTGCAAATTATCCACATTTCTCTTTTCATTTTACAGGCATCAGCTTTTGGAATCAGTTGCTCCTTTTCCATGGGCATCCCAGTTAATTGGCTGTGCAGTATCCCGGGATAGGAAGCCCTTTGTGCCATTTCCACTCGGCCACCCTTAACTGGGACACTGACTGCTTTTCCACTGAATACACGCATCCCCAGGGATCGGAGTGTTCTACCTTCAACTGGCAACGGGAGACTTTCTGCTGTCCCTTTTCCACTGGTTTTGTCAGCAAATGCCAGGGATATGAGTAGGGGTAGAGGGGGTTAATCTCCGGCATGAAATGATGTCACTTGACACCGGCATTCAGTGTTCCTTTTCCACTGGACCCTGTCCCAGCAAATTCTCAGTTAATTCCTGGGACAGAGTGCCAGAGGAAAAGGGGCTTACGAATCCTCACTTTGTGCACAACATTGTTTGGTGCAATTTAACTTTGTACATATTTGAAAAGTTAAACTATTCCTTCTATCCTGTTATTCATGTGATAAGTGTTCAATTTTTGAGACCTCATTGATACATATGTTCTGGTCCTGTCCCAGTTTAGAAAATTTTTGGAAAATTACTTTCAAACTTGGATCAAATTAGAACTAGGCCCTTTAATTGCTCTATCTGGTTTTTCACAAGAAGACGAAATACTACTGACGAATTTTAGCTTTCACCTCATTGATAGCTAGACAGGCAATTCTGATGAAATGGAAAGACAGCTCTCCCCCTACTCATATTCAGTGGTTACAGGAGGTCATGTCCTTCCTAAGTTTAGAAAAATATCAACTATAATGTCAAAGATGTATAGGTGAACTTTTACAAGACCATTCATGGAGTATTACCATAATATAATAAGGTGTATGGATGCTCCGAAACAGTGCTGTCTGGTCTCCGAGTGAGGTCCCTCATTTCTGATTTTTATTAGTTATGCAAGTTTGCCTTGTTTAGAGGGAGGGGTTTGATTAAATGGGGGGGGGGTGCTCTTTTTCCTTTTTGTCTTTTCTTTTACAGTATTTTGATATAATGGGTTTGATTTGAAAGGGTGCACACCTATGTATGATCAAGTATTTATATGAAATGTTCAAATTTTTTGTCTATTCTTATATTCCACCATCTGTATTGGATTTTTTAAAATTAAACACAATAAAGATTTTAAAAAGAAAAATAATTCACAGCACAGGATGTAGTCACCTGTCTGTGCTGCCTCCGAAAAGGCCGCCCAATTAATTATATTAACCACACGATTGTCTTCTTTTGATAGATCCAACTTGGTTTCGAAAGATTTTGAACATGACACCCTTACAGATCATAAACGATGCACAAAATAACGTCCCATTTTTTCCCTCACTGGCTCCTTTGCTCATTATCTTGAATTTTTGTCCTCTTTTAATTTCAAAAGGCAGGAGTATCAATTAGTGGTAGAAATCTGGTCTTAGCTGCAAGTGCCGAACATTAAAAATCCTGTAACATATCTGAGCTGAACTTCAAATTCTATGGAAGTGGAGTACAAGTGTATGCTGCAACAATGTGTGTTTAGCACTCACAACTAAGGACAGATTTCTACCTCAGAATCTCTTACTGAACCTGAACTCAATTTTGAACAACTTAACCCCTTCATGTAACAAAAGTCTCACCCATGATTCATTTAAAAAGCATGCACCTCAATTGTAATCGACATTTGATTACCATAGTTAACAAGATTCCTTATTTTTCAAATAAAGGAACTGGAAAAAGGAACATCAAGGCACAGTTTGATGAATTTATTTGCTTGCCACTGATATGATGAGCTATGCTGGCTTCAAAAAGGAGGTTTTGTGGGAACACAAGGAATTGTAACACTGCCTTTAATAAGTCACTGCAAACATGAGAAAAAATTTGAAAATGAGGGAGGATGGTTTCAATAGATGAAGTTAGCCCGTCACTTTCAACGTTCAATTATCAGGCAGACCTACATCTTGGGAAGTTTGTGTGTGTTGTTATTTCTGCAGAAAACAAGATAGTTTTGTACAGCATTCTTCTCTATCAGTGAAAAGCATTCAGCATTTGGGTCCATCTCTTCAGCAAGCTGTTAAGGTCTGCAAAGAATTTAGTTAACCACTTAACAGTGAACCTCTTCTGCATCTGTTCTTCTTCTCCTTCCTCAGTTTCTTTTCCTCTGGCCTCTTCTTCAGTTCTGGTAATGTTCGCTACGACCTGTTCTTGCGCTCTCCAATTGGGATTTCTGACTGAACTCCATTATAACCCGGTCAGACATTGCCTGATCAGATGTTAGTGGCGCACACTTGTACATTGCCTTCACAGTTTCCACACTATTGTCCCGAGCGGTCCAATCACATCCCAAACGGTCCCATCCCAGCCAGTCATCCTCCCCAGCTGTCACTGTCCTCGGCCACTGTTCCAGGCCATCACCATCCCAAGCAGTCACCCCAACCACATCTCACCTGACAGACAGTGCACGATGAGCATTGCGGGCTGAGTTTGCTGGAAACGTTCAGAGCACCCCCTTTTTCCTCACCGCTCCCTTTATCAACACCACCCCCTTGGATCTTTCCAACACTCCCAGGAGGGGCGGCACTGCCCACTATGGGGATGACTGCTCTAAACCTTTCCAATCCATGTACCAGTCTAAATGTCTTTTATTTTAACAAACATTAAATTTCCGAGGAATATTACCGCTTGCCCTGAAAATATCCTGCTATTGGGACAGACATTTTTTCCAAATAAATCAGGAGAACGTTGGGAGATGCCTGAAATCCAAACTAATGCCACAAACTGTAATTGCACCTGTCAGTGTTTTTGGCTGCAGTTAGGACAAGGCTGGAAGCAGCAATGAGGCAAAAGAGACTGATTTCTTTTGAAGAAGGGTGGATAGTTACAAAAATCCTAATTACCAAATATAAAATTAGAGTTCATTTTTAACTCCTAAATTTCACTGGAGATGCAATTATTTCAAGGAATATCAGGACAACATGTAGAATGAGAAATTATGCTGCTGGTCTCTACTATCTTGAATTCTGCAGTTTTGTACCAAACAAGACATTTATTTCAACTCTCAACTGCTTCCCACACATCTCCAATGTCTTTTTTATGAGAGAGACCAAACAATGTGATGGAAAATCCTAAGGGTTTCCACAGGTATATTAAGAGCAAAAGGATAGTAATATCCTCTTGAAGATCAGAGGGGTCGACTATGTGTGGTGCCAAAAGAGATCGCGGAGATCTTAAATGATTTTTTCATCAATGTTCACTCAGTAAAGTGCCACAGAGGTGTGGGAAGCAAGGAAAACAAGCAGTGAGGTCATGGAACCTCAACAGATTAAAGAGGAGGAAGTGCTTGCTGTCTTAAAGCAAATAAGGGAAGTTAAATCCCCAGGCCCTGACAAGATATTCCTCCAGATCTTGATGGAGTCCAGTGTAAAAATTGCAGGGGCTCTGGCAAAATATTTAAAATGTGGTGCCAGAGGATTGGAGGGTAGCTCACATTGTTCCAAAAGTAATCCTGGAAATTACAGGCCAGTGAGCCTGACATCAGTAGTTGGTAAATTATCGGAAGGTGTTCTAAGAGATTGGATATATAATTATTTGGATAGGGATAGTCAACATGGCTTTGTGTTTAACCAATCATAGAATTTTTCGAGGAGGTTACCAGGAGAGTTGACGAAGGAAAGGTTGTGGATGTTGTCTACATGAACTTCAGTAAGGCCTTTGACAAGGTCCCAAATGAGAGGTTAATCAGGAAAGTTCAGTAATTGAGTATTCATGGTGAAGTAGTGAATGAATTCAACAATGGCTGGACGTGAGAAGCCAGAGATTGGAGGCCTGTGACTAGTGGGATGCCTAGGTATTGGTGCTGGGACTATTGTTATTTAGCATCTGTATCAATGATCTAGATGATAATGTGGTCATTTGGATCAGTAAATTTACACATGACATTAAGATTGGAGGTGTTGTGGACAGTGAAGGTTTTTAGAGTTTGCAGAGGAATCTGGACCAGCTAGAAAAATGGGATGAAAAACGGCAGATGGAATTTAATGCAGACAAGTGTGAGGTGTTGCACTTTGGAAGGACAAACGAAGAAAGGGCATTCATGGTAAATGGTAGGGCACTGAGGAGTGTGGTGGAACAGAGGAATCTGGGAATACAAATACATATTTCCCTGAAAGTGGCGTCACAGGTCGACAGAGTTATAAAGTGAGCTTTTGGCATGATGGCCTTCATAAATCAAAGTATTGAGTACAGGAGTTGGGATGTTATTTTAAAGTTGTAAAAGACACTGGGAAGCCAAATTTGGAGTATTGTGTGCAGTTTGGGTCACCGAACTACAGGAAAGATATCAATTTAGATTGTAAGAGTGTAGAGATTTATTAGAATGTTTCCTGGATTTTAGGAACTGAGTTACAGGGAAAGGTTAGGACTTCATTCCTGGAGCGTAGAGGAATGAGGGGAGATTAGATAGAGGTATTTAAAATTATGAGGGAAATAGACAGAATTAATGTAGATAGGCTTTTTCCATTGCGGGTAGGTAAGATACAAACCAGAGGACACATGTTAAGGGTGAAAGGGGAAACGTTTAGGGGAGCTTCTTCACTCAGAGTGTGGTGGGAGTGTGGAATGCGCTACCAGCTGAGGTGGTGAATGCAGGCTCAATTTTAACATTTGAGAAGAATTTGGACAGGTATTTAGATGGGAGAGGTATGGAGGGCTATGGTTCGGCACAGACTAGAAGGGCTGAAGGGGCCTGTTTCTGTGTTCTATGGTTCTAAATGGGAATGAAACACAGGTTGAGTATATTCCAAATGTTTCACAGTGTTGGGTAACACCCGGCATCAAAAATATACATCCCTTACCAGGGTTACTATTGCACATTCTGCAGTGAGTTGGGCAGCACTGAAGAGAGTCCGTACAAACCGGTAAATATGCTTGTGTTCTGGGTCACGTTTATAATAATCTACTGGCACCTCTTCTTTCTGCAACAAGACACAAAAGGTGTGATCAAAGCAGCAGTTTCCATATAACCATATATAACCATATAACCACTTACAGCACAGAACAGGCCAGTTCGGCCCTACTAGTCCATGCCGTAGCAAATCCCCACCCTCCTAGTCCCACTGGCCAGCACCCGGACCATACCCCTCTAGTCCCCTCCTATCCATGTAATGATCCAGTCTCTTAAATCTATTTAGTAAAATGGCTAAATAGCACTTTTAGGATTTTCTACCAACATCCCTGCTTATGCTTTACAAACCAAAGGACACTAAATTAACCTCCAGTTATGGCAGCCAAGTTCTGGAGTGGAGTGTACAGGGAACTGATGATTGTTCAGTTTCCATTAGCATTGGCATCATCAGTACCTCGCTATGTGGCGCTGTTCCCCAGCAGGCTGTGAAGAACATCACAGTGGCACACAAATCCAGTTCAGTTTTTCGAGTGACTGGATAAGTAAAAACAAAATTGCAAGTGGATACTTTTATTATGGGTTTGATGCCATGCCAACACCACAGGCAATTCTGATTTTTAAATTTAAATATACAGCACGGTAACAGGCCTTTCCGGCCTACGAGCCTGTGCCGCCCAGTTACAACCAATTCACCTACAACTCCTGTATGGTTTAAACGGTGGGAGGAAACCCATGCAGATATGGGGAGGATGTAGAAGCTCCTCACAGAGTTGGCTGACCTGCAATATTTTCTGGTTTATTTCAAATTTTCAGCATCTGCATTTTTATTTGAATTTTTTTCAAAAATATACATAGTAACATTCTAAATATACAATATATTAAACTTTTTCTCACAAATATAACAAGCAAAAACAAAACATTCCCTCCCTCCCCTCCCCCTCCACACATACAGATCCGCTCACCGTCAGAGCTTACATATATTTTAAGTACAGTTGGGGAAACTATGTTTTTGTATATATAATAGATACTTTTATACCCTTTTTTATTACTGTATCTAGGTCCCTATGTGGTCAGCATCTGCCTTGTAAACAAAAAATCACCCTTATCTTGATGCACAGACCCCAGCAAAAAGAACTGGGGCACTAAATTTGAATTTGATGTGCTGATATTCCACATTGTTGGCAAACTAAACCGAAGAGGAAAAAGGATCTAAAAGGTTAAAAAGACAAAGTTTAAGAGGATGGTTTAAGAGTGATGACTTGGGACAAGGAAGTACGGTCAGCTTGGTTAGGGTAAGCGCTGAGCGCAACGCTATTAACAGCGCCATTGAGGTGTGTTCGAATCCGGTACTGTCTGTAAGGAGTTTGTACGTTCTCCCCACGTCTGTGTGGGTTTCCTCAGGGTGCTCGGGGTTCCTTCCACCCTTCAAGATGTAAGGGGGTTGGAGCTTTAATGGGCAGTACAGGCTCATGGGCCGGTAAGACTAATTTAAATTAAACTCGTGGAAGTCAAATATGCACGTACTTTTGAAAATTCTGGCTGCCTAAACTTCACTAATGTACAGAGAGTGACTTTACCATACAGTTATATCTGGCCATCAGTATATCAATCTACATCATATCAGATTCAAAGAATTCATTGCCGGTACAGAGTGTTTGTTAATTTGCTCATTCTGTGGTGAGAATCATAAGATTTCAATAAAAAGTACTTACAGTCAATGGATGCATTTTCTCATCAAAAATATCTATTGATTTGTCGGAGTCTCTGCAGAAAGAACACACAAACCACATTTACTATTCATCTCTTTTATTCCTGCTGCTGTCCCTATTGCATTGCTCCTTCAACTGCAAAGCTGTGGAACTCTTTGCTCAGTGTTGCTGCCTTTCTCCATGCCTTATTTCAGTTGAGCAGTTAGCCCTTGGTGAATCTTACGTGGGCATGCTACCTGTAACCCATTAAATCCATCAGATTTGCTTCCTGCTTGTGATGTCAAGTTGTAGAAATAAAAATTATGTTGAACGTAGCATAAAGCTGTGGAATTGATCCAATCCTAATGTTTACTTACCCATGAACCACTTTTCCCTTATTTAACCCGCCTCAACAACATATTCATCCGTTCATTATGTTTTTATTTATTTAATTTTAAAAAATAATTCAGAGGTACAACAATGTGACAGGCTCTTCTGGCTCATAAGCCTGTGCTGCCCCAAAACACCTATGTGACCTCGTATGGCTTTGGATGCAGACATGGGAGAAACGTACAAACATACAAACTCTGTACAGACAGCACTATATTCGTACACAAGTTGCTAATGCTATAATAGCCACGGTCCAACCATGACACCCTTAAACAACTTTAATTTCAGGGACTGGATCACAACTTAAATGTATCCAAGCTAATTTGTCTCAATGTGGAAGCAGATTCCACACTGTTAGCATACCGTGGGTTAAAATTTTCACAAATTTCTAAATTACCAACATTGTTTTAATAAATTAAAAATATTGTAAATAACCTATAAAAAGCTAGCAATTGAAGAATATAGTGTCTAAATTACCTTGTAGTTTGCCAGGATTAAATCTGGAGACCTCCCAGACACGACAACAATAAACTGCAACCATAAGCAGAACCTGACAGTGCTCACAAGGAATATGACTTCACCCTTCCCAATGCATGTGGTTGCTCTCACAAGCATAAGCTAGGCACAGGGCCTGCACGCTGCAAATATCCTCCCCTTCATTGGATTATGCATTGTCAATCTTTAGTTTTCCAAATTAAAGCTATGGGTACCCACACCTTACCTGCCTTTTGACTTTATTTCCACCCCAACCTCAAATTCACTTGGTCCACCTCCAGCAAGTGTCCCTTTTCTTTTTTTAATTTTTAAAAAAATTTTCACACTATGAACCATATTAATCAAAATACATACAAACATTTCCTTCTTAAATATACACAGTGGCATTTTCTCCCCTTTTTTTCCCCCAACCTTCCCTCCCTCCTTCCCATCCCCCTCCAAACCCATTAAACGTTCAACATATACAATACATTAAACAATGTCATCACACAATGAAAATAAACAAGAAAATTGTGTCATCTTCTTTTACACACTGGATCAGGTCATTTTGTCTTCTTCTCATTTTATCATTTTATGGGGTGGAGGTCCGCGGTAGGCCCTCTCAGTTGTGTTCCATGTACGGTTCCCAAATTTGTTCATATAATGTGACTTTATTTTTTAAATTATGTTATTTTTTCCAATGGAATACATTTATTCATTTCTATGTACCATTGCTGTACTTTCAGGCTCTCTTCTGATTTCCAAGTTGACATTAAACATTTTTTTGCTATCGCTAAGGCTATAATAAATCTTTTTTGCACCTCATCCAGTTTGAGGCCTAATTCTTTACTTCTTATATTACTTAGAAGAAAGATCTCTGGATTTTTTGGTATGTTGCTTTTTGTGATTTTATTTAATACCTGATTTAGATCTTCCCAAAACTTTTCCACTGTCTCACATGTTCAAATTGCATGTACTGTGGTTCCCGTTTCCTTCTTACAGTGAAAACATCTATCTGATAATGTTGGATCCCATTTAATTAACTTTTGGGGGGTGATATATGGCCTGTGTAACCAATTATATTGTATCATGCATAACCTCATGTTTATTATATTTTTCATAGTTCCAGAGCATAACTTTTCCCATATTTCATTTTTTATCTTTATGTTTAAATCTTTTTCCCACTTTTGTTTGGGTTTATAGCTTATTTCAAAAACAAATTACCAACTACCAAAATTATTATTGACGCAAAATCAACTAATCCCTTTCACAATAGATAACCTTTCCTTTAGAGAATGGGAGAGAAAAGGAATTAAAAGAATAGAAAATTGATTTTTGGGAAATAATTTATTAACATTTGACAAATGAAGTACAAATATGAAATAACTCATGGTACAATGTTTGCATACCACCAACTGAAAACCTACTTAAAGGACAAATTGGGAAGCAGACTGAAGTTACCAGAAGGAAGCAGCTTTGAATATGTGATTACAGAAACAACAATAATAAAAAGATTTATAACAAAAATGTACATCAAGTTGCAAGAGAAGACAAGTGTCCCTTTTCTTGATCTCTCATGTTTCTTTTACACAGAAATTCCACGATATTTCCGTAAGGAAGACCCGCCATTAAGCCGGCTTTGGTTGTTTACACTGAAACGAGCAAAGTCTGCGTTTTTCCAGGTCAGTGTGTCTTTTTACACAACACGCTGGCATTGCGGGAGCAAAAGAGGCAAGCGTGTAACTCTACTGCGTCAGTGCCTAGTGCCATGTACAACATAAGCGTCGGACGTCTCCTTCAAAACAAAAATGGTGGTAGATCTTGATGTGCCCATTGAACTAGCCATGAACATGTATACTACTCTTCAAGCGCTGGCTAATTTGTTGTGCATCGCATACGACTTCATGATGAGCAGATGAATGCAGAATTTGTGTGAGCAACTTATTTGTGCGATCAGAATGACAATGGAGGAGAATTTGAAAAGAAGCAGAGAGCAGTTTGAAGCAGAAACGTGCACGGACCTTTGACGTCACAGACAGAGATGTTTCATTCCTCTGAGTCAATTCGCGGAGCCCTCAGATAGAAAGATGTGGAGGAGAGACTACATGGGTCCTTGCTCTGGTCTAATGTCCTCAACAATTTTGATGAAGATGAGTGGCGGAGTCATTTTCATACGTCTCAGGACACTTCTGACTTTGTATTGCCATTGAGGCGCAAGACAACAAACTGACGACAACCTCTGATTGCCCTTTCTCTGTGGTGGTATGCTACCCCAAGTGAATATTGATCCATAAGTTGTACTTTTGGTGCCGGTGTGACCACTGTGTGTGTGTTGATACGCCAAGTTAATTGATCCATTATGTCTTTCTTTGGCTTGGCTTCGCGGACGAAGATTTATGGAGGGGGTAAAAAGTCCACGTCAGCTGCAGGCTCGTTTGTGGCTGACAAGTCCGATGCGGGACAGGCAGACACGATTGCAGCGGTTGCAAGGAAAAATTTGTTGGTTGGGGTTGGGTGTTGGGTTTTTCCTCCTTTGCCTTTTGTCAGTGAGGTGGGCTCTGCGGTCTTCTTCAAAGGAGGTTGCTGCCCGCCAAACTGTGAGGCGCCAAGATGCACGGTTTGAGGCGTTATCAGCCCACTGGCGGTGGTCAATGTGGCAGGCACCAAGAGATTTCTTTAGGCAGTCCTTGTACCTTTTCTTTGGTGCACCTCTGTCACGGTGGCCAGTGGAGAGCTCGCCATATAACACGATCTTGGGAAGGCGATGGTCCTCCATTCTGGAGACGTGACCCATCCAGCGCAGCTGGATCTTCAGCAGCGTGGACTCGATGCTGTCGACCTCTGCCATCTCGAGTACTTCGACGTTAGGGGTGTAAGCGCTCCAATGGATGTTGAAGATGGAGCAGAGACAACGCTGGTGGAAGCGTTCTAGGAGCCGTAGGTGGTGCCGGTAGAGGACCCATGATTCGGAGCCGAACAGGAGTGTGGGTATGACAACGGCTCTGTATACGCTTATCTTTGTGAGGTTTTTCAGTTGGTTGTTATTCCAGACTCTTTTGTGTAGTCTTCCAAAGGCGCTATTTGCCTTGGCGAGTCTGTTGTCTATCTCATTGTCGATCCTTGCATCTGATGAAATGGTGCAGCCGAGATAGGTAAACTGGTTGACCGTTTTGAGTTTTGTGTGCCCGATGGAGATGTGGGGGGGCTGGTAGTCATGGTGGGGAGCTGGCTGATGGAGGACCTCAGTTTTCTTCAGGCTGACTTCCAGGCCAAACATTTTGGCAGTTTCCGCAAAGCAGGACGTCAAGCGCTGAAGAGCTGGCTCTGAATGGGCAACTAAAGCGGCATCATCTGCAAAGAGTAGTTCACGGACAAGTTTCTCTTGTGTCTTGGTGTGAGCTTGCAGGTGCCTCAGATTGAAGAGACTGCCATCCGTGCGGTACCGGATGTAAACAGCGTCTTCATTGTTGGGGTCTTTCATGGCTTGGTTCAGCATCATGCTGAAGAAGATTGAAAAGAGGGTTGGTGCGAGAACACAGCCTTGCTTCACGCCATTGTTAATGGAGAAGGGTTCAGAGAGCTCATTGCTGTATCTGACCCGACCTTGTTGGTTTTCGTGCAGTTGGATAATCATGTTGAGGAACTTTGGGGGACATCCGATGCGCTCTAGTATTTGCCAAAGCCCTTTCCTGCTCACGGTGTCGAAGACTTTGGTGAGGTCAACAAAGGTGATGTAGAGTCCTTTGTTTTGTTCTCTGCACTTTTCTTGGAGCTGTCTGTGGGCAAAGACCATGTCAATGGTTCCTCTGTTTGCGCGAAAGCCGCACTGTGATTCTGGGAGAATATTCTCGGCGACACTAGGTATTATTCTATTTAGTAGAATCCTAGCGAAGATTTTGCCTGCAATGGAGAGCAACGTGATTCCCCTGTAGTTTGAGCAGTCTGATTTCTCGCCTTTGTTTTTGTACAGGGTGATGATGGTGGCATCACGAAGATCCTGAGGCAGTTTACCTTGGTCCCAACAAAGCTTGAAAAACTCATGCAGTTTGGCATGCAGAGTTTTGCCGCCAGCCTTCCAGACTTCAGGAAAAAATAAGGGTATTTTAATATAACTGTTCCTGTATTTATTTTTGTATGACAAAAATGTGGTAAACTTTTGTGAGCTGCTCCTCACATAAAACCATAAAACATTAC
Source organism: Narcine bancroftii (assembly GCF_036971445.1). NCBI lineage: Eukaryota > Metazoa > Chordata > Chondrichthyes > Torpediniformes > Narcinidae > Narcine > Narcine bancroftii. Next base: position 212,329,056 of record NC_091472.1, read on the forward strand.
CACACAGAAACAGGAACCTTCAGCCCTTCTAGTCAGTTCCAAACCATTTTTCTGCCTAGTCCCACTGACACGCACCCAGTCCATAGCCTTCCATACCTCTCCCATCCATGCAAATTCTGAAATGTTAAAAATGAGCCCACAATCATTACTTCAGCTGGCATCTTGTTCCACATTCCCACCACGCAGTTCAGGAAACATCTTAGTAAATCTTCTCTGCACTTTCTATATTAATGATATCTTTCCTGAAGTTTGGTGCCCAAACCTGCATACAATACTCCAAATTTGGCCTCATCAATTTTTTGAACAACTTTACCAAAACATCCCAACTTCTGTACTCAATACTTTGCTTGATGAAGGCCAATATGCCAAAAGCTCTCTTTACAACTTTATCCACCTGTGATGCCACTTTCAGGGAAATATGCACCTGTATTCCCAGATCCCTCTGTTCTACCACACTCCTCAGTGCCCTACCATTTACTGTGTATGTCCTTTCTTGGATTGTCCTTCCAAAATGCAACACCTCACATTTGTCTGCCTTAAATTCCATCTGCCATTTTTTAGCCCATTTTTCCAGCTGGTCCAGATCCCTCTACAAGCTTTGAAAACCTTTGCTGTCCACAACACCTGCAATCTTAGTGTCATCTGCAAACTTGTTGATCCAATTTACCATGTTATCATCCAGATCATTGATATAGACAACAGACATCAATGGTCCCAGTACTGATCCCTGAGACACACCACTACTCACAGGGCTTCAGTCTGAGAACCAGTCATCCAACACTACTCTCAGCCATTGTTGAATCCCATTCACTAATTCACCATGAATACCTTGCGTCTGAACCTTCCTGACAAACTTCCCATGTGGGACCTTGCCAAGGCCTTACTAAAGTCCATGTAGGCAACATCCCAGACCTATGCTCTCTATAATTAACTTGAAATTAATGACATTATGATCACTGGACCCAAAATGCTTCCCTACACATACTTCTGTCACTTGTCCTGTCTCATTCCCTAAAAAGAAACCTGGAGCATTTGAGCTCTACTTGTCTTGCAACCAAGTTTTATTAATGGCCACATTAAAAGCAGTTCCTCTTTTCATAAAATACACTAATTTTACTCCCTTTTTTCTGTATTCTAACACTTTCTACATCAAAAATAGTTCTCTCTTAAATCTTTTATGTTTGGAGATCTTCCAGATGACGGGATGGATTTTTCTACCATTTGAAACTTTGTGCATGACAATAAATATTTTCATATAAGACCATTTGTTCCCTGCAGTGATCAGGTTGGTGAACAAACCCCACAGATGCTCTCATGCTGCCCTACTAATTTATATTTCTCATTATAACACTGTGCACTCTGTGTAACTCTGCTCTCGCCCTGCTACTTTGACTCGCTAGACTGCTAGACGAAAAATGGTTTTTGCTCGAGCAAGTGTAATGTGACAATAAATTTGAAAATTCTATGGAGCAGCATGTGAGAGATCACCTCACCTTCCATTCCTCATGCATTTGGGATACTCTGACCGATGGTTACAACCCTGAGATGAAGGGGTTGGCCTATGAGGAGAAATTGAGTTGTCTGGGACTGTGCTCGTGGAATTTAAGAGAGGGGATCTCATGGAAACATATAAAATGATGAAAGGCATAAGATAGAGATAAGTAAGTTGTTTCCATTGATGGGGGAGACGAGAACTAGAGGACATAGCCTCAACTTTCAGGAGATTAGATTTAGAATGGAGATGAGGAGGATTTGCGTTTCCCAGAGGGTGGTGAATCTGAGGAATTTGCTGCCCTTTGAAGCAAGAGGGTATCTAAGTAAATATATTTAAGACAAGGTTGGATGAATTTTTACATAGTAGGAGAATTTGGGTTATTTTATATTATATATATCAATATGTTTTTAAAAGAGATAGATTGTGGAGCGTTTAGTGTAGGTCACTTCACAAACAGATACATACACCACATCTCATTTAAAATACAAGGGCTTTGCTGAAGCCAGACATGCAGGCACCAGTGGCTTTGCAAAAAAAATGGAACCACTTTGGAAGGAACTTCATAAGTAGGTGCAAATGGAACAAAGTCTGGGCTCAAGTGCTGATAAAGATCTTTCAAGGATTGGATTTGGAGCCTTGGGAGGGGTTCCGGTTTTTACAAGAGAGAGGTAAGAAAACAGGATTCTTCTCTTAGAGAGAGAGAGAGAGAGAGAGAGAACAGTTCTGCAGTAGCTTTTAAGGCTGCAACATGGCAAGCTGGCAGGCTTGTTGAAATCCCCGTTTTGAAGACGGGTTATGAGTTCTGAGTTCAGCCTGTTGAAAACCCCTGTGGTCCTTACAAGAGGAAATGGCTGGCTAGTGTTTCTCCTGAAATAAGGGAAACAAGAGGAACTCTGTGGTGACCTGGAAGAAGAGGTTATCATTTGGAAAACCCATGATGGGACAAGTTTCTTTGGCAAGACACTGAACTGGCTGATCAGAGGAAATCAGTTTGTGTGTGTCCAATGAGCAACAAATCTCTCCCTGAAACCCAACAAGAACCTTCCCAAGTGGTAGCCACTTAACTTTAAGCACCAAAGCTTGGTGGAAATTCATAAATGTTAAATTCTCTGCACAGTACAAGAATTGCCTGATATCAGTGAACTTGGAGAAGGGAGAAGTGAATGATTGGATTATTAAAGCAAATAACTTTCCTGAACATGTACTGTGACAGAGTATTTAGAAGTGGTTTGGGAGGAATTGTTAGCGCAGTTTGCACACACACATTTTAAAACACAGAATATTTGCAGGACTTTTCAGAATGCAGGCAACAAAGTATCGACAGTAGCTTGCCTGGGAGAGCATGTGATCTTTGCAGGCAGAGGAGAAGAGTTTTGCTCTCAGAGAGGGAGGGTGTGAAACAGAGAGAGAAGTCACAGAAATCAGTTCCAGAAAGACAAGCTGGCAAACTTTGGAAGGCTCCCTGGTCAAAGAAGAAGACTGGCAGTATGAAAGGTGACCTGAAAGAAAGAGGATCACCTGGAGAACCCTGAAGGGGGAAAGTTTCGTCAGCAAGACTGATTGAGAAGGAATCAGTTGCAGATGACCTGGAAAAGGAATCTCTCTCTGAAAACCAGCACGAACCATCCTGAGTGGTAACCATTTGCCTGTTAAGCACCAAAGACTGATGAACTTTGTCAATGCTAACTTCTGTGCACAGTACAAGAATTGCCTGCACCAGTGAGATTGGACTGTGATCAAAGAACTCTTCTAATCTTAAATATACATTACACACACCTGCGCTTTGTATTAGAGGCGGGGGCTTAAGTAGTTAGGTAGGTTAAGTAATAAGTTAAAGCTTAATTCTGTTTTCTTGTTCAAATATAATTAAAAACAACTTTTGTTTAAGTAACCCTGTGTTGAGATGCATATCTATTGTTGCTGGTTTTTGGGGTCCTCTGGACTCTGTAACAGTACACATTACATACACATGCAATTAGAATTAGAAGGGGGTTAAGTTAGGTTAATAGTAATAAGTTAAAGTTTGATCCTGTTTCTATGTTCCAAGAAAATTAAAAGCAACTTTTGTTAAGTAACCATTTGTCTTGGTGAATTTCTATTGCTGCAGAGTTTTGGGGTCCTCTGGGCTCGTAACAAAGAAATATGGGGAAAACGCAGGTTGGTAGAGTTGAGCCTATCATTAGACCAGCCACGATCTCATGGAGTGGTGGAGCAGGCGCAATGGTCCAGATGGCCAACTCCTGCTCCTATTTCTTACATTCTTAAACAGGAGATCAGCTAATGTCTCAGAACTCTTCTATCTGCTATGTAAAGGATGTGACATAAGTAAATATAGATCTAGAGTTCATTTGAAGTGATGATGATCATTTTAATAAATTACAAGGGACAGGGTCATCAAATGCTGCAAGTTTCCAGTAATGCAAATGAAGTGCCAGTTGATGAAGGAGACAAAGACGATGTGGTCAAACAATAATCATGCCTTTTATTAGCAGAAACTCATGGTACAATAATGAAAGACAATAGGTGCATATACAGTTATACCCAAGGGGAGTGTCCTTAACAGTAGAGATAATGCACAGCCAATGTTAGTACAGCAAGGCTCACCAGAGGGGAAGACAGGCAACTTGGCAGACATTCACCACAGCATATTGATGGAAAAGGCATATGGCAACGTGTGTGCTGAAACAGTAAAACATGTTGCAGGCTGGATAATTACATTTTGAATACAAACCCATCAGGATGAACTTTGGTCGTCTGCCCCAGTTGCACATCTTCATCGCTACATTTCCATTTAAAAAAATGTGTGTTTGATTTTTTTTTGTTGGTGATCAGTTTCACTCCCAATTGATTCAAAAGTATTTTGTCAATGTGACGTTAAAACTCCATCTCAGAGGCTACTAAGTAATTTACATTTTTTTTCACATTTTCCACTACAAGGAGGTAAATGGTGTTCAGCTCAAGCCAAAATGAGAAAAATCCAAGGTAAAGAAATATTACTGGAAAGATGATTGGGATTAGCCTGGAACTAATGGTCAACATCCTACAAAGGGTGCCAGCTTGAGGAAATAGAGTGATCTCCCAGTGGCTGCCCATTTCAGTTTCTCTTGCTGACATGTCAGTCCATGGTACCGTGCACTGCCTGAGTAAGAACATCCACAAATTGGAGGAACAACTCTTCTGAGCACCCTCCAACTGGAAGGAATTAACATTGACCTCATTTCTGTTAAACCCTGACCCCCTGCTTCCTCACCTGTCACCTTTTCCTCCACTTCTGTCTCTCTTCTCTCTCTCTCTTCCCATTTATCTCTGACTCCTTTCACAGAGCCAAAATCAATTCTCACCTTACCTCTTGTATCCAATTAACACATTTTGGCTGCTGGCCTGGACTCCACACCACACCCCCGCCCCTAATCCTTCAGTCTTTATTCTTATGTCTTCCTGTTCTTTGCTTATATATACTTGAAGAAGGATTTGGGCTTGAAACATCAGTGATATATCTTTACCTCCTATAGACGCTGCAAGACCAGCTGAGGCTTAACATGGACCTGTTCCCCTATCGTCACATTCGCTCCACACCAGACGCAATATCTATTGCTGGCTCTCCACTCAGCTCTGGATCACCTCGAAAACAGCAACTCATACACACAGCTGCTCTTCATCGACTACAGCTCAGCCTTCAGCACCATTATTCCCTCAATGCTGGTCAAGAGGCTACAAACTCTAGCCCTCTGTACCCCCCTCTGCAACTGGATCCTTCACTCTCACTGGAAGAATGCAGTCAGTACAAATTGGAAACAATGTCATCTCCTCGCTGATCATCAACACAGCGCACCCCAAAGCTGCATGCTTAGCCCACTGTTCTACTCATTTTAAACCCACGACTGTGTGATCAAGAACAATTCCAATGCTATCTACAAGTTTACCGATGACACCACAGTTGTCAGCAGAATCATAAACTGCAATGAGGAAGCATACAGGAAGGAGATAGATCAGCTCATTGAGTGGTGTAACGACAACAACTTTACGCTCAACATCAGCAAAACCAAAGAGACTATTGTGGACCTCAGGAGGAAGTCAGGGGAACACGATCCAGTCCTCATCGAGGCCTCAGTAGTGGAGAGGGTCAAGAACTACAAATTCCTGGTTGTCAACATCTCTGAGGATCTATCCTGTGAGGTTTCTGAGGAGATTCAGTATGTCACTGAAGTCTCTCATAAACTTCTACAGGTGTAACGTGGAGAGCATTCCTGCTGGTTGCATCACTGCCTGATACGGAGGCACAAACTCTCAGGACAAGAATAAACTCCAGAGGGTTGTTAACTCGGCCTGCGACATCACAGGCACCAGACTTCACTCCAATGAGAAAATCTACATGAGATTGAGTCTTAAAAAAGCAGCCTCTATCCTCAAAGACCCCCCACCACCCAGGCTAGGCCCTCTTCACTCTGCTACCATCGGGAAAAAAGTCCAGGAGCCTAAAGACGAGCACTCACAGCACAAGGGCAGCTTCTTCCCCACTGCCATCAAATTCCTGAATAATCAATGAACTAAAGACACTGCCTTACTTTTCGTGCACTATTGTATTTACTTTTTATATAGTAAAGTTTAGGATGGATATAATATGAATGTTTGCACTGTGATGCTGCCACAAAACACTGAATTTCATGACTTGTTCATGACCATAAATCCTGATTCTGGGTTCCTCCAGCATTTCTATGTTTTTACTGCAATCACAGTGTCTGCAGATTTTCGTGTTTCTCTGAGGTAACAGTACGTTTCTTTGAACTTTCCAGAACATCAAAGAATTTGGAACATTCCATGTGTGTTGAAAGTACCTCTCTTTTTAACTTTGGTGACAAGGTAGTTAAAAAATTATTTGGTGATTTGGCAGAGGCAATATAGGTTTATGCAAAGGAAGGTGGAGTTTAACAAATCTACTGGCATTTTCAGAAACTGTAATCAACAGGGCAAGCAGTTCAAATTCAAGTTTATTATCATCCGATTGCACAAGTACAACCCAACTAACAGGGTTCTCCGGTCCTCGGTGCGAAACATACACACGATCAGATATAACTCACACACAGACAAACAATACATACACAGAATAAATATACATATATAAAAATAGATAGTGCTTAGAAATATTTGAGTCTTGGATGGTTAGTATGAGCAGTTCCTTTGTATTCTCACTGCCCGTGGGAAGAAGCTGTTCCTCAGCTTGGTGGTGCTGGCTCTGATCCTCTTGTATCGCTTCCTGACAGAAGCAGCTTCCTTATAGATGTTGTGTGTGGGATCCTCAACAAGTTTGCACACCCTTTTCAGACAGCGATCCTGGTAGATCATGTCAGTAGGAGGGTGGGGAGGGAGACACCAGTGATCCTCTCCGCCGCTCTATGGTCCTGTGGATTTACTTCGGATCTATTTCACTGCAGCAAACGTATCCCACTGTGATGCAGCCACCCAGGACACTCTCCATGGAGCTCCCGTAAAGGGTTGACATGATGGTGGCTGGTAGTCTTGCCCATTTCAGTCTTTTCAGCAAGTGCAGCCACTGTTGTGCCTTCCTGACAAGTGAGGAGATGTTGTCCACATTGCAAAAAAGTTCCGGAGAAACTCAGCAAATGAAGTTTCAAAAAGAAACGTTCACTGAGATCATCAAAAATGATTACACAAAAGTATGATATTCAGATAATATATTGACATGGGTTGTTATTCGCTAATGCCTAAACATTTTGATATTCCCAAGAGTTTGAGAAATCTGAAATAATCTGACTGAGATATGAAGTTCTTAAGCAGTTTGTAGGAAGGTTGCCTCCTCCAGTTGAGAACACTAGAACTAGAGGAAATGGTGAGGGATTAGTCATTTGATAGTGAGATAAGACATTTTGATCACAGTATGGAGAGTCTTTGGAATACTTTCATCATTGTTGTTCAGATACTGTCTACAAGATTATAAGAGGCATAGAGAAGGTGGACAGATGACACCATTTTCCTAGGGTAGCAAATACCAGAGGACATTATTTAGGGTGAGGGAAGGAAAATCTAGGGGAGAGATCAGGGATGTTTTCTCACACAGAGTAGTGGGTGCCCAGAATGCATTGCCAGTGGTGGTGGTGGTGGTGGAGGCTGGTACAATAGGGACATTCGAAAGACCCTTAGACGGGCATATGGATGCAAGAAAAATAGACAATTATGGGCGAGAGGTCAGGAAGGGTTAGACTGAGTAGGTTTAGGTCAGTCGGCACAACATCATGGGCCGAAGGGCTGGAATGTTCTATGATCACACTCAAGGCAGAAAGCAATAGATTTTGGGATTCTAACAGAATAAAGGATCTGGGATACTGCAGGAATATATGAGGAAGAAGATCACCTATTAAAAAGGCCTCAATGAATTCCTCCAACATCATTTCTTATTTTATCAAAAACAATGGAGTTGAATGGGATGACGGCCATCTTGGGCATAATGATTTATTCTTGTTCCATATTCAAGATTGTCATGCAATATTACAGAACACGTAATATTACACAAGGTTGCCTTCTGTCTGCCGTAAGGCAAAGCGTCACCATAAGTGTTGCCCAGTGCCCCTTAAGGCCGGTATAGAGCCTCAGGTTGTTGAACACCAGAGCAGCGTTGTGTCCCCGCTCTCCTGGGTCCGCACCAGTGCTGCCATTACAGCGCCGTTTTATTTTCCAAGTGCACATTTTTCTGTTTTCCTATTTCCAAGTGCAAAACCATGAAACCAGTGTGCAGGCAATACGCAAACATACCGGAGAAACTCAGCAGGCCATGCAGCATCCACAGGAAATGAAGGGTAACTAACGTTTCAGGCCTGGGCCCTTTGTCAGGTATGAGCAAGAAACCTTTACGGCAGGTGACTGAATAAAAAGGTGGGGGCGGGGGAAGTGGGAGGAAGGGGCAGGGAGGAGCACAAGCTAACAGGAAAGACACAGGTAGATACAAGTAGAAGGGTAGAAGAGAACAAAATGCTGAAAAACGATGGGGGAGAGGGGTGAAGGTAGCTCTCTGAATGGAGAAGGGAGGGAAGGGGGTGGGAGCTGCAAGAAAGCACACAGAGGGATAGGGAAAGACAGTGACTCAGGGGAGAGGGGTAAATGGAAATTGGAGAAGTGGTGTTCATGCCATCTGGGTGGCAAGTGCCCAGATGGAATACAAGGTGTTGTTCCGAAAACAACGCGTGGGGAAATTTGTGTGCAGGAACCGGGTTATTAGTACACTGTCTCTGTTCAGTGCAAGTTATTACATCAGTCAGTTCTCACTTTTAGAGGTATGTTATCCCTGTACTTTTAATATAAAAGACCTGTAATCAGACTGGGCATCACTGGAAATCTAGGTGCAAAGAATTTGGTGCAAATTCCAAAACTCCTCATTACTTTGAGCTGCTGTGTCAGGAACATGGTGCAAGTGCTTTGCTTGCACTCTTGCAGTAATGAATCGCCCACCCCCTTGATGTAAATGCTGTGATAGCTAAGGGCTGAGGCATGGGGCAGAGGGTTGGGATGGCAAATGAGAGTCATTGGTGGGAACTTGAAGCTCCCGCTCCGTGTGTTGGCAGGCAGCCACAGGGAGCTAAAAACACGCAGAAATGTTGGAAGGGCTCAGCCGGTCTTGCAGTTTTCATATGAGGTAAAGATAGATTACCGATGTTTCGAGTCTGTGCCAGTTGGGGTTGGTGGGGGATAGCAGTTTCCATCATCTCCAAGAGAGCACATGATCTGGGCGTCTGTCAACACATGAAGCAGCTGCTGTTGGCCCCAACTCAACAAGCTGGACTGGGTGTGGCCCTGAAACCCTACATCTTGCCACTGAACTGCCTTTCCCCGCTCACTCAACGCCTACCTTCCCAGGCAGTATCATAATGCTAAGCTATCTTTGCTGTGGTGGCCTCAAAAGATGGCAGTGACTAGCAGCAGGTTCCCAGGACAGCAATAGGAAGGACAGAAGTTTGCAACAGGTTTCAGTAGGCACGTTGTCATTAATGCATCTCGGTAAATGGTACATTTCAACGATCTCTTCTGGTGATGGTTCCATTCTTGCTTTTGTTCCTGGGAATGCATCCTGAGCACAAGGTGAGATACCAATGCATTCTGCTCAATTAAACATGCCACGACCACACAAGGAATTCAAAGGAAGTACACAGAAATTACTATCCACCTGCAGAATCTGTGCCAATAATATATTGTTTCTACAAGTGAAAGAGTGGCGGCGAGAATTGATGTTGGTTCTGTGAAATGAAACAGATGGAAAGGAGAGAGACAGAACTGAGCGAAAGGTGACAGGGGAAGAAGAAGAGGGTGGGTGAAGGTTTTAACGGAAACCAGATAAGACGATGTTAATGCCATCAGGTTGGACGGTGCCCAGATGGAGATGGGGTGCTGTTCCTCCAAGTGGCAGGTAGTCTCAGTCTGACAGTGCATGAGACTATGGACAGACATGTCAGCAAGGGAATGGGATGGGGAATTGAAATGGGTGGCCACTGGGAGATCCACGCTATTGCAGCGGACAGAGCCGAGGTGCTCAACAAAGCGACCTCCCAATCTGCGCCCAGTCTCTCCGATGTAGAGGAAACCACAATGGAAGCACCGGATGAAATAGACGACCCCTGCAGATTCACAAGTGAAATGTACTGTTTGGCACCCTGAATGGTCGTGAGGGAGGGTGTGGGCAGATGTGTGCCATTTCCTGTAGCCGCAGAGGAAGGTCCCAAGGGGATGATTAGTGGGGAGAGAGACATGGACAAGGTGGTTACAGAGGGAGCAGTCCCTGTGGAAGGCGGAGAGGGGAGGAAAGGGTGTTATGTGTCTCGTGGTGGGATCATGTAGCAGGTGGTGGAAATGCCAGAGATGTGTGGATGCGGAGGCTGGTGGGATGGTAGCTGAGGACAAGAAGAATCCTGTCCATGTTGCACGTAAGGGCAGTTGAGGATCAGGGCAAATGTGCAGGCAATGGAGGATATGCAGGTGAGGGCTGAGTGGATGGCGGTAGAGGGAACACCACGCTGTTTGAAGAAGGAGGACATCACTGATGATCTGGCATGGAAGACCTCAACCTGGGAGCAGAAGTTTTATGGTCTCCTTCAATTACCCTATTTCATTTAAACTAGCCTAAGAAATATACAGTAGTCCCTCATATTTATGGCATAATTAGGCAACTAAAAAGCAGAAGAGTTCTTTTTTTTATCTCCCTCTTCCTCCCCTTCACCCCTCTCTCCAATCCTAGATATGGGCTTCAAAGCAGGTTGCCAACTTACCAGATTCCAAAATGAATAACCATCTGTAGAGAGAGAATATTATCAGGAATATAATGGGCCAAATGGCCTTTTCTTTCATCATAAAATTTCAGATGATCCTACTAATTCTGCAGTACTGACCAGAGACAAAGTGTTCTCTGGGAACAGCCTTGATGATTTATCCAAAGTGGGAAGGGTGGAGGGGGGTGGTGTGGCGGGATTATGAAATAACTGCAGGTGATCTCAAGTTACGGCCATGTGGGTAATGGAAAGTCCCTCACATTTATTTCCTAAAAATTCGTTACAGGGAGTAAAATTTACTCTTTCCAGACTTGCACAGGGAGAATAAAAGTAAATAAGTGCAAAATGTATCCCCCCCCACCCCCCAACTTGTTTCTTGACACAGGCGCAGATGACACTGCTTCACATTCTGGATTGTTTCTCAGGTCACAAGACCCCTCACTCCTCCGTTATGCAGGGGTCGCCTGCAATTTGCCTCTCCCAGATTCTGAGCAACTCATGACTATAGTACTGAATATCAGATGGATCCCAGAGAGCTGTGGGTTCCTGGAATGCCTTGCCAGGGGTGATGGTAGAGGATTACGAGGTAGGGCAATTCTAGTTTTTATTTGGTAAGAACATATAGGTCGGAACAACATCACGGGCCGAAGGGCCTGTACTGTGCTGTAGTGTTCCATAATTTTCTAATCCATCATCTTTCATATATTCATTATCTGCAGCTGTAGCAGCTACGTAGCGGTTAGCACGACCTCACTACAGCACCAAAGAATCCATTGCTGGCTGTAAGGGATTTGTATGTTTCCCTGTGTGTCTGCATGTCCTTCCTCCAGGGGCTCCAGTTTCCTCCCACTCTTCAAAATCACGTGGGGATTGTAGGGCCATTGGTGTATTTAGGGGGTACAGGCCCATGGACTGGTAGGGCCTGCGACTGTGCCGTATAACTACAGTAAATTTAAAATTTAAATCTCCCATTTCCCAAGTCTCATTGTCACACTGAGCTACTAAATTTAGACATACAACATGGTAACAGGGCGTTTCAGCCCATGAGCCCGTGCCGTCCCGTACATTTTTTTTGAAGGGTGGGAGGAAACCGGAGCCCTTGGGGGTAAACCCATGCAGACACAGGGAAGAACATACAAACTCCTTACAGACAGCGCGAGATTTGCAGACACCGCGAGATTTGAACCCTGGTCCCATTCGCTGGAACTGTAACAGTGTTGCGCTAACTGCTACACTAACCGTACCACCCAAGAGAATGACCATCCATGCTTTCATCATCTCTCTGTCCACTCTGGCGCTCACCCTGCCAGCATCTATCAACATGCTGAACTAAAGAAACATTTGGGTGACATAGCTAATGCAGCAGTTAGCACGTCACTACAGCACCAGAGGGCAAAAACCATGTCAGTAGTTCCTCTGTTTGCGCGAAAGCCGCACTGTGATTCTGGGAGAATATTCTCGGCGACACTAGGTATTATTCTATTTAGGAGAATCCTAGCGAAGATTTTGCCTGCAATGGAGAGCAGCGTGATTCCCCTGTAGTTTGAGCAGTCTGATTTCTCGCCTTTGTTTTTGTACAGGGTGATGATGGTGGCATCACGAAGGTCCTGAGGCAGTTTTCCTTGGTCCCAACAAAGCTTGAAAAACTCATGCAGTTTGGCATGCAGAGTTTTGCCGCCAGCCTTCCAGACCTCTGGGGGGATTCCATCCATACCTGCTGCTTTGCCACTTTTCAGTTGTTCGATTGCCTTATATGTCTCATCCTGGGTGAGGACCTCATCCAGCTCTAGCCATGAAAGACAACAATGAAGACGCTGTTTACATCCGGTACCGCACGGATGGCAGTCTCTTCAATCTGAGTCGCCTGCAAGCTCACACCAAGACACAAGAGAAACTTGTCCGTGAACTACTCTTAGCAGACGATGCCGCTTTAGTTGCCCATTCAGAGCCAGCTCTACAGCGCTTGACGTCCTGTTTTGCGGAAACTGCCAAAATGTTTGGCCCGGAAGTCAGCCTGAAGAAAACTGAGGTCCTAAACAGCCAGCTCCCCACCATGACTACCAGCCCCCCCACATCTCCATCGGGCACACAAAACTCAAAACGGTCAACCAGTTTACCTATCTCGGCTGCACCATTTCATCAGATGCAAGGATCGACAATGAGATAGACAACAGACTCGCCAAGGCAAATAGCGCCTTTGGAAGACTTCACAAAAGAGTCTGGAAAAACAACCAACTGAAAAACCTCACAAAGATAAGCGTATACAGAGCCGTTGTCATACCCACACTCCTGTTCAGCTCCGAATCATGGGTCCTCTACCGGCATCACCTATGGCTCCTAGAACGCTTCCACCAGTGTTGTCTCCGCTCCATCCTCAACATTCATTGGAGCGCTTTCATCCCTAACGTCGAAGTACTCGAGATGGCAGAGGTCGACAGCATCGAGTCCACGCTGCTGAAGATCCAGCTGCGCTGGGTGGGTCACGTCTCCAGAATGGAGGACCATCGCCTTCCCAAGATCGTGTTATATGGCGAGTTCTCCACTGGCCACCGTGACAGAGGTGCACCAAAGAAAAGGTACAAGGACTGCCTAAAGAAATCTCTTGGTGCCTGCCATATTGACCACCGCCAATGGGCTGATATCGCCTCAAACCGTGCATCTTGGCGCCTCACAGTTTGGCGGGCAGCAACCTGCTTTGAAGAAGACCACAGAGCCCACCTCACTGACAAAAGGCAAAGGACGAAAAACCCAACACCCAACCCCAACCAACCAATTTTCCCCTGCAACCGCTGCAACCGTGTCTGCCTGTCCCGCATCGGACTTGTCAGCCACAAACGAGCCTGCAGCTGACGTGGACATTTACCCCCTCCATAAATCTTCGTCTGCGAAGCCAAGCCAAAGACAGCTCCAGAGATCAATGGGTTTCTGTTGTATACATATATATGTATAAACAGTACATACACAAACATATATCATGCTTGCATGGTAAACACTAAATAACTGTTTCTCCAGGACCACAGAGCATATTTACATAGATATGTTAGAATAGAAGTTAAACACATTAAAATATTAAGGTACTAAGACGTATATACAAAGTCTACGGTACACTATCTACATCTGTACTGGGAGTTCAGGAACCTGATGGCTTGGGGTAAAAAACTGTTCCCACTCTGGATATAAGGGCCTGTGTGCAATGGTACCTTCTTCCAGATGGCAGAAGGGAGAACAGCTGACGTGAAGGATGTGTGGATTACTTCACAATGTTTATTGTTTTCCACCTGCATTGAGCGTAGTAGATGTTAGGTTCCCCAATGGTCTTTTCCACTGACTTCATTATCCTCTGCAGGGTCTTGCGGTCCGAGGTGGTACAGCTTCTGAACCAGGTGGTGATGCATTTGCAGGGGATGCTCTTGATCCATCTCTGTAGAACTTAGTGAGGATGGAGGATGGGAGATGAACTTTCCTCAGGCTTCGCAGGAAGTAGAGGCACTGCTGGGCTATGGAGCGGGTGTTAAGGGACCTGGAGAGATTCTCCGCCAGGTGCACTCTAAGGAACTTTGTACTCTTAACGACCTCAACAGTAGAGCCATCAATGGTCAGCAGAGCGTGGCCGCCCTGGGCCCTCCTGAAGCCGACAACCATCTCTTTTGTTTTTTTAACGTTCAGATACAGGTTGTTGGCTCTGCACCAGTTCTTTAGTGTCTGGACTTCATCTCTGTACACTGCCTCCTCATTCTTAGTGATCAGGCCCACTACGGTCGTGTCATCAACAGACTTGGTTTGAGCTGTGTTTGGCTACACAATCATGGGTCAACAAAGAGAACAGCAGTTTGGGGGGGGGTATCTGTGCTCAGTGTGAAAGTCTTGGAGGTGCTGTTACCGATCCAGAATTCCTGAGGTTGCCCCGTCAGGAAGTCAAGAATCCAATTTCAGAGGGAGGTGTGTAGACCCAGCAAGCTAGACTTCCTTATCAGGTATTGAGGTATGATCATGTTTAATGTCAAACTGTCAATAAACAGCATTTGAACATACGAGTCTTTATTTTCTAGATGGAGGGTGGTGGTGATGGCATTGGCAATGGATTTATATGAGAACTGCAGAGGGGCAGCAGGTGCTTGATGTGCCCCATGATGAGCCTCTCGAAGCACTTCACGACAATGGACGGGAGTGCAACAGTCATTGTGGCAGGATAAGACAACTTCTTCGGTACAGGGACAATGGTGGCGACTTTGAAGTACATAGGGATGACGGCACTACTGAGGAAGATGTTAAAGATGTCGGTGAGAACAGCTGATAGCTGAGCACTCTGCTGGGAATGTACAGCAGCTTTCCTTGGGTTCGCTTACTGTCTGTGTGTGTGTGTGTGTGTGTGTGTGTGTGTGTGTGTGTGTGTGTGTGTGTGTGTGTGTGTGTGTGTGTGTGTGTGTGTGTGTGTGTGTGTGAGTGGACCAAGATGATGAAGGCACCTTTTTGATGTTGGCTGCCTTCTTGAAGCAGTGCGTCAAATTCAATGGACATCGGAGTCTGCTACCTCCTTTCCTGGGCAGTCAAATTCCCAAACCAGGCTGTGATGCAACCAATCAGTATACTTACCTCAGTGCACCTGTAGAAGTTTGATAGATTATTCATCAACATGCTAAATCTCCTAAGACTCCTTAGAATGCAGAAGAATTGGTCTGGCTTCTTCATGGTTGCCTTAATATGCTGACTCCCAGGAGAGGTCTTTTGAAATCTGAACTCCCAGGAACTTGAAGGTTCCAACCCTCTCTGCTTCCATCCCGTGTGTGTCATCCCTCAGCCTTTCCTTCCTAAAACGAACAATAAGCTTCCTGGTCTCGGTCACGCTGAAGGAAAGATTGTCGTTCTGGCACCACTCAACCAGACTCTCGATATTAAAACAATAAGCCAGAACACAGGATAGTTTCCAGTTATATTGCCCACAACTATGTGGTCATCTGCGAATTTGTCTATTGCGGATTCAGTAGATAATCCTATTGATCTAGAAGCAATCCTGGATTTAGAATTCCAAATTTTGATTTTCAAATTCCTTCATTGCCTTGTCCCTCCCTATTTCTACAACTGCTTCAGATCTCTGTCCCCAACTCTTATTACTTAATTACTGGTAAAAAATACATTTCAGTTCATTAGATACCAGCTGTACTCATCAAAAGGAATCATTAATCTTGCTTTAATTTAAACATTATGGACAGCCATGTAAGACAACTATTGCTGTCATCGTAGGGGAAAAGTATATTGAAGGATTCAGAACCCATAGCAACGCCCCTCATAAAGGTGGATTTTTTAAATTAGTGAAAACTTGCAGTGTCCTTGCTTGTCATGATTGAACCATTGAAGAAGAATTTTTTTATATAAAATCACACCAATGAGTCAGAACAAGATAGCACTAGCTGGCAGAAGGCCCAAAATGAACAGTTTGAAAGAGAGTAAGATTACCTGTTCTTTGTGTGATAATAAATTGCAAGGGTAACACTATTGGGAAGAGAAATACAACAAAAATTAATAACAGAACCTTTATACAAACTTAAATACAATCAGACTCTATCAATGGTCTACAAATACAATTTTCCATCATCTCTTGTCAGTACAGGTCTGACTCTGAAACATAAGCACTCTAGCGATAGAAACCATTCCAGTTTTTGGACTTTCCAAGATGCTGGAAAATGTAAACGTTTGAAGAGAAAGCCAAGAGGGTTTTAAAAAAAATGAATCAAGTATTGTTTTTATTCGCTTCCAAAGTAAGATTGGGTGTTTTAGGTTAGATTGATCAACTTACAATTAGACCAATACAACTTCGGTGAAGCCAGAGAACTTCAAATAATATCCAAATTTTTGGACATCTGGAATTTGGGCATCAGACCTGTACCAACTTCGCAAGGAACTGTAGAATTGAATTTTCTCTCTCTCTCTCTCTCTCTCACTCAGAGAAAAGCACATGACCCTCTTAGAAGAGTCAAATGTACTCAAACATACTGCGGCTCCGGACCTAATCTTCCGAGTTCATTCATCTGTTGCTTTCCACAACAATAATCCATTTCTCCACAACATGTCCAATTAACATCTACTTGTGCAGTCCTTAGAGGCATTCTTTAAAGTTTGTGCAATAGCACTCGGAGCCTGGACTGTCTGGCTTGAGCAGAGCTCCTGCATTTTAAATGAGATCTGTTTTGAAGTGTTCGTATCTGTATGTGACCGACGCTAAAAAAGCTGCCACCATTTATCTCCTTTAAAACATATTTATATACAATATAAAATATAACATAATCTGTCACATGGACTTATGGAGATCTGTACTTGAAAGGAAAAGGAATTACAGTAAATAGGATGCAATAGTATCGATATTTTGCCAATAGAAGCAATGTGAAGAATGACATCGTGGCCATCAATTGCTTAAATCTCGAAGTACAAATGTCTTTAAATATTATGGGCAATTTGCGTGCGGTAAATTTTGACGGATGGCGTATGAAGTGTGAATGAAAAATTAATTTGTCTCACGTGATTTTGGTTAAGGAAAATATGTGGCTGTGAGTTCATCCCACCCCCTTCAAATGATGTCCTGGGATCCTTGATATAAATACCTGTTTTACAACCTTTTCTGATGGGTGATACCTCAGTCCTTCTTAACCCAAATAAGGAATCCATGTACTCTTGTCCTGTTCTTGGTCTTAATTCATCAGCTGTCTATGCTGGGTGTTCTTTACTCAGAAAAATTGGAAGACTTAACTTTTAACATTTATTTGTTAAGTGAAACTACATGCTGGAGAACTCCACAATTATACAAGCAATGAAACCAGTTTACATCTGCTTTAAATCTAGCCTGACAAAATAGAACTGCACTTGTTGATTATCCTACCATTTAATTGTGCTTTTCAGGTTGGGTTGGCTCACAGTGCTGTCATCAATAAATATCGTTGAACATGAGCTGTATTTTTTACTGAGTTGACCAGGAGATACCTGTACAAAATGAAATAAAATCATTGCCTAAGTACATTTGACACAGCAGCACAATATCAATTAGTGCACCAATTGTGGAAAATAAAAAAAAGGGTGTACCTGAAGGGTTTACCTCTCCATAACTAGTTGATATTATGTGGCTCTAAATCATACTACATCATCATCCCCTGTTCCACCCCACTACTTTGGATTGTCTGAAGACTGTCCATCACCTTAATCTCATCATCTGGTTAAAAAAAAACAAGCCCTCATGCGTAAATTGTAACTCAAAGAGTTCATCAGTAAAATTTGGGACAGGGAGAGGAGGAAAATGTTCAAAGCTTAAGAGCGAACAATTTGATAGTATCTGAAATAATGCCTATTTGATAGGTTAAATATTATCCCCAATTGTTGAAGATATAAAATGTGGTTGTATAAAAATATCTTTAAAATTATTAATAGCTAAAAAATTCCATTCTTGAAAACTGACATCGAAAGTAGGTGGTTAAAATAAATAATTAGATATTATAGGGCTTGTAACTAAAAATCTCATGTCCAAAAAACCTTCTAAATTGATTCCAGATCTTCAATCTATGTGTCATTATTAAGTTCTTTGTCAATTTTTGAATAGAGGTAGGTAAAGATGACTCCCAATACTGCCCTTAGAGAGGTATTTCTGAGGGATTTCAACTCCATCTCAATCCAATTAGGATATTCATCTGTCTTTTCACATTGCAACTATAGTAACATATTTCTTGTGTTTCAAGCCCAGAAGTAAAAACAGAAATTAGATGGGGCTAATCCCCCATTATTTCTAGTGTTCTAAAGATACCTTTTATTCAATCGAGGTTTCTTGTTTTGCCATATATATGACATAATAATTGATTTGAAATTATTTTTAAAAATTCAGGAATTGAAAAAAGGATATAGGAATTGAAAGAGGTATAAATATTTTGGTAGAATATTCATTTTAACCAAATTAATACAACCAATGAGAGTGGTGACCATCCTGTAAGAATTGATTGGGTGACTAAAAGTGCAAAGTTTTATTTAAAAAGATTTTTTAAATGGTATGATATCTGCTTTATATTATAAACTATTGAATATGAAAGCAACTTCTTTAAGTGGAATTAAAACTGAATGGGAGAATGATCTGAATATCGCTTTCTCAGAGGAAGAATGGAGTTCAATTTTGGGCCTGATTTATGATTCATCATTGTGCACTGGGCATGGTCTTATTCAATTCAACGTAGTTCATCGGGTACATTTCTCCAAAGTCAAACTTGCTTGAATTTATTCTGACATTAGTTCACTTTGTGACAAATGTAAAATATTCGATGCCGCTTCGTCATGTATGTTTTGGACTTCCCCTAATTTGCAAAAATATTGAACCAGCATTTTTAGAACTTTTTCAACCATAATTAGGATCACTTTGGATCCATGTCCGTTAATTGCACTATTTGGTTTTTCTAAAGATATAAATATTATTTTATCTTCTAATTAATGACAGGTTCTAACGTTCTCCACTTTATTAGCAAGAAGACCAATTCTGTTAAATGGAAAGATGAGTTCCCACCTACACATAATCAATGGCTTTTAGATACTACATCCTGTTTAAAATTAATAATGTCACGAAAATCAAGATTTCTTTTGATAAGACTCAGGGCCCATTTCTAGCTCACTTCCATCATTTGACTAATTAGGTGCAATGATGAATGTCACTGGGTGAACCTGCTTGTTTGGATCCCCTAAGGCCGCTTGTTCGGATTTAACACAACTTACAATATGAATGTTAACCTTGTTTGCTGTGGGTTTGAATTTTTTTCTTGCAATATTGTATTATTGGATTTAGAATTAAGTCATATTGCTACTGTACTATATGCTATTTGTAAATCTGCAAAGGTTTCATTGTAATTGATTTACTGATTTTAGTTTGTTTTTCTGATAAAACTCAATAAAAATAATTTTAAAATAAAAAAAAACTCTGAAACATCTTTCAAATTATTCCAAGTTTGCTGCAGTTTCATCCTTGCATGAGGAGATTTTATTTTTACTGTGAATTTAATGCACAACTGGATGTCACAGTTGCAAGAGGTTAAATCGTACGTAGTTAAAAAAGAGAGAATGAGGTGGAACTCTGATTTGGATCAATGTGGCCAACTTTAAATACTTCATGATCTCATCTTCACTTGAAGAGTCGTCCCCACTTGATGGCTTCACAAGTATAAAAACATAACAGTCACTCACAAAGAGGATCGAGTTTCATTGTGGAGAATCTCCCAAAGAAAATAGGTCAACAAACAGTTCCCAAATATCTTCATGTGTTTGTTCTCGAATGATCAAGAAACGAACTGTAATTGCTTACATGAATTACTGTAAATAATTGAAAGTTTCTGACTACTGCTTATTATTCCTTTCTCTATATTTCAAACTGCCGGGATTAGCAAAACATCTTGAATTAAAGAGAAGTCTAGAAACTACCCTGATTAACCAGAGAGAGGAAAAAAAAAATGCAGGAGCAACGAGAGAGGTAGACACATTTTTTCTAATTTTCTTTAACAATTTATAAACATAGTTGTAAATGAGAAAATGAGCTGTACAATGGGGCAGTACAGATAGAAGCTTGAATTCAAGTCGTACATGATCTCCCAGCACATTCAAAATCAAAGTCCAACCTGCTCATGCATTGCTACTAAGCATTAGGTGTAACAACCAAATGAGCCCAAAGAGAATTTCAAACTTGAATTACCTACAAGCAGTTTTATTGATAAAAATGTTATCAGATTTCCGATTTAGATTTATTGTCAGAATACATACATGACATCACATGCAACCCTGAGATTCCTTTTCTTGAGGTGAGGCAGAATTACTGTTTTTGGTAGGGCAAAAAACTGTACTCAAGAAGATACTTATACATGTAAATGAATAAAGAAATGTAAACACTCTGACTATTCAATGCTGAGAGGAAAAAAAAATCAATAAAGTGTCCTTAAATGGTGGAGGGGCAGCTGTTCTTGAACCTGGTGCTGCGAGTCTCATGGCACTGTGCCTCTTTCCTGATGGCAGCAGTGAGATCAGAGTGTGCGCTGGATGTTGTGGATTCTTGATGACTGCTGCTGGTCCCTGATGGCAGCATTCCCTGTAGATGTTCTCAATGGTGAGGAGGGTTTTGTCTATGATATCCTGGGCTGTGTCCACTACCTTTTGCAGGACTTTCCACTCAAGGAGTATTGGTGCCCCCCCCCCCACACCAGACATCCTCACATTAAATAGTTTATCTCTAAAACAATATTAAATTCTGAATGTTGTCTATTCTAATAAATAGATGACAGTTATTTTTATACAAACTTTCTACCCTATTTCAAATCTATTATTTTCTTCGAGCTACTTTTACAGTTCACTTCAATCTTTCCTGCAGATGTAGTCTTGCCGCTGGGATGCAGTTACGCCAGCACCAACGATCTCCTGGTTTCACACAAAAGGATGTCCCTCACGGACCTTGCACTTCCCTCAAGAAGCTTCACAAGACTGCATCAGATTTGAGGTCATGTTGCTTGAGGAGCAAACAGACTAAACGTTTGGTCAAGTTAAACTTTAGGGAGCATCTCAAATGAATAGTGGCTCGGCAGGTGCTGTTTGATTTGACTATTTCTAATTCCTTTTGGTTTGGAATTAGAGTGGTTAAATGTGAGGCTTCCAGGACGAGGGCAAGATGTCTGTTGAGACCTCTGCCATTGGAGGAACATTATTAAAAACTCACATTTTAAATATAAATTTAGACATACAGCACGGTAACAGTCCCTTCCGGCCCACCAATTACAATTAATCTCTGCATGTTTTGAAGGGCAGGAGCACCCGGAGAAAACCCACGTAGACACAGGGAGAGTGTACAAACTCCTTACAGACAGCGTCGGATTTGAATCTGGTTCGCTGGTGCTGCAGCAGCATTGTGCTAACCACTACGTGAACCATGCTGTCCCTTAGAGAATTTGAATGGTGAAGGGTTGACAGGGCGATGGTGACTGGAATACGAATCATCCTAATAGCTAATTGTGGAGCAACAATTGAACCCATTCTGCCTTTGCCCAACACATGGTCTCTACAGCTTGAACGATTGTGAACAGGTCAAAATGAACAGATCAGTTCACCATTGCTCACGTCTCGTCTTGGGACATTAAGAGGGAGTTGCAATGTTCCCAAAATTTCTTTACTAAACACGGGTAGAAATTACAAATCTGCCCTGAAAGATTTCCATTTAAGCAGTCCCCTTTCAAGTTCATGTTTATTATCATATGACTGTAGACAACCAGACGAAACAGCTTTTATCCAGACCGCAGTATACACACAATGCACTGCATATAAAACCACATATACTCAAAAAGATACAATTTAAAATACATGTACAGGTATATAAATATTTTGTGATGATTTATTCTGTTACAGGATACTGTTCATCAATCTCACAGCCCATGGGAAGAAATTATTTCTCAGCCTGGCAGTCCTGTACCTCCTTCTTAATGGGAATAGGTTGAAGATACAGTGCAGTGGATGGAAAGGGTCCTCAATCATTCTTTGATCCTTATTCAAGCAACACTCCTGGCAAATATCATCAATAGAGGAACGGGAGACCCCAGTGATTTTCTGCCTTGACTTCCAGTCCGATACTTTGCAGCTATGTTGCCACACAACGACACAGCCAGACAGGACACTCTCAATGGTGCTCATCCAAATTGTGTTGTGATAGGGGCTGACAGCCTTGCCCTCCTCAACCTCCTTAGCGCTGCTGCTCCTTCCTGACAAATGCAGAGAGGTTGTTCTTTATATGAACACCGAGGAACTTTGTCCTTCCCATTTTCTCCATGACAGAACCATTGATGTGTAATGGAGTGGTTGACCTCATGCTCCTCAGCCACAATCATCCTCTTTGACTTGTCTACAGTGAGACTCAAGTTGTTGTTTGTGTACCATTTTATGAGACCCAGCGAGGAGAGTTTATCCACCAGCCTCTGCAGTATGATTTTGTGGAACATGAGCTGAAACCAATGTCAGAGGAGACATCATTCTGTGGCTGTTCCTATCAACAATAAGTATGCCGTTTCAGATACTGTTGGTGGAGACGATTTATCAGGGACAAGTTGTAGTGGTCATGTCGCTGGCATCGATTGGATCAGAAGGGAAGGAGGGAAGAGAGGAGAGCAGTAGTGATAGGAGATTCGATGGTTTGGGGACAGATAGGAGGTTCTGTGGGAGAGATTGAGAATCCTGGACGGCATGTTGCCTCCCTGGTACCAGGGTCCGCGATCTCTCAGATCGAGTTCTCGGTATTCTCAGGAGGGAGAGTGAGCAACCACATGTCATAGTTCATGTAGGGACCAATGACGTGGGAAGGAAGGGTGAGCAAGTCCTGCAAAGAGAGTTTAGGGAATTAGGTGCAAAGTTGAAAGGTAGGACCTCCAGGGTTCCGATCCCTGGATCGCTACCCATGCCAGTGCTAGTGAGGCTAGAAATAGGAAGTTAATGCAGCCAAATATGCGACTAAAGAGAGGGTGCAGGAGGGATAAATATCATCAATAGAGGAAAGAGAGACCCCAGTGATTTTCTGCCTTGACTTCCAGTCCGATACTTTGCAGCTATGACAGGAACGACACAGCCAGACAGGACACTCTCAATGGTGCTCATGCAAATTGTGCTGTAAGGAAGATGGGTCCTGTTTCAACTAGAGGGGGACTAATATCCTTGCAGGTAGGTTTGCTAGTGCTGCTTCCGGGGGTTTAAACTAGATTGGCAGGGGGTTGGGAACCAGAGTGTTGGAGCAGATAGTGAGGTGGAGGAGGATAAAGGTCATGTGAGGACTGCATGTATAGATAGAAATCAAAGGTTTGTATGTGATAGAAATGTTCTTAGATATATTTATTTTAATGCAAGGAATATTGTCGGAAAGGCAGACGATCTTAGGGCATGGATTGATACGTGGGATTAGTGAGACTTGTACAGGATGGGGCAGGCCTGGCAGCTCAATTTTCCAGGGTTCTGTTTTTTCAAATGTGATAGGGGGTGGGGGGGGAAATGAGAGGGGGAGGAGTGGCATTGCTAGTCAGGGAAAATATCACAGCTGTGCTTTGACAGGACAGCTCAGAGGGCTCATCTACAGAGGTCATATGGGTGGAGCTGAGGAATGGGAAAGGTGTGACCACATTGATAGGGTTGTATTATAGACCACCCAATAGTCAGAGAGAATTGGAGGGACAAATCTGTAGAGAGATAGCAGACCGATGCAAGAAACAGAAAGTTGTGAGAGCAGCAGATTTTAAGTTTCCACATATTGACTGGGTCATCCATACTGTAAAAGGGCTGAATGGCTTGGAGTTTGTCAAATGTATTCAGGAAAGTTTTCTAAATCAAATCAGAAAAAGTGGATTGGGATAAGTTGTTTTCTGACGAGGATGTGTTCAGTAAGTAGATGGCCTTCAAAGGTGAAATTTTGAGAATGAAGAGTTTGTATGTTCCTGTCAGGATTAAAGGCAAAGTTAACAGGCACAGGGAATCTTGGTTTTCAAGGGATATTAGTGATCTGGTGAAGAAGAGAGAGGTGTGTAGCAGGTATAGGCAACTAGGAACAAATGGGGTACAAGAAGAGTATAGACCACTGGTTCTCAACCTTTTTCTTTCCAGTCACATACCACTTTAAGTATTCCCTATGTCATAGGTGCTCTGTGATTAGTAAAGAATTGCTTAAGGTGGGATGTAGGTTGATAGAAAAAGTCTGAAAACTTTTTTTTTAATAAATCGGACCTAATTGACTCTTTATGTGCAAGGTTTCACAACTCCAAAGGAAATGGGCCAATGGCAATTTTTCTCAAGCAAAATATTTCAATAACAATTGGGTCAAGAGCAGTGATTCTCAACCTTCCCTTCCAACCCACATACCCCTTTAAGTAATCCCTTACTAATCCCAGAGCACCGATGGCATAGGGATTACTTAAAGGGGTATGTGAGTGGGAAGAAAATGGTTGAGAACCACTGGTATAGACAATGTAAGAAAATACTTAAGGAAGAAATCAGGAAGACAAAAAGAAGACATGAGGCTGCTTTGACAGATAATGTGATGGTAAATCCAAAGAGTTTCTACAAATATATTGAGAGTAAAAGGATAGTAAAGGATAAATTGGTCCCCTGGAAGATCAGAGTGATCATCTATGTGTGGAACCTAATGAAATGGGGGAGATCTTAAACAGATTTTTGCATCAATATTTACTTAGGAAACAGACATAGTGTATAAGAAAGGAAGGGAAACAAGCAGTAGTGGCATGGATCATATAGAGATTACAGACCTTGAGGGAGACTAGTGTAGAAATTTCAGGGGCCCTGGCAGAAATATTTAAAATGTCCTTATCCACGGGTGAAATCCCAGAGGACTGGAGGGTAGCTCATGTAGTTTCATTGTTTAAAAAGGCGCCAAAAGTAAACCAGGAAATTAAAGGCTGGTGAGCCTGATGTCAGTAGTAGGTAAATTATTGAAAGGTGTTCTGAGAGATTGATATGCAAATATTTGGACAGCCAAGGCCTGATTAAGGAGAGTCAGCATGGCTTTGTGCTTGGTAGGTCATGTTTAACGAAACTTAGAGAGTTTTTCGAGGAGGTTACCAAGAAAGTAGATGAAGGAAAGTCTATGTACATTGATACAGTAAAGCCTTTGACAAGGTCCCATGTGGAAGGTTAGTTCAGAAGGTTCAGACACTCGGCATCCACGGAGAAGTTGTAAATTGGATTCAAAATTGGATGAACGAGAGAAAACAGAGAGTGTTTGTGGATGGTTGCTTCTCAGACTGGAGACCTGTGATTAGAGGTGTGCCTCAGGGATCGGTGCTGAGACCATTGTTGTTTGTCATCTATATCGATGATCTGGATAATAATGTGGTAAAATGGATCAGCACGTTTGCTGATGACATGAAGATTGGGGGCGTTGTGGACAGTGAGGAAGGCTTTCAAAGTTTGGAGAGGGATCTGGACCAGCTGGAAAAATAGGCCAGAAAATGGAAGATGGAATTTAATGCAGACAAATGTGAAGTGTGGCATTTTGAGGGACAAACCAAGGTAGGTCATACACAGTAAATGGGCACTGAGGAGTGCAGAGGAACAAAGGGATCTTGGAATGCAGATACATAATTCACTGAAAGTGGCATCACAGGTGGACAGGGTTGTGAAGAAAGCTTTTGGCATCTTGGCTTTCATAAATTGAAGTATTTAGTATAGTAGTTGGGACTTATGGTTGGCTGTTCATGGGGTAACAGCAGCAATCTAACACTCCTAATTACTTTTCATTTATTCTATTTACTTTCATTTATTCTATTTACTTAGCTCCTTATTTTATTAATAAAGTGCTCTATATAACTCGCCTTTCTTTTTTCTACATAAGCTTGTATTGAAATGGCTACAAGAAGGAAATTTGGGAAGAAGAGGTGTTAATGAATCTGACCATGGAGTCTTTCACCGAGATTACTCAATCAGCAGACAATGACTGACGATCTTAAAGAAGTCTTGGGTGAGATTAACAATAAACTTGACCAAGTACAACAAATAACTAAAGAACACTGTGAACGTTTGACAACGGTTGAGGTGGAAACTTAATACGAGTTGATGTAGTGGAAAATACATGTTCTGGATTAAATAACAGTAATTTGAAACATGAAGAAAGTTGTTGATCTGAAAGCCAGGGGTAGACGACAGAATTTACAAATCCTGGACAGCCTACTAAATTATTTTTGGAGTTGATTTATGAGGTCTTTGGTAAGGATTGAAAGGCCACATTGCTCTTTATTTCCTAAGATGGCTATTGGGCAAAGACCTCATTCAGTTATTCTTTGGCGACATCTTTATAAAGTAAAGGAGTCTTTGATTCATGAAGCCCGTTGAAGATGGACACTTGTATATCGAAGTCAACATATAAGAATTGTTGAAGACTACTGTTCTGAAGTCATGAAGCAGCACAGCGAATGCAAAGAAGTAATGTTAAACATGGTTTAAAGCCTTCCTTGTTATATCCTGCACGGCTTCATATTACACTTTCTAATGGCCAGAAAAAGCAGCTGCATTCAGTTAATGAGGCTCAGAGGTTCCTGGAAGAAATTACTACTACATTGTGCTCTGTGGGAACATAAGGTTGAAGACTGAAGATGACTGATTATTATTAATTTTAAGGATTTCTTACATTTGTAACATTACATTTGATGGTCACATTTGGTTCATTTTATCTGGGCAAATTATTTTTCTTTTTTACTGGGATATTAAGCTTACTAGGGGTTATACTTATGCAATTTTTTTTCTTTTCTGTGTCTCTCTTCCCTTTTAATTAGTAAAATAACTAATTCATTTATTTTTCAGAAATATTGGCTTAATATTAAATTGATATTTCTCCTTTCATTAAACATTTTGAATAATTTACTTCATGGGGGAAAAATACACGAGAAATCTGTAAAGTAACTAGTGTTTGATGTAGTCATAATAGACGTTTTGTTTGGAAGAATAGTAGCAATGGAGCATTTTTGTAAACAACTCCAGCTTGGAGATAATTGGGTTTGAAATGGTTTGTTTGGGAAAGCAAACTGCAAAATCTTCAGCAGTTTTCTGTGTTTTGGAATGTGGGGGTTGGGGTGAGGGGAGGTTGGGGATATTTTTTCCCCCAAGGTTATTATGGCTTTAGAAATGTGTTTAAACTTTGACTCAGAATGTAGAATGTAGTTTTTCATTATACCACCAGTTTTATGTTTACTTCAAGGTTGCCACCTGGTGGCTAGATATTAACTGTTCTAATCAATCTACATTAATAACAGAAAATTATGGATAATTCTATTAACTTCATTAGTTGGAACATAAAAGGTATGAATTATACGGCAAAGTGGAAGAAAGTGTTCTCTCATTTAAAACAGGTTAAAGCTAATATTGTATTTTTTTTACAAGCAGCACATATTCGTAGTTGCAATAATTCCCATCTCATGAAAAAGTGGAGAGGAAAACATTTTCATTCCTCGTTTGAGGCTGAAGCTGGGGGGTGGGGGGGGGGTGGTGGAGGGTTGTTTCTATTCTTAAAAATAAAAATTTTCCTTTTCTCCAACACAAGTCATTTCAGATACAAATGGTCGATATATTATTGTTTCAGGGAAATTTAATAAAATGGTAGTTTTAGCTAATATTTATGCCCCTAATATAGATAATGTGGAGGTTTTTGAACTGTTTTCTTTCCTTCGTTACTGGATCTGAGCTTATACTCTCTAGTACTTTTTGGGATTTCTTCTCCTAAACCTACCATATTGAGTAAATCTGCCTTATTAATTCATTTTAAAAAAATCAGATTATGGTGTTTCTGATATTTGGCACTTTTTGTATCCAAACAGTAGAGAGTATTCCTTCTTCTCACACATTCATAGAACTTATTCATGAATTGATTATTTTCTTATTGATAATGAATTGATTCCTGACTAGATCCTGTGCCTATTAAACTATAGTAATATCAGATCATGCCCATTCTGTTGACTATGATTTTTCCTGGTTTTTCTCAAATAAGGAGTCACTGGCATTTTAATTTGAGTTTACTATTGGATAATGACTTTGTGAAAATTATGGAGAAGCAGATACAAACAATTCATTAGAAATGTCCAGTCTGATTGTTTGAGATGCTATGAAAGTCTATCTGAGGGAGAAAATTATCTCTTACACTGTAAATTTAAAAAGGAAGACCAATAAAAAAAATTAGAATATGTTAATCAAATTAAACAAACTGATCAACAATATGCTCAAACCAAAAATCCGGAGTTAAATAAAAAGCAAGTTGAAGTTCAAACTAAATTTGATCTTCTTTCTACATAACCGATTGAAAACCATCTGTTAAGGAGCAGGGCAGTTTTATATGCATGGTGATAAATCAGGCAACCTCTTAGCTATGAGCTGAGAGGTTTTGCAGCCAAGTGGCAAATTAAAAGAATTCGAGTGGAGGATGGTAACTTTACCACAGATCATTCTGAGACATTCATGAAATATTACAAATGACTTTATAACTCCAAATTCACAAATAAAAGTAATTCTACGGAAAATTCCCTGGATCATTTAAATATTCCCATGCTTTCTTTGGATGAACATATAAGATTAGATGAGCCTATATCATACAAGGAAATAGTTACTGCTATTTCTTCAATACATTCAGGAAGGGCTCCAGGACCCAATGGGTTTCCTGTGGAGTTTTTCAAATCTTTTTCTCATCTACTTTTGGAGTTATCGGACTTGTTTTGGAAGTGTAATCTTCCGGCAATATTTAATGAAGTGTGTATATCGGTTATTATATCCTTGAAGACCAGGCTGGTTTTATTAAAAACTTATTCTCATTTTAATATACAGAGCTTATTAGCTATTTTGTATCTAGTTCGAGTCCGGTTCCAGAATGTGAACTTTCCCAGTGACCTCTACCATCATGAAGTGCTTTGATTGACTAGTAAAAGAGTATTCAATTGAGTTGAATGGAAATATTTATTCACAATTTTCGAAAAGTTCCATTTTGGATCAGGTTTTATTTCATAGATTAAATTATTGTATTTATCCCCAATGGCTACAGTTCTTACTAATTTTCAACAATCACAACCTTTCAATCTTCAACAGGATGTCCATTACCATTTGATTTGGTCTTAGAGCTATAAGCGTTCGCATTTCGAGAATGTAGTGACATTTCAGGGATTTGTAGAAAGGGAATTGAATATTCAGTATCCCTTCATGCAGTGATCTTTTGCTCTACTTATCAAATCCTCACACTTTCTTTCTGTCCACATTTAAATACTTTCCCAATTTAGTAAGTTTTCAGGTAGAGATTGAATCTGTGTAAAAGTGAACTTTTCCCTTTGAACACAACTGCACCAGTCTATACCAATTTCCCCTTTAAAATTGTGGAAAATCAATTTAAATCTCGGTTATTATAGTTAGAAAGAATCATAAATTCTTTTTTAAAGAAAATTTTCTTACATTATTAAAACAAGTGAAAAAGTCTTTAACAAATGGTCACCCCTCTCTTTATCCCTGGTCAGTCGTGTTAATACTATTCAAATGAATACCTTACCTAAATTTCTATACCTTTTGCAGTCTATACCAATTTTTATTCTTAAATTGTTTTTTGATTCAATTCATTCCAATATATCGTCATATATATGAGGAGTAAGGACTCTCATCTAAACAATGTTTCTCATCAAAAACCTAAAAGGAATGGGGAGGCATGGTTCTATGTAATTTCAGATTTTATTACTTGCCAGTCAACAAGCGTAACTTTATGTATTGGTAACATTTTCATAATCGAGTGGATAGTCCAGTATTGGTAGCAATAGTGTTGAATTCTGCAAATAACCTTTCCATTCCAGCACTTCTTGGATCCTCACTTCCCCTCTCTTTAAATAAATCAATTGATAATCCTGTTGTCAGGCACACCATTAGAGCATGGGTGCAATTTAGAAAACACTTTGGACTTTATGGCTTTTCTCTTTCAAGTCCTATTTTATCCAATCATCCTTTTTCAAACTTCTTTACAAGATTTGGTTTTTCATGATTGTTTTAGATTAAGTACTGAACGTTTCAAAGATCTTTTCCTTGACAGCAGTTTTCCGTCATTTGAACAACTTTCTATAAAGTTCAACTTACCAAATAGTGTTTTTTTTTCAGTTACTTGCAAATTAGACATTTTCTTAAATCTCAGATAAAAATTTTCCTCGGACACCTGATGCGGATATTGTTGATCTGATATTTAGGTTACAAAATTTTTGCACAGGTTTAATATCCATTATTTATAAGTTGGTAGGTTTGAGACATGCCCCTCTAGTTAAAATTAAAAATGCCAATGAACAGGATTTAAACCGTACATTATCACATGAAGTTTAGGATCTAATTTTTAAGATGGTTAATACTACATCTCTATGTGCCAGACATTGTTTATTATAATTAAAAGCTGTACATAGGGTTCATATGTCTAACATTAAATTATCTAGTATCTATTCAGATGCAAATCCTTGCTGTGATAAATGTAAGAGAAAAGAGGCTTCTTTAATTTGTATGTTTTGGACAGGTCCTAGCCTTGAAAAATACTAGAGGGAGGCATTTCAAACTCTATCCTTAATTTTAAACTTAAATTTAGAGCCTAATCCTTTAGTTGCTCTTTTTGGTACAAATGGAGAAGATGATATTCTTAACTCCAGTTAAATGTCGTACTCTGTCTTTTGCCTCTCTTTTAGCTAGGTTTTGTGTGATATTAGGTGTTTACAAACAGGGACTGCTTGGGACCTGTGTATCCTACCTGTGTAGCAGGGCCCCTTCAGCCCCTTACACACTGGACTCTAAATTGCCTGGTCGAACAGTGACGCGGTGAGTGACGTGTCACACACTCACCATATCACTGGAGGCCCCCCAGAGAATCCCTTGTTCCCTGTGTTGGCCTCCATAAGGTGTGGCTGAGGAGGGCACAAAGGAACGCTGTTGGGGCAGAGGCAAGTGCGGCGTTGGAACACTGTCAGGGCTGGGGGATGAATGCAGAGTTGGGGCCAGGGGAGGCAATGGAGTGGGCCAGTGGGGAAACAGAGTTGGGGCAGGAGCAATGGCCGTCCTTCTTATCCATAATCCCCCACACTGCTGGAACCACTCTGGCATTCCAGCAGCTTGGGAGATTATGGGTAAGGAAGACAGCCATTGCACACAAGCGCTGATGTTATTTTCTACCTGGACAGCCATGATCGCTTACAAATTGACCAGAAGCAACTGGACGGTGCATGTACAAGGGTCAGCAATCTATCTCCAAGATCGTTTGCCTAGCAAGTAGTATTTTTAAAATTCTACCCTATAATTGGCCTGTAGACGGGTAGAAAACCTGCCAAATTGGCAGGTTAAACTCATGTTACAATCCAATTTGTAAACCCCCATCATTTAGATGGAAGGATGCTGCCCCACCCACTCATGCTCAATGGCTCAGGGGCATTATGTCCTGTTTAAATTTAGAAAAGATACGTTATTCAATTAATAATTCAAATATAAAGTTTCAAATATTGTGGGGACCATTCTTTTTGAATATTTTATTTAAAAATTTCCATCCATGTATATACTTTACATAAGCAAAATTTGAATAAATCTGAAATTACATTGATGACATAGTGATTTTACCCCTTCCCCGTGCCTTCCTTCCTAATACAAAAAAAATAGATAATATATTGTTTATATGAAAGAGATATAGAAAAAAGAAGAAAAGGAGAAAAATAATATTCTGGATTGCACAAAGGATCATCTCACACACTGGGATCTTACAGTATTTATATGGCAACCTTGGGGAAGAAGATTATTGCAAGTCTTAAGGGGCTGGAGGTACATTTTTAAATAATTATTCCCAAACTTTGCATATACAGGCTCCAAATTATAATGATAATCTTAAATTGTATGTAATTTTCTCTGAATTTCCATCTTCCCATACTTAAATGTGCATCTGATTTCCAAGTCACTGCAATGCTCTTCCTTGCCACCACTTGATAAAATGATAATTTTAATTTAGGTCTTGTTCCTCCTATGTTCCCCAATAAAAATAAATCTGGATTTTGTGGAAAAACAATACAAGTAATCTGTTTTAAAAACTTTCCTAAATCCACCCAGAATGTTTGAATTTTAGAACATGACGAAGTGTAAAAAAAAATGTTTATCTGATAAATCTGATTTCATTTTATGCACTTTTTTGTGATGTTAAATGTAGTTGATGTAATTAATTATATTGAACTAAACTGTATCTGACATTTATATTTGTCATGGAATCTTTGTCAGAGTTTTGCCTATCTTTTCTCAACCATTGTAATGTTTAAACCTGCCTTCTATTTCTGTCTAGATTTATGAACTCCCTTTTTAATAGTACCTGCTTGTAAACAAAAGATACATTGTACAAATAAATTTCTTAGTATAACCTCACCTAATAAGAACCTCCAACTCACTAAGCTGGTAGCATTGGACCTAATTTTTTGGGCAAGTATCCTCAATTGGAGATAGCTATTCCATATTTGTCTCTTAATTGTTGAAATGACATCAATTGACCTTGTTCGTAACCGTCTTTACATTTTTTATACCATTATGAGACCAAAAATTTAAACATTAATCATCTTTAGTAAAGGCTTCAAGATTATTTTGAATCAAATGTGTTCCTTTTGTTCCAATTTCATTATTTATCTTATTCCAGACAGTAATCAAATGTTACAACAATAGTGTTTCTTTCACACCAGTTATTAACTTTGAGTCCCATTTATGTTCAAATTCCTGCATTAATTTCTCTCCTATTTTATCCATCTCTATTTTGACCCACGCATGTTTTTCTGATCCCTCAAATAAAGAAGAAATCTCAATTGAGCTACTTTATAATAATTCTTAGTTAGGAAGTTGCAAACCTCCCAATTCCTATTTCCAGGTTAATTTTTCTATAGATACTCTTGACATTTTACATAAAAAAATTTCTTATGTTTATTTAATTCTTGAAAAAAATTTAGTGGAAGCAATATTGGTAAAGTTTGTATCTGAAAAAAAAAATCATCTTAATGTTATTGGCAAGGTGATCCATTTAAAAAAATCTTCTTTGACTTTTTTAAGCAATAATTCAATTTCTATAAATTATTATCTATCTAGATCCCTAATTTTTTAATTGCCCCTTTTGGGCATTTAAATTGAAGGTTTCTTCGGCAAAGAATATAATCTCCTTGTGTATGGGGTATGACCTCACTTTTATCCCAATTTACTTTATAACCTGAAATCTTACCATATTCTTCCAAATTTAATTGTAATTTGCGTAAGGAAATCTCTGGTATATCAAAACATCATCTGCAAATAAACTGACTTCATACTCCTTCTGACTGACCTTAAACACCCTAATTTCTAAATCACTCCTAATTACCTCAGCCACTGGCTCTCTAGCTAAAATAAACAAAGCTAGGGATAAGGGTCAACCTTGTTTATTAGATCTCAACAAATAAAATGATCAGACATTTGTCCATTAGTTTCTACTTTTGCTTTAGGTTTATAATAATTCCTTGATCCAATTTATAAAAGTTTATCCAAACCTAAATTTATATAATACTTTAAAAAGTCCCATTACAATCTATCAAATGCTTTTTCTACATCTAGTGTCACTGCTACTGTTAGATCTTTCCTTTTTTACTGCTGAATGTATAATATTAATTAATCTGGCCACATTGTCCGCTGACTGTCTCTAATAAATTCTGCCTGATCCATGTTTATTAATTTAAGCAATAATTTAGTAACTCTATTCACCAATATTTTATAATCTGATTTCAATAATGAGATTGGTCTATAAGAAGAGTTTCAAGGATTTCTGTCTTTTTTTTGGTATCACAATAATTAATGCTGTTGAAAATGAATCTGGAAGAGTATGACTTCTTGATGCTTGATCCAACATGACCATAAAAATAGGAATCAATACATCTTTAAATTCTTAGGCTGAAACATTGGGGGAATTTAAGAGTCTCTTAGACACATAGATGAAAGAAAAATAGAGGGTTATGGGGTAGGGAGGGTATAGTACTTTTTAAGGAAGGGCTGAAGGGCCTGTGGTCTATTGTTCTGTTCAGGTAGGAAACCATCTTTGCCTGGAGATTTATTACTTTGTAATTAGCTTATTGTTTCCTTTACCTCTAATTGCGTAAATTGTGCACTCATTTCTATTTGTTCTTCCAGGTTTAATGTAGGTAAATGTATCCTTTATAAATATCTATTTGATTATAGCCTTTAAGGACTCTGAGCTATATAATTTAGAATGAAACTTGTTAAAAGCCTTGTTTATTTCTTGAGTTTTATAACTAATCACATTCAAATTGTTTTTAACTGCATTAATTGATCTTGAGGTGTGTTCAGATTTCAATTGCCATGCAAGTAGTTTATGTGCTCATTCACCAAATTAGTAATATCTCTGCTTTGTTTTTGTGTTAATTTTTTCAGTTCTATAAGTTTGTAATTTATTGCAATTTTTATTAATTGTCTATGTTCATCTTCAGAACTTTGCTTCTGAAGTCCTTTATCCAATAATTTTATTTCTTGCTCTAACTGATCTACAACTTTCATATAATCCTTCTTCATTTTAGTAGTAAAACATAATTTATCCTATCAGATAAGCTTTTATGGCACCCCATATTACAAATTTATCATTCATCAAAATAACTGAATTTGCCTTCTGATTAAATAACAAAAATCTTTTCTTTTTAACAATGTTGAGTACAGTCTCCATCTACAAACTGATTATTCTTTATCTGGCACTATAATAGTCATTAACAAAGGCAAATGATCCACTAATATTCTTGTTTTATAATCAACGTCTAATATCCTATCTTGTATTTGTGTGGATATTAAAAATAAATCAATTCTAGAACAAGAATATTTGAATAAAAAGAGTAATCTCATACATCTATTATATTCAAGTCTCTCATTGATACGAAAGTTGCTTTTGCTGCTCTAGTTCTTACTGCTCCTCTTGTAGTTCTAATAAAATTGGGTCCAAACAAAAATTATAATTTACTCCTATCAAGATATTATCATATGCATTGCACACACACACACACACACACACACACACACACACACACACACACACACATATTTTCAGAACTGTGGGTGTATATATTTGACAATGTTCCATCACACTTCTTCCAGCAAGATCTGTCACTACATTTTGTATTTTAATTGGAATATTCTTTTTAAACCAAAATTGCCACACCTCTTGGTTTGGAATTAAAAGAAGAAACTACTACATATCCAACCCAGTCTCTCTTCAACTTCAAATGTTCTTTTTCAGTTAAAAGTTTATTGAAAAAAGAAGCTATGTCTACACCCGTCTTCTTAAGATATGTTAATACTCTTCCTTTTCATGAGCTCTTTAAATCATTAACATTATAATTTACAAGTTTAACAGCATTATGCATCTTACTAATTCACTATTTCTTTTGCCTCAGCCTGTAAATCTTCCTCGCATAACTCTATTATTCCAAACCCAACGTGCTTATTCACCTATCCTCTGGAAATCCAGATAAAAAGAAAGAAGAAAGAAAAAATACTTCCAAAATATACTTATAATGAAACATGTAACCAGATATAAATGAAAAGGACCCTCCCCAATAGGAGTGGTAATAACATAGTCCACATGATCTAATAGATGTTAGAGCCTCCGACCCTCCCCAACCCCCCCTCCCCCCGGTGCTTTTACTTTAATTTCTTTAAATCTTAATTTCAAATTTAATTTCAAGAAAAAACTATATATGACAAAAAGAACAATAAGAGAGAAAAGTATTGAATTATCTTGAATTATTCCTCCTTCTCAGAACTGCCAAAAGGTTCAGTACATTAAAGAAATTGAAACATTAACAGATGTTCATATTCTTCATTCCCTCTGAACAATTGGGAGATTTTGTGCAAATTCCTCAACTTCTGTAAATCTCGAAAAGAATTCATTTTCTTCACCTGGTATGAAGATCTTCAAGGTCACCAGGTGACGCAGAACAAACCTGTATCCTTTCTCCCATCGAATCTTCTTAATCGGACTGAATTTTCTTCTTTTTAATAAATCTGCACTTTATATATATCTATACACACACACACATATATAAATATATATAAATATATATATATATATATATATATATATATATATCTCAAAGGTATAGAAAAGCAAGATTTGACTGGTTTCCTCCTGGAATGGTTTTCTGAAATGTTGGGAGCTGAACATTTTGAAAGGCCCATAGAGATTGAAAGAGCACACAACCTAAGCTGCTTCCAACTCAAAATCCATGATCTATATTAATTAAAATTCTTTGGTACCAAGACAAAGAAGATTCAATCTTTGGTAGCAGCCCAGACAAAATCGACAGGAGGTACACGAGTATGAAGGTGCCAAAGTATTATATATATATATATATATATATATGTACACACATATATACACATACATACATCTACACACGCGCGCGCACACACACACACACATATATATATACACACATACACACACATATACACACAGACACACATATATTCTTGTTCTTTGGCTTCGCGGACGAAGATTTATGGAGGGGTATGTCCACGTCTGCAGCAGGCTCGTTGGTGACTGACAAGTCCGATGGGGGACAGGCAGGCACGGCTGCAGCGGTTGCAAGGGAAAATTGGTTGGTTGGGGTTGGGTTTTTCCTCCTTTGTCTTTTGTCAGTGAGGTGAGTTATGCAGTCTTCTTCAAAGGAGGTTGCTGCCCGCCGAACTGTGAGGCGCCAAGATGCACGGTTGGAGGAGATATCAGCCCACTGGTGGTGGTCAATGTGGCAGGCACCAGAGATTTCTTTAAGGAGTCCTTGTACCTCTTCTTTGGTGCACCTCTGTCTCGGTGGCCAGTGGAGAGCTCGCCATATAACACGATCTTGGGAAGGCGATGGTCCTCCATTCTGGAGATGTGACCCACCAGTGCAGTTGGGTCTTCAACAGCGTGGATTCGATGCTTGCGGACTCTGCCAGCTCGAGTACTTCGATGTTGGCGATGAAGTCATTCCAATGAATATTGAGGATGGAGCGGAGAGAGTGCTGATGGAGTTCTAGGAGCCGTAGGTGATGCCAGTAGAAGACCCATGATTCGGAGCCGAACAGGAGCGTGGGTATGACAACGGCTCTGTACACGTTGATCTTTGTGTGTTTCTTCAGGTGATTGTTTTTCCAGACTCTTTTGTGTAGTCTTCCAAAGGCGCTATTTGTCTTGGCGAGTCTGTTGTCTATCTCTTTGTCGATCCTTGCATCAGATGAAATGGTGCAGCCAAGGTAGGTAAACTGGTTGACTGTTTTGAGTTCTGTGTGCCCAATGGAAATGTGAGGGGGGGCTGGTAGTCATGGTGGGGAGCTGGCTGATGGAGGACCTCAGTTTTCTTCAGCCTGACTTCCAGTTCAAACATTTTGGCAGTTTCCGCAAAACAGGACGTCATGCGCTGGAGAGCTCGCTCTGAATGGGCAACTAAAGTGGCATCGTCTGCAAAGAGTAGTTCACGGACAAGTTGCTCTTGTGTCTTGGTGTGAGCTTGCAGGCACCTCAGATTGAAGAGACTGCCATCCGTGCTGTACTGGATGTAAATATACACACACACACACTTACATATATATAAACACACATATATTTATATAAATATTTATTAATCTTTGCTACCAAAGATTGAATCTTCTTTGTCTTGGTACCAAAGAATTTTAATTAATAAAGATCATGGATTTTGAGTTGGAAGCAGGTTAGGTTGTGTGCTCTTTCAATCTCTATGGGCCTATCAAAATGTTCAGCTCCCAACATTTCAGAAAACCATTCCAGGAGGAAACCAGTCAAATCTTGCTTTTCTACACCTTCTTTGAGATCCACAATCTTAATATTGTTTCTCTTACTACAATTTTTCAATATATCCACCTTTTGCTGCAACTTTTTGTTCTCTATAGTTAAAGCAGTAGTAGTGTCTTCTACTATAGTTCCTCTATCTTCAACTCATTGCCTATCTTCTTGCATTCTTTTCATTGAGCCTTCCAGTTTATTTAATTTTTTCTTCCTTTTATTAAAAGCCTCCAACACTATTTATTTCTCCCTCTTCATTTGCCCATAATTCAATGTTTGATTCATCTTTAGCCTTAGTCTCTAGTTTCTACAATTCTTGCTTCTTTATCACTTCCTGCTGCTGATCTCCTCCTTGATCTTCAGTCTCTTCACTGTTCAATGTCTGTGAGCCCAAGTCTTCTTCTGATGGCATTGCTGAAGGCCTCCCTTGTTCGCGCATGCCACCTCCAGGTTTTTCTTCTTGGACGCCATCTCCCCATCGCTGCCAGACAGCGATGTCAAAAGAAGCCCCTTTGTAAGGATCGCTCACCTGGGGAGCAGCTGGGACGCTAGCTCCCTGCTTCTCACCCAATGGTAGGCCTTGCTTCTCATCTTGTCTTCTCGTCTCGGTAAGGCAGCAGCAGCTTTTTCTTTTTTAGGAGACATGTTTTAAAATGTTGTGCATGTATTTAAATGTGTTTCAAATAACTTTTAATCAATCAAAACATTACTTAATCTAACTTTTTTTATATAAACAGTTTTCCCAGGAGGGTTAGGTTGCACGTCCTAACCCTAGAGCATCATGTGACATTGTGGGGACCATTCTTGAATTACTTTCATAATCTCTAGACATAATAATATTTTTCAAAATTTTTATATTTGTCATTTTAGTCATGATCCATGTACATATTTTCTTTAGACATACACCTTGCACTAGGGAATAGGGTTTAGAATCATGGTGTACGTGGAATTTATTTTCCCGTTTTGTAACAATTTTGAATTATGGTCATGTGCTCTAGAGCTTGATGAGTTAGCAGATTTGTCATTTGTTACTATTATTATGTATTCTATAATTGTTTTGTATATGCATACTTTTTTTTGTAATTAATAAATATTTAAAAAGGAATAAGTATAGGAGAGTTGGGATGTTATGCAAGACATTGGTGAGGCCAAATCTGGAGTATTGTGTGCAGTTCTGGTCACCAAATGACAGGAACGATATCAATAAAATTGAAAGGGTGAAGAGAAGATGTTTCCGGGTCTTCAGGGAAAGATTAAACAGGTTAGGATTTTATTCCTTGCAGCGTAAAAGAATGAGGGGAAATTTGTTAGGGGTTTACAAAATTATGAGGGGTATAGACAGTAAATGCGAGTAGGTTCTTTCCACCTGGATTAGGAGAGATAAAAATGAGAGGACATGGCTTCAGGGTGAAAGGGGAAAGTTTGGGGGAACTTCCTCTCAGAGAGCAGTGGGACAGTGGAACAAGCTGCCATCTGACATGGTAAATGTGGGCTCACTCTTGTTTTAAGAATAAATTGGATGGGAGAGGTCTGGAGGGTTATGGACTGGGCCAGAGGGACTTACGGAATAATATTTCAGCACAGACTAGAAGGCGCAAATGGCCTGTTTTCTGTACTGCAAAGTTCTATTCTCTCGGTGGATCAGGACAGAGTTGAGGGCCAAGGCCATTGCCTCATCTGTGAACCGGTTTGGACAGAAGGAAAACTGGAACAGATTCAATGTCACTGGAAGATGAGATTGATGCGTTCTTTTTCTAGTCAATCGAAGCATTTCATGATGGTAGAGGTCAGTGTCACTGGGCAGTTGTCATTTAGTCCAGTCACCAACGTTCTTTTTGACCTTACTCCTGTAGAATGCCCAAAATGTTTTATGGCCAATAAAGGGTATGGATTAAATTCAATGAAAAAATATAACCCATTACCTACTGATAAAGAAGCAGGCTCAAAATGACTAACAAGCTTTTATATCATATTTCCATAAGAACAAAAATCTCCTTTAAAAAAGTGAGTGATGCAATAGGTTGGTTACTGCAATGTTGTATCAGGGATGTGTTTTACGATTGGAATCTTCTCCCTCTGTTTATTAACAAGATTGTATGTTTAATAATTCTTCACGTCCTCAAGCAAAACATCTTTGCAGGAGCTGGACCCAGCAGTTGTCATCTAGTTTTCCCAGCTTCATTCAGAATAATAAATGTTTGGTAATGCAGCCACTATACTCAGCTTTCAAAGGACTGGGACTGGGACCCAGAAATCACATCGCTGCATAGATGAATGCCCAAGATCTTTTAGAACTCTTTTCGTGGATATGCCAATCCACTTTGAAATAAATGAGTTAAAACTTTAAAACAGAGCAAAAAATATTATGAATTTTTAGCTAATATCCTACAACATA
The DNA here is from genome assembly GCF_036971445.1 of Narcine bancroftii. Taxonomy (NCBI): domain Eukaryota; kingdom Metazoa; phylum Chordata; class Chondrichthyes; order Torpediniformes; family Narcinidae; genus Narcine; species Narcine bancroftii. The sequence continues at coordinate 212,369,555 of NC_091472.1, forward strand.
ATTTCTAGAGCCTTATACCTTACAAGATCAGTCATCCTCAACTTAAAGACCTTCCATTTTCAATGTTCCCCACACACATCAAGTTTTTTTACTCTCCAACTCTCAATGAGCAGGTTGAACACCAGGTGGCACCAAAGGCTTTTCTAACCCTCTCCTGAGTACCTCCAGCATCGTGCTCATTGCACCCCACCTTAGAAATATTTTGAATCTCTCTCCTCCCACCCCACCCAATTCCCCCCCCCCACCCCACCCAATTCCCCCCCCCACCCCACCCAAACACTGGATGGTACAAAAAAAAAACAGATATGGATACTCTACGAACCACAGAGAATCAGGAATGTTAAATTCAAATCACACAAATCAATCAGTCATACATAAAAATAATTTGATAATTATGTCCCAGTTCTAAGGAAGTGTCTGTTACGTGCTCCCATTTTATGGTTCGTTTTATTTGTGTGGGACCGTCCCTTTAAGGGAACAGATGTGGCAGGGCTCTGCAAGATTTGGAGTGTCTGTAAAACTGTCTGCAGCACTTGAAGTGACTGTGAAACTAGCAGCAGGCTTTGAACATCATGTTCCTTTTACTTGATACATTTGCAGAGTCAACACAGAAGCCCTGGAGCGGCCAGAAACAGAGATCATGTGCCCAGCTTATTGAAGAAGCAGTGCACAGCTTTGCTCAGAGGCCATTTTAAGAAGGCAATTCTTTGAAAATGCTGTGATGCTTGGCCTCACTGTGTAGTTATAGATGATATGTCAGATTTCCTCCTGTAGTTATTGAGGAATGAGTATGCTGGCAACCTGTCTGATTTCCTGCTGCAGAGGGATGAGCTTGTAGACAAGCTGTCTGATTCCCTGCTATAAAGGAATGAGAAAAGCCACTCTGTGACCAAAAGAGGAAGCTCACTTTTTTGGGTTGACCCATGAAAAGGGTTTTGAAAGCTTTGTGAGACTCACTTGCTTTGAGTCTCCCACACCAAAGAAGATGGCACTCATGTAAAAAGAAAATTTCACTGGAAGCACCTCAACAAGGGTTGTGATTTATAATCATTCTGTCACCCCTGGTCTCTCTCACCCACTTCATGAACTGCTAATTTCACTGAAAGCCCGTGTTCCAATTTCACTGAAAGTCAGCGTGCCTCATCTACTGGAAAACCTGTATGAGGCATCAATTTCAAGCCTACATGTGATCAATGAATTTCAGAAACTGAACTTTGAGAATTGGGCCTTGAGCTGTAGTGGCTTGGGGGAGGGGTGGGGGGTTATTCCACACATACACACATCAGTAGGTAAGCTTAGTTAAGTTGGTTAAGTGTAGATAAGTTAGTTAAATTAGATAAAATGTTATTAATAATTGAATATATTATTTTAAATATTTGTTTGGTAGGTAACAGGGTCCTTGACCCGAAATGTTAACTGTTTCTCTTCCCACAGAAACAGCTTAATCGGCTGTGCATTTTAACATTTTTAAATTTCATTTTAGATTTTCAATGTTTGCAGTTCTTTTTATTGATAGCAACAGCAGCTGACAGACATCAGGCAATGACATTTTTATCACAACTGTGCAAGGAAAAAGAAATGCCAAGTTCTACCTCAATAAAAAAGAATATTGAAATTGCACAAGAGGATTGACTTAATATTTTCCAAAGAGACAGCTCAATTTTGAGCTTTTCACTAAGGGTCAACTAAAATGAAAATGACAATACATTAAAACCTCTGGCACCTATGGGGATTGGTAGATGCTTAAGACTTTCTTTTACAATGCCTAACTAATACACCTGCACTAAGAATAAACAGTTTAAAAGACAAAAAATATTATACTGTACTTAACACTGAACAAACAAGCCACATTCTTTGAAAACATTTAACCGTCGCTGCATCTGCAGGTTCCTCCCCTTCCACGGAGCCACCCGAAAGACGAATAATAACATTATAGATAATTAACCCCCTCCTCCCTCAAGTTTACAGATTAATGCCTCTAACTGAGGTAATTATTACTAAGCAGGGATAAGGAGTCACCCCAATGGCGAGCGACATCCTGGGCAACACCATTCTACTCAAACACAACTTTATTCAAACAGCTGCTACAAGCAAACAATGACCAAGGCACTCTGCTGTCTGCATATTTGCTCCCATCTTCACCAAAGGTTTATGTGGTACCTCGGAGAACCATTACTTTTACAATTATAAACTTGTGTACTTTTGAGGTAATTTTTAAAATGTACTTGATTTTTTTTTCCCAATTCCTTGAAGCTGCCTGTTGCATGAATTCTGGATACCAAGGGCTTTGCAAGTCTTAAGTTTTAATGAAAGAAAAAATGCCTGAAATTGCATAGCAAGAATTGCACTTACATGGTTTATGTGGTTACTCTTCCTCTTCTCCCTCACTGTTGAAGAAAAGAAATTGAAGTTAAGACATCAAAAACTCAAATCATAGATGATGTCAGAGCAGCAAATAGAGTACGCTCGTACAGCAAATTTAGCGCCTCTCACATCTTCAATTTATCATGAGACTTTACAACAAGATGAATAGTTTTAGGGATAATTTATGTTTTATACACAGACTTGACAGGCAAATTTGATAAAGCAAATTTCTGGAAACAATAACAGGGAAACAAATTAATTCATCAGTTGGTGTCTGGTACCAGCAAGACCACAGGGAAGTGCTGTTTCTCAGAAAAATTGCAGATATTGACATTGCAGAAGGCTTCAACCCACTGCATCTACATCCATCATTAGGATCACTAATCCTCTTCCGGGCTCTCAACTTGTGGACTTCTTTAGGTAATCATTTAAGTGCTTCTTGAAATGTGATGAGGATTTCAGCATCAACTCTACTTTGAGGGAATGAGTTCCAGATGCCCATGGGATGGTGAGATGGATTTTTGCCATGCATCTCCCTACTGCAACTTCCAGAGGGTGTCCAAAGGACTTGAGGTGAGCCACTAACTATCTGGACCAGAGGAGAGTACTACCACTGGGATCAATTGACAGTGATTTCAAGTGACACAAGTTGAATTAGCTTTTAGGTTAGGACAGGACATTTGCAAAGATTTAGTGACACTGCATAGGCTATAGATCAAACTGAACATTTCACATGAAAGCTTGACAGCTACATTCTGCACGTAACATACATAGATTGAATGTGGATGGGTAGAGAGACAAAAGGATGCTGATAGAAAGATAGTTATTGAAATCAATCCTGCGTACTCTGACAGAAATAAAGCAAAAATATCTCAATATGACCTTACTGCAGATCAGGTGGAACTATTATACTTAAAGGAAGAAGTGAAGATCCTCTGGAATGAATACAAATGGTCCCCAACATACACCCGAGTTCCATTCTGACTGGCCGGTCGGATCTCGAAATGGACATACGTCAGACTTATGTTACTCCGGGCTGACATTCTTAAACTGGCAACCACAGCCCAGCCCACCCGTCACTGGCAAAACCCATTGTCCACCACCACCTGGCCCGCGCTCACTTCCCCACCTCGAACACCAGATCCGTCACCGCCTTAGTGTCCAGGTCGCAGCGGAGTCTTGGCGCTCTCCTGGCCCATGGTTGCCGCCATGTTGGTCCATAAAAATAAACAGCCCCAAGATCCCTGGGACCTGATGCATCATTTTTATATTTACATATTTTTTTTAAAAGTATAGTATTTTGTTTACTCAGTCATATGTATGGATGGTCCTAAGTCATATAGGTTGTAAGTAAGGGACCACCTTGTAATAGAAGATTCCAATGATGAGGCTTTTTATGCTCTAAGATTAGATTTAGAGAAGCTGGGAGTTCCCTCCTTGGAAAGATACAGTATATGGTAAAGTGTACCGGCACCACCTACGGCTCCTAGAACGCTTCCACCAGCGTTGTCTCCGCTCCATCCTCAACATCCATTGGAGCGCTCACACCCCTAACGTCGAGGTACTCGAGATGGCAGAGGTCGACAGCATCGAGTCCACGCTGCTGAAGATCCAGCTGCGCTGGATGGGTCACGTCTCCAGAATGGAGGACCATCGCCTTCCCAAGATCGTATTATATGGCGAGCTCTCCACTGGCCACCGTGACAGAGGTGCACCAAAGAAAAGGTACAAGGACTGCCTAAAGAAATCTCTTGGTGCCTGCCACATTGACCACCGCCAGTGGGCTGATAACGCCTCAAACCGTGCATCTTGGCGCCTCACAGTTTGGCGGGCAGCAGCCTCCTTTGAAGAAGACCGCAGAGCCCACCTCACTGACAAAAGGCAAAGGAGGAAAAACCCAACACCCAACCCCAACCAACCAATTTTCCCTTGCAACCGCTGCAATCGTGTCTGCCTGTCCCGCATCGGACTGGTCAGCCACAAACGAGCCTGCAGCTGACGTGGACTTTTTACCCCCTCCATAAATCTTCGTCCGCGAAGCCAAGCCAAAGAAAGAAAAGAAGATTACTGGATGACTGCCATGACCAGATGGCAAGGCTTTGGGCACTTAAACTTTTCATTTTCAAGTTCAAGTTCAATGTCATCTAATTGCACAAGTTCTTTTTCTTTGGCTTGGCTTCGCGGACGAAGATTTATGGAGGGGGTAAAAAGTCCACGTCAGCTGCAGGCTCGTTTGTGGCTGACCAGTCCGATGCGGGACAGGCAGACACGATTGCAGCGGTTGCAAGGGAAAATTGGTTGGTTGGGGTTGGGTGTTGGGTTTTTCCTCCTTTGCCTTTTGTCAGTGAGGTGGGCTCTGCGGTCTTCTTCAAAGGAGGCTGCTGCCCGCCAAACTGTGAGGCGCCAAGATGCACGGTTTGAGGCGTTATCAGCCCACTGGCGGTGGTCAATGTGGCAGGCACCAAGAGATTTCTTTAGGCAGTCCTTGTACCTTTTCTTTGGTGCACCTCTGTCACGGTGGCCAGTGGAGAGCTCGCCATATAATACGATCTTGGGAAGGCGATGGTCCTCCATTCTGGAGACGTGACCCATCCAGCGCAGCTGGATCTTCAGCAGCGTGGACTCGATGCTGTCGACCTCTGCCATCTCGAGTACCTCGACGTTAGGGGTGTGAGCGCTCCAATGGATGTTGAGGATGGAGCGGAGACAACGCTGGTGGAAGCGTTCTAGGAGCCGTAGGTGGTGCCGGTAGAGGACCCATGATTCGGAGCCGAACAGGAGTGTGGGTATGACAACGGCTCTGTATACGCTAATCTTTGTGAGGTTTTTCAGTTGGTTGTTTTTCCAGACTCTTTTGTGTAGTCTTCCAAAGGCGCTATTTGCCTTGGCGAGTCTGTTGTCTATCTCATTGTCGATCCTTGCATCTGATGAAATGGTGCAGCCGAGATAGGTAAACTGGTTGACCGTTTTGAGTTTTGTGTGCCCGATGGAGATGTGGGGGGGCTGGTAGTCATGGTGGGGAGCTGGCTGATGGAGGACCTCAGTTTTCTTCAGGCTGACTTCCAGGCCAAACATTTTGGCAGTTTCCGCAAAGCAGGACGTCAAGCGCTGAAGAGCTGGCTCTGAATGGGCAAGTACAAACTGATGAAACAGCGCTCTCTAATCCTCGGTGCAAAACACGCAGACACAGAGCCAGACATAGCACACATATAGACAAACAATAGACAAACAATATATATTCAGGACAGCATTCATACAAATAAATAGATGTGGTTTTGTAAATATGAGAGTCTTGGATGGTTAGTGTGAGCAGTTCCTTTGGTTGTTCACCATTCTCACTGCCCGAGCAGCACCTTTTGCAGCAAAAAGTACGAGGGAACAAAATACTTATAAACTAGAAATCACCATCTTCAACGATGGTGAAACAGAATCAATGCTTCAAAGGAAAATTGCACCAGGAATAACATACAGGGCTCTGGGGAAGAATGGGATGATTGGATTCCTCCATTAGAGACAAACAACTTCCTGGTATGCCTTAATTATTCAATTATTTGATTGTGCCTGTAAGCACTAAAACAGTTGGATTCAGGCACTCATTTACTGATCAATGTAAACAATGAGAAGCTGGAGAGAGTCGGCATGTCAGACATTAATCATGGAGAGATAGTCAGTCAAGGTTTCAGTTTGAGACCCTTCTCTTGAATTCACCGCTGGTCAAACAATCTTTATGGAAGAAAGCAGAATTTAGTTGAAAATATCAATATATTTACCATATAGACTTGGGTAAAAGCGATCTCATGTAAAAGTTGACTCCCTATTTTTGTCCAAAATCTGGAATTTTCTATACATCTTGTTAAGAACAGAAGGATGATTAGAATGAAGGTGGGGCTTCTAAAGGATAAAGGAGGGAACATGTGCCTGGTGGCGGAGGAGGTTGGGCAGGTCATAAGTGAATACTTGGGTCAGTATTCACAAAAGGTTCTTGATCACACTGAGGTTGAAATTGAACAGGCCTATGTGCTGGACAATGTGGAGATTAAAGAAGAGGAAGTGTTGGCTCTTTCTTAAAAACATCAAGATTGATAAGTTCCTGGGGCTGTGGGAAGAGAGAGAAGATAGCTGGGGCATTAGCTATGATCTTTGAATCCTCTTTGGCCACAGGAGAGGTGCCAGTGGATTGGAGAATGGCAAATGTAGTCCCCTTGTTTAAAAAAAAGTAATTATGTCAGTGGTGTGCAAACTAATGGAGAGGATTCTAGAAGATGCCATTTTGAGGAATCTGACACTATGTGACTGATATTAATAATATATTAAGCCCCTTTATGTGGTATTTCGACAGTACAGGCTTGTGCGCCAGAATGGCCTGTAACTGTGCTGTACCTTTAAATTGAATTAATCACCAAATGATGGATGGTGCCATCACTGAGCTGCACAACTGCTCATTTGAGGAGGTGAAACATGGGCTTGGTGGTGTGACACATGAGTGCAGTTCTGGAGGTGCTATGATTTTGGAGGTGACAGCTTTTGGCTGAGACTTTGAGATTCAAATCTGTACTCAGTGATCCCGAAGCACTATTTCACAGTGACAGACTGGAAGTCTCCACAATATCTTGACTCATTTTTACCCATACAACTAAAACAGATCATCTGCAGGTTTGTGCAGCCTTAGCTTGTGAAGATTGTCAATTAAATTACAAAAATAGTTAAGTGGCTCTGGAGCATGTTGGGATGTCCTGCGGGAATGCAAAGTACTGCTGAAATGGAAGTTTGCCTCTTGGGTGTTTCAGTTGGCTACTTCAACTTCATCCGAGGAAAAAACATGGATATCTTGAATTTTCAAACATGCAAACATGATCAAAAAAGACCCCTATGCTCTGTTCCCTCACTAATCTGATTCAAAGATGAAAGGATTTTAAGTTCTCTCAAAGTAGTTGAGTTACTAAAATGTCAATGTGAAGAGACTGGTTTTTTTTAACCTTCAGAGTTGCTGGTTACATGACCCCACCTGTCCTGGTCATTCCTTATGGGTGACATACAGCTCTAAAGGCAAATAAAGAAAACCAACCTTCACGTATTATTTCAGCAATTAACAGGGATCAAAGAGCACATCAGTTCTGTCTCCTTCGCCATCAATTTTTGGAGAGTTCATCATTTAAAAGAAAAGCGCTTCATGGAATGAAGAACCACAATTGCAATTCAAGTTAAATGCCTAGAATAGTTCTACTCATTACAAAAAAAAATGTAATTTGACACCTTATTGAAATGCGATAACCATTCTAAGAGGGAATTTATATTTATCATGTTTTTGTGCTGATCTTGAAGCACTCAGAATGTGAACACAGAGGCTGGTTATTTTGAGATGTAATAAAGAGCAGCGTACAGAAACCACACTGCTAATCTGTCCGAACTTTACTCACCATCAGGCTGTGATTTGCTTAAGAAGATTGTGCTGGCCCTTGGGTGATCAGAAGGGTTTGATTCAAAGTTCATATCTATATAAAAACAGGAAAGCAGTAAAATTGAGATCAACAAAAATCAAAACTACATTGGAGTCTATATAACTAAAGAAAAACACAAAAGCAGAAGCAGTGCGAAGATTTTTCCAAATGTGGGAGAGACCACAACTCAATCCCCACATTACAGCTGTTTGGGTTACTGAAATTCATAAATCACGAGCCACACAAGCCAGGTAGAAAAACAATTGTTCTCATAGAATTTACATGGAAAAACAAATAATTTGGGAAGCTAAATCTTTATCATGAGTATAGTTAGAATACACAATTACCACATATTTCAGTGTACGAGTTGAAACCCTAAAAAAGCACTAAAAAAATCAGGGGTTGACTTATATACCAGATACAAAAATTACACTTTAAACTCAACTTAAAGATGGCCTGAAGCACCTCTCTACCACAGGTACTGCTGCTCCCCGACTCATCCCCACTGCTGCCATATCCCACCCAAGGTCGCTGCTCCTGCCCGGGAGGCTGAGGTCACTGCTCCTACCAGGGAGACTACACGCTGCCTTGGTTCCCGCACCGAGCACACTTGGGCAGCGAGGCGACTTCTTCAATGCTGAAGACTGGACCAGCAGCGTTTGTCCAAAAAGAAAGGTTTTTGTTCAACTGTTATTATAATCACTTGCTTACTTAATTTTGGGGGGGGGGGGGGGGGGGGGCGGGGGTCTACTTACGCCAGATACATGATAAAACCATGAAAAGGAGGCTGAAAATGGGGACCACTTATCTGATGCTTGACTTGTAAGCCGAAATATACAGTAATTATTACATGGTTTACTTGAAGCCCATATGTAACAGGAATTTAAGGAAAAGCTGAACAGGTACTTGAGTGAGAAAGGAATAGAGGATATGTTAAGGCACAATGAAATAGGCGAAAGGAAAGGTATTGCATAAACATCAGTTATAGGTTGTACAAGTCAAGTTCTGACTTATTCAAATCAACGTAAATAGAAAATGTTCACAATTATTGTTCACAATTATTTCTGCTATTAACCACTGCTCTCAAAATACATTTATATAATGAGTATTATTTGACTACATAATCACAGCTGTACTCATCCTTGCGCTCCAATGGAAAATTGTTCCGGCAACTCCTCTATGACCTGAGCTGGTTGGTGATTTTGATTTCCTTTCCCCCACCCCTTCTTTCTGATGCTAATGCAGAATGTAATGCCCCAATTAGTCACAAACATACAAAGTAGGAGCAGGTGTAGACCTTGGCTTTAAATAAGATCATAGCTAATATGATTTGTAACCTCAATTCTGCATTCCTGCTGTAATCTTTCAGCCCCTAGATGATCATGTCCATCTCTTCCTTAAGCATGTTCAAGGACTCTGTCTTGACTACTCTTTGAGCAACAGTACTCTAAAAATTTGTGACTCTCAAAAAGAAGCATTTGTCTGATCTATTCCTGAAATTTGCAAACATTTGTAAAACGTTCCCTCGTTCTAGATTCTAAAGAGGAAGCATCTGCTCCACATTCATCCCAAACCACTTAATCTTACAAGTCTTAGCATGTTTTGTCCAGGAAAGACCCTCTGAGATGGTGACTTAAATTTGCTCACCCTCTCCACCTCTGATTCCCCAATGATCACTTAATTGCCAACTTCTGGCTTTCCAGAAGTCAACAAACAGCTCCTTAGTTTTGGTGAAATTGAGTGCGAGGTTGTTACTGTTAAACCATTCAGCCCAGTTTTCAATCTCCATCCTGTGTATTGACTAGCGAGGGCTAGTAAATAGTAGAGGGAAGGAGCTAGTACATGAGAAACTGGTCAGGCAGGTACTATTGTGCCCAATGCTGCCCAGGGAGATACTGTGGTATCGTCAGCAAATTTGTGGATGATGTTATTGTCATACCGAGCCGCACATTCGTAGGTGAAAAGTGAGTAGAGCAGGGGGCGAGGAACAAAGCCCTGTGATGCTCTGGTACTAATGGAGATTGTGGAGGAGAAGTTCTTCTCAACCTTCACTGATTGTGGTCAGGAGGTGAGGAAATCCAGGATCCAATTACACAGTGGAGTGTTGAGTCCCAGGTCTTGGAGGTTTTGGAAAGAGTTCAGAGAAGGTTTACTACCTGGAATTGGGGGGGGGGGGGTTAATTGATGAGGAAAGATTAGACAAGCAAGTTAGACTACGTTTGCTGAAGTTCAAAAAAGTAGTTAACAAACCAATTAACAAAGGAATAGTTATTAACGCAAAGAAATGCATATGAAAAGGTTGCTGAATATCAGTGAGTGTGCCTTCTCTGAAGGACACCCGCTCTTGCAAGAACATTGAATAAAAGGTTATATCGCTTCACCTATTGACTCTGAGGAATTATTTCATCAGAGAGCTGGGTTTCTCACAATTGGGGGGTCGTCCGGGATCCCGTCATCTTCCAAGGATCACGGCTTATAAGGTATCAAGAAGAGGCATCCTGTTCCAGGTTTGAAAGGTCTTGATACTTTGTGAGCTTGGCACCTTGGATGAACAGACTAAGGACTGGACTGAATCTGGGTGAACCGGTATGGAAAATGAAGAGGCAGGTACAGCGCTGACCAGGTAACTCCGTGCACAGAACAAGGTAAGAAAAGTGGACTTTTAAGTATTACCTTGGTGGTCTAGACCTAAAAGGGTCAGGAATAGACCTGTAAAAGGGTCGGGAATAGACTCAAAAGAGTCGGGACTTGACTCGAAAGGGTCAGGAAGTATCCATCCGGGTTGGAGACCAACAATGTCTCCGGGGAGATTCCTCCAGAAAGTCCCTTTTAGGAGAAGAATAGACCTGTAAAAGGGTCAGGTTGGGGAACAAGGAATGCCCCCAGGGAGATTTAGGGAACTCAGCAGGGTCCGGGACCGTGGTTGAATAAAAGCTCAGGGAGCTCAGATAAGAGTTAAGGGAATTCGTCCAGTCAGGGAGCGTGCGGGAGGGAGCGTGCGGGAGGGAGCGTGCGGGAGGGAGCGTGCGGGAGGGAGCGTGCGGGAGGGAGCGTGCGGGAGGGAGCGTGCGGGAGGGAGCGTGCGGGAGGGAGCGTGCGGGAGGGAGCGTGCGGGAGGGAGCGTGCGGGAGGGAGCGTGCGGGAGGGAGCGTGCGGGAGGGAGCGTGCGGGAGAGCGTGCGGGAGGGAGCGTGCGGGAGAGCGTGCGGGAGAGCGTGCGGGAGAGCGTGCGGGAGAGCGTGCGGGAGAGCGTGCGGGAGAGCGTGCGGGAGAGCGTGCGGGAGAGCGTGCGGGAGAGCGTGCGGGAGAGCATGTGTGTGATAATGAGCGTGTGAGAGAGCGTGTGAGAGAGCGTGTGAGAGAGCGTGTGAGAGAGCGTGTGAGAGAGCGTGTGAGAGAGCGTGTGAGAGAGCGTGTGAGAGAGCGTGTGAGAGAGCGTGTGTGCCGTTTTTCTGGTGGACACAGAGGCCACTAGATCATCATTAAACTTTATACCGGAGAGAGTTAGATTCACTAGTCAACAATTAAAGGTATCGGGGTAAAAGGGGAAGGGTTTTCTGTATCTATTTTGGAGCCCATTATGATCAGAACGGATCATGAGGAAGTGATGTGGCGATTATTATACATTACGAATATTGGAAGTAACCTCCTGCATTACAACTGGGGTTAGAAAAGGGGGTAAAATATTTGGGACACTTAATAAGTGAGGGAAAAAGGAAAATGAGTCCCGAAAGCATTAAGGGGATATTAGAACTGGTTCTCCTGAAAACAAAGAAGGAACTAAGGAAGTTCCTGGGACTGATGGGTTATTGTCAACTGTGGATAGAGTCGGATGCACAAAAGACGCGAAACTAATACTTCAAATTGATGGAAGGGGAGCCTAATGTGTTGAAATGGACAGAGGAGGAGGAGACCGTCTTAAAAGTCTAGTCTGTGCCCCGGTGCTAGCACTCCCGTTACTAGACAAGCCATTCTATCTCTTCGCTACTGTAGATGAAGGAACACAGAAGTGGGGAGGGAAAAGGCAACCTGTAGCATTCCTCTCTAAATTATTGAACCCCGTCTCTAGAGGATGGCCAGAGTATGTCCAGGCAGTGGTGGTAACAGTATTACTGGTAGAAAAGAGCAGAAAGCTAGCCTTTGGAGGGGTGTAAGTGGTGAGTACTCTTCAAGTAAGAACCATTCTCACCCAAAAGGCAGGAAGTTGGTTAACGGACTCTAGAATCCTAAAGCATGAAGCAATACTTATGGAAAGTACGCTGGTGCTGACACTGATACCTGTCTGAATCCCGGCACATTTTTGTGGAGAGGGGAGAACGAGGGACAAGACTTAAAACACAATTGTCTGGACATTATAGAATACTAGACAAAGGTGAGGGGTGACCCTCCCTCTACATGAAGGGGAACGGCTATTTATCGATGGGTCATCCCAGGTAATCCAAGGAAAAAGACACAATGGGTATCCAGTAATAGATGGCAATGAGAGCAGAGTGATTGAGGCTGACCAGTTACCAAACACCTGGTCGGCCCAGACTTGTGAGTTGTATGCTCTGAATTGTGCACTTAAACAATTGGACGGTAAAGACAATGCTTCTAAATATGCCTTTGGGGTAGTACATATCTTTGGAAAAATCTGGCAAGAGCGAGGGCTAGTAAATAGTAGAGGGAAGGAGCTAGTACATGAGAAACTGGTCAGGCAGGTACTATTGTGCCCAATGCTGCCCAGGGAGACGGCTATAGTACATATAAATGGTTATTAGAAAGGCAAATTGCCAGAGGTTAGAGGTAACCGAATGGCAGATGTCCTGAAATCTCTGAGATATACGTGTTGGTTCCCACTGTGGGTTATGAACAAGCTAAACCAATATTTACTAAAGAGGAAAAGAAGGAATTCCGTGGAATGGGGGCAGTAAACACTGAAGAAGGGAAGTGGATTCTCCCAGATGATAGAGAGTTAGTAAATAAACCCATCCTGGCCACCCTGCACCAAGGGAGTCATTGTGGAGTTCAAGTCATGTGTGATATAGTGTTGAGAAAATATAGATGCAAGGGAGTATACACGATGGCAAAACAGATATGTTCAGGGTGTCTAACCTGTAAAAAAGTTTTTAAAATACTAAGGGAAGCTCAAAGGACAGGAAGGGGCAGGAAGGAAGGCCCTTCCAGAGTATACAGGTAGACTTTACTGAACTACCTCAGGTAGGCAGGCAAAAGGACCTTTTAGTACTAGTAGATCACCTGACAGGATAGGTAGAGGCATTCCCAATGACCTTGGCCACTTGAGGGGGAGTATCAAAGGTTATTTTAGGGCACATTATACCACGCTATGGGATGGTGGAAAACATAGACTCTGACGAAAGAAGTCACTTCACCTCTACGATACTTCAAGAAACAATGCAAAAGTTAGAAATAACATGGGATTTTCACACCCCATGGCATCCCCCTTCCTCAGGATGGGTAGAACGAATGAATCAGACATTGTCCAAATTGGTGCTAGAAACAAAGTTACCCTGGACTAAATGCCTGCCTATAGCAACACTGCAACGAATGTTGGATTGTCCCCTTATGAGATGCTATTCGGACTGCCATTTTTGGGAAGAGAAGGGGAATTGCCCACTGTAGAAGTCACTAACAAATTTCTAAGGAACTATGTATTTGCACTCACTTCTTCTTTATATGTTCTTAGGAAAAAGGGTTTGTTGGCCCAGACACCTCCGCTCGAATTTGCCATTCATAAAATACAACCAGGTGATCGGGTTCTAGTTAAGACATGGAAGGACGCCAAGCTTCAGCCAAGTTGGGAGGGACCATTTCTAAACCTCCTGACCATTGAGACGGCGATAAGAACTGCAGAAAAAGGGTGGACAACACATCACACCAGAGTGAAAGGACCAGTGAGGACCCCTGCTGAGCTACCAACTTGGCACATGCATCCCACTGAAGATCCGCTCAAGATTCAGTTGAAGAGACATTGATGGTCATTAGAACAGGACTTCTAATGACCTATGTCCAACCCTCCTCCTTTGGTCGAAAGAAACATGAGATGGTGGTGGATATGCTAAATAGGGTTGGTAAGTAGGAACCAGGGTTGGGCTGATAGGATTCATACCCCAGTAAGGAGAGGATTGGAATCCATCATCAAGCCCTCAGGGCCAGTAAAGTTCACCATTACCATTCCCGAGAGTTCTAAACCGCATTTGATACAATTCAATGATTGTAGTTTAATAAAATGTGGAAGGATCGAGAGTCAGAGATGATATAGCGTTCAGGAAAAATATATGTGTCTTAATAGATACTGCCCTGATTGGAGTGATGTATGGTGGACTACCCAGACCCAGGGCTGGACGGCTAGTACAAGATCTTGTCTAAAAAGCCATATCAATTCAGAGAGGACCTCTTGTCACAAACTGCAGGATCAAAGAGTGTAATCCTGTCTATATGACCATTAAACGAACCTCATGGATTGAGGAAATAAATGGAAAAATCTACTCGAAAAGGGTAGATGGGAAAAAAATTTGGAATGGGATAAACATCAGTGGAAAGGACTCGATGGCGTGTTGTTTTAGAATAATCATAGAAGGATCCAAGACTAATCCAACTGATAGTATCTTCACAATAATGCCCAGCATGAAACCCTATACTTCACCCAATGATCCGAAAATAGTAAAGATATTAGAGGTAGAAAACCTTAGAAAACCATAACCCTAAGATAGGATATGGAGATACAAATGCCTGGGTAGAATGGGCAAAATATACAGTGAAGAGTTTAAACAAGAGTAATTGCTATGCATGCGCTTCTGGACGTCCGATAGCTCAGGTGGTTCCACTTCTGTTGGGGTAGGGTAAAGACGGACAAGGAATGATAGCTTTGTATCAGGATAGAGAGGCCTGGGGTAACCAGTCCTGTAAATCTCTGTCCCTGATGTTTCCTCCTCTGAAGAAGGATGTCCGGATTCCGCCGGCATTCTCGGCTGTGTCAGGAAATCACACCCTGCATTTCAAGCAAGGAAGACAGTTCACGATAAACCTGGGAAAGCTCACAAAGATACGAGACGTGAATGTACCTCAAGTGGATCTATGGTTGTTGTGCGGAGGCAGGATCCTTAGACTGATTCCCTGTGCCCTGGTCATAAGCTTCACCTTGGCATTTGAACAGGAGAAGGTAACAGGGATAAAGAGAAGTAAGAGGGAGTTCCTTGGGACATCTTTCAATAACTGAATTCAATTAGGATGCCAAGAGGAGTACCCTGACAAATTTAAGGCACGCAATTGTAGCAGCACGGTTTGGGTTGACCCTCTTTTGGTGGGTACCTATTAATAAAAATGTGGTTTGGATAAACTATATTTATTACAATCAACAGCAATTTATAAATTATACCTGGGATGCTGTAAAGGGGATCACTGAGCAATTGGATGCCACCAGTCGAGGGGTAACAGAATAACGCAAGACATGATGTTAGCAGAGAAAGGAGGAGTCTGTGTAATGCTAGGTGGAAAATGGTGTACTTTTATCCCAAACAATACAGCCCCAGATGGAACTATTACAAAAGCGTTGCAGGGCCTCGCCACCCTGGCTGAGGAGTTGGCTGAAAATTCGGGAATGGACCCCTCACTAACTGGGTGGCTGGAGTTGTACTTTGGAAAATGGAAGGGAGTGATAGTCTCCATACTGACCTCCTTGATAGTGGTGTAGAATGTTGTATTATACCCTGTGTGTGCAGACTTACAGTGGCTTATTGAAATTGCAATTATGAAACAAATGCCCTTAAGAGACGTAGAAGATGGGTCAACATGGGATAAGCAGTATCTACTTGACTACGAAAGCCTGGAGAATATGGACGAGACTAGTGGTATGATGTTATTCAAATTGGATGCATTTTATGGTACTAACTCCAATGATTCAGAAACAGCAGGATAAATAGTAAAAGGGGGAATTGTGAGAATTATCCAAAGTGCTGTTTCAGTGAAATGTTATCAGTGTTGACAATGGCTGTACAGAGATGAGACGTGAGAGAAGAAAGGTGGGGGGGGGGGGATCCTACTAGAATACAAAGGAAGGTCAGTTCCTGCAAGAGATTGCAGGCAAGGCCAACTTGATATCTTCAAAAAAACTACAAAAGAACAGGAACGTGAAAAGCATCATACTAAATAAGGATAAGAATAAATAAGAGTTGGGGTCGCAAAAATCATGGGAATGGGAGAAGTAAACAAGGGCAGGCTTTAAGACGAGGAGCAGCTTTTGATAGGTTAAACTAACATATCAATTACTCAGTTAACTAACCAATTAAATTAACAAAGGAGTGGTTATTAACACAAAGAAATGTATATAAAAAGGTTGTTGAATATCAGTGAGCGTGCCTTCTCTGAAGGACACCCGCTCTTGCAAGAACATTGAATAAAAGGTTATATCGCTTCACCGATTGACTCTGGGAAATTATTTCATCAGTGAGCTGGGTTTCTCACAATGGCAATGATAAAACCCATCTTTGATTGTTATTCACCTTGGTGAAGAAAGGCAGAATTTTTTTCTCTCCCTGTCAGCCCCACAAGAACATAGTGAAACACAAAAGTCTGCAGCAGGCAGCGTGCTTGAAGTAAAAACAATGCTGGAGAAACTCAGCAGGCCAAACAATGACTTTTATATAGCAAAGATAAAAAATACATAACCAACACTTCAGGTTTCAGCCCTCCATTAAGGTAAGGCATCTGAATAAAAAGGTAAGGGGG
The DNA here is from genome assembly GCF_036971445.1 of Narcine bancroftii. Lineage (NCBI taxonomy): Eukaryota > Metazoa > Chordata > Chondrichthyes > Torpediniformes > Narcinidae > Narcine > Narcine bancroftii. The sequence goes on from NC_091472.1 coordinate 212,386,083, forward strand.
AGGTAGGTGTTGTGGGGGGGGGGGGGAGGGGAAAGAGAGAGAGAAGCATGATTGCCAAGGCAGGAGGTAATAGGTGGAGAAGGGAGGGAGGAAGCAGCAAGCAAGGGAAGGAGGGATGGCTAGGTTGAAATGAGAGGGAAGGGGGTGGAGAACTGAGTGAAAGAGAAGGGGAACAGAAGGGATGGGAGGGTAGAAAGGGAGAGCAGGTTAGCAGGAACCAGAAAAGCCTGTTTTAATGCTCCTCCCCCTAGTATATCCTTAATTCCAATGACCCACCAAGCCACTCAGTTGTGAAGGGATAGGGTTAGGATAAAATTGGCACTAAATGACACCAGAGATGTGATTGAAATGGTCCTTGCATGTTGTGACTGAAAATAAAATGCTAAATGCACACAGATTTTAAGTCTCCTCTCAACAGTTGTGCAACTAAGGCAGAGTTGTGAACACAGACCATCATGAAAATCACCCCCCCCCCCCACAATGATTTCATCTGTACACCCTGCTGCCTTGGAATACTAGCCAACGTATTACAAAAATGAACCCCGCTCAGCCACAATTTATTCACCTGCTCCCCAACGCCACCCACCCCCATCAATGTCAAGATGATATTCAGGAGTGCGAGATCAGGTGCCATCAGTGTTGTGAGAGATGGGAAAATTGACCTAAAATTATGAACATGGAAGAAACTAAAGTTCATCAGTAAAATGGCTGAAACCAGTTCAAACAGGATAAGTTTGGGGCTTAGGATGCAGGAAAGCAGAGTCAGCACGATTAACATAAGAATCTTCTATCCTTTGTGACAAGACCATAGGACTAAGATAAGGAATGGTAAGGTACAATAGAATGTAGGAAGTTGAGGTAGTCTGGATCAGATAAGGGTCTCCTAGCCCTGGACAGAAGTACCAAGTCATACATTTCTAATTAGCTAACCATACACAGATTTATACATATGAAATTAGCCAACCCTAGATAGAATGAGTCAACTCTGCATATTAAGAGACTGTAGCCCAGAGAATCAGGAAGGTGTGAATAAGGATAATGACATGATGGGGCACCCACAGGATACCCCCTGGTCCTCCAAGTGTACTGAAACTGCACGTAGGCAGGAAGAATTACCTATGCCAAACCCATCCAGGGGGCAGAAGAATGTAAGGGGGAGGGCATTCTGATACTGAAATTGACTGTATAAAAGTTGGGTGAGCCCCAGTATGTGTGTGTATTCCCAGGGTAAGGGGAAGCACCCAACTTTGCATTGTTGTAGTAATAAATGTTCTTTGTTCTCAATTTTTGTCTCGAGCAATTTCTTTAAAGGTACTTTAATTCCTAACAAATGGGGGCTCGTCCGGGATCACACTCCCTCCACTGACAGAGTACCCCGACGACGAGAGTAGGTGCACCCCGGCTGATTCAGCTGGACTCACGGGCGACGGGTGGCTGGTCAGTGGAAGAAGCGAGTGATATCCGAGAAGAGGCATTGAGAACAAACGGCGGAAGGACGCGCGCTAGAGCAGTACTGCCAGAACTCGGTAAGAGTATTTTACTTGTTCCTAAGTATGGGAATAGCGGGCAGTAGAGATGAGAGTCCTGACACAGGACGTGACCACCAGATAGCTACGTACAGCCCGCTTGGGATGATGTTATCTGAGTGGGGCACAGGAAAGACCCGCGGTAAAGACAAACTGACGACGGTCAGGTATTGTTGTAATGAATGGGTGGGATACCCGGTTAAAGGGAGCTCCGTGTACTGGCCAAAATTCGGATCCGAGGATGAATGGATGTGTAAAGCTTTGAACCTATGACTCTATCAAAACCAGAAAAACAATGTTGAGAGCAGGGAATATGCAGCCTGCTGGCTCAAGGGATCCATTGAACAGCTGGTTTTGAATGAGAAAGAATCCAGGGATAAGAGAGAGGAGGAACCTCTTGTCCCTGAATCACAGGGTTGGGATGTGTTACATTCCCTCCCTCCACCCTATGTTCCTCCTATGCCGGCTCCTATCTTTCCTTCCCCTCCTATGACCTACCCTTCTGCACCTTCCCCACCTCCCCCACCACTAGAGAAGAGAGAAGAGAGCAGGAGTGGTATGATAACTTGCTCACAAAGCACTCGATTACCACCTCTGTTGGCAGGAGAGAGAGGTAACTTTAATTCAGAACAGCGTGAGACTCTTCAGGAAGAAAGGGCAGAACCCTTTGATTCATTTCCCAGGGAGCAGGAACCCAGACCTAATAAGCTAGAAACCAATTGGATGAGACCACTGTGGGAAGTTCCCATGGGAGAGGGTCTCGGTTTCGTAAATGTGCCCCTGACCAGTACTGAAGTGTGTAACTTTAAGAAAGAACTGACCTCCCTGATAGAAGATCCCCAGGGATGTGCTGAACAGTTAGACCAATTTTTGGGACCATATATATATACAATATGGGGGTCTCGACATAGAATCCCCAGCAGGGGAACAATTGGTACTAACAGGTTTTGTTACCAACTCAGCCCCAGACATTAAGAGAAAATTACAAAAGACAGAAAATTGGCATGAGCAGGGAATAACCCAGCTTCTACAGATCACACAAAAAGCATTTGTCCAGACATCTGAGGATAAGCAGAAAGCAAAGGCTAACATTTTGATGCAAGCAGTTAAAGGAATAGTAGATGAGTAACATGAAAAAAAGGCAGGGACTGTGTGCCAGCTCCTGAATGTTGGGAGAAGTGCAGGGAGTGGGAGAGATAATTTCATAAATCACGACTTCCCACTTCAGTCACTGACCAATATTGATTAAAATTCATGCTAAAAATTAAATGTCATAAATGATCGTTTTTCAATACTGTAGAATTAGTGAATTTAACTACCAGTTAATTCCAATTTATGAAATAAATTGTATTTAAATGTGATTTTGCACAGGGAGTACCTGAGAGTTGAGTGATGTTATAACATTTGCAGGGAGAAATGTTTGCGCAAATAGGGTGAGTTCTATACATCTTAACTTTAAGTGTATGTGAGATAAAGAAAGGATCTGATGTGTAAAGTGGCTGGATCAGCCAGTTGAAGGGGGAGTGTGCATGTCCCTTTAAGTGCACTGTGGCACTTGAAATTGAGGCTTCAGGCTCTTGTCTTGCAGTTAGAGGTATGGAGCCCTATCAACACATTTAATACATTTCTTCTACACATTCAGCAGTCAAGGTCCGTGAGTTTAAAGAGCACCCACCTCTGGAGAATAAAGATACCTCTGGGGATTCCTATGGGGATTCCTATAAGTTTAATCATTCATTTCTCTGGTGCATTTTCCTCTGGAGTGAAATTAATGCCTCAGCACAATTTCTCTGTATTGCCGCTGTTATTTAATTCATGATAACTTTCCCCCATTCATCAGGTTTATATTTAAATCCGGTAGTGCGGAAGTTACATTGTAAATAATCACGGAGGTAAATCCTGCGCAACTGGATTCAGCTTAATGGAGAAATAAACCTGCGAACTGGTCTATGGTGGTGTGTGAGTACTGCAATAGGTGGAATATGATTTAAATTGGTGGCATAGTTCAGAACAATTGGGTGCATAAGAATAATAATATCATTAAGAACTCACAGATCTTGTACCAGATGCTATTCAGTACATCTTGACTTAAGGACTGGAGAAATTGGCATGTTAGAATGAGATTGGCATGGTACCAATATTTCTTGATTCAATAATGACTCCACAAGCTCCAGGATTCATGCAGCAGAACTTTTAAGTGGAATATAATAGAAACTAGCCTGTACTTAAATTATTGTGTGTGCAATCTTCATAAGAACATCTTTTAACTTTTTTTTGGTGCCTGTTTTACAGACTGTTTTAAATAAGGCCAGCTCCTGTGAGCTGTGGCACAAGGCATTTTACTTAAGGCAGAACTAAAGGTTGAATATGTTTCAAGTTCTCTTGCAGGGGCTCTTGTGCTGCAATGTCTGTTATGTACTCACTCTAACAAATTGGAGGGTTGTGCCCCATACAGACAAGCAGCTCCAACTGCATTTTAATAAGGTCTAACATATTCAAAACCCATGCAAATATGGTTTGTGTTTCATTTTACAATTTTTACACTAACACAAAGGAAAGTCAGATTGTTATTCATTTTATTAAAATCTAGTGATTGGTTATATGTAAAAGCATGGCAAGAGGATCAACTAAAACCTGCCTGGGATGGTCCCTTCTGTGTACTTTTAATTACAGACACCGCAGTAAGAACAAGAGAGAAAGGCTGGACCCACATTCAAAGAATTAATGACAAAGTGCCATAATGTTACAATTTTATTCATTTTTTTTAATGGTTTATTCAGTTTTGTGTATTTTATTGCTGTTTTCAATGAGCTTTACATTTATCGTGGTTTATTCAGTTTTGTGTATTTTATTGCTGTTTTCAATGAGCTTTACATTTATCGTGGTTTATTCAGTTTTTGTGTATTTTATTGCTGTTTTCAATGAGCTTTACATTTATTGTTGTTTATTCAGTTATTGTTATATTTTATTGCTGCTTTCAATGGGTTTTACTTTCATTGTTGTTTTACTCATTTTTTGGAATATTGTTCGTTAATGTTTTAAGTCCCCCTGGAATAGGGGCAGCAGAGGTTACAATTGTGCTCCTTTAGAATGTAGACAGGGCATAGATTTAATGTATAGTCATAGTGGGATATGGGTTAACAAGGGATTCCAATACGGACCAGGGGAACTGAACAGCTTTAGTGGAGTACATCTAATTTGTATCATAGCCTACACAGGTATTAAAGACAGGAGTTTTGAAGCGATAGCACAAAGGACATGGTGGGACAAAGACAGACAGAATGGTAGTCAGGATTGTACATGTAACAGAGAGAGAGAGAGTTAATACATATGCTAATGTACACAGACAGGCTGCAACTCACAAGTTCAATGATATATATGCTAATGTTAGCAGACAAGCTGCAACACACAGTTAAATCACAAGAAACAATCCCCCCCCAGCTTGGTCACTTTTCATCACCCCATGAAAGGGAGCACCAGTTTCCAACAACGTGAGCTGCTTGACACTTTAATATCAGGCTCCAAACAGCCTTCGGAGATCGGTGGCCCTAGGGTTCGGGGCTGAAGAGGACATCAGATACTAGCCACAATCAAACGGAACCGCCTGACTACTGCTACTCGTTCGCTGCTGAAGGCAGCGCTTCTCAGAGACTGCTACTTGTTCGCTGCTGAAGGCAGCGCCTCTCACAGACTTCGTCGGGACAACACTTACAAAGGTCGTGTGCTTCAAAGACACTGCTTCAATATTTCAACGTATGGGATGGACTAGACTCTTTACTGAGAACTGGAGCCTGATACTCCAAACCCTAATAAGCAGCTGGACTCACTCCCCTGACCTTCATGGTGCTCCCCTACCTAAAGACTTTACATAGACATTACAATTCAGTTATTGACCAGCTGGGTAAAACTACACCTTACACTTGAAAGATCAGTGTTACTGATCTAAAAGAAAAGTGAGGATTGTGAGAGATGGGAAAATTGACCTAAAATTATGAACATGGAAGAAACTAAAGTTCATCAGTAAAATGGCTGAAACCAGTTCAAACAGGATAAGTTTGGGGCTTAGGATGCAGGAAAGCAGAGTCAGCACGATTAACATAAGAATCTTCTATCCTTTGTGACAAGACCATAGGACTAAGATAAGGAATGGTAAGGTACAATAGAATGTAGGAAGTTGAGGTAGTCTGGATCAGATAAGGGTCTCCTAGCCCTGGACAGAAGTACCAAGTCATACATTTCTAATTAGCTAACCATACACAGATTTATACATATGAAATTAGCCAACCCTAGATAGAATGAGTCAACTCTGCATATTAAGAGACTGTAGCCCAGAGAATCAGGAAGGTGTGAATAAGGATAATGACATGATGGGGCACCCACAGGATACCCCCTGGTCCTCCAAGTGTACTGAAACTGCACGTAGGCAGGAAGAATTACCTATGCCAAACCCATCCAGGGGGCAGAAGAATGTAAGGGGGAGGGCATTCTGATACTGAAATTGACTGTATAAAAGTTGGGTGAGCCCCAGTATGTGTGTGTATTCCCAGGGTAAGGGGAAGCACCCAACTTTGCATTGTTGTAGTAATAAATGTTCTTTGTTCTCAATTTTTGTCTCGAGCAATTTCTTTAAAGGTACTTTAATTCCTAACAGTGTCCACTATTATCAGACTCCTGAGTTATCCTCACACTAGTGAAATCACATGACCTTTACTCTCTATTAAATGATCTTTCCCTGTAACTTTGCACTGCACTTTTTCCTTGCTGCACTATGTAGGGGAGGTCTATAGCTGGAATGCTTGCAAAACAAACTTTCTCGCTGCACCTTGGTATATGTGACGATACTCTTGAAGTATTCATAAAATATATCCATAACTGCCTTGCCTGTGTGCATTTAGTAATTTCTGAATTTGTGTAAGTGCATTTGGAACCACAAATCAAAAGCCACACCTCCTCTTCCTTTACCTGCATATTCTGCTAATTAAGTTCACTGAGGTGGTTTAGATAGTGTAGCGGTGGCTACTCTGCTCCTGCAATAACACACACAATCAGATGGGTTGAGCTCAGTGAGCAGACTAGTTTATTGCAGGCTGCTGGGCTGCACTTGTACTCCCAGCCCGGAGCTAGCTGAGAACCGCACTGGAGGGCGCTGACATCACCCGGGTGTCACGTGGTCCCCAAGCGTGGGTTTCTGAGCCCCGAGCTGGAAGGAAGGTAAACCCCCGACAGCGCCATTTTGGCCAGTTGCCCCGCCGCATGGCTTACAAGCGGGGCCGGTTCGCCTGCCTTGTGGTGAGCCACCACAATAGCATGTTTTAGAAAGGCCGTTGGTCTCTTTGCCAAATTTTTTTTTAAACTTGGCCAGTTCTAAGATTTCAAGGACTCTCTGATGGTTTGCTAAATTAAACATTCAAATTGATGATTTAGACTATTAAAATCAATATTCTTCAACATAATTAAAACTTTAATATTCATTAATTCATATGTTACTAACCCAATCATCCTTCAACATACAAGAAAAATATAATTTATTTTTAAATAAATATATGCTGAGATATTAAAAAACTGGCATAAGAAAAGGTAAATGTAGTACTACATTTAGAATGTAACATATATGAAATTCTTCACAAAGCAGACAGACAGTCCCCACTTTGTCCGGCGCCCCCCTCGATTTAGGTTTGTACACAAACGTGCTGGAGAACTCAGGCCACGCAGCATCTTTAGGAAGTAAAAGGCAGCCTGAGCCCTTCCTCAGGAGTGCCGAAAAAGAGGCAAAAGCCTAAATAAAACAACAGGCTAACAGGTAAAAGCTGGATGCAAGTGGGATGGTAGAGAGAAAAGAAGCTGAGAAGTGATAGCTCTCAGATAGGAGATTGAAGGAAAATGAACAAGGGAAACAGAGAGTTGGGGGGGAGATAAATGGAAATTCGAGGTCGACATTGATGCTGTCTGGTTGGACATTGATGAGACGGAATAGAAGGTGATGCTCTTCTAATTTCCGGGTGGCCCCAACTTGGCAGCACACTTGGCCTTGATCAGATATGTCAGTTGGGGCAATGAGATGTGAAATTAAAATGGTTGGCCACTGGAATGTCCTTGCTGTTGCAGTGGAGACAGGAAAGATGCTCAACAACGTAGATGAGGCTGCGTAAATAACCCCTACAGATTTTTGTGAAGTGTTGCTATCATTTGGAAGAACTGTTTGGGGCCCTCAAATAGTGGTGAGGGAAGAGGTGCAGGTACAAGTGTTTCAACTCTTGTGGTCACAGAAGTAGGTACAAAAGGAGTGATTGATGCGAAGGGATGAGTGGATGAGGGAGTCAGAGGGAGCGATCCCTACAAAAAGGGAGAGGAAACTGTCGCGGTGCAGGTGGCATAAATTGCAGAGAATGACATGTTGGATGCATGAGCTGATAGTTGAGGATGAGAGGTCATGGTGGTGGGGGGAGGAGAAGAAAGAGGGAGGAAGGGGCAAAGACAGACGTGCAGGAAACAGAAGAGATGCGGGTGAGGGCTGAATAAATGCTAGTTGAGGGGGAAGCCACATTTTCTGAAGAAAGAGAACATATCAGATGTCCTGGAATGGAAGGCCTCAACCTGGGAGCAGATGAAGCAAAGATGGAGAAACTAATAGAATCCTTACAGATAATCAACAAAAGGAATAACCCTTCCAGATATTCAAAACTGCACAAGCCTGAAACATTGGTTACGTTTCTTTATCCTTGCACTGACCAGCTGAGTTTCTCCAGCATTGTGTTTTTACCACTATTCAAAATACATACAAAAACATTATAACCCAATGGAATAATCTGCCTATTACATTAATGCAACAAGGGGAAAATACCAGAATACAGCATTAGAAAATTTCACAAAAATTGGAAGGAGGCAAATTATACTACAAGAAGACAAGCCAATCTCACCCAAGACATAATGAAGACAATACAACAAACTCAAAAGTAAACCAACAACATACAACAAGGCTGACAAGCATTGAGCACAAATGGCTACACAAAAATGTGAAAAGTAATGCAGAGACCTGACAGAGCTAAAAAAAAGTTGGATTAGATACTATATGTAGCTAAGTTTGCAGATGAGACAAAGGTAGGTGGAGAAAATAGGGAAGCTGCAAAAACAAGACAGATTAGGAGAATGGACAGAGAAGTGGCAAATAAAATACAATATCATAAGTGTACAATTATGCACTTGGGTACAAAAAATAAACAGGCAGACATTTTTAAATGGGGAGAAAAATGAAAATACTAGATGCAAAAGGATCTGGGAGCCTGTAGTGTGGATTGTGGAGGGTCACGTGGCCTTTCCATCAGGGATTGTGGAGGTCATCTGATTTCTCAATCTGGAATCTAGCCCAAAATTGTATCACCTGGATCTGCACACCTGTCCATTGGTCCCCTTTAATTCACTCATTAATTACCATTGGCCCCTTTAAATCACTTACTGATGACTAGTGGCCCCTCTAAATCACTCACTGATGAACACTGGGTCCTTTAAATCACTTAATGATGACCATTGGGCCTTTTAAATCACTCACTGATTACCTGGGTCAGACTCTCCAGCTTATTACACCTTAAAAACACCAATGTGGAGAGGAGTCACGTGATGGAGTAGTGGCCGGTAGAATACCAGCCCTCTCCAGAAAAGAAGGAAAAAAGTGAAGAAAAAGCAAAGCCCCAGACACACAAATCACAACAAATAAAAAATAAAGGTGTGGAGAAAATGGCACCTAAGAAAGAAAAGCCAAAAACAATAGGAAGAAAAGAAGAAAGAAAGACGCCGGAAGAGAAAGGTGAAGGCCTTACCTGGACAAAAAAGCAGGGACCCGCCATGGAAAGAGGAGCCCACTCCCCGAGGTTAGTGGAGACCCCGTAGGGTCACAACCCACCGACCGCAGGACTGCAAAAATGGCTCACAGAACCAAATAGGGGTGTGCAACTGCTCATGCGCGATGCACACGACAAGGAGAACACGGGAGGGGGGACCAGCTGTGGAGTGAAACAGCACGAACAGCTGAGAGAGGCCCGACAACAGGGTTCCAAGCTGGAAGATAAAGAAAGCAATGGGAACGGAAGGGGTGAGAAAGAAAAAAAAGGAAACTAGAGACACAACAGATAATCAGCACAGAAGAAGAGGACCAACATCAAGAAACCATAGGAAAAAAATACCCAACAAACTGAGACAAGCAGCTCAACATGAAAGTCAGAAAAGACACCGATACAAGGAAGAAAAATAGAAGACACAAATTGAAGAGCAGACACAGAAGAAGAAGAAGAAGAACACCAAGTTCTGCACAGAGTAGGAGGTAAAATGAATGGACAGTACATAGATAAAAAAATTTTCAAGAACAAATGAAAGCATTAAAAGAATGGCTGACACAGAATTTAGTGAAATGAAAAGAAAAATGAAAAGTACAGAAGAAAACGTGAGTAGAATAGAGGTAGGGAAAAGATTAGAAAATGTGGAAGATCATGTAATGGCAGTAGAAATGGAAGTGAATGACTTAAAAAGAAAGTCAGAAGAAAGTGACAAAAAAGTTAAAGAAACACAGGAGTTGTTAGCTCAGAAGATGGATATAATGGAAAACTATAGTAGGGGAAACAATATAAAGATAGTGGGCCTTAAGGAAGATGAAGAAGGCAAAGATGTGAAAGAATTTATAAAAGAATGGATCCCAAAAGTCCTGGGAATGCCAGAAATGCAGGAAGAAAGGGCACACAGAACATTAGCCCCGAAACCACAGTCACAACAAAAACCAAGATCCGTTTTACTAGAATTCCTGAGATACACGACAAGAGAAAATATATTGGAGAGGGCAATGAATAAAATTAGAGAAGACAAAAAACCACTGGAATACAAAGGACAAAAATTTTTCTTCTACCCAGACATAAGTTTTGAGCTCCTAAAGAAGAGGAAGGAGTTTAACACAGCAAAATCGATCCTATGGAAAAAAGGCTATAAATTTATGTTAAGATATCCAGCAGTGCTTAAAATAGTTGTCCCGGGGCAGCAAAACAGTCTGTTCTTGGATCCAGAGAAAGCACAAGAATTTGCAGAACGCCTGCAAGACAGAAAGAGAGATGAAGAGATGTAACAAGAACAAAGAACGACGACAAACTACATATAAAGATGTAAAAATAATGTATAAGTAAGAACTAAAAGAGGGAAGAAAAGGGAAGTAAGGGAGAAGGGGGAAAAAGAAAGGGGTTAAAAAAATAAAAAGAAAAAGAGAAGAAAAGAGGGGGAGCTTTGTTGTAATGTGAAGATAAAAGTCTTTTCTGGAGGGGGTTGGGTGGGAGAGAATAACAGTCACTGCAAAATCATTTGACACTTGCGAATGGGTTCGCAGTCTGAATGGAGAGGGGAGTTGTGGTTGCCCGGCAAGGGACAAGGGGCGACTCAGAACTCGGGGGGGGGGGGGGGGGGGACTTGGGGTTAAGGGAATTTTAGATGTGGGAATGGTTGAAATATTTTATGTTTTAGAAGTGTTGTCGTACAATGCGTTCAAAAAAAAGGAAATTGAGAAATGGAAAAGGGGAAAGGTGGTGGTGAGGAAGCAGAAACGAGATGTAAACAAAGTGTGAGATGGCCATGTTGAACTATATGACTATAAATATTAATGGAATACATAACCAAATCAAAAAGAAGAGGCTATTAAATTTACTGAAAAAAAAGTAGATATAGCATTCGTGCAAGATAAGCATCTAATTGAAGTGGAACACAAGAAATGAAGGAGAGACTGGGTAGGGCACGTAACGGCAGCATCATAAAACTCAAAAGCCAGAGGTGTAGCTATATTAATCAATAAAAATGTACCAATCAAAACAGAGGAGGAAATAATAGATCCAGCGGGGAGATACATAATGTTAAAATGTCAGATATATTCAGAACTCTGGAATTTCGTCAATATATATGCACCTAATGAAGACGATCAAAAGTTTGTGCAAAATATTTTTTTGAAGATTGCAGATACGCAGGGGAATATATTGATAGGAGGGGACTTTAATCTGAATTTGGATTCAAAGATGGATAAAACTGGTCAAAAGACCAGCAGAAAGAACAAAGTAGCTAAATTTATGGTTAAATCAATGCAAGAAATGCAACTTTGGGATATATGGAGGAGATAACACCCAAAGGAGAAGGAATACTCATATTATTTGAGTAGACATAAAACATACTCAAGAATTGACCTGTTTCTGTTGTCAGCCCATATCCAAGGGAGAGTTAGGAAAACGGAATATAAAGCTAGATTGTTATCGGATCACTCACCCCTGTTATTAGCAATAGAACTGGAGGACATCCCACCAAGAACATATAGATGGAGATTAAACTCCATGCTACTTAAAAGACAGGATTTTAGAGAATTTATTGAGCGCCAAATTAAAATGTACTTTGAAATAAATACAGAATCAGTGAAAGACAAATTTATATTATAGGATGCAATGAAAGCCTTCATCAGAGGACAGATAAGTTATGTAACTAAGATGAAGAAGCACTACAATCGGGAAATAGAACAACTGGAAAGGGAAATAGTAAGTACAGAAAAAGAACTAGCAACAAAGGAAGATTCAACAAAAAGAGAATTGGCGGACAAAAAAAATAAAATACGAAACACTACAAACGTATTAGGTGGAGAAGAACATAATGGGGGGCGTGTCAAGATGGCGTAAGGAACAGACGTGCCTTCCAGTTCTCTCCTGACTCTTTGTTATCGTTTTGTCTATAAGTGCCCGTTAAAACTTTTTAAAAGTTTAGAAATAGTTAGAGGTGTTGAATCAGTTTCTAAAGGTACAACTGCTGAAAAGAAGTAAAAAAAAACGGCAACAGATCGTTAAGAAACTGCATTTCCCGAAGTTATCTGAGCCTACCTGTTTAGAAGAAGCCAGGACTCAGCGTGGAATGGATCCAGGAAGAGAGGTACAAGATTCGGCAACGGAGCTCCGCTCTTTATCAGCAGGGCTCTTTAAAGATGGCACCCGGCAGCCCTTGGAACAAAGGGCTAGCTAGGCGCGTGCGTGTGAATTAACGCCCGCTGTGAGCGCTGTCAGTGAATCTTTGACAGCTAGAACAGCTGGGACGCTGAAAAGACGCTTACCGATTGATGTAGCGGTGGCGCTGCGAAATGCACCACCAGTAATGAAGACTTCAACAGACATCGATGTAATGAAGGCATTTGATATAATATGAGTTAAGGATAACCCTGGCCATCAGCCTCCAGATACTGCTGAGGAGGTTGTGGCAGGGGTTTCCACACGCAGTCATACTGTAAGAAAAGCAGTTAAACCAAAGGAAGGAATAGAGGACTCTTTGGCTATACAGAAACAGCAAGATCCTACTGTGCCTGAATCTATTCCAGTAGATATGCTTATTAAGAATCTTGAATCTAAGTTATCCTCTACAATAAAAGAAATAGGTAAGGCTTTAGTTCAAGTTAATACAAAGCTTAATACTTTGGTGGACATTAATACTCAACAGATGGTTGATTATGGAGCTTTTAAGCTTGAAACGAGCGAAAGACTTGATGGTTGTGACCAGGGCATAGTCGAGGTACGAGACCAAATACAAGATGTAAATAAAACAATTGAAATTTTACAAATTCAGAATAAAAATTTGGCAAAAAAGGTTGATTATTTGGAGTATCAATCTAGACGGAATAATATAAAAATTGTTGGTTTGCCAGAAGATATGGAAGGATCAGATCCAAGAAAATTCTTCACTGAATGGATTCCACAAGTGTTAGGACAAGATAAGTTTCCGGAAGGCTTAATATTGGAATGTGCCCATAGAGCTTTGAGAAGAAAGCCTTTTCCAGGACAAAGTCCAAGACCTGTTTTGGTTCGTTGTTTAAATTATTATGATAGAGAGACAATTTTGCGTGTGGCTATAAGAAATGCACAACAAAGAAGATCTCCTTTGATGGTTCAGAACTATCGTGTTTTTTTTATCCGGATTTGAGTCAAGAAGTTATGTCTCAACGACGTGAATTTAATCCTGTGAAAGAAGTGTTGTGGAAAAAGGGATATAAAGCAACATTTAGATACCCTGCAGTACTGAAGATTTTTCAAGATGGCTATCAACCAAAATTTTTTGATAATCCTAAGGAAGCTATGGACTTTGCTCAATTATTGCCAATTACGCAATTTCAAGAAAGACGTAGTCCACCACGGTCTCCAAGGAGAGTGGAGACGCAAGATGGGAACCGAATTCCAAGAAGAAATGGAAACAATGGTGGTCAGAGTGATAAAGTTGATTTTAAAAAATTTTTTTTTTTTCTGAGAAGATTTTAGATAATGATGATAGTTTAATGTGAAACGAGAGTTGGGAGAGGGAGCTGGGTGGGCATCATTTTCCAGAAGTCATCAGCTACGTGTGAGTTATCTCACACCCAATATCTTGTGGGAGTTACCGCATTGAGCGGTTGAGACAGGAGGAGGTGGTTGCAACCTCCTACCTGTTCTTTTTTTTTTTAATCAATTTTTGGATTAAGGAGTGAAGTTTTTTTTATTATTATCTTTAAAAAAAATTTTTCTCTTTTTTTTGTAGTTTTAGGAGGGGATAAGGGAAGGGGGTGTTTTTCTTTTTTTTTCTCTTTTCTTTTTTTCTCTTTTCTTTTTCTTTGTGTTATTGTAAGTAATGTCTAAACTTAAGTTTGCCTCTCTTAATGTTCAGGGTTTAAATAATCCTATTAAGCGTAAGAAAGTACTTGCTTACTTAAAAAAATTAAAAGTTGATGTGGCTTTTTTGCAGGAAACTCATTTAACAGATAAGGAACATTTGAAACTTAAATGTGAATGGGTTGGACAAGTTTTTTATTCTTCATTTAATTCAAAGGCGAAAGGAGTGGCAATTCTGGTGCATAAGAATTTACCATTTCAGTTACAGAATGAAGAGAAAAATGGAGGAAGATTATTAAAATTGAATTGTACAATTCTCAATGAGCCTTGGACTCTGCTTGATGTTTATGCTCCAAATGTTGAAGATACAGTTTTATTGTAGATGTGTCTTTATTACTTGGACAAACAAATTCCAATGTGATGATTGGGGGAGATTTAAAAGTGGTATTGGAGCCTTTATTGGACAAGTATCCAAGAGTAATTAAGAAATCTAAGATGGCAGTACAAGTGACTAATATGATGAAAGATTTGAATTTAGTTGATATCTGGCGAAGACTTAATCCTACAGAGATAGATTTTTCTTTTTATTCTTCACGTCATAATTCCTTTTCAAGAATTGATTATTTTTTAATTTCAACACATTTGCAGGATAAGGTTATATCTGTGGATTATAAGGCAAGGTTGGTTTCAGATCATTCATTATTATTATTAGAATATCAGAGTTCACAAGATGTTCAGAGAACCCCAAGATGGAGATTTAACACTGTTATTACAAAAAACAGAATTTATTAGTTATTTAAAAAAAACAAATTGAGGATTTTATTAGTAATAATGTTAACTCTGTTTCTAGTCATTTTGTTTTATGGGACGCAATGAAAGCTTTTTTACGAGGTCAAATTATTAGCTATGCATCTAAAGTAAAGAAAGAGAGAATTGGAGAGATTGAAGATTTAGAGAAAAAGATAACTGTTACTGAAAAAGAATTTCAAAAAAATGCTACTGAAATGCAAAAGAACCAGTTAACTAATTTAAAATTAAAGTATAATGAATTACAAACATATCGATTTGAATGTTTAATGAATCGAACTAAACACAAGTTTTATGAATGGGGTGAGAAAGCTCATAAAGTTTTATCATGGCAGTTAAAAAAAGAACAATTATCTAGGATTATACCAGTAATTAGAAAAAAATCGGGTATTACTTTTAGACAAAAAAATTAATGAGGAATTTTGTAATTTTTATAAACAATTATATACGTCTCAGTGTATAAGTGAAGAGGCAATAGATACTTTTTTGAAAAATATTAATTTGCCACAGTTGAATCAAGAAGATAGACAAGAGTTGGATAAATCTTTTACAGAGAATGAAATTGAAATGGCTATAAGAGATATGCCAAATGAAAAGGCACCTGGTAAAGACGGGTTCTCTATAGAATTTTATAAAACTTTTTATGTTGATATATCTTCTATTTATAAGAATGTAATACAGCAAATTTATAAAACTTTTCAATTACCTTGAATCTTGTTCTAATGCAATAATTACAGTTATACCAAAAAAAGATAAAGATCCTTTACAGGTTTCTTCTTATCGACCAATATCGTTGTTAAATGTAGATTATAAAATTGTAGCTCAAGTTATGGCTAATAGATTGGCTCAATATTTACCTAAAATAATACATAGAGATCAAACAGGATTTATAAAAAAGATATGCGTCTGATAATATTTTGCGATTAATTACTTTGATAAATAAATTTAAATCTCAAATGAATTATCCAATAGTGGTCTCTTTAGATGCAGAAAAGGCTTTTGATAGAGTGGAATGGAAGTTTTTAATTAAAGTACTTGAGAAATTTTGTTTTGGTTCTTCGTTTATTGGATTGATAAAGGTTTTATATAATAGTTCGAAGGCTAGAGTTGCTACTAATGGACAGATTTCAGAATCTTTTGATTTAACAAGGTCTACTAGACAAGGATGTCCATTGTCACCTGCTTTATTTGCTATAGTTATTTCAGCCCACTGGCGGTGGTCAATGTGGCAGGCACCAAGAGATTTCTTTAAGCAGTCCTTGTACCTCTTCTTTGGTGCACCTATTTTACCTTCTGAACTATATGCAGTAATCTCATGTCTCAATGATTCGTACAGTAGGATACCAAGGTCCATCTAAATAATCTCTCTCCGTGTGAGGGGTGGGGGGGGGGGGGGGGGGGAGGACTGGGAGAAATTCACACTTTCCTATTTTTTCCTCCCAAAATGTTAAAACCCTTCTGAAAATACAGCAGCCTTCCACTAGGTCCTATTAGTTACAATTTAAGGAAAATCAAACAGATATGTCAAATGTGACACCCAAGAAACTGCAGATACTAGAAACTTGAGTAAACAATGGAGCTGGAGGGACTCGGTCAGGGAACATCTATGGTGAGAAGTGGACAGTCAACATTTCAGGCAGGCACCCTTTATGCGAACCAGTCTGTCAATTTCTCTCAAGGATGCTGCCTGACCTACTGAGATTTGTCAAACATAACTTTCCAGTCTTAAATGCAGAATGGCTCTGCCTTGCCTCATTTTTATTTCATAAGAATATTATTATTTTGTGGCAATTCTAACAATAAGACAACATAGCATTTTCTCTCTTACTTCAAGCAGGTGAACTAGTCTGTCGTTCTCCATTTTGTTTCCCCTTAAATTGTGCGTTCTTGTTTCTCCTCTGGCCAGGACGGCTTTGTAAGATGAGCCTGGTGGGCAGCTCGCTTCTTTGCCAGCAGCTCCTGGATTTCCTGGCTGTTTTTGTCGAACCAGTCCTTGTTTTTCCTGGAGGAGAAGCCCAGTACCTCTTCAGCTGATCCCAGAGGGTTTCAGGGGACGAGTCCGTGAGGCGGATTGCATCCTCGAGCTTTGCTTTGAGGTTTGCCTGGAAGTTTCCTCTCACTTCGTCTGACATTGAACCTCTTTCTGGGGGCTTTACTGTTCCTGGACTTTGGCTTGAAGTGAAGGTTGAGCTTGCAGCGAACCAGCCAGTGGTCAGTGTGGCATTCCGTGCTGGGCATGACCCTGGTGTGGAGCACATCTCGTTTGTCTCTTTCTCGCACCAGGACGTAGTCCAGGCGGTGCCACTGTTTCGATCGAGGATGCATCCAGGTAGTCTTCAGGCTGTCCCTCTGCTGAAAAAGGGTGTTTTTAATGACAAGCCACTGTTCTGCGTTGGGGTGGTTATTACTTCCTGCCTCTCTTCTGCTAGCTACTCCGTCCCCCCCACCCAAAAAAAAACACATGCCAACTTCTTCCTGGCCTGTTGTTCTGCACTATCTCCAAATTCTGACTTCTTTGAGGGGCCCACATTCTTATGATCTTTTCCTTTTAATGTGCAATATTTCACACCCTATTGTTTCCCACTAGTGTTACGAGCCCTGAGGTTTCCAAAACCCAGCAGCAATAGAAATTCATCAAGACAAATGGTTACTTAAAGTTGCTTTTAATTTTCTTTAAGCATAAAAACAGGATCAAACTTTAACTTTTTACTATTAACTTAACTGAAATGAACTCCCTTCTAATTCTAAGTGCATGTGTTTATGTTCAGGAAAGCTCTTTGCTTTAGACCAGTCATTCACTTTTCACATCTCCAAGTTCACTGGTATCAGGAAATTCTTATACTGTGCATAGAATTTAACATTTATGAATTTTCACTGTTGCTCTGTTGCTTAAAGGTGATTGGTTACTGCTCAGGGAGGTTCTTGTTTTAAAGATATTTATTGCTCATTGGACACACACACAAATTGATTTCCTCTGATCATTCACTTCAGTGTCTTGCTGAAGAAACTTGCCCCATCATGGGTTTTCCAAATGATCACCCAGGTCACCACAGAGTTCCTCTTGTTTCCCTTATTTCAGGAGAAATCCTCTAGCCGGCAATTTCCTCTTGTAAGGACTACAAGAGTTCAACAGGATGAACTCAGAACTCAACTAGTCTTCAAAATGGGGATTTCAACAAGCCTGCCAGCTTGCCATATTGCATCCCCAAAAGCCACTATAGAACTCAGTTCTCTCTCTGAGATTAATCCTGTTTGTTCTTTCCTCTCTGCTTATAAAAACTAGTCTTACAGGGCTAAACCAATCCTCGAAAAATCTTTATCAGCACTTGCACCCGGACTTTGTTCCATTTGTACCTACTTCTGAAGTTCCTTCCAAAGCAGTTCCATTATCTTTTACAAAGCCAGTGGTGCCTGCATGTCTGGCTTCAGCCAAGCTCTTGCATTTTAAATGAGATGTGAAGTGTAAGTTTCTGTTTGTGAAGCGACTTACACTAAACCCCCCCCAATTGCTCTTGAATTCTACTTTCCTGTTCCTATTGCTTTCTTGGTCATCTTGCATCGAATTCCGATCTTCAGTACTTTTCGACATAAGCCTCATTCTTTGATCTAACACTTAACTGTTTTTGGCAATAGAAACTAATGCTCCCTGCATGATGAGATGAAGCTTCTCATCATGCAGGGATGCAAAAAGAATCTCGGGGTTGGATGTGATGTATGTACTCTGACAATGAAACTGAAATCTAAATGTGAAAGCAAGAAGATTGAGATGTTCAAGCTGATAACCTGACTGAGATTTGGATTGAACATTAAAAGGGAAGTTAAAAGGAAATTAGAGGGAAAGGCTACCTTGGCAGTATCATGTAGCTCATGCAAAGGGAACCCAACAGTCGGCAATAGGAATACAAATATTAAATAGGAATGGGGGTGGTGGTGTTGGAATACACTGAGGCAAAAAGATCTACACAAGACGACAAAAGGCAAGACATATGTTCCAAACAAGCACCTTGTGCCTGCCTTAATCAAGGACTAATTTCACAAAAGCAGAGTAAAAGTGGAACTGCTTGAGATACTATATAGGCTTAAAGAAAAAATTAGAAATTCAAGATGTACTTCAAGTTGATAAGTTACCAGG
Source organism: Narcine bancroftii (assembly GCF_036971445.1). NCBI lineage: Eukaryota > Metazoa > Chordata > Chondrichthyes > Torpediniformes > Narcinidae > Narcine > Narcine bancroftii. Next base: position 212,405,171 of record NC_091472.1, read on the forward strand.
TTCAAAGTTGTTTGGGGAAGTTAGGGAGGAACTTGAATCCAATATTCTAATTGCTTTGGCGGCAAATGGCAGAAATTTGGCACTTTCTTGAATTGGTTGGTGGCAGAAAGCGACAATTGGTGGTTTTGGAAGATTTTTTAGGCTTTTTGGTTCTGTTGGCACTTTTACAACTTTTTTAAAATTTTGAATTTTTGTCTGGTGCCAAATCTAGGAACTTTGATCCCTACCAGTGAGGTGTTACTAGAGGACACTAACAGAAAAATAACTGTTGGATGTGTACGCAATACCCCAACACTACCTTAAAAACAGGGGTGGAATGGTTAGCGTAGCGGTTAGCACAACGCTGTGACATCAGCGACTTGGGGTCAAATCCAGTGCTGTCCAAAAGGAGTTTGTATATTCTCAGTGTCTGCGTGGGTTTACACCAGGTGCTCGTTTCCTCCCACCCTTCAAAAACATACAAGGGTTGTAGGTTAATTGGGGTATTTAGGTGGCACCGGCTTGTGAGGCAGAAGGGCCTGTTGCGTGCTGTATGTCTAAATTTAAAATTATTCACTCCTATGCTTCACAAATCACCTTAATGTTCATAATCTAATAATGTTGTCCTATTAGGTAACTTTTTAATTTGTTAATGATTAAAGTAACAGTAGCAAAATAAAAGGTCTCCAGCAAAACCATGACATTGAACTCTCCCCTGATCTATTCAATGATCAGCCTCAGCACTTGGCTGTACATAAGAAGGTCACAGGATTCATTTCCTTGAGTGGGATATAAATGAAGCAATACAAAGTACTGTTCTTATTTGCTTCATTCACTGTAGGGCTAGACTATTCCATCACAGGCGGGCAGGCAGCAATATGCTTCAACTTTACACTGAAAAGCAAAATCAGTTTGTATGCACCATTGTTCAGTTTATCCTTTTCCCTACCAATCCTCTATACGGAAATTACTCAACAAAAGACGCCATTCAGCTCTGCTCCCAAGCATTACATTATCTTTTGTCCCAGTGCATAGTATTAACTTTCCTCTACATACATTTTTGGGCAAGCAGTCCAAGAATTTTTTTTTTAACTCCAGTCCCACAATGCAGCTTTTCAGTAGTTGTATCAAACTCCAGTCTGGTCCTCAGCCCCATGGACTGGGCAAGAAGGGCATCAAATTGCACCTCCTGACAAAATGAGTTGGATGAAGTCCAGATCATTCGGGAGGCAGAGGGTGTGATTGACGATCACACTTAAGAGGCAGGAGGAGGGTAGATGGGCAACAGTCAGGAGAGGGAAAGGGAACAGGCAGGCAGAGCAGCGGATACTGTTGGGAGGATGACCTACTAGGCACAAGCCACAGCAATCAGAGAGTGGTCCTGTGGTGTAGGGAGAAGAAGAGGCGAGCTGTAGTGATAAGGGATTCCATAGTTAGGGGACAGATAGGAGATTCTGTGGAGGAGATAGTATCCCAGGTGGTATGTTGCCTCCCTGGTGCCAGGGTCTGAGATATCTGAGTTCATGGCATTCTCAGGAGGGAGGGTGAGATGTCATGGTCCATGTAGGGACCAATGACCTGGGTAGGAAGGGTGAGGAGGTGGAGGTTCAGGGAATTAGACGCTAGTACAGGGCAGTGATTTCAGGATTGCTACCCATGCCACATGCTGGTAAGGTTAGAAATAGGAGAAAGACTTGATGCAGGAGGGTGGGCTTCAGGTTTCTGGATCATTGGACTCTCTTCCAGGGAAGGTGGGACCTGTTCCAACAGAATGATTTGCATCTGAACTGGAAGGAGACTAATATCCTTGCAGGAAGGTTTGCTAGTGCTGCTCTGGTGGGTTTAAATTAGATTTGCAGGGGGAGGGGTGCCAGAGCAGATAGAGGAGGGGAGGAGGGACAAGATGTGAAAATTGCATGCACCGTTAAAGTCAATGATTGTACATGATGGAAATGCTCTCAGGTGCATCTATTTCAATGCAAGGAGAATTGTAGGAAAGGCAGACAAGCTTAGAATGTGAATTGGCACATAGAATTATGACAATGTAGCTATTAGTGCAGGACTGGCACCTCAATGTTCTGGGCTTCTGTTGCTTTAAAAGCGATAGAATGGGGATGAGGGGAGGAGTAGCATTGCTTGTCAGAGGAAAAATAATACAGCTGCACTCAGTCAAGGCAGACCAGAAGGATCATCTACTGAGGCTATATGGATAGAGCTGAGGAACAGAAAAGGTATAATCACACACTCATGGGGTTGTATTATAGACTGCCCAAATCTGTGGAGAGAAAGCAGACTGATGTAAGAAACACAAGGTTGTGATGGTAGGAGATTTTAACTTTCCACATATTGACTGGGACTCCCATTCTGTCAAAGGGCTGAATGACTTTGAATTTGTCAAATGTGTCCAGGAAAGTTTTCTAAATCAATATATAGAGGTACCAATCAGAGAGAGTGTAATATTGGATCTCGTATTGGGGAACAAGACAGGACAGGTAACAGAAGTATGTGTATGAGAAACATTTTGGATCCAGTGATTATAATGCCATTTAATTATGGAGGATAGGTCTGGGCATTGGGTTGAGATTCTAAATTGGAGAAAGGCCAATTTTGAGGAAAAGAGAAAGTATCTTGAATGTGTGGATATTTTTGGACAAGAATGTGTGAGGTGAAATTTTGAGAGTACAAATTTCCAATCAGGATCAAAGGCAACGTTGGAAGGTATGGGGAACCTTGATTTTGAGGGATATTGGGGATCTGGTTCAGAGGAAGTGTGTAACCAGTATAGGGGACAAGGAGCAAATGAGGTACATGAAGAGTATAAAATAAATTCAAGAAAGAAATCAGGAAGGCTAAAAGAAGACATAAGGTTGCTTTGGCAGACAATGCAAAGGAAATTCTGAAGGGTTTCGACATGTATATTAAGAGCAAAAGAGTAAGGGATAAAATTGGTTCCCTTGAAGAACAGAGTGGTAGGCTTTGTATGGAAATGTGTAAATGGTAGGGCATTGAGGAGTGTTGTGGAACAGAGGGATCTGGGGAGACAAATACAAAATTCCCTGAAAGTGGTGTTACAGGTAGATAGGGTTGTAAAGAGAGCTTTTGGCACAGAGAGAGCAGCGGCGGCCCCGGCCCCGGTCCGGGCTGAGGGTAGGCGGCGGCGGCCCCGATCCGGGCAGGAGCAAGGGGGAGACGGCGGCCCCGGCCTCGGTCGAGTGAGGCAGGCGGAGGCCTCGGTCCGGGCAGAGAGTTCGAGGCGGCGGCCCCAGTCCGGGCACAGGGAGAGCTGCGGCGGCCTCGGCCCCGGTCCGGGCAGTATGGACCGACCTAGGAGGGAAGGCAGACCCCTCCAGCCCGGGTAAGAAACCTGCATAGGAGAAGGCCACTCCAATATAAAACCTACGACCCAAGGACCTCGCTGCCACGTCCCAGCTCGCTTGGCCACGGCACACGAACCATGGGTGTAAAGGGTGGGGCCAGTACTGCGCGCACTGCACTCCACCTAAAAGTTCATTTGCGCAGGCCCGAGGACAGGTCCACATCCTCCCCCTCCACGTCCTCCCCCTCAAAAGATGCTCACAAACTCAAGCTAGCATGCTGGAACATCAGAAACATGCTAGACAAGGCTGACAGCCACCGACCTGAACGTCGGTCTGCCCTCATTACACATGAACTCCTCAGACTTGACATCGACATAGCCGCTCTCAGTGAAGTCCGCCTGGCAGATGTAGGCAGCCTCCAAGAACGCGGCGCGGGCAACACACTCTACTGGTCTGGCAAGCCTTCAGATGAACGACGCCTATCTGGTGTAGGCTTCATGGTCAAGAACTTCATTGCCACCAAACTCGAAAACCTTCCGACAGGCCACTCGGACCGAATCATGTCCATGTGACTCCCCCTTCAAAACAAGCGTTGCATCACCCTCATCAGTGTCTATGCTCCAACCCTCCAAGCGGAACCAGCAAAAAAGGACAAGCTCTACACTGACCTGCGCAACCTCATCCAACGCACCCCTACAGCCGACAAGGTTGTCATCCTTGGCGACTTCAACGCTCACGTCGGCAAAGACTCAGAAACCTGGCCAGGAATCCTGGGCAAGCATGGCGTCGGCAAGTGCAACGACAATGGGCGCCTCCTGTTGAAGCTCTGCGCAGAACAGCGGCTTGTCATTACAAACACCCTTTTTCAGCAGAGGGACAGCCTTAAGACTACCTGGATGCATCCCCGATCCAAACACTGGCACCTCCTGGACTACATCCTGGTGCGAGAAAGCGACAAACGAGATGTGCTCCACACCAGGGTCATGCCCAGCGCGGAATGCCACACTGACCACCGGCTGGTTCGCTGCAAGCTCAACCTTCACTTCAAGCCAAAGCCCAGGAACAGTAAAGCCACGAGAAAGAGGTTCAATGTTGGAAACCTGCAGTCAGACGAAGCGAGAGGAAACTTCCAGGCAAACCTCAAAGCAAAGCTCGACGATGCAACCCGCCTCACGGACCCGTTCCCTGAAACCCTCTGGGATCAGTTGAAGACTACCATACTGCAATCCACTGAAGAGGTACTGGGCTTCTCCTCCAGGAAAAACAAGGACTGGTTCGACAAAAACAGCCAGGAAATCCAGGAGCTGCTGGCAAAGAAGCGAGCTGCCCACCAGGCTCACCTTACAAAGCCGTCCTGTCCAGAGAAGAAACAAGCCTTCCGTCCCGCATGCAGCCATCTTCAGCGCAAACTCTGGGAGATCCAAAATGAGTGGTGGACTAGCCTCACCAAACGAACCCAGCTCAGCGCGGACATTGGCGACTTCAGGGGTTTCTACGAGGCTCTAAAGGCTGTGTACGGCCCCTCACCCCGTCCAAAGCCTGCTGCGCAGCTCAGACGGCAAAGTCCTCCTCAGCGACAAGATCTCCATCCTCAACCGATGGTCAGAACACTTCCAATCTCTTTTCAGTGCCAACCGCTCAGTCCAAGATTCCGCCCTGCTCCAGCTCCCTCAACAGCCCCTAAGGCTAGAGCTGGATGAGGTGCTCACCCAGGATGAGACATATAAGGCAATCGAACAACTGAAAAGTGGCAAAGCAGCAGGTATGGATGGAATTCCCCCAGAGGTCTGGAAGGCTGGCGGCAAAACTCTGCATGCCAAACTGCATGAGTTTTTCAAGCTTTGTTGGGACCAAGGAAAACTGCCTCAGGACCTTCGTGATGCCACCATCATCATCCTGTACAAAAACAAAGGCGAGAAATCAGACTGCTCAAACTACAGGGGAATCACGCTGCTCTCCATTGCAGGCAAAATCTTCGCTAGGATTCTACTAAATAGAATAATACCTAGTGTCGCCGAGAATATTCTCCCAGAATCACAGTGCGGCTTTCGCGCAAACAGAGGAACTACTGACATGGTCTTTGCCCTCAGACAGCTCCAAGAAAAGTGCATAGAACAAAACCAAGGACTCTACATCACCTTTGTTGACCTCACCAAAGCCTTCGACACCGTGAGCAGGAAAGGGCTTTGGCAAATACTAGAGCGCATCGGATGTCCCCCAAAGTTCCTCAACATGATTATCCAACTGCACGAAAACCAACAAGGTCGGGTCAGAATCAGCAATGAGCTCTCTGAACCCTTCTCCATTAACAATGGCGTGAAGCAAGGCTGTGTTCTCGCACCAACCCTCTTTTCAATCTTCTTCAGCATGATGCTGAACCAAGCCATGAAAGACCTCAACAATGAAGATGCTGTTTACATCCGGTACCGCACGGATGGCAGTCTCTTCAATCTGAGGCGCCTGCAAGCTCACACCAAGACACAAGAGAAACTTGTCCGTGAACTACTCTTTGCAGACGATGCCGCTTTAGTTGCCCATTCAGAGCCAGCTCTTCAGCGCTTGACGTCCTGTTTTGCGGAAACTGCCAAAATGTTTGGACTGGAAGTCAGCCTGAAGAAAACTGAGGTCCTAAACAGCCAGCTCCCCACCATGACTACCAGCCCCCCCACATCTCCATCGGGCACACAAAACTCAAAACGGTCAACCAGTTTACCTATCTCGGCTGCACCATTTCATCAGATGCAAGGATCGACAATGAGATAGACAACAGACTCGCCAAGGCAAATAGCGCCTTTGGAAGACTACACAAAAGAGTCTGGAAAAACAACCATCTGAAAAACCTCACAAAGATAAGCGTATACAGAGCCGTTGTCATACCCACACTCCTGTTCGGCTCCGAATCATGGGTCCTCTACCGGCATCACCTACGGCTCCTAGAACGCTTCCACCAGCGTTGTCTCCATCCATCCTCAACATCCATTGGAGCGCTTTCATCCCTAACGTCGAAGTACTCGAGATGGCAGAGGTCGACAGCATCGAGTCCACACTGCTGAAGATCCAGCTGCGCTGGGTAGGTCACGTCTCCAGAATGGAGGACCATCGCCTTCCCAAGATCGTGTTATATGGCGAGCTCTCCACTGGCCACCGTGACAGAGGTGCACCAAAGAAAAGGTACAAGGACTGCCTAAAGAAATCTCTTGGTGCCTGCCACATTGACCACCGCCAGTGGGCTGATATCGCCTCAAACCGTGCATTTTGGCGCCTCACAGTTTGGCGGGCAGCAACCTCCTTTGAAGAAGACCACAGAGCCCACCTCACTGACAAAAGGCAAAGGAGGAAAAACCCAACACCCAACCCCAACCAACCAATTTTCCCCTGCAGCCACTGCAACCGTGTCTGCCTGTCCCGCATCGGACTTGTCAGCCACAAACGAGCCTGCAGCTGACGTGGACTTTTACCCCCTCCATAAATCTTCATCCGCGAAGCCAAGCCAAAGAAAGAAGAAAGAGAGCTTTTGGCATATTGGCCTTCATAACTCCGAGTATTGAGTATAGGAGTTGGGATGTTATGGTAAAGTTGTATAAGACATTAGTGAGACCAAATTTAGACGATTGTGTGCATTTTTGGTCACAGAAGGCTATCAATGAGATGGAATGAGTGCAGAGAAGATTTGTTAGAATGTTGCCTGGACCTCAGGAACTGAGTTACAAGGAAAGGTTAAATTGGTTAAACTCTATTCCCTGGAGTGTAGAAGAATGAGGGGAGATTTGATAGAGGTATTTAAGATTGAGGGGGATAGACAGAGTAAATGTAGATAGGCTTTTTCCACTGAAGGTAGGTGAGATACAAACCAGAAGACATGGGTCAGGGATGAAAGGTGAAAAGTTTAGGGGAACTTCATTACACAGAGGGGTGGTAGCGTGGAACAAGCTTTCAGCTGAAATGTTAAATGCGGGCTTGATTTTAACATTTAAGAATTTGTGCAGGTACATGGTTTGGAGAGTTATGGGCTGGGTGCAGGTCAGTGGGACTAGGCAAAAAATGGTTTAGCACAGACTAGATGGGCTAAGGTGGCCCATTTCTGTTCGTAATTGTTCTATGGATCTGAATCATGGAATGCAGCAGCCTGTAATATTCACAGGAAGACCAGCAAGTTTCAGACTAGGAGGCAGCTTTCACAGAATTAGTCATCTTCCAGCATCGTGGTGTCTGCTTTCTTGCCCTCTCCCCTGTGAGCAAGCATTCCTGATCACGTTGCTTCCATTTTAAGCCTGACACTTGCAAGTTAAATAACTCATTGGTTACAAGTGCATATTATTTTATTTTTAAAAGGTCATTGGTTCAAATATATCTCCAGTGGCGAGACAAATATGTCCTGTTCACAGCTGGGTCTGAAATTGAGCATTTCCAATGAACCATTACATCTGCATTATGTCTTTAGCCACAGATGAGGCACTCGAGTTGGCTGCAGCATCCTGTTAAAGTGAGGATAATCTTGATGGCCTGCTTGAGCTCTTCATTATGCATGCAGTAAAATCCCTTTATCTGGAATTCAACCAACTGGCAGTCTCAAGTAACCAGCGCTGCAAGGGGATAAGGATTGATTTTGCCATGTATGTGTACACATACACTTCCTGTTGAAAGTATATCAAGTAGTCAAGACTTAGTAGTGAAATTATCAAAAGGCTCTGGCTGCTCTTTCCAATCCAGAGATCTCTGCACAAAATTGTGTTGAGGGCATCATGGTGAGGGAGTAGTACAGTGAGCCACCCCCTTGGGTGAAGCTGATAAAACAATGGCTCCTCAGCCCTTGCCAAGTGGAGGCAAAAGATCCCATGGCAGAATTTTAATAATCATTGTGGGAGATGCCCTTCAGAGCCTGACAGATTAATCCCCCAATCAACGTTGCTCACTGTGTCATTTGGTCTTTTTAGATATCTATAGATTGCAAGTGAAAAGATCACGTTTTCACTTTTCAAGGATAATCAGACCAGTGGCAAAAAGTTTGTTTTAAATCACTTTAAAGAACTTTGGGAAAATATGATTTTTCAAAAAGCTTACAGTGCAATCTGCTGGTCTATTAATTACCAGGTTGATATGGATGTTGTTTGATTGGGGTTGATTGGGGGATTAATCTGTCAGGCTCTGTCAGGGCATCTCCCACAATGATTATTAAAATTCTGCCATGGGATCTTTTGCCTCCACTTGGCAAGGGCAGAGAAGCCATTGTTTTATCAGCATCACCCAAGGGGGTGGCTCACTGTACCACTCCCACTGTACCATGATGCCCTCAACACAATTTTGTGTAGAGATCTCTGGATTGGAAAGAGCTCTCCACTGGCCACCGAGAAAGAGGTGCACCAAAGAAGAGGTACAAGGACTGCTTAAAGAAATCTCTTGGTGCCTGCCACATTGACCACCGCCAGTGGGCTGATATCGCCTCAAGCCGTGCATCTTGGCGCCTCACAGTTCAGCAGGCAGCAACCTCCTTTGAAGAAGACCGCAGAGCCCACCTCACTGACAAAAGGCAAAGGAGGAAAAACCCAACACCCAACCAAACAATTTTCCCTTACAACCGCTGCAACCGTGCCTGCCTGTCCCGCATCGGACGTCAGTCACCAACGAGCCTGCAGCAGACGTGGACATACCCCTCCATAAATCTTCGTCCGCGAAGCCAAGCCAAAGAAAAAGAAAGAAAGAAGATATGGATGTTATAAATTCAAGATAAAATAATACTCTCAACCTGCAGAAATATTTAAATAACAGTTTAAAGAAACAGACCCAAGTGAGCAGTCCTGTAAAAGGCTTGGCTCAGTCAGGACCAATTAAAATCTGACGGACAGTAATTTGCTTTAGAGTTTACTGCTGCGTGGCCATTCACAACAGCATGAGTTAGCCCAATGCTATTACTGTATTTTCAATCCAATACTGCGCACACGCCTATACCATGTGGGTGCAATATTTGACATTCTGATTTACCTTTTTTGTTAAACTTTATTTATTCGTTCAAAATACAGATAATAAGTAACATATACAACAATAAACAAAGCATGAACGATATATTTTATATATATGTAAAAGAAGAAAAAAAAGGAAACTCTCCACCCCTTCAGCCAACTCTCCTAAGGAGAGCCATAAAGAGAAAAAAATTAAAGAAAAATTAAGCATACTTATTAAGATCTAATCAATGTAAATCAAAATATAAATATTCTGAATATAACCACTTATTAATAAAAAAACTATAGTTATCACGCGAAACATATGTAATTTTTTCCATTATTAAACAATATTTCATCTCATTATGCCATCTATTAATATCAATCATATCTCGTATCTTTCCACGTACTAGCAATACATTTTGTCGCTACAGGTAATGCTAAATATACAAAAGCAAGTTGAAATTTATCTAATTCCAAACCTTTCAGAGGTTGCAAACTACCCAATAAAAATACTGTCAGATCTAAAGGTATTTTAATTTTATACAGTTATTCCAGAAACTATTGTACTTTCTTCCACACATGACCAAACTACATGAAAAAAAGTTCCAACAGCGTTACCACATCTAAAACACAAATCTGATTCATGAAAACCATATTTTTTTTAGCTTTTCAGGTGTTAAATATAATTGATGTAAAAAATTATAATTAATCATTGCATAATGTGGATTTATCAGTCTAGTTACACTATCATAACAAATATCTGACCAATCATCCTCGGAAAAAGTAAAACCAATCTCCGCTTCCCATTTACCTTTAGATTTACCCCAACCCTCCAACCCTTTTTATCCATACCATCCTGTAATATTTGATACATAAATGAAATATAACCCGTCTCTGGTACCTTCATAAGAAAAGTCTCAAATTTAGTCATTTCAGGTAAAGTCATATCTCTACCAAACACATGCTTTACCAAAGATCAAATTTGATAATAAAGAAACAAAGAATTCTTATCAATATCATAACTGTCCCTCATCTGATCACAAGATAAAAAATTTACCTTCTTTAAAACAATCTCCCAAATTTTCCACACCTTTAAATCTCCAATTTAATAAACTTCGATTATGTATTGAAAAAGAAATAAGTTGATTATTATACAACGGAGTCAAGGCCGACAATTCATCACTAGAACCTATCATTTTCTTTTTCTTTGTCCACAACTTCATTAAATGTTTTAGTATAGGCACATTATGTTGCTGTAACAAATTTACATTCCATCTAAACAAAAATTGATGTATTTCAAATTCAAAAATATTTGCCATCTCAACTTTGGCCCAACTAGGGGGCCGTTCCAAATCCATCAATGAACTAGTAAATTTAAGTTGGGCTTCTTCATAATAATTTTGAAAATGTGGTAAACGTAAATCCCCTTAGTTCATATTTCCAAGTTAATTTATTCAAAGCTACTCTTGAAAATTTACCTCTCCATAAAATCTCCCTAACCATTTTATTCAAATCTCGAAAAATATTATCAAGTAAATACGGAATAGATTGAAATAAATATTGTATACGTGGAAAAATATTCATCTTAATTGTACTTATTCTACCCAATAAATTAATAGGTAAATCTTTCCATTTAATCAAATCAGTATTAATTTTTTTTATTAATGGAACATAATTTAATTTATATAAAGATTGATAATTGACATCCATAATTATACCCAAATACTTAATTCGATCCGTCCATTTTAAGTTAAGAATGTTCTTATAAGCTGAATAATCTCCTTCACTCACCGGTAATATTTCGCTTTTTCCCCCAATTAACTTTATATCCAGAAAGACGTCCATATTGCATCAAACACTCCTTCAAATGCAAAAGGGATTGAGCTGGATTTGTTAGGTACACCAATACATCATCAGCAAATAAATTAATTTTATATTCCTCATCTAAAACTTTCATACCCTGTATCTGTGTATTCTGTCTTATCAACTGTACTAAAGGTTCGATCACTAACGCAAACAAAGCTGGTGATAAAGGACAACCTTGACGAGTAGATCGGGTCAGTTTAAACGGTTCTGAAATCAAACCATTCGTCAGTACTCTGGCTATCGGTTTACTATATAAAGCCTTAACCCAACCAGTGAAAAAAGAACCAAACTTAAATTTCTCCAAAACTTTGAACAAAAAATTCCACTCAACTCTATCAAACGCTTTTTCGGCATCTAAAGATATCACCATCGGGTGATCTAAAGATTGTCGAAATCTATTAATCAAACTAATCACATATCCGAGGCATATCTATTCTTTATGAAACCTGTTTGATCCATATGAATCAACTTAGGTAAAAACTTAGCTAATCTATTCACCAAAATTTTAGCTATAATTTTATAATCTACATTCAACAACAAAATCGGTCTATATGTAAAATACTTTCAAAGGTTCCATATCTTTCTTTGGAATTACCGTAATTAAAGCACTAGAACAAGACTCAGGCAATTCATAATGTTCTCCGACCTGGTGTAGAACATCTCCAAACACTGTAGAGGTCATCATAAAAGACTTTATAAAATTCGACCGAGAATCCATCATCAATATTTACCGTTTGGCATTTCCATCATAGCCATTTTAATTTCCGAGTCAGTAAATGGTGCTTCCAACTCCTGTATATCTACATCTTGTAAGGTCGGTAAGTTCAATTGTGATAGAAAAAGATCAATCGATCTGTTTTCTTGTTTTCCATCAGATGTATATAATTTTTTTATAAAATGAACAAAATTCATCATCAATCTCACGAGGTTTATATGTAATAAACGAATTCCGTCTAACACCATTAATAGTCCTCGAAACCTGTTCGTTCTTTAATTGCGATGCCAATACCTTATGTGCTTTCCCTCCACATTCATAATATTGTTGTTTAGTCCTATTAATCATACTCAAATTGATAAGATTGCAAAGTATTATATTCCAATTTCAACCTAGACAATTCTATTTTCTGATCTTCTGTAGCGTCTCTCTGAAATTCCTTTTCTAATTCACTAATCCGTTTCTCTAACTCAAGACTCTGATTTAATCGATTCTTTTTTATTTTAGAAGTATAACTAATTTATTTGTCCTCTCAAATAAGCTTTCATAGCATCCCATACTACAAATTTACTTTGAACAGAATTAGAATTTTCTTTCAAAAACAAAATTAATTTGTTCTTTCAAAAAAATCAATAAATTCTGCATTTTTTAACAGCATTATATTAAACCTCCAACGATGAGCCACTTGAACTTTTTCGGAAGTTATATATGTAAAGTATAACAAAGAATGATCCAAAATCACCCTACTTTTATATTCCGCTTGTTGTATTTTCCCCTGTAGATGTGCCAATACTAAAAAAAAGTCAACCCTTGAAAACGATTCATGTCGAGCTGAATAAAAGGAGAAATCCTTCTCTGTCGGGTTAAGACGTCTCCAAATATCCACTAAATTGAGATCTTTCATCAACGCTTGAACCTGAACTGCCATTTTAGAATTCTTAACTTTCTTGGAGACTTATCCAATAAAGGTTCCAAAACACAATTAAAATCACCACCAACTAAAACATTCTCATTAGCCTGACCCAGATATAGAAATGCATCCGAAATAAATGTTTCATCATCTTCATTTGGGGCATAAATATTAAGTAAAATCCAAAATTCTCTAAAAATCTTACAATTTAATTTAAGAATACATCCTGCCTTTTCCTCCATTGATTGTAATTCAAAAGATAAATTCTTATGTATCAAAATTGCTACACCTTTAGCCCTGGAATTAAATGAAGAAGAATATACATGTCCTACCCAATCCCTCTTCAATTTCATACTTTCTTTCTTTGACATTCAGATGTGTTTCTTGTAAAAAAGCGACATCAATTTTCATTTTCTTAATATACGCCAAAATACGCTTACGCTTAATCGGATTGTTTAAACCCTGAACATTAAAAGTAGCAAACTTCAACATTGACAAATCCACTAATATTACTAAAAACTAACAATATAACAAATCAACGTAAATAGGCCCTCCAATAGGAGAAAAAGAAACCACAAATTAGAAACTAAATAAAATAAAAATAAAAAATTTTTTTTAAAGTAAAAAAAAAACCCAAAAGAATAGATGAGGCAGTAATCCCCAAACAAAACTTGGGTGTGGATCAATGTAATGGAAGATTCTAACCTGCTTTTTTAATTTGCAGCTCTGGGTTCTGCAAGGCTGAGAACCTGCTTGTTTTTAGAATCAGCAGACACAAGCTAAATTCCACCGAGGGGCCAGAGATGCTGTTATCTGAAGAAAGGACATCTGTGTACCAAGAACATTTAATCTTCCTGCTTGTTTTGGTCACAGACTGTCAGAAGCCTAACCTTGATGCAAAATAAACCATTGAATTCAAAGTGATAAGCTGAAAATTATGTTATTCTTTAGAAGCCTAACATACTAGCTTGCACGCTTATCTTTCTTGCTGTGCTGGGAAGAGGTGCTTGGGTAAGCAGTTTTTGGGTAATATGTCCCACTGCTGAAGTTTGAGACTCTCCGAGAGGTGGCAACATCTCTCAGCAAGAAGAACTTCTAGAGTCTAGGTCAGGGGAGGTGGAGAAGCTGCTACCGGTGCCCTGACAACCTACTACAAGTGTGCATTCGTTGCCTCGCTTTGGCAGTTGGGACCAGTCCAAGCATTGATAAGTATAGTTGGAAAGGGCTTGCATATTGTAGTTTGAAATCAGCTTTTGAATTTGTAATAAACATTTGTATAATCTAAACTGCTCTCGGTGTGTGTGTCTATTTTCTTTTGGTAGTTCAAACTCCGTGAGCAATCTAAAACGAACAAAATGAGAGGTATAAGTTTACCCAAGACAATTGGCGCAGCGAGCAGGGTTGGTCTCAAGATGTTTCGCCGAAAGAAAGAGGTGAGCCCTGAGCAGTTCTTGATTCCGGGATGGACTTCCAAAGATGATGGGTTTGGCATGTTGGCCAATACCCTGTCTTTGTTGGGACCACCCATTAGTTGGGATGAGAAGTTAGATTCATCAAGTGCACCTCTGGGAGAGCGGGTTGCCACTCTCCTTTGAGAAAGTAAATTTCCTGATAAAAAAGGGGACGCTGACGGATGGTTTTTGGCTGCTGGCCACAGCCTTACGCCACTCCATTCAGCATGAAGCAGAATCAGCGCAAGAGAAAGCAATTAGAGGAGGAGCTAGAAGCCATGCGACAACGCTGTTCCATGATGAGCGAGATTGTTCGCACCAGTCAGGGCAGAGCCAAAGAATGGGAAGATAAGTATGTCCAAACGATCTGCCGTAATATTAAACTCCGGCAGCAGCTCTATGCAGATAAGGAAAGGCATGGAGTAGAACCCGATCCATATCGTATTCGTGCCATGATAAGGAATGGTGACGATCCTGATGTAATTGAGGATTGGGATGGGAATATCTGGAATGACAATGGTAATAATGCAGATACTCCTCAGCATGTGTCTAACATACTACCTTCTCTACCTGCTGTTCACCCCCGCCCTATAAGGCAGCAAATTTCCCAAACAGACGGAAGGGGGGATGATGTAAGGGTAGAGATTTGAAGGGATAGATACCCCGATCTCACACGTGGACCCAGGGGAAAATACCCAAACCCCTGCTGATGCTCTATGGCCTACTCCCTCTACGGGATGGCCTCGACCTCCTCCCCTAGACTGAGTGGAGGGCCCTGTGGGCCAAAGTGGGAACAGGGTTCGGAAGCAGTCAATGATACGTGACTCCTCTATAAAAGAGCTGGCTGCCATTGGAGATCGATTTAGGCAAAAGGCAGGAGAAACTCTAGCAGCCTGGCTCCTGCGTGTCTGGGAACAAGGGGGAGGGGGGGGGGAATGTATTTTTAACCCCTGAGGATTTGTTGGGATTAAGAACATTGTCTACTGATATCAGGGTCACTGCTGAGCTGCGGGGTAGAGAGAGAGAGGTGGATTACTTACTTACTACTCTGCTACGAGTATACCTGTCACCAGTAGATTGGGATCTACATTTGCAGAACAATTGGGGAACCCCAGAGGAGGGTATAGCAGTAATTCGTCAATAGGCCCTGGCCTCTGCCTTGTATGCAGGGCGTTTGAGGCTGTGGGTACATGGGGGTAGCCCTGATGAAGAGATATTCACGGCCGGAATGCATACCAGATTGGTTCGTTCCGCCCAACCCACTACACGGGGACTGGTTCTGTCCATAACTAGTCCGCTAATTGGGCACCCTGTGTCTGAGGCGGTGCACGCCTTATCTGGGCTTCGAGAATTAGAATTGGGAGGTAAAATCCACTCACATACAACCCAGGTTAAATCAGACAAGCAGGATGAAACGAGAGGGGTGGCTGCTAATAACGGACCAACAAGAAAGGACCTTTTTCTAACCTTGTTAAAGTTAGGCGTATCTAAAAGTGATATTGATGGGAAACCTACTGCAGTCCTTTATGCCCTTTATAAGAGGAAGGCAAGGGAACATCTTCCCCAGCTGTTGAGTCCTCCTGGCCCAGCTGTGCCCTCTGCTCCCACTGCTGCTCCTATCGAGCCGGCTTCTCCTGCTCCAGTTACGCATGATGAGGTAAAACAAATGGTTAACAAGGCTCTTATAGATAATAGTGGCATGTGGGCCTGGAAGCCCCCGAACCCTACTAAAGCATGAAGGTGTGGGCAGGGCTCCCGTGTCTACTCCATTGAGGTACGATGGACACATGGGGACCCACGGCCCTACATACCGTTAACAATCCATTGGGGTGGGTGTAATGACCACCAATATTTGGCCTTGGTCGATACCGGTGTGGAGCACTCGGTGATTCCAGGTAACCCCGATCTCTGGACTGGACCAACATTTCAAATAAAGGGGTTGGGAGGAGCGGTCACCCTGGCGAAGGAAATAAAAGTCCGTGCCATGGTGGGTGATAGCCCTTCCCCTGTCTGGTTACATGCCCTGGTGGCTGCTACTGACGAGTGTATCCTGGGTATTAATATGTTGGCCGATACGGCTCTTAATACTAGCCAAGGGGGATTTGCATTTGGAATTCGGACTATTACAAAAAGACTAGTAGTGGGTCAGGTTAAGTGGGATCCTGTGATGGTGCCACCCCTCATGAAACCAGTGTGCATTCCACAATATCGCCTCCCTGGAGGGCAAGAAGAGATTAGTGCCACCATCAATGCTTTGCAAGAAGAAAGGGTAGTGAGGTCCGCAACGTTGCCCTTTTGTAGCCCTGTTTGGCCGGTCCAGAAGCCGGACAGCTCCTGGAGAATGGCAGTTGATTATTGTTTTTTAAACAAACATGCCCCACCACTTGCTTCGGCAGTTTTGGACATTGTTACCCTTATTGAAAACTTGCTACTGGGAACTCAGGAACATGGTATGCTGTCATTGATCTCGCTAACGCCTTCTTCAGTATTCTTATAGCTGAGGACTCACAGGATCAGTTCGCCTTTATCTGGAAGGGGCGCCAGTATACCTTCACCCGCCTCCCTCAGGGTTATGTACACTCTCCCACTATTTGCCACAGCCTAATTGCCCGTGATTTGGAGATGGTGCCAGTATCGCCTTCTCTCTCGATTCACCATTATATTGATGATATGATGATCCAAGGGGCCACGGAAGAGATGGTACAGAAAGCAGAACAAGAGAATGCCTGGTTTACTGATGGTAGCAGCCAGTGGGTGCAAGGAAAGCAAAAGTGGAAGGCGGTGGCTTACCATCCCAGATCAGGAACTCACTTATCGGAGGAGGGGGATGGTGGCTCCAGTCAGTATGCTGAGTTGAAGGCAGTCACTTTACCACTAGACCCCCATGATCACCCCCTTCGCCTGTTTACTGATTCCTGGGCTGTGGCTAATGGACTTGTGGTATGGATGCCTGATTGGCAAAAGAACAACTGGCTGATACATGACCGCCCAGTATGGGGCAAACAGTTGTGGCAGCTGTTGTGGGATGCTTCCCACCACCGTGAGATAACCGTATATCACGTTGATACCCATACCAATGTGATGACTAACATGGCACAACATAATGCAGTAGCAGATCAGCTTGCCACTATCAGCCGCGCCGATACCGTCCCCCTGGCTCGACGGGCACATGAACAGAGTGGCCATTTGGGGGAGAAGGGATCAGCTACATGGGCCCGTACACATGCTTTACCCAACCATCAGGATGATGTCCGCATGGTCGTGCGTACATGCCCAGCATGTCAGGTTGTGAAGTCCCGCACTGTTCCTCCTGGTCCGCATGGCCGAATAAAATGGGGTGCTCGCTCAGCTGCGGTCTGGCAAATTGATTACATAGGCCCCATGCCAAACTGTATGGGTAAACGTTACGTCCTAGTAATGGTTGACACCTTTTCGGGCCTGGTTTTTGCTTTTCCCACCAAGACGGCTGACCAAGCTAGCACTATCCAAGGACTAAACCATTTAATTTCTCGTTATGATGTTCCAGAGGAGATTCAGTCTGATAATGGCTCACACTTCTCCGGGAAGGCAATCTGTGATTGGGCAAATGACAACGATATCTTATGGGTTCACCATATTCCTTATTACCCGCAGGCTGCCAGGTTAGTTGAACGAATCAATGGCTTACTGAAGGAACAAATTCGTTTGTTAACACCACTGGGGACCCTGAAGGGGTGGAGCCATGTGCTGCAGCAGGCAGTCGACAATTTGAATCATCGCCCTTTAAAAGGAGGTACACCTTTCCACCGACTTCTTCATGCTTCTGAATTACAGCCTATTCCAGAGGAAAAACAATCATTGCCCCCCACTCCCGAACTAGAGAATGCCGGACAAAAGATATAGGTGGCACCACCAGGTAGTGGCCCTCCTGTAAAAGGAGAAATAGTGACACCTGCCCAGGGTAACACTCAGTGGGTAGCTATTGAGGGACAGGATGATTTAGTCTGTTTAAACACTGAAAGCTTACAATATCGTGAGTGACATGTATCAGGCTTCTTTGTTCCAGGTTCTCCGTTTTACGCTCCTGGTGATCTGGCTTAACAGCTGCTTAGGTGCCAACAGTTGAATTTGTAATGTCGAGGTCGTTCCGAGGGAGTTCTCCTTAGGGGACACGGTCCGATGCATTACACCAAGGAAGTCCTTGGTTACCTGCTTATATAAATATGCTATTGTTCAGCATGTTTCAAAATCTGTTTGTGAGGTCCAGCGTCTGGGTATTGTGGCCAACAAGAATAATTTGAGCCTTGGTTGGAATCCTTTTTCATGGTTAGCTGGTACATTTGGGGGGTTGGGTCACACTATTGTCTTGGGTAAACTTATACCTCTCATTTTGTTCATTTTAGATTGGTCACAGTGTTTGAGCTACTGAAAGAAAATAGATACACACACCGAGAGCAGTTCAGATTATACAAATGTTTATTACAAATTCAAAAACTGACAATATGCAAGCCCTTCCCAACTATACTTATCAACGCTTGGACTGGTCCCAACTGCTGAAGCGAGGCAACGACTGCACACTTGTAGTAGGTTGTCAGGGCGCCGGTAGCAGCTTCTCCACCTCCCCTGACCAGGACGTTGGCTGGACTCTAGAAGTTCTTCTTCTTCTTGCTGAGAGATGTTGCCACCTCTCGGAGAGTCTCAAACTTCAGCAGTGGGACCATGGCTTATATTACCCAAAAACTGCTTACCCAAGCACCTATTCCCAGCACAGCAAGAAAGGTAAGTGAGCAAGCTAGTATGTTAGGCTTCTAATGAATAACATAATTTTCAGCTTATCATTTTGAATACAATGGTTTATTTTGCATCAAGGCTAGGCTTCTGAAAGTCTGTGACCAAAACAAGCAGGAAGATTAAATGTTCTTGGTACACAGATGTCCTTTCTTCAGATAACAGCATCTCTGGCCCCTCGGTGGAATTTAGCTTATGTCTGCTGATTCTAAAAACAAGCAGGTTCCCAGCCTTACAGAACCAAGAGCTGCAAATTAAAAAAGCAGGTTAGAATCTTCCATTACAATCACCCACCAGTGGCTGATAACTAATAGAGCATAGAGCAAATCTCTCCCTCCCCAGCCAAACAAAGAATGACAACAAAATATCATAATGACATAAAAATAAAATAAGAATAAGAAAGTTCTTCTATTCATCCAAGAGATTCCAAACTCAGTGACCCCATTTCAAGAGGAATTGGATTCTTTCCATTCCCATTTCTCCCATTTAGGAACATAGGAAGTAGGAACAGGAGTAGGCCAAAAATGGCCCATCGAGCCTATTCCGCCATTCAATAAGATCATGGCTGATCTAATTTATGACCTAATTCCACCTACCTGCCTTCTCCCCATATCCCCTAATTCCTCTATCATGTAAAAATTTATCTAACCGAATTTTAAATATGTTTAATAAAGCAGCCTCAACCACTTCCCTGGTTAGAGAATTCCAAACATTCATTACTCTCTGAGAAAAACTATTTTTCCTCATCTATGTCCTAAATCTACTCCCCCGAATCTTGAGACTGTGTCCTCTCATTTTAGTTTCCCTGGCCAGCTCAAAACACCTTCCTACATCTATCCTATCCATACCCTTCATAATCTGATATGTTTCTATAAGATCTCCTCTCATTCTTCTGAACTCGAGCAAATACAATCCTAGACGATTTCATCTTTCAAAATAAGTCAACCCCTTCATCCCAGGGATCAATCTAGTAAACCCCCTCTGGACCGTCTCCAAAGCCAGTATATCCTTCCTCAAATAGGGAGACCAGAACTGGACACAGTACTCCAGGTGCGGTCTCACCAGTACCTTATACAGTTGCAACATTACCTCCCTACTCCTGAATTCAATTCCTCTAGTGAAGGCCAACATTCCATTTGCCTTTTTAATAACCTGCTGCACTTGCAACCTAACTTTTTGCGATTCATGCACAAGCACTCCCAAGTCCCTCTGCACAACAGCATGCTGTGGTTTTTCATAATATTCAGCTCTTTTATTTTTCTTGCCAAACCTCTCCATCTGCCAGACCTTTGCCCACTCATCCAGCTTAACTATATCCCTCTGCAGACTCTCCACATCCTCATTACAATTTGCTCTTCCACTCAATTTGGTGTCATCCGCAAACTTGGCTACATCACATTTTGTCCCCTCCTCCAAGTCATCAATGTAAATGATGAACAGTTGTGGGCATAACACTGACCCCTGTGGCACCCCACTTACCACTCTCTGCCAACCTGAAAAACTCCCATTTATCCCGACTCTCTGCCTCCTGTCAGACAACCAATTTTCAATCCAGGCCAATATACTTCCCCAGACTCCACTTTCCTGTCACTTACTGATAAGTCTCTTGTGCGGCACCTTATTAAACGCTTTCTGGAAATCCAAATATACAACATCAACCTGTTCCCCTCTATCCACCACACCCATTATATCCTCAAAGAATCCTAACAAGTTTGTCAAACAAGATCTTCCCTTTCTAAAACCATGCTGCATCTGCCTGATTGAACCCTTATATTCCAAAAGTTTCACTATTTCATCTTTAATGACGGCTTCAAGCATTTTTCCAACTACAGACGTCAAGCTAATTGGCCGACAATTTCCAGTCTTCTGCCTACATCCCTTCTTAAAAAGTGGTGTGACATTTGCTGTCTTCCAGTCTGCCGGGTCTACCATTTCTTCCGTTTCCAGGACAACCAGTTTTTTCTTTAGGAGACAATGGTGGACTACGTCTTTGTCCTCTTACATCTGGCAACGAATCAGCAAAAATCATTGCTTCACGCTCATTCTCAAAAAACCGAGATTGAAAGTCTCCACAAAACACCTTCAACACTGCCGGATAGCGAAAAGTAGACTTATAGCCTTTACGCCACAAAACTTCTTTAACTGGATTAAATCGACGCTGACACTGAATAACCTCTTGACTCAAATCAGGATAGAAAAAAACTCTACTATTCTGAATCATTAATGGAGCTTGTCGTTGTCTCACATTTTGCACTGCTAGACGAAGTATTGTTTCTCTGTCCAAATAATTCAAACATCGGATTATCACGGGTCTCGGTGGTTGACCAGGCAGAGGTCTTCTTCTTACGGCTCTATGAGCTCTTTCCAATACCAGACCTCCAGAGAAAAATTCTTGCCCCAGTATTTGTGGAAACGAAGAGGATCCTGTTCTTCCATATCTTCTGGCAAACCAGCAATCTTCACATTATTCCTTCTACTTTGATTCTCCAAATAATCTACTTTCTTCTCTAACTCCCGTTCACATTCTCGCAATTCTTTAATGGATTTTTCCACCTCCAATACTTTTTCTGTATTCGAAGCCACTTGTTGACATTCCAACAAAGCAGCCTGAAATTTTTTAAAATCTTTACAAGATGCTTCCACACATATTTTAACTGTATTCAGGTCTAAACTGAGCCTTTGAGTCATTTCATTCAACATAGGCTAAATGATAGTATTTAACTGTTTATATTGTCAGTCAGAAAAGCTCAGCCCTGCTTTCTCTTGTGTGGTGGCAGAACCAGTTAACTGCAGCTCCTGCTGCATCTCAACAACAGGCAGTTTAAGTTTTACTACAGGTCTGGTCTCCCAGCAACGGCACCCTGACTTCCTCATGGGGTCGATGCTGGGCTCCCCCCGCAACCCGTTGTTGTTGCAAAAACTCAAAGAAAAGATCAAGATATTCAGGTTGGAGTACTTCCTGAGGCACTTCAAGCAATGGAGTCGTCTTCTTGCATGCTCCCTCCATTAAAGTCGGCAGGCTGCCAGAATTGGGATCCACTGAATGGGTAATTCCAGCGATGTCCTTCTGGTGAGTCGTAGTCATTTTTTCAACTCCCACAGGCAATCTTTGTGGTTTAAACACGGATAAAATTAAAGCTGAAGTTGTAGCAGGCTGTTTAGGCTCTAAATCTTCAGCACTCCCAAAATGTAGTTTCTTCTGCACTTGAGGTTTAATCTTTTTACCATTAATGGCCATAACAGTTCCTTGATACTTTAAACTAAGTTTTAAAAAATTTAAACTTGAAAACAAAGTTTAAAAATGGGTTCTTGAAAGTCTGGCCAGAGAGGTCAAGACTACACGTCTAGTCTCTATGCCATCTTGCCACGCCCCCTGACATTCTGATTTACAATAGCAATTTGCATTTAGTTGGGACATGAGACAAAGCACATTCCATAGTCCCACAATCTGCCACAGTTAATCTCCTGCAATTAACACCCCATCAATCACCCATTATGTAGATGATACCTGCAGCAACACTTTTTTAATAATTTTTTATTTAATACTTCACTGTGAACCATGTCAATTACAATATATACAAATATTCATCATTAAAATATACACAGTGACATTTTCATTTTTTCCCCACTCCCCCCTCATTTAAGGATTCTTACTTTTGCACTTTGTTTTTCACTATTGCAGTTTGTTTACATTTCTTTATTTGTTTACATGTGGGTGTTGAGTCAGTTTTATACTGCCAATTCTGCCTCATCTGCAGGGACAAAAAATCTCAAGGTTGCATGTGATATCATGTACATACTCTTTGAATCTTCTAACCTAGTCCACAAACTGAGAAAAGGGATTTTGCCAAATAGGAATATTTCATCTGGCACCCACCTGATGACCAAATAACCTCTCTCATTGCCATCACAATCAATTCCACATTGGGCACCGAAATCCACACAATTGTTTCATTTTGCATCCCTATTTTAAGGAACAAATTTTAAAAAAAGAAATTTATCTTAAAATGTCCCCATTATCATTGAATTCTATCTCCTATTTTATGGGCTACTCTGAAAATTGTCCTAAGAGGA
This sequence comes from Narcine bancroftii, assembly GCF_036971445.1. Classification (NCBI taxonomy): domain Eukaryota; kingdom Metazoa; phylum Chordata; class Chondrichthyes; order Torpediniformes; family Narcinidae; genus Narcine; species Narcine bancroftii. Next base: position 212,428,189 of record NC_091472.1, read on the forward strand.
AAAATTATAGCAATATCTTTTTATAAAAATAATACATTTGGAAGAATTACAAGATGAAGGAATTGGGGAAAAAAAACATTAATTGAGTTTGGCCCAGGACACATTTTAAAATTGGGAATGAAATTAATAGTTTGGCTACACAAGAAATCAAGAAAAATTTAATATTTTTGAAACAGACACTATGAAAGTGGATATAAATCTATGAAAATGTTGGCATGGAAATTGAGGAAAAAAAATAGCAGGAAATACGAGTTAGGGATCCAACAACAAAAGTAGTAAGATAAAATATGCTAAGTTAAATTTAAGAAGCTGATGGAGTTTTATAAAACTTTATATACCAAAGTTTCAGGGGGAAGCATAACCCAGATTCTTGCAGTAATTTTCAACCCTTTTATCCCACTAACATCCCACTTTAAGTAATCCCTACGCCATCGGGGCTCTGCGATTAGACAGGGATTACTTAAGGTAGTATGTGGGTGGGAAGGGAAGGTTGAGAATCTCTGCTCTAGACCCAATTGTTACTGAAATATTTTTGAGAAAAATTGTCATTGCCCCATTTCCTTTGGAATTCTGAAACCGTGCACAGAACAAGTCAATGAGGGCTGACTTAAAATAGTGGTTTTCACATTTTTTTCTTTCCACTCACATCCCACCCCAAGCAATCCTTTACTAATCACAGAACACTTATGGCATAGGGATTACTTAAAATTGGAAAGAAAAAGGTTGAGATCCACTGTTTTAGAATTATCCATTTTAAATGAAGAACAAAATAGAATGTTGATTGTTGACATAACTGAAGTTGAACTAAAAATTGCAATTTGTTGGATTAATCAGATGGATATACAACAGAGTAGTATAAAGAATTTGAAAATGAGTTTAAAAAAGGCACAAATGCAACCCAGCTGACAGGAGGTGATAATCACAGCTCTACCAAAAGAAGGCAAGGAATAAATAGAATGTGTGTCATTTAGACCAATATCTGTTCTTAATGTAGATTATTATTTACCTCCATTATGGCCAAACAATTAAAAGAGTTTTTACCTGCAATGACACATAATGATCAGACAGGTTTTATTCTTTTTGTCTTCTTCTTGTCTTTGGCTTGGCTTCGCGGACGAAGATTTATGGAGGGGGTAAAAAGTCCACGTCAGCTGCAGGCTCGTTTGTGGCTGACCAGTCCGATGCGGGACAGGCAGACACGATTGCAGCGGTTGCAAGGGAAAATTGGTTGGTTGGGGTTGGGTGTTGGGTTTTTCCTCCTTTGCCTTTTGTCAGTGAGGTGGGCTCTGCGGTCTTCTTCAAAGGAGGCTGCTGCCCGCCAAACTGTGAGGCGCCAAGATGCACGGTTTGAGGCGTTATCAGCCCACTGGCGGTGGTCAATGTGGCAGGCACCAAGAGATTTCTTTAGGCAGTCCTTGTACCTTTTCTTTGGTGCACCTCTGTCACGGTGGCCAGTGGAGAGCTCGCCATATAATACGATCTTGGGAAGGCGATGGTCCTCCATTCTGGAGACGTGACCCATCCAGCGCAGCTGGATCTTCAGCAGCGTGGACTCGATGCTGTCGACCTCTGCCATCTCGAGTACCTCGACGTTAGGGGTGTGAGCGCTCCAATGGATGTTGAGGATGGAGCGGAGACAACGCTGGTGGAAGCGTTCTAGGAGCCGTAGGTGGTGCCGGTAGAGGACCCATGATTCGGAGCCGAACAGGAGTGTGGGTATGACAACGGCTCTGTATACGCTTATCTTTGTGAGGTTTTTCAGTTGGTTGTTTTTCCAGACTCTTTTGTGTAGTCTTCCAAAGGCGCTATTTGCCTTGGCGAGTCTGTTGTCTATCTCATTGTCGATCCTTGCATCTGATGAAATGGTGCAGCCGAGATAGGTAAACTGGTTGACCGTTTTGAGTTTTGTGTGCCCGATGGAGATGTGGGGGGGCTGGTAGTCATGGTGGGGAGCTGGCTGATGGAGGACCTCAGTTTTCTTCAGGCTGACTTCCAGGCCAAACATTTTGGCAGTTTCCGCAAAGCAGGACGTCAAGCGCTGAAGAGCTGGCTCTGAATGGGCAACTAAAGCGGCATCATCTGCAAAGAGTAGTTCACGGACAAGTTTCTCTTGTGTCTTGGTGTGAGCTTGCAGGCGCCTCAGATTGAAGAGACTGCCAACATGATTATCCAACTGCACGAAAACCAACAAGGTCGGGTCAGATACAGCAATGAGCTCTCTGAACCCTTCTCCATTAACAATGGCGTGAAGCAAGGCTGTGTTCTCGCACCAACCCTCTTTTCAATCTTCTTCAGCATGATGCTGAACCAAGCCATGAAAGACCCCAACAATGAAGACAGGTTTTATACAACAACACCAAACACAAGATAATATACAAAGGACACTTCACATTATGGATCATACACAAAACAAAATTAAAGCAATAGTTATTAGCGTAGATCCTGAAAAGGCATTTGATTCACCTGAGTTCAGGGCTTGGCGATCTACTCCACCGATGCGCCATTTTATTTCTTCACTCTCCAGAGCACATCCCCCCAGGCTGCAACTTTCCTCAGGTTGCTGAAATCTTTGTCAGTGAGCAAGAGCAAGATATCCTTGGGCAGATGCTCCAGGAAAATCCACTTAAAGAACAGACAAGGCTTGTGCCCCTCAGCAAGCGCGAACATCTTGCTCACGAGAGCGGATGGGGCCCTGTCCCCCAAGCCGTCCATATGCAACAAATGGGCGGCGCACTCGCACCGTGAGAGCCTGAAAGTGCGGGTTAATCGCTCTTTAAGGGCACTGTATTTGCCTTGTTCCAGAGGCTGCCATAGGAAATCAATGGCCCTCACTGCTGTGTCGAGCGAGATCACCATGTAATAGTACATGTAATAGTGGCAATCTGTCAAAGGTGGAACTGGGCCTCGACATGTGGTTGCAACACCCAGAACGTTGGCAGCTTCAACGAGGCTGCATGGAGATCTGCTTGGTCTGTCATCTTCGGGTCCATCTGCTGGTCAGATCTGCTGGCATCACCAATGAAGCACATACGCTAAGCAAAGTGTGGAGAAAGAATGACACACACCAGCTGAGTCGAGGTCAAGCATTGCCTGCTCTGTTTATATTCACTCCTAGCCACTGACAACAGGAGTGACGTCACCAGAGCACCAGCCTCCGAATGGCCAGTGTGCCCGCTGTACAGAAGGTCACATGGGATAATAGCTGTTAGTCCCCGCGGGGCCCTCACGATCACCACGTTTGTCAGTCATTTTGTAAGCCAGGTTGTGACTCGATTAGCAGGCCACAACAGATATATGATGTGTATAATATCTGAGTTGCATCTTAAGGAAATGTTTGTTTAAAATAATTTTTTTTTAATTGTTTCATTTTGCTGGTTGCCTTGCATATTTATGAAGTTATTGCTCTTTCTGCTAATTATAAAACTTAATGCTACTTTGGTTCTATATTTTCTAGTTGTATTTAAAGAAACAAGATGTACTAATTGATACAAGCTATTACCCACTATTCATCAGGGAATTCAGCTGCTTAACTGACACTGTAAACCCCCCTGGTATCTCAAATGCAAGCAACTGGCAGCCTCAAGCAACCTATTTTAAAAAGAGCAAAATACATTTTTTTAAAATTACAACAAATAATAAAATAATAGGTAAAATATGTACAAGTTTAAAATTGAAAAATAAATGTTCTCTGAAGTTAACATGTAAACCTTTGGTGAAAATGAGAGCAAATAATCCGCCAGCAGAGCACCTTGGTCGAGCTTTGCTTGCAGCAGCTGTTTGAATAATGTTGTGTGAAACGGCAATGATGAAGAGCTGGTTGATGCCACTCGCTGTTCGGGTGACTCTCTTAAAATGTCTCCTTATCTCTGCTTAGTAAGAGTAGCCCCCCTCAAAGGCTTTATCTGTAAACTTGGGGGGGGTTAATTGTCTATAATGTCATTGTTCGTCTTTTGGGCTGCTCCGTGGAGGGGGAGGAACCTGAAGATGCAGCAACAGTTAAATGTTTTCAAATAATGTGATGGAAAATCAAGTAAAATGCTTTAAGGTTTATATATTTATGCAAGTGAAGTTTGTTCAGTATAAGTATAGTATTTTGGTTTGTTAAACTGTTTGAGTATTACAAGTGTATTAGTTAAGCACTGTAAAAGTCTCAAGCAACCGGAGAACACACTTATCTGGCATCTACCAATCCCAGATACCAGGGATTTTAATGTATTTAGGAGAACTCAACTTCCATGAGTTTTGGAAGAGACTTTAAGTCCAAGATATCACAGAGCTACCTTAGCACCAGCTGTTAGTTTAGAAACAAAAGAATGGAAACTAGTTTCATACATACAAGATGTTCCACATTTATGCTTCAAATAATTTGTGCTCCAATTCCCCCATTTACTCTTCTATCTTCACTAATAGCTCCCCTTCTCATAGCACTTCTCACTGAACCATGGGACACTTTTGCCCCATTTAGGAAGCAAAACAGTCCTTCCCAGAGAAGTCGCAAATTACTTGCACTCTTGGTAATTTAGTGCACTGCTTTCGGTGCTTACCATGTCTCCTGTGATTCAAGGAAACCAAATGCAGTGTTATGGCTTTGCAAATCTGTTTCAAACATTCCCCCTATTCTCTCCAAACGTCCTCTTTGCAAGTCTCAACGTGAACACACACATTTCCCCCTATTCTCTCCAAACATCCTCTTTGCAACTTAAAAGCACATGTTTTCTCATTTTTCCAATTCTGATGCATCCCAAAACTTCAACTTGGTCCTCTACCAACTGATGTCAAGTGTTTCCAGCATTTTCAGTTTTTGTTTCGGCAACAACACGACTTGGGTAGAACATCTGGAGCTCTGATTATGCACTACTATAAATAACTCTTGAGGATACAAATTTAATGTGAGATTAACTCATCAATGGAAATCTCCCTGTGGCTCAGATATTCATAGGTACCACTAGCAAACTTTTCACACTTGGACACTAGAGTTTAAACTATGTCTTGAGGTGAAATTAATCATTGCTGTCTTTCTTTTAAACCCTGGAAATCTTATTTTGATGTAAACAAAATCAGCTCATTATGATATGAAAGTTATCTGAATGCAATGGTACCAATATGAAATCTTCCCCAGAGTTACTGTGTTACTGGTTGCAGTGACTGAAATACTACCTAGTGGATAAAGTTACAAGGGGTATGCATCACTGGAACAGAATGGCACTTAGAAAGCAGATTGGCCTGGACTTCAACACCGGTACTACAGAAAATGTGCAACTTTCTCATTTTCCCCATATCAGGAACCAGATGTTATTATTCAGAGTTCGGAAAGAATTTCCATAATGTTCAATAAAATTATTGTATCTCAAGCAATGTCTCACCAACCAGTTGTTTGACCTTGCACAGTGCAGTGCTCCAGAGAATGACAATAACACAAAAATCTTGCTGTTTGCAAAGGAATGCGAGTTTGGGAAGGGGGGGTGGTGGACAGTTTGAAAACCACTAGCTTATTTCAATGTAGCTCTGTGCATATTATCTGCTACTTTTAACAGACAATACTGGAAATTTTGCTTTTTTTTTTTAAAAAACACAGTTATGTATTATCACATATTATTATCACATAATAATATGTATTATCACATCGCCTCCGGTTCAAATGCACTCAGCAAAAGTAGATCACACCAGGTCAAAAGGTGAAATATAGATAGCCCCATTTTTATATCTGAAGCCAGCAAGGATTACAGAACATGATCAAGTGATCTCTGCAAATGATAGTCATACCCTCCCCACATTGATATCAACCAAAAGGAATTCTCTACTGACGCAGCAGAGTTGTGCATATTTTGGAAATGTCTCTGAAATTTGAAAATTCCCATGTTATTAAAAAAGCAGGATATTATATCATATTTTTCTGCTGAGAGATGGGCATGTATAGATCTTGGATATTAAAAAGATTTAAAATGAATTTATATCTAATACACAGATATTAGTCTAAAATTAACATTTAATGATTTCATCTGTAATTCTCGAGTGATAATTGCTTAAGAAAGCAACTGTTGCCATTAAGAGATACCTGTAGACCTTGATCATAGGGAATCCTTGCACCTTAAAGAATTTCCAGCATCTGCTCCACAGCATCAGGCAACTCTTCATCGACTATAGCTCAACTTTCAACACCATCATATCCTCAGTGCAGGTCAACAAACTCCAAAATCTGTGCCTGTGCACAGCCCTCTGCAACTGGATCCAAGACTTCCTTATTGGAAGGCCTTAGTCAGTTCAAATTGGAAACAATGTAGTCTCCTTACCGAAAACCAATACAGGGATACCTCAAAGATGCATGCTTAGCCCACTCTACTCTCTCTACATCCATGACTGTGTGGCTAAGCACAATTTGAATATCATCTACAAATTTGTTGATGACACCACAGTTGATGGCAGAGTCACAGGTGACAATGAAGAAGCGTACAGGAGGGGCACAAGATCTGCCAGTTGAGTGGTGTAGCAAACACCTTGCAACATTAGCAAAACTAAGGAGCTGATTGTGGACTTCATGAAGGAGATATCAGGAAAACACCAACCAGTGCTCATCGAGGGGTCAGCAGTGGAAAGGGTTAAGAACTTCAAATTTCTGGCATCTACATCTCTGAAGATCTGTCCTGGAGATTCCATGTCAATGCAATCAAGAAGGCTGGCCAGAGCCATACCTCATGAGGAGTTTCGATGAACTATCTGATCTGGAGGTGCCAATGCAAAGGAGAGGAAAAGACTAGAGAGTTCGGAACTCAGTCAGTGCCATCATGATCATCAGTCTTCACTCCATCAAGGATATCTACAAGAGGCAGTGTTTCAGAAAGCAGCCTCTACCTCAGTGGTTCTCAACCTTGTTCTTCCCACTCACATCCCAGTTTACATCATCCCTCTGCCATCGGTGCTCTGGGATGAGTAAGGGGTTGCTTAAGGTAGGATGTGAGTGGGAAGGGAAGGTTGAGAATCACTGCTCTAGACCCAATTGTTTCTGAAATATTCTGCTTGAGAACAATGGTCATTGGCTCACTTCCTTTGGAGTTATGAAACGGTGCACATAATGAGTCAATGAGGGACGATTAAAACAGTGGTTTTCAAACTTTTTCTTCCTACCCACAAACCACCTTAAGCAATCGCTTACTAATCACAGAGCACAGGGATTACTTAAAGTGGGATGTGAGTGGAAAAAAAAAGTTGAGAACCACTGCCCTATCCTCAAGGAACCTCACCATCCAGGCCATGCCCTCTTCACACTGCTGCCATCAGGAAGGATGTGCAGGAGCCCCAAGACAAACACCTCGCTGCACAAGGTCAGCTCTTCTCCTCTGCCATCATATTTCTGAAAGGACAATACCTCACTTTCTTTTTGCACTAATTTATTTATTTTAAATGTAATTTCTCGCAAGAGTAAAACACAAAAGCCTACAGGCGTTGTGATTGAAGTACACAATGCTGGAGAAACTCAGCAGGTTAAACACCAAACTTTATAGTAGCAAAAGATGAAGATACAAAACCGAAACTTTGGCGATGTATCTTCATTGTGTAATTTATAGCAATATTTGCATCTGTAATGCTGGTGCAAAACAACACCTTGATGACAATAAATTCTGATTCTGAAGTATTATTTAAATCTGGAGCTCGTGAATGGTAAAAGAAAACCTGCCTTTCAAATTTCTCACTTCAGTTCTTGACTAAAACTAATGCTAAGAAACTCACGGGCAACAGTTGTCTTTGATATCTTATCCCCAAATGGCCATTCTTTATTCATGGACTTCGTCAGTGATTACATGCAAATCATTTATGCATGATGGAAGGAAAAAAAAATTACCTATCACCAGTGGAAAAACGTGGATGTGGGAAACACAAAAGAGGTTCCTCATCCAATCATGATGATTGGTGGCTAGCTGAAGACCTAGCATGACCTCTGCAAAATGATTATGAAGGGAGACAGACTGCGCATTCATTTCAGAAATGAAACATTTATCTTTGAAGAACGTACAATTAGAAAAAAATAGCAATTTGTGCACAATTGAATTATCCACAGTAAATAGGAAAGTAGTGCTGAAATAGAATTAAAATAACACTTGAAAAAAAATGCAGTTCAATTGAATCTGATAGCAATCTTAAAAATATGGATTCACGTACACTTTTTGTAAGGAACTCACAAAAAAAATCACCATAATATTGCCCTGGATAAGGAGTTATTGATAACAGGCTGAGAATAAAGACCAACTCATTAGCAATGAGAAATTGCTTGACTTAAAGTGGCATATTTTTGTAATTTTCATCCCTGAAGGGTGTGGATCCTGTCATTTATTGCATTAAAAGCAAGTTCCAAATTGTAAATGAATCAAGAAGGCAGGAAATGGGGCTTGAGATCAATCAGCTATGATCTTGTAGAATGGTGAAGCAGACTCAATATTAACAAATCGTCCACCATTATTCGTTATGTTCTCTTTGGAAAAGGTGGATCTTTTAAAAACAGGCAGCAAAATTGTCCCATTGTATTCAACCTTGAACCTTGAACTGCTGTCTTTTTAATCTCGTATAACTTGTACAATGTTAATAAAGCTATTTGAATTGAATAAAGAGTCAAGAATCAGAGAACATAAAATGAAGGGGAACAGCAAAAATACATAAAAACATGAAGAAAAACCTCTTCGCACAGATGTTGTTAAACCCGAGGTATATTTCCAGAATTGCATCTTCAATTTGCACAAGACTTTTGTTTGGCAGAAGCAAAGATCAGGGGAATAGTCAGTCTTTTCTCCTGTATAGGAGAGTCTAAAACTAGACGGCATAGGTTTAAGATGAGAAGGAAAGATTGAAAAGGAATCTGAGTGGCAATTTTTTCCACAGAGGGTTGATGGTGTGCATATGCCACAAGCTGTCAGAGGCTGTGGTGATAGGTACAATTGAGTCATTTAGAAGAGATGTAAATTCATACACAGATAGTAAATGAATAAATAGATGCATGGGTTTCCTCCCCACCCAACAAAACACACATGGGGGCGCGGGGTTGAAGGTTACTTGGGTGTAATTGGGCGGCATGGGCTTGTGAGCCAGAAGGGACCGTTATTGTATGTCTAATTTTTTTTTTTAATTAAATCATTTTAGGCTGTATGAGCCAAACATTGATAACTGGGACGAGCTCAGATAGGCAAAGAAAACAAAAGTCGTATAGATGCAAGAATCTGGAAAGAACATTGTAAAGTTGGAGTGGCTCTCCTGATAAGACAATTTGATCAGCACATTGGGCCTCTCTCCATGTTGTACAACTTGATGTGGAATGCAGGTCAGGGATAGTGCACAAAGCTGGACTAGAAATAATTTGCAAAGCAGTAAGGACGGGGGAGGTGGGAGAAAGCAGGCGGAGTAGAGCTAGCTGGTTTGCTCCTACAGAGGCTCTTGAATCTCCCCTGTGCTAACTATAAGATAACTTTGGGACCACCAAAAGATCTGTCTGTACTCTTTACAGTTGCGAACAATTATCCATACTTCAAATTCCAAGGTTTCAACACCTCTAATGATTTGCCCTGAAGCATCCATGTCGATGCAATCACGGAGAAAACTCGCCAGCGGCTATACTTTGTGAGGAGTTTGAGGAGATTCGGTATGAACTAAAGACTCCTGCAAATGTCTACAGGTGAACCATGGAGAGCATTCCAATTGCATTATGGAAGTGCAGGAAAAAAAACTCCAGTCATTAATGGCCTGCGACATCGCGGGCATCCGTCTTCACTCCATCGAGGGCATCAAAGCAGCCTCTATCCTCGAGGACCCCCCACCACTCAGGTTCTTCACTCTGCTAACCATTTCAGGATTGGGGGGGTGGGGGGGAGAAGCACAGGGGCCTGAAGCCAGGCGCTCAGTGGCACAAGGACAGCTTCTTCCCCTGCTCCACCGGATTCCTGAATGAGCCACAAACTCTGCCTTACTTTGACTTTTTCCTTTACTTGCATTCTTTTTAATTTTGTAATTTGGCTGCCGCAAAGCAACAAATTTTGTGACACATCCGTGAGAATAAATTCTGATTCTACAACACATCTTTGAGACCCCAAAAGATCTGCCTGCAGTTCTGAAACCTTTTTTTTTCTCCTCTGTTTAATGGCAGATTGTCGTTATTTACTTTACAGGAATTGCGTTGATACTTTAAACTTGATAATAAACTCATATCATCACCAGCTGAAAGGCTCCAGGGCTAGTGATCATTCAAACACAGCTGCATGGGGCGGCCTCTGTGACGTCACTGGTGCCACGGCTCTGCCCTCCCTCTCCCCTCCTGCGCGGTGTCACCGCTCTTACCCTCCGGCGCTTCCCTGTCGCTGATATGCTGCAGGTTGGTTCCGGGACTGAGCTGGGCTTCCCTGAGCTCCGCCTCCACACCATAGGCGTCCATCCGCTCCTGGTGCCGCAGCCGCTGGCCACGAAGCCCGTCGCGGCTGGAGAGCGTGGGGCTGGCCCCAGGCGACACGCAACAGGATAAAGTGTTCCCCATGGCGCCTCGGCCCCGTGAGGGATGAAGTGAGCCGTCGGGGCGTCGGCGCCTCCGCAAGGAGTAGGTAAGCGGGAGTGAAAGGGAAACGTCCCCCGGCCACGTCAGTCAGCCTCCTCAAGGCGCAGCTGGGCGCCGCGGACCCCTCCTCCCCCTCGGCGTCTAACTCTGCAGCCTCCGCTTCATTACGGCCCCGCGGCGTTTCTCCGCCATTTTACCCGCCGCCTCGACTCCGGGGCCCGGCATGGCAACCGAGCCCGCCTACCGGAAGTTCCGCCCCTTTACCCAGCTTGCGATTGGGTATCGTCCGACGTGTCAATCGCGGGTGGCGTATTCCCATTGGCTAGTGGCCTAGTCAATCACCGTTCTTATTGTTGCGAATGAAAGGGGGTATATTTCCTCGCCTTCTCGCTCTGGCAACGCCTCAAAAGTTCCAGTTATCGACCACCAGCAGCTTATTGTAAAATGGGATTAACCGGGCAATTAACGCCCCACTCTCAAGGCAGTTTGAAAGGGTCCGACCCAGTCAGCGTCGTCCAAAGTCAATCGGGTACCTGCCCCACCTCGGAGGGAGTCGACCGGCGGCCTGAACAGCAAAACAGACGGCCCCGTTACTCCTGTGAGGTCAGCGTTTACATGCTGGCGTCACGGGGAAACACCTGCTGAAGACGGGCACTCAGCTGCACAAGGACAACTTCTTCCCCTGCGATGGGAGGGGGGGGGAGGGGAAGAGGGGTCGGCTGCCGCGGGGTGGCGGGAGCACGAATGACGGTGGGAGGGAGACTGAGAGCTGGAGGGGGGAACGGGGGAGGCTAGTCGGTCACCGTAGGGGCGGGATCACCCTTAACGCGCCGGGTCGGCAATTTACTGGGGCCATCCCCTCCCTCAGCTTAAAAGGTGCTGGAGGCACCTTTGCCCCACTAATCGCACCTGGGTTCCAGGAGGGCCACCCGGGTGCTGTAGCTTAAAAGCACCTCCTGATGGAGAGTTGGGTATCCTTCCATCAAATGGGGCTGCCGTTTGCATGAAATTTGATCTCGTGTGTGTGATTCCCAATGTGTACCTTGAACCTGCTTATGTGATACCTGCTCTACACTTGAAAAAAACACACAAATGCTGGAGAAACTCAGCAGGTCCAACAGTGCCTTTATGTAGCAAAGGTGAAGATACATCACCAACGTTTCAGGCTTGAGTGAAACATTGGGGATGCATCTTTACCTTTGCTATATAAAGGCACTATTGGACCTGCTGAGTTTCTCTAGCATTTGTGTTTTTTCACAACCACAGTGTCAAACAGAATCCTGTGTTTTACCCCTGCTCGACACTTTGTTCATTCAAAGTTGCTCCTCATGATGCCAGGAAAAGACAAATGCATCCATGGAATTCACTACTTTTTTGATTCTCTGCGAATCAAGTCAAGTTTATTGATCGTCTGTACAAGTACAACCTGACGAAACAGTGTTCTCTGGTCCTCGGGCAGCCAGATATAACACACGTGCAGACAAACAATGCATATGCAGGACAACTATTCCTATATATGAATAAATGAATGCGTGAAGATGAGAGCCTCGGATGGTTAGTGTGAGCCGTTCCTTTGGTCGTTCATCATTCTCACTGCCTGCGGGAGGAATTGGTTTGAAATTCAGCCCCATTGCCCAGGTATCTTCAGTTCATTTTCATGGCCAAATTAAAATCAAATCCTTCTTCTGGTTTCAACCTGTTGACATTCTAAAGAATGATTGCAGTGTCACTTGTTCTTTGCTGCCTCAGCCAAGATAAGTGTGTGTTTTTATAATTCTTAGAGTATGGTATGGGAACATTGTCAAACAAAAACATATTACCAAGGCTCACTAATATTTAAAGCAGATGATTAAAGGTAACTATTGTTCATTTAAAAGCTTTGATCTTTGCAACTTTCCAACTGCAGTACATCAAGGTGATTATTTCCACATGTTGATGGATAACAATTAGAGATGTCATTTTTTACCCCAGCAACATTAATATCACTGAACAGAGCCTTCTAGAACTCTCTGTGTGGGGCATGCCAACAGTCTGATCAAGCAACATCTCTGAGCAGCTTCAATTGCTGCTTCCTGGAACTGGATTCTTCCACAATTCACAATTTAAAAAAAAACACTCAGCTTCATTTCGCTCTGCAAAAACCTGCTTGGTAAAGAACTGATGTTGGAATAAAAGAACCATGGGGGGGGGGGAACAAATTACAATGATGTTCCAACAAACATTGATAATAAATAATCAAAGATAAAGGTATGTGGGTCAAAATGTTGTGAGGTAAGAAAGGATCTGGCTCAACTCACCAGGAAACATACAAGTGAAGATATAAGGAGCCTTCACTTTAAAGTGGATAGAGCACAAATAAACAGGGCATATTCTAAGGCTGCCATAAATTGGATTGTAAAGCTCAGCAAATTTAAGGGTGATGTAATTAGCTTGGAGCTAATGAATTCAAAAGGAAATAATTTTAAGAGTTGGTAGGGCTCCGAATTAAATTACAGGACAGTGAAGTTACAGATGAGGCAAGGACCTTTGAAGGAAAACTTGATGATGTTTGATCAGTGGGATGATAGCGGCTTATCGAATGAGGGGTGGATGATTCTGAGGAAAGAGAGGGCACAAAGCCAAAGGGCCAAATGGTTTCGTTCGGTATAAAGTTCGAAGTTACAATGGGATTTAGAACAAACAATTTACTGGCCCACTGTGCCATTCTTATCAACAAGATTCAATTTAATGGGTGGGAGGAGAAAAACTGAGATAACAAACCTCCCATTTATACCCAAGTACCGTTAATGAAGGAAACCATAAGAACAGAAGCAAGAGCAGGAGGAAGTCGGATCCTCAAACTGGCTCCACCATCCCGCAAGATCAAGGCTCATCCCATCTTGGCTTCTACACCAATTGCCCTCTTGCTGTCTTCCTACTTTGTTGAGCTCTCTACATCTGAGGAGAGAGAAGTAGAACTAACATTTCTAATAGAGGGGTTTTAATCGCAGGGTAAATGCAGAGAAGCTGTCTCCATTGATAGATGTTCCAAAACGAAGGGCTAGAAATATGAGAGGGTCTCCTTTAAACACAGCAAAGAAATTAGCTAACATCATACTGGCACCAGAGGGGCAGAGCACTGTAATCGGCAACCATGAGACTGCACACCCTGAAGCCTTCCCGTTCATTGTAGGGGACTTCAACCAGACCAGCCTGAAGTCTCTGACCAACTATCACCAACATATTACTAGCACAACCAGAGGAGCCATCACACTTGACCAACATAAAGAAGGCCACCCGAGCCATCAAGTGCCTGCCTTTTGGCAAGTCCAATCACCTGGCTGAACTTCCACTTCCAGCATACAAGCAGAGACTGAGGACTACAGCACCAGTGAAAGTCTGGTCAAGGGATGGGGAGAAGTGCCTGCAGGACTGCTTTGTGGACTGGACCATATTCAAACTTGAATGAATAGGCCACAGCTATCACTGACTTCATTGTGAACTGGTTGTGGTTCTCACACACGCATACTGTGAGTAACGCAACCAGAAGCAGTGAATGAATCAAAGGATTTGCAACCTGCTGAGGGCTAGGTTGATAACGGTGATCTATGACCTACAGAAGGCTGTCTTAGTAGCAAAGAGGCAATTCCGAAGGAAGCTAGTAACATAATCATATACTCACTCGCTATGGCAGGGCCTGCAGGCCATTGCATCCTAACCTGTCTGTAATGCACATAACGAGTCAATAAGGTATAATTAAAACAGTGGTTTTCAAACTTTCCAACTCTGTGATTAGTAAGGGAGTACTTAAGGTGGATACCGGATGTAAAAAGCGCCTTCATTGTTGAGGTCTTTCATGGCTTGTTTCAGCATCATGCTGAAGAAGATTGAAAAGAGGGTTGGTGTGAGAGCGCAGCCTTGCTTCACGCCATTGTTAATGGAGAAGGGTTCAGAGAGCTCATTGCTGTATCTGACCCAACCTTGTTGGTTTTCATGCAGTTGGATAACCATGTTGAGGAACTTTGGGGGGCATCTGAGACGCTCTAGTATTTGCCAAAGCCCTTTCCTACTCAAGGTGTCGAAGGCTTTGGTGAGGTCAACAAAGGTGATGTAGAGTCCTTTGTTTTGTTCTCTGCACATTTCTTGGAGCTGTCTGAGGGCAAAGACCTAGTCAGTAGTTACTCTGTTTGCGCGAAAGCCGCACTGTGATTCTGGGAGAATATTTTCGGCGACACTAGGTATTATTCTATTTAGGAGAATCCTAGCGAAGATTTTGCCTGCAATGGAGAGCAGCGTGATTCCCCTGTAGTTTGAGCAGTCTGATTTCTCGCCTTTGTTTTTGTACAGGGTGATGATGATGGCATCACGAAGGTCCTGAGGCAGCTTACAACAAAACACAAGAGCAACTTGTCCGTGAACTACTCTTTGCAGACGATGCCGCTTTAGTTGCCCATTCAGAGCCAGCTCTTCAGCGCTTGACGTCCTGTTTTGCGGAAACTGCCAAAATGTTTGGCCTGGAAGTCAACCTGAAGAAAACTGAGGTCCTCCATCAGCCAGCTCCCCACCATGACTACCAGCCCCCCCCCCCACATCTCCATCGGGCACACAAAACTCAAAACGGTCAACCAGTTTACCTATCTCGGCTGCACCATTTCATTGGATGCAAGGATCGACAAAGAGATAGACAACAGACTCACCAAGGCAAATAGCGCCTTTGGAAGACTACACAAAAGAGTCTGGAAAAACAACCAACTGAAAAACCTCACAAAGATTAGCGTATACAGAGCCGTTGTCATACCCACACTCCTGTTCGACTCCGAATCATGGGTCCTCTACCGGCATCACCTACGGCTCCTAGAACGTTTCCACCAGCGTTGTCTCCGCTCCATCCTCAACATTCATTGGAGCAACTTCATCCCTAACATCGAAGTACTTGAGATGGCAGAGACTGACAGCATCGAATCCATGCTGCTGAAGATCCAACTGCGCTGGGTAGGTCACGTCTCCAGAATGGAGGACCATCGCCTTCCCAAGATCGTGTTATATGGTGAGCTCTCCACTGGCCATCATGTCAGAGGTGCACCAAAGAAGAGGTACAAGGACTGCCGAAAGAAATCTCTTGGTGCCTGCCTCATTGACCACCGCCAGTGGGCTGATATCGTCTCAAACTGCGCATTTTGGCGCCTCACAGTTCGGGGGTAGCAACCTCCTTTGAAAAAGACCGCAGAGCCCACCTCACTGACAAAAGACAAAGGAGGAAAAACCCAACCCCAACCAACCAATTTTCCCTTGTAACCGCTGCAACCGTGTCTGCCTGTCCCGCATCGGACTTGTCAGCCACAAACGAGCCTGCAGCTGATGTGGACATTACCCCACCATTAATCTTCGTCCGCGCGCAAAACCAAGCCAAAGAAGAAAGAAGAAAAGACTTAAGGTGGGATGTTAGTGGGAAGAAAAAGTTTGAAAACCACTGTTTTAATTATACCTTGTTGACTTGTTATGTGCACGGTTTCAGAACTCCAAAGGAAATGGGCCAATGACAATTTTACCCAAGCAAAATATTTCAGTCACAATTAGGTCTAGAGCAGTGATTCTCAACCTTCCCTTGCCACCCACATCCCACCTTAAGCAACCCATTACTGATCACAGAGCACCGATGGCATAGGGATTACTTAAAGTGGGATGTAAATGGAAAGAAAAAGGTTGAGAACCACTGCTTTAACACTTAAATAGGTGAAAAATCTCCCCCACTCTTTTAAATAGAATATTATCATAGATAGGAACAGAACCATTCAAGAGAAAAAATTCACTTTGGTGCAAATTAAGATTGTAACCTGAAAGAATACTAAAGTTTGATAATAAATTTAACATAGCAGGTATGGAGCATTCCAGATGTGAGATGTATAATAACAAATCATCAGCATAAAATTAAACTTTATGATTTTTGTTTCCCCCCCCCCCCCCCCCCTTGAATGCTGGAAATATTTAATGAGTCCCAAAATGCAATAGCCACTGGTTCTAGTGCTAGGTCAAATAATCAAGGTTTAAGTGGGCAACCTTGACTCATGCCACGAAATAATCTGAAAAGATCAGATCTTTGATTATTAGTAGATACTGAAGCCTGAGGGGAGTTGTAGATCAATTTGATCCTCGATATGCATTCTGGACCAAATTTGAATCTTTTCAAAATTTCAAATAAACATGGCCACTCAACCCTGTCAAATGCTTTTTCCACGTCTAATGTAACTTTAGATGGTGGAAAGTAAATTATATTCATTAAATGTTGAATATTAAAATGTGAGTCTCGATTTTTAATAAATCCTGTTTGGTCGTTCAATATAATTAAAGGTAAAATATCCTCTAATCTGTTTGCCAGAACTTTTGAAAGGGTTTTAGCCTCTACATTTAATAAGAAGCACAATCTGTTGGATCTTTATTTTTCTTAGGTATTAATGAAATAGAGGCTTCATTAAAAAGTATCACAAAGCTTACCCTCGGACAAAGCATCTGCTAAAGGTGTTAATAACTGAGGAGCAATTAATTGAACAAACAATTTGTAAAATTCAACCATGAAGCCATCAGGGCCAGGAGCTTTAAGATTTCAGATTCAAATTCAGATTTATTGTCAGAGTAGCTACATACAACCCTGAGATTCTTTGTCCTGCAGGTGAGACAGAATTACCACTTTAAAAAAAACTGTAATCATGTACCAAAAATACTCCATTTGCTGCGAAGTTTCTTAGAATAGAGGATGCTGTATAAACACCAAACTTTTTTTCTTTCAGTCCAGGTTTGATCGTGATGGCTTTAGTTCCATATGATGGTGCCATGATACCGGAACTCCGGAAATTTCACGAAGCCTCTGCAACTTTCCACTTTGCCAATCAGGACATAGTGATCAGGCAGAACTGGAAGCAGCTAGGGGTGGCAGCCGTGGTGTGGGATGCGGTAAGTATGGGGTTGTCATTTCGCGCCTGACTGAATGTATAGCACCTCAGTCAATGGAGCCTTGTTGAGCTCTTGTGAACAACTTATCGCAAGGCTTGACTTGAAAAGCTTTCGCATCCAGCTCTTTGAAAACTATGCTGTTATTGGAAATTGTGACTACAGCCTTGGATATTGCAGCTAATTTGCACACAACTATTACAGGTCCCTTGTAAAAGTGGCCAGAATTTTATTTTAGTGATTTAGATGATGGATTTTGGGAGAAAACTGATATCTTCTAAAAAGCCTCACAAGGTCTCATTTGAAAGACCCCAGCTTTGACAATGTAAACACCTCAGCAGGAGCATCTGCCTAGATAATGTGTGCAAGTCTGCGCTGAGAGTTGATATAACCTTTGAACGAGCAGGAGTGCCACAGCCGCGATCACATTGAAAAGAGACAATGTATTCCATTCCCCTGCTAATCGTTCCAACATGAATGAGGCATTGAGTTGGTGATAAGAGTCAGAGAGATGTTAGGTCTGCTTTGTTCATGAATGAGTGAGTCAAACACCAGACTGAGTCGAAATCAAGGTTCTTTGTTCTTTATTGCCGGATTGTAACACTTGCAACTAACAGTGTTAGTTGGAGAAGGCGCATTCTGCCGTTATCAGCAAGTGGTGTTTTTTATATACCTTAGGATACGTACTTAGTAAATTATCATACCATGACATTGTCCAATGAATAAACTGTTGCTATCCTTCTCTGCTAGTTTCCTGCACATCAATTTGTCATCCCCACTCTTATCTTGAGAGTACAAGGTCACAACTGCATCTTGTTACGGCCCAGCACTGGGTGACTCCTTCTACATTCCCAGCTCATGATGTTTTTACCTAACAGAGAGACTATAGAAATTTGGGCCTTCAGCCACCAAGCCTATATCAATTATTAAGCACCAATTCACTAATCCTACATTGATCTATGTTTTTATTCTCCCCACATTTTAAATGTTTTTTTTAATTTATATATTTTTTAAAAACTCACCCTTTCAGCCCACTAGCCCAAGCTGCCTAATTACACCCAGTTGACCCACAACCCCCTCTGGAGGCACCTGGAGGAAACCCACGCAAGACATAGGGAGAACGTACAAACTCTTGACAGTGGGATTTGAACCCTGGTCCCGATCGCTTGTGCTGTAACAACGTTGCGCCAAACGCCACGCTAACCGTGCCACCCAGCGCCTCCTGGATTCTACTTACCACAGACAGAGAGCGATGTACAGCGGGCAGTTCACCTACCAGCCTGCACGTTTTGGGGGAGGAACCAGAAACCCCACACAGATATCACTGGAAGACAGGGAATGAACCCGGTTGCTGGGGCAGTAAGGCAGCGATTCTACCACAATTATTTAATTCCCGCTCTCTCAAGAGAGTTTATGCCATGAAACAGATTTGAAAGTGAGAGTCTCAAAATCTATTAAAGTATGTTCAAGTAGATAGAAGCAATGTACCCTCTCTGACCAAAATTTATTCCATGTTGGATCAGTGATTTCGTGACAAACAAAATCCCAATTGGAATGCTTTGAAGTGACAAGTGGGCTGGATAAGGGAGATGCAGTAGATGTTGTGTATTTGGATTTTCAGAAGGCCTTTGACACAAGGCTACTTTTTTAATAGTTTATTTAATATAAATCCATTCAGCCAACATATCCCAATATTTCAAACATGTGGTATTTTATAAAAAAGAGTTTAAAAAAATACAAAATAAAGAAAAACATCCTATTAACCCCCGCATCCACCAACCCACAAACGAGAAAGAAGAGGGACAAGAAAATCACAACAGGAGACTTCGCTTTAAACATATAAATATTTAGAGAGACCTATAAGAGAAAGGGACTGTTCGAGATTTAATACCAACAGTTTGTAAATTATGAGCTCCATATTTCACAAAAAGTATATTTATTTCCTAAATTATAAGTAATTTTCTCAAGTGAAATACAACTCCGAACTTCTACACGACATCTATCCATTCCCAGATCAGCATCCGACTTCCAAGTTACAACAATACATTTTCTAGCTATTGCCGAGGCAATTTGTACAAATTTTACTAGATAAATATTCAGTTTTTAATTTAGGTTTAATCCCGCTAACATCTCCCAGTAAAAATAACATTGGATCCTGTGGGAATCTTACTTTAGTTATTTGTTCTAATAAAATACCCATTTCAAGCACACATGAGGCAACTTAGCAAGATAAATCCCCGCAGTAGAAATGGAAACATATTAGCATGGGTAGAGCATTGGCTGATTGGCAGGGAACAGGGATCATAATCTGGTTGGCTGCTAGTTCCACATGGGTCGGGGTTGGGGCAGCTTTTTTTTATGTTGCCCATTAAGGATTTCAATGATGGAATAATCGGCTTTGTGGCCAAGTTTGCAGATGATATGAAGGTAGGTGGAGGAGCAGGTAGCATAGAGGAAATAGGGAGGCTGCAGAAGGACTTATACAGTTCAGGAAAATAAGCAAAAATATAATGTCAGAAAGTGCACGGTCATGCACTTTGGTAGAAAAAATAAATGGGCACACTTTTAAATGGGGAGAAAATTAAAAATACCCTGATGCACAGGGACCTGAGAGTCCTCGTGCGGGAGAGCCTGAAGGTAAACTTGCAGGTTGAGTCAGTGGTGAAGAAGGCAAATGCATTGCTGGCGTTCATCTCAAGAGGAATAGAATATAAAAGCAGGGATGTGAAGTTGAGGCCACTGTTGAAACCTCACGTGGAGTATTGTGAGCAATTTTAGGCTTCTTGTTGAAGGAAGGATGTGCTGACCTTGGATAGGGTTCAGAGGAGGTTCCTGGAATGAAAGGGCACATGAAGAGCATTTGACAGCTCTTGGCCTGTATTTGTTGGAATTGAGGAGAATGAGGGTGATCTCATGGAAACACTTTGAATGTGGCAAGGTGTGGACAGAATAGATGGAGAAAGATTATATCCCATGGTGGGAGAGTCCAAAAGAGGGCACAACTTCAGGATTGAAAGGTGTCCACTTAGAACAGTGATGTGGAGGGATGAATATCTTCAGTTGTGGAGGCCAGGTCATTGGGTGTACTTAACACTGAGATTGCTAGATTCTTGATTAGCCAGGCATCAAAGGTTAAAGGGAGAAGGCCGGGCAGTGGGGCTGAGTGGGGAAATGGATCAGGTCATGATTGAATGATGGGACAGACTTGCTCCTATCTCTTTTGAATCTTTTCCTCTGTCGTACATACTCCTTAAAGACAGCACCGGGCGCGAGCTCAGGTTGCTGGTGCTGCAATAGCATTGCAATAACCAGCAGGCTAAACGTGCCACCCACATTGCAATGTGTTGAAATAACTGAAGGAATGAACACAAAGCAGGGAGAATTATCAGCAAAGCCAATTAAACCCTGAATTTTGAGCAAGCCATGAGCTGCCAGATGAACTTGGCAGTTCAGGCAGCCTGTAGGTGGAAATGGTCAATGTCTTGGTTTGAGACCATTTATCAGGAGAGCCCTGAGGCCTTCCTGGTGGTTAATAGGATTGCATATCCATGCTGAACACCAGGCGGTGGGGACCGGAGAATCTCAATCCTTCAGTGGCCATTCAGATAGCAGATGCTTTAAGAATTATTTTCCAGAACTCGATAGACTCAGGATCAGTACCCATGGATTGGAGGGTAGCTAATGTTACCCCACTATTTAAAAAGGGGGGTAGAGAAAAAGCAGGGAATTATAGGCCGGTGAGCCTTACATCAGTAGTGGGCAAAATGATGGAATCCATTATTAAGGATGTAATAGCGGAGCATATGACTAGCAGAAAAGGGATCGGACGGAGTCAACATGGATTTACAAAAGGTAAATCATGCTTGGCAAATCATTTGGAATTCTTTGAGATGGTGACAGGTAAAATAGATGGGGGAAAGCCAGTGGATGTGGTGTACCTGGACTTCCAAAAGGCCTTCGATAAGGTCCCGCATAAACGACTGGCTTACAAAATCAAGGCTCATAGGATTGGGGGCAAAGTATTGATGTGGATTGAGAACTGGCTGGCAGGTAGAAGACAGAGAGTTGGGATAAATGGGTCGTTTTCTGAGTGGCAGGCGGTGACCAATGGGGAGCCACAGGGATCTGTACTGGGACCCCAGCTGTTCACAATTTACATTAATGATCTGGATGAGGGGATTGGATGTAATATCTCCAAATTTGCAGATGACACTAAGCTAGAAGGGGTGGTGTGCACGGAAGAGGGGGTCAGGAAGCGCCAGTGTGATTTGGATAAATTGAGGGACTAGGCAGATACATGGCAAATGCACTACAATGTGAATAAATGTGAGGTTATCCACTTTGGTAATACAAACCGGAGGGCAGATTACTATTTGAATGGCAATAGATTAAGAGATGGGGAAGTGCAGAGAGACCATGGGGTACTTGTACACCAGTCTCTGAAGGTGAACATGCAGGTACAGCAGGTGGTTAAAAAGGCAAATGGTATGTTGGCCTTCATATCAAGAGGGTTTGAGTATAGGAACAAGGATACCTTACTGCAGCTGTACAGGGCCTTGGTGAGACCACACCTGGAGTATTGTGTGCAGTTTTGGTCACCTTATCTAAGGAAGGATGTTCTTGCAATGGAGGGAGTGCAGAGGCGATTCACCAGGCTGATACCAGGAATGGCAGGAATGACTTATGAGGAAAGATTGCGCAAATTGGAATTGTACTCGCTGGAGTTTGGAAGATTGTGAGGGGATCTCATAGAGACATATAAAATTCTGGCAGGACTGGAGAGAATGGATGCAGATGGGATGTTTCCAATGATGGGAAAATCCAGAACCCGGGGCCATGGTTTGAGGATAATAGGCAAACCATTTAGGACCGAGATGAGGAGGAATTTCTTTACCCAGAGGGTGGTGAATCTGTGGAATTCATTGCCACAGAGGGCAGTAGAGACAGGTTCATTAAATATATTTAAGAGGGAATTAGATATATTTCTTCAGTATAAGGGTATTAAAGGTTACGGAGAGAAGGCGGGGACGGGGTACTGAACTTTAAGATCACCCGTGATCTCGATGAATGGCGGAGCAGGCTCGAAGGGTCGAATGACCTACTCCTGCTCCTATCTTCTATGTTTCTATGTTTCAAAAAGGTGGAGAGCAGTGTTCTGGATGGAGGTGAGAAGGGACTGGATTCTGAAATCACTAAAGCAAATGAAAATGCATTTCAAGTACAAAGAAAAACTACTTTTTTAAAAAAGGAATTGATGTAATTATAGCACTTAATATACAACAACTGAGGATAAGGATTTTAAAAAATATATTTTGTGTTACAGGCCATAATACTTTGCACGTATCTTGAACTGGGAACAGTCCAGCTCCGAAACCGCACTGTGATCGAGTTGGGAGCAGGAACTGGATTGGTTGGAATAGTTGCCTCGCTTCTAGGTAGGTGTGAGCCTTCCACATTACTGGAACCACTTGACACGTTAGGATGTATCTGTCAACCAATAGAAAGCTTGTTCCGTTGTATTGCTCCCTCATTTATTTGTTTGACATATAACAAGGCTGAGGGAGTTGAGTGGTAGGGTGAAGAGTGAAAGAGCATTGGGTTTAATCTTGTCTGTCCATGTTGAAAATCAGAAATAAATAAAAAGTGCTGCGAATACTCAGTGGGAGAAAGAAAAACTGAGCTGATGCTTAAGGTCTTTCATCAGAGCACATCAAATTTTCTCTCCACAAATCCTGACTGACCTGCTAAACATTAAGTGGGTAAACATTTAGACAAGATCACAACAAGGGAGTAAAAGTGGAAATAGCTGTTGAGGTTACAATCAATATGCAAAGGGTGGTGAATCTTTAGGAGGGAGAAACAGGAGGCTTTGCAGGTATCGTTGAGTCATTCGCTGAGTACATTCGGGGTGTGAAAGGGGTATGGGCACAATACAGGAAAATGTTGCAGAAGACAAGATGTAATTTTGATGAATCTCTGAGCAGACGCAAAGGGTCAAATCACAATCAGAATCAGAGTTTATTGTCATGAACAATTCATGAAATTCGATGTTTTTGCGGCAGCATTACAGGGCAAACACTTATTATAACCATCTTACAACATTACTGCAAAAAATATATAATAGTGCGGTGTCTTTGGTTCATTGATCATTCAGGAATCTGATGGCAGCGGGGAAGAAGCTGTCCTTGTGCCACTGAGTGCTTGTCTTTAGGCTCCTGTACCTTTTCCCCCATGGTAGCAGAATGAACTGGGCACGGCCTAGGTGGTGGGCGTCTTTCAGGATAGAGGCTGCTTTTTTAAGACACCACCTCATGTCGATGTCCTCGATGGAGTGGACTGGTGCCCGACTTCTCCTGTCTTAACATTTCATTACTCCTTATCAGACCAACCATGAACTTATTAAAGGACAGAGCATGCTCAAAGAGCTAAGTCCCTGCTCCTAATTCATATGATCTAGTGTGGGCAATTTTTAAAAAAATTACAAATACAAGCCTTGTACTTCTCAGAACATTAACCATCTCAAGACCTCCTCAATTACCCCCTGGTGGTGGTTTAAGTGTAACCATTAAGGAGGAAGCCAATACATGCCCAATGGCACGGTTAGCACAACACTGTAACAGCCCAGGTTTGAATCCAGCACTCCCTTGTAAGGAGTTTGTATGTTCTCCCTGTGTCTGCATGGGTTTCCTCTGGGTGCTCCAGATTCCTTCAAAATGTACAGGAATTGTAAGTTAATTGGGTATATTCAGGCAGCATGGGGTCCTGGGCTGGAAGGGCTTGTAACAGTGCTAAATGTCTAAATTTGAAGATCCCACCAACAGTATTGAGTTAGTAATTAAGGGATAAATATAGGCCAGGAATTGAATGCTGAAAAACATGACCTAGATGGCATCTGACTCTGCAGTAGTCTCTCAAACACTGCACTCCAGCCTCTTGCATGCTGTTTGCTCACCTTCTGAAACTAATTGCTGCCTTTTCTATTTCTATGAGTCTTGTTAAACCTAAAGTAAAATGCAGGCTGCTGGATTGATGATGTTTACTTGCAATAAAAGAAGTCTTTAATTTCCTTATCAATCATGTAAAATAAAGTTTTTTTTTCCTTGTTGGACTTAAACCAGGTGCCGATGTCACAATCACTGACAGGGCGGTGGCTCTACAGTTTCTGGAGTCCAACGTCCGAGATAACATCCCCCATGGCTCAGGGAGCAGGGCACAAGTCAGGGAATTGACCTGGGGGACAAACCTCTGTCAGTTTGAGGCTGCCAGCTATGACCTCATCCTGGGGGCTGATGTGGTTTATCTGGAGGAGACATTTCCAGCCCTACTGGAGACTCTGGAATACCTCAGCTCGGAGTGGACTACCGTCCTGTTGTCCTGCCGTATCAGGTACCAGCGGGACAACCACTTTCTGAAGATGCTCGGAGGTCACTTCACAGTGGAGAGAGTCCATTACGACAGCAAGAGAGATGTCCACATTTACAAGGCACAGAAAAAGATGAAGGAAGAACTCTAAGGAAGTGTATGTCATTGCAAGTATTATTTAGGTCTGCAGAGGAACAGGAAGAAACCATTCCACTGCACCAACCTGTTCTGCTAGTCAAGTTTATTGTCATCCAGTTACATAAGTCAGAATCAGAATTTATTGTAATGAATATGTCATTTAGCGGCAGCATCACAGTGCAAACCTTTAGTACAACCTGATGAAACAACTTTCTCCAGTCCTCGGTGCAAAACATGCAGACACACATGCAAACAACACACATACAAACAATACATTTTCAAGACAAGTATTCATATATATTGTTTTGTGAATATGAGAGTCTTGGGTGGTCAGTATGAGCAGTTCTTTTGGTCGTTCAGCATCCTCACGGACAATGGGAAGAAGTTGTTCCTCAACCTGGTGATGCTGGCTCTGAAACTCCTGTATGTCTTCCCCGACGGGAGTAGCTGAAAGATGTTGTGTGCGGGGTGGAGAGAGGTCTTAACATCAGCACCTGCTTTAAGTCCTCAATTATCAGATAATGATCCCGGGAGATCACATCAATGTGGTGGGCGGGGGGGTTGGGGGGAGAGGGAGATCCTGGTGATCCTCTCTGCTGCTCTTAAAGCCCTGTGGATTGATCTCTGATCCATGTCTTTACTGCAACCGTACCACCCTGTGGTGTAGCCGACCAGGATGTTCTCGATAGAAGATTGACGTGATTTTCACGTACATTTCAATGTTTCCTCATTCTGGGTTTTATTACCCCAGAAACCAGAGAAAACCTTAAAATCTGGAGATCCTCAACACATCAGGCATCATTTATGCAGAGGGAACATTTCAGGGCTTTCAGCGGTCCTGATGACAGATCAGCACCCTGAAATAGTAACTCCACTTCTTTCTCCACATAAGACGACTGGCCTTCTGTAACCGACTTCTGATTTGATTCATTTCAGTCAGTTGTTCCAGTATCTCCAGTATTTTCAGAATCGACAGGGTTGATGGTTGGAAAATTCCAACCATCTGAATGCATCAACCTTCCGTCACCCATTTCGGTGGCATGGTGGTGTTGCTGATTTCCACTATCCATTGTTTGAAGCACTTTCTGACCTCCTTCCTCAGTGTCCTTTGCCCTTGTCATGAACTTCCCACCTCATCACAGGAAATAACTCAGCTCCAGCCACTTCATCAAATCCTTTAATCATCTTAAAAGCCTTGATTAGATCATCCATTAACCTACTGTTCTTAAGGGTTTACAAGCCTGTTTTGCGTAATGTCTTTGTGATTTAACCCCCCCTTGGTTCCAGAGAACCTGCACAACCCTCTCACATCAGGATATAATGAAGAATTCCAAAGCCCACCACCAGGCTCACATTCCCCTCTCCTCCCTTCTCCACCTTCCACAAAGTCTGCTTCCTCCATGACTCCCTTGTTCACTCCTTCCCCACCAATTGTCCCCTTGGCACCTACTCCTATGATTGCAGGAGATGCTCCATGTGCCCACACCTCCTCCCTCACCACCATTCGGGGCCCCAAAAACTCCTTCCAAGTGAAGCAACGTTTCACCTGGGAATCTGCAGGGGTCGTCTGCTGCATCTGGTGCTGTTTTTGTGCTCTGTACATTGGAGAAACTGGGTGTCATGGAGCAACACTGTGTGTGTGAGTGAGTGAGAGAGAGAGAGAGTGTGTGAGTGTGAGAGATACCCAGACCATTACAGCTTAGGCACAATTCTGGAAAGTCATTTCAAAGTTCTGTCTTAGAAATCCTGTGTTGAAGCTCACAACCTGTGGTTTTCAAATTCACCCCCTAAACTCACATACCACCAATGCTCTGTGATTAGTAAGGGATTGCTTAAGGTGGCATGGGAAGGGAAGGTTGAGAACCACTGCTCTCGACCCAATTGTTAGTGAAATATTTTGCTTGAGAACCATTGTCATGGGCCCATTTCCTTCGGTGTTATGAAACTGCCCATAACGAGTCAATTAGATATGATTCTTTTCACCCACATCCCACCTTAAGCAATCCCTTACTAATCACAGAGCACCGAAGGCATAGGGATATAAAATTTAGGAACCTGTTTTCAGATATTTCCCAATAACTTGTCATGATGTTGGAGAACCTCTGCTTTAAACTGATGTTCAGAGGTAATTGTGAAGTAGATTAGACTGCTCAAAACTCACGAAACCTTGTTGTATTGGTTCCAGAGAAATGTTTCATATAATTGTCACAACTCCCCTTTTCCTTGCATAGGGGAAACTAAACGTGTGACTTGCATGATCTTCCAAACACCCAGGCAAGGGTCAGATGAAATGACCAACAGAATGGTTATGATCTATTGAAGTAATTATTCTGTTTCTTTTACCAAGATATAGGTCAATTGGAAATAGCTATTACACAGGTCACAGCAGATCACCGTTTTCCCCTGACAAGGAAAAACAGCAGAAGTGTCCACACAAAGTCACTTCATTTCTGACTCTTGCAGATCTCTAGTTAACTTCTTAATCATTCTTGCTTCTTCAAGTGTCTCAATCACATTACTTGCTTGATCAATACTAAAAATCTGTTTCTGTTTCGATTTCCCAAAAACATGGCTCATGAGCATGTGACTTCTTTCTCACCAGATGTCTTCCCTTGATTCATTGTTTCGCATTTTTAGTTAATTGCAGTAACTGTTTATGGTTTTGGATTCAAGGTGATTCTGAGACTGTAAAATGTCATGAAATCTGCTCCAACCTCCAAAGAAACACTCAGTAAAAAATTGAAACTTGTTGAGCTTTTAAAAACAGAATTTGAACTGTAACCTACAATTTTTTTAAAAACACCCTATGATATAATAGATAAATATATCATTTTCAGCAACATTGCAAATGTAATATCTTGAAAGGCAATTAGCAATGACATTAACCTTGTCTTTAATATGAGTTATCATTAAATCATATTCTTGCAGAATTAATCTCCAGTTTAACAATTGTCTATTTTTGTTTTTCATTTTACCCTCAAAAACACTAAAGGATAATAGTATTCACAACAAGTGGTCCTCTAGTTGTGCAGATGTTAACATTGAAATGCTGCAAAGCCAATACAAGGGACAATCATTCTTTCTCTATAGTAGAATAATTCTTTTGATGTTCATTGGATTTCTTGGATAAGTGGTCAATATCATCACCAGCATTCCTTTGTAATAGCACTGCTCCAGCAGCTTCATCACTAGCATCTACTGCTAAAGAAAATAGCTTCTCAAGGTCAGGTGACATAAACACAGGCTGGTGACATAAAATCACTTTCAGTTTGTCAAATGCTTCCTAACAAATTTCTGTCCAGAAAAACTTTTCACCCTTCTTCGGAAGGTTAGTTAAAGGAAGAGCAATGTCAGCAAGAGTTTTACAAAACTTTCTATAATACCCCATCATTCCCAAAAATCTGCTAACAGCTTTCTTACCCTTGGGGATGGGAAATTCAGAAATTGCCTGAACTTTCACCTGAACAGGTGCTAATATGCCCCGACCAACAACATAAGCAAGATAAATCACAGTAGCATGGCCACATTTACTTTTAGCTAAATTAACAGTAAGGTTGGCTTTTAAAAGTTTGTCAAACAATTTCTCTAACTCAGAGATATGTGCTTCCCAGCTCACATTCCCTATAACCAAATCATCAATATAAGCATCCATGTTCTCTAAACCTTGAATCACAGAATTAATCCTTCTTTAGAATGTCCTTGGAGCATTTTTTGTTCCAAATGGTAAAACATATTCATATAACTCTGACAAGGTTATGAATGCAGACATTTCCCTACCTCTCTCTGTTAAGGAACAACAGTAACCTTTTAATGTCCATCTTTGTAAGAAACTTAGCCTTTCCAAACTTGTCCACACAAATCATCCACCCTAGGGGATCTGTCTTTGTTACTGCATTAACTTTTCTATAATCAGTGCAAAATCTAACTGTCCCATCTGATTTGGGCACCAGGACACAAGGTGAACTCCAAGCTGTGGTATAAAGTCTAATAATATCATTTAACATATATTCAATCTCTTAATCAACCAGTTTGCATTTTTCAACATTCATTTGACATGGATGTGATTTGATAGGTTTGGCAACTGCAACATCAACATCATGACAAGTTATTGGGGTTCTCTTGGGCACATCTGGAAACAGGTTCCTAAATTTTAGAAGTAGCTCTTCCTTTTCCTGGGGATGAAGATGAATCAACTTATCATGCAAATTCTGCAAAATACTCGAATTAGACAGATGAACTGAGACAATGTTTTGTTTGAAGTGACTCTCATAAGAGTCAGCTTGTATAATCTCGTGATCCCTTAACTCCTCAGTTTTATCAATAACCAACACCTCTGGTTAAGGCTGTTCCTTGCTAAGACCCAAGTTCTCAAAATAAGGTTTTATGTTAATGTGGCAACTGCATTTTACGTCTCCGAACAGGTAACAATATAACCATATACAGCATAAAACAGGTCAGTTTGGCCCTACTAGTCCATGCCGGAACAAATCTCCACCCTCCTAGTCCCCCTGACCACCACCTGGTCCATACCCCTCCAATCCTCTCCCCTCCATGTAATTATCCAGTCTTTGCTTAAATGTAAATAATGTCCTTGCTTCAACCACCTCTGCCGGAAGCTTATTCCACATCCCAACCACTCTTTGCATGAAGAAATTTCCCCTCATGTTCCCCTTATAATTTTCCCCCTGCAATCTCAAACCATGGCCTCTGGTTTGAATATCCCCCACTCTTAATCGAAAAAGCCTATCCACGTTGACTCTCTCTGTCCCTTTTAAAATCTTGAACACCTCCATCAAATCTCCCCTCAATCTTCTACGCTCTAGAGAAAAAAGCCCCAGGCTGCTCAATCTTTCTCTGTAACTCAAACCCTGACATCCTGTCAACATTCTCGTGAACCTTCTCTGCACTCTCTCTATTTTGTTTATATCTTTCCTATAATTTGGTGACCATAACTGCACACAGTATTCCAAATTTGGCCTCACCAATGCCTTGTACAATTTCATCATAACATCCCAACTCTTGAATTCAATACTCCGATTTATGAAGGCCAACATTCCAAATGCTTTCTTCACACACCATCTACCTGAGTATCAACTTTGAGGGTACTATTTACCATAACTCCTAAATCCCTTTGTTGCTCTGCACTCCTCAATTCTCTATCATTCAATATATATGACCTATTTAGATTTGCCTTTCCAAAATGCAACACTTTACACTTATCCGTATTAAATTTCATCAGCCATTTCTCAGCCCACTCCTCTAGCTTTCCTATATCTCTTTTTAAGCTACGGTAATCTTCCTCACTGTCCACAATACCACCAATCTTTATATCATCTGCAAACTTACTTATCCAATTCACTGCCCCTTCCAGATCGTTAATATATATAACAAACAATAGTGGACCCAGGACCGATCCCTGAGGAACTCCACTAGTCACCGGCCTCCAATTTGACAAACAATTTTCTACCAGTACTCTCTGACACCTCCCATCCAACCATTGCTGAATCCATTTCGCTACCTCCTTATTTATACCTAATGCCTCCACCTTTTTTCCTAACCTCCTGTGGGGAACTTTGTCAAAAGCTTTACTAAAGTCTAAATAGACAACATCCACAGCCTTCCCTTCATCAATCTTTTTTGTAACCCCCTCGAAAAACTCTATAAGGTTTGTTAAGCATGATCTACCCCTGACAAAACCATGCTGACTACTACCTATCAATCCCTGTTCTTCCAAATATTTGTAAATGCCATCCCTCAGAACACTTTCTATCAACTTACCCACCACAGACATCAGACGCACAGGTCTATAATTTCCAGGTGTTTTAACGAGGTAGTTAATTTCATTCACCTTGGAGTCTATCTCACACGGGCCTGAAAATTTACCCCTAAGGGGATTTGAATTTGTTGGGAACAGATTAACACTTTATCCCTGGATTAAAAATTCTCGCTCAAGCCTTCTTAATCATACCAGACTTTCATTTTACTTTGAGCCATTTTCAAATTCTCTTCAGCTATTTTAGACTTTCTGCAAATGATCTTTAAACTTTTAAACGTAATCCAACAAATTCAACTGCACATCCTTGTTAACCCATTGTTCTTTCAACAACACTAAGGTCCTCTAACTTGATGTCCAAATACCAGGTCAAAAGAGCTAAAGCCTAATGATTCCTATACAGATCTCTTTCACTGCAAACAAAAGCAAATCGACCCCCTTATCCCAGTCCTTCTCATTCTCAAAACAATAGGTCCACATCATGGTTTTGAGGGTCGAATGGATCCTTTCCAAGGCCCCTTGATATTCAGGATGATATGCAGATGATAAGATCTGTTTAGCTCCCAATTCATAAACTATCTGTTGAAACAACCCTCATGTGAAATTACTTCCCTGGTCTGATTGTATCTCTTTAGGCAAACCGACTAAAGTGAAAAATTTCACAAGGGCTCTTGACACAGCTTTAGCTTTAATAAGCTTTAATAAGTGGTATTGCTTCTGGAAACCTGGAGGCTGTACACATGACAGTTAACAAATACTAATTCCCAGCTATTGTCTTGGGCGATAGGCCAATACAATCCACAATAACTTTAGAAAAGTGTTCGCCAAAAGCGGGAATAGGTTTTATAACCTTTTTTAAAAATATATTTTTATTGATTTTATTAAAGAACATACGAATAATAGTTTGATAAAATGATAAGGATAGTTACACAAAATTAATAAAACATTCAGTCTATCAAAAATATACATAAGTTGTAAATCATATTCATAATTTGTATTCTATATTTTTATATGAAAAAGGAGCAACTAACAAAAAGTATAAAGAAAAAAAGGAAATAAAATGGAGAAAAACTCAAACCCCCTGCCAGGTATAATTGGTAATAAAAGAAAAGTGATTTTTAAAAATGTGAAAATGGAAAAGGTGCGAGTCAGACAATTTAATTACATTGGAATGAAATTATAACGTAAGAAAGTGAATCAGAAATTACTCCCATTATTAAATGAATAATGAATCTTCCATGTTCAAACAGGACAGGAGGTCACGCAACCACTGATCATGAGTAGGTAAGTCAAATCGCATGTCTCACCAAAAGAGGTAGCATGACTCTGAAGCAGAGACAGGAGAATCATTCCCTCCCACTGTCCCGAAGAGAGCCAAAGGGATGGCTATTAAATCTCTTATTAATTTTGTTTTTGATAGAATATGAAAAACCTCTCTCCAGTATTTTTGTAGACTAGGACAAGTCCAGAACATATGAATTAATGACAAGTCTCCACTCTTACACCTGTCACAGCAGGGACTCATCGGAATAAAAATGAGACAATTTAGCCTTAGACAAATATGGTCTGTGTACCACTTTGAATTGTAATAAACCATGACAAGCACATAATGAAGAGCTATTAATCAACTGTCCCAATCCACATGCAATTTAAATCCCGTTCCCAAGCATTGTTAATTTTAAGCAACAAAGTCTGATTTAAACATGACAATTTCTCGTAAATAAGTTAAATCAGAAAATGCCAGACTTCCAAATATCTTAAAAAAAGCGAGTTTTTGGCAGGTTAAATTTAGCATAAAGCTGCTGGAATGATGCAAAATATCCATCAGTGAACAGATCCTTAAAGCTTTGGATCCCCTCTTTATACCATCTCTGAAAAATAGCATCATGTAAAGAAGATTGAAAAAAATGTTTGGATACAATAGGGTTTGAAAGAGAGAAATTATGAAATGCAAAATATTTTTTAAACTGCCCAAATTCTCATAAAATATTTAACAATTGGATTATCTATCTATATAGCATTTGTGCGGGAAGGTGAGAGTCAAGTTGGCGTCTCGGCGGGGAATGTGATTGGAAGATTGCGGGAGACTTAGGCCAGAGGCTCTGCTTCCCAAATGAAATGACAGAAACCAACTTCATGCTAGACCTTGTGCTGTGGTCGACCTCACTCCATCTTATTTACCTTCTGCAGTGCAAGGTCCACTGAGCTTGCAGCTTCACTGCTGAACCCTCCAGAAGTATCGTGGATCGATCAGCAAAACTCTGAGGAAGGAGGGCACCCACTTGATAATCCAGAACATGCCACCACTCACTTGGTTACCCCTCAGAGTCAAGGCAGCAAGTTTCAGGGTGCAATAAGGGATATTAACATCTAGACCATTTTAGAGTCGTGCCATTTTTGGCGAGGCCTGTGATTTCACTTAAATGGAAGGATGCTGTCCCCCACCCCCCACTCATGACCAGTATTTGCATCTCATCATGTTCTGTTTGAAGATGGAAAAGATTCATTATTCAATTAATAATTCTGATATAAGATTCCAGAAGTTATGGGGGTCATTTATGACTCACTATCTTACTTTATGATTTTACTCCAATGTAATTAAATTGTCTGACTCTTGGAATTGTGGAAAAGAAAAATTTTTTACCCTCATTTTTTTTAATATCAGTCATCGATGGCATCTGGCAAGGTAAGGGGGTTGAGCTTTTCTCTACTATTTTCTTCTTTCCTTTTTTTTAATATTATTAGAGCTTTTTTTCCTAAAAAACGTATATGCTATTTAGAATATAAATTATGGATTGATTTACAATTTTTGTATGTTAGTGATATACAGAATATCTTATTTAGTTTATGTAATGGTCCATACTATCTTATTGAATTGTACTCTTTGTTTGTATAAGTTCTTTATTAAAATCATTTAAAAAGTTAAAAAAAAAGAAAATAATCTTTACATAAGTGTGATGAACCTGGGAAAAAAAGAGTACTTTCTGTCAGTAGGATTTAAAAAACACCAGACATCTGAAATACCATAATCTGATAGAAAATAATGTATTAACAAAGCTGATTTACTTAATGCAGCCAGGTTAGAAGATGAATAATCTAGGATAGGGTCCAACCAGCAGTTGAAATCCCTGCCTAAAATAAATTATTATAAACTTAAATCCAGCAGGTAAGTTATAAAAAAAATTTTAAAAACATCCCGGATCATCAACTTTGGGAGCATAAACATTAGTGAAAACCACCACCACTTTATCATCTAATTTCCCTGAAACAATAACAAAATGTCCATTTGAATCCATATGTACATTGAAAGGAATATTCTGATGAATAAGGATCAACACCCCTCTAGATTTAGTTTGAAAGGAAGAATGATAGTGCTGCCACTTCCACCACAATATCAGTCGCGAAACATCACTGCCATGAATATGTATCTCCCATAAATATATAATCACAGCTTTAAGTAGTTTTAAATGTGAAGCCACTTTTATTTGTTTTACTGGACGAATTACGCCTTTCACATTCCAACACAGGAACTAATACAGGATTAGCCATGATCACTCAGTTATAATTCAAGTCACCTTTATTTGTTGTTAATACCATGTATTGCTCCAGGTCCATGGAGCAGATTAACATAAATATATAAGTAAAAATATTAAAAGACATATTCAGTAAAGGTCCACAGTACACGATCCACATATGTTCTGGGAATTCAGGAGTCAGATGGTATGGGGGGGGGGGGGGAAATCTTTCCCACTCTGGATGTAAGGACCTGAGTGATGCGGTACCTAGTGCCAGATGGCAGAAGTTTATGTGAGGGGTGTGTGAAGTCCTTCACAATGTTTATTGTCTTTCACCTGAGTCTTCCTTCATGGTTGGAAGGAAGATTCCCATACTTCATACTCCCAATAATCTTTTCTACTGACTTCACCATCCTATCCTCTGCAGGATCTTGTGGTCCGAGGTGGTACAGCTTCCAAACCAGGTGGTAATTCAATTGCACAGGATCCTCTCAATACATCCTCTGTAGAATGTAGTGAGGTTGGAGGGTGGAGATGGACTTTCCTCAGCCTTCACAGGAAGTAGAGGCGCTGCTGGGCTTTTTTGGCCATGGAGCTGATGTTAAGGGAACAGGTGACATTCTTCATCAAGTGCGCTCCAAGGAATTTGATACTCTTGACGACCTTAACGGTGGAGCCATCAATGGTCAGCAGAGTGTGGTTCTGTGCCCCCCCCCCCCACCCCACCCGGGCCTTCCAGAAGTCAACAACCATCTCCTTTGTTTTAATGTTCAGATGCAGGTTGTTGGCTCTACACCGTCTGTTAGCAACTGCACCTCATCTCTTACTGATTCTTACTATCATTCTTACTGATCAGGCCCACCAAGGTCATGTCATCAGGAAACTTGATGATGTGGTTCGAGCTGTATTTTGTTGCACAGTGGTGTGTCAGCAGAGTGAACAGCAGTGGACTCAGCACGCAGCCCTAGGGAGGGCCCCGTGCTCAGTGTGAGGGTCTTGGAGGTGCTGTTTCCGGTTTGGACTCTTTGAGGTCTCCCCAACAGGAAGTCGAGAATCCAGTTGCAGAGGGATGTGTTTAGACCCAGCAGGCTTGACTTCCTTATCAGTTACTGTGGTATGATTTTGTTGAATGCCGAGCTGAAGTCAATAAACAGTATTCAAACATGCATGTCCTTATTTTCCAGATGGGTGAGGGCTAGATAGAGGGCGTTGGCAACAGCATCGTCTGTGGAGCGGTTGGATCCTTATGCGAATTGCAGGGATCCAGTGAGGCACTCGAAGCACTTCATGATGATGGACATGAATGCGACAGGGCGGTTAGTCATTGAGGCAGGACACAGATGACTTCTGCATGGGGTAATTGGCAGCTTTGAAGCATGTTGGGAACACAGCACTTTTCAGGGAGATGTTAAAGCTGTCAGTGAGAACATCCACTAGCTGAGCCACACATCCCCTGAGGACTCTGTCAGGAATGTTATCCAGTCCAGCAGCTTTCCACGGGTTGGCCTTGCCTAACTCTCCTCACATTGGCCTCTGAAAGACACAGAACCTGATCATTTGGAGGAGAGTGGTAAACGCCAACAGTGAAATTAATTTCAGAGATTCCATTGTACATTGTTGACCCAGAGGACCCATAAACCTAGCAGCAATAGATATTCACCAAGACAAATGGTTACTTAAACAAAAGTAGCCTTTAATTATATTTAAACATTAAAACAGAATCACACTTTAACTTAACAACTAACCTAACTTAACCCCCTTCTAATTCTAAGCGTACGTGTATGTAATGTGTGTGTAAGTTCAGAAAAGTTATTTGGTTCACAGTCCAATCTCACTTCTCATTCCTCCAAGTTCACGAGTTGCAGGCAATTCTTATACTGTGCACAAAATTTAACATTTATTTCACCCATGGCAGTCTCATTGCCAAACTCCAAAACACTGTCCAACACGAGTGACTGAGTGGCCTCTTGTCTCAAAGAATTTTCCCTGTAACTTGTGATGACCCTCCCTTAACAAAACCATACCCTCTGACACAAACTATTTGAATCCATCCCTAATGTTTTCAGCAGGTCTGGAACCTTTCTGATTTCTAGATGTTTCATCTCTTTGAATACAGGCATCTAGCACTCCCTCCTTTCTTTTTCCTCAGCATGGAACAATCTCTTACCATATGATCAGATTTCTTTCAATTGTGGCAAAGGAGACTCAAAGGATTTTCCTTTTCTTGCTTCCCTTCATATTTACTCCTAGTACCACTTCCTGGTTTATTTTCTGACTTACGTGGATAGTCCATATCACCTTTTTGGAAGGTTCCATTTTGCACAAATTTAACCTTGTGGGTTAAAGCATACTCATCCACTAATTTAGCAGATTCCTGCCAAGTTTCCTCTCCCTTTTCATCCAAATATGCTTTTATATCATTAAAAACACACCTTTAATTTCCTCAACTAGCACCAGCTCTTTCAGTCTGTTATAGTCATCATTTAAAGCTTTTGATGTTCACCATTCGTCAAAGCCTTGACATATGGCAAAATCTCCTGCTTCATTTACCCAGATATGGGTCAATCAGAAATGACCATAACAATGGTCACAGAAGATCACCTGTCATTTCCTCCATCCAACTCCCACACTCCCAAGCAAAAAAAATTACAGTTATAACGTTTACTTCCATTTGTCTTCTTTTTTCATGCTGTCTTTTAATTTAAACACCCGAGTATCTGACAATTCATGGTGAGTCCATATATTCCTTCGGATTAGTTCTCATTTCAGTTTGGGCTCTTCTTTTTACCCACATGTGGGTAAATCCTCTGCCATTTGCTGTGCTCTGTAACAAATTTCCTCTCCACCACCTCCCCCGGCAAACCCACTATCTGAGTGGTCGGGTACCTCAGTATGCACTCATGGCTCTTCTGTTTAATTGCCCTTTTCACTGGCTCCAGTGCCTTCCTCGGCTTTAAGAGTGCCATACTGATATCGAGGTAGAAAGAGACCTTGTTCCCGTCTATCTCCACGTGACCCCCTCTATGTTTCATCCCAATTGCCACTGCCCTCAGTATCTCCTCTGTCCTGTAATAATTTTACTAAGACAGAGCGTGGTATCTGTGCAGGACCCAGTTTTGGGAGGAGGGACCTGTGCACCCTTCCTACCTCCACCCTCTCCCCCAGCACGCCTCCACCCAGCACCTTGGGGATCCATGTTTGAAAAAAGCTTATGGGGTTCTGACCCTCGGCCCCCTCCTTCAACCCCACTATTTTGATGTTTCTCCTGCTGAAATCTTCCAGGGAATCTAGCTTTCCTCATATCCGATCCCTTTCATTAAAGATTCAATTTTCCTTCCCATCCTATTAATAGTGGCCTCTGTTACTCCTCACTCTCTCCTCCACTTCTGATCTCCTCCACTTCTGATCCCCTTCCCATTGATCCTGTGAGGGGCCCGGTACCATACCCAACTTTGTACCCATCACCTCAGCCCTTTTATCCATGGCCAGGTATAGACTGCTCTACATGAGAGGAGGTGCCTGTATTACATCATGTGGGGAAGGCTCGGAGCCTCCCTGTGTGTTTTGCCTCACTAACGTTCTCTTCTTGAGCCCTAAGGCTCTTCGCAGACTCCCCTCTCCAGGGTCATTGCAACCCACCACCCCCCCCCCCACACAGTCCCCAAACTCCTTAGTGTCACTGCTGCTGCTGTCTTCTCCAGAAGATCCACCGCTAGACCCTCCACTGCAGGTCTGCTTGCAGCCACCCTGACGCTGCTCGAAGCCACCTCGTCCATCCTGCAGCCGGATCTGCTACCAGAACTCCTCCACATCGGGCCTGACTCTGCCCAATGCCTCCCGACTCGCGCTCCCCTTGGATTTGGGCAGACCCACCATCAGGACCCAGGTAAGTGCCACTTTCCTCAGGGTCGGGACTGGTGGCAGCACCCCCTGACCTCTTTACGCGCTGACCCGTGCTCTCCGTGGTGCTCCACTCGTCCGCACCCACTGGGACTGCCACTCGGATCCCGCACACTGGGACTCACGTGAGCGCCGCTCTTCTCAAGGTCGGGATCGGCAACGGCCTCCCCAGCTTCTTTACGCGCTGACTCGCGCACCTCTTCACGGCGCTCCGCTCCCCCAACCCACAGTCTTCATGCCCGCCAGAACTGCCGCTCTGCTCCCGTGCTCCACCGGGATGCTCTCTCCGATGCCCGCTCTGGGAGGGGGGAATACTGGACCTCTCTTCCCCTCCACCGCTTGATCCAGGGCTGCCTGCTGCAGTCTGACAGAGCGTCCATTGGAAGGGGGCGCTCTCTCAGCCATTTTCTTTAACTCGAGGCTCCTCCACACCAGGTCCCAGCTTCAAAGGCTATTCTCTCCCATTTTTCGACATGGACTTCCCTTTTTTTGTCATATTTATATTCTGCATGGGTTTCCACGTCTAATGGCATTCAGAAGTTTTCTTTTGCTAATTTTCATCCTGGCTTGTGAGCTCCGAGCTTCCACCTCCTATTCCCTCTACATCATGAAGCCTCCCCTCCCCCTCCACTTTCTTCTATCAGATAGCAGCGCAAGATGACTCAAAACAGCCAAATGTTTCTGTCTACAGCTTCACAGATCCACCTGCCTTCC
The DNA here is from genome assembly GCF_036971445.1 of Narcine bancroftii. NCBI lineage: Eukaryota > Metazoa > Chordata > Chondrichthyes > Torpediniformes > Narcinidae > Narcine > Narcine bancroftii. The sequence goes on from NC_091472.1 coordinate 212,467,040, forward strand.
TGCTTTAAACATCTCCCTGCTTCTATTCAATTCCTTCTTGAACATTTTTCTGATCGCATTCAAACGTTGTTCACATGGATCTGATAGTGAAAATGATTCCCAGCAAATTTGCTTGCATTCGAAGTGTGCCATAAATGTGCATGGCTAGCATATGCACCTCAAAGTCCCCTGCAATTATTGTGTATTGAAAGCTGTCACTGCCCCAACACAGACATTATACATTACACAGGGTGCCAATGCTGGAATGCAGGTCTTTTGACCTTGAATGCCGGATGGTGATGTAAACGTTTGTACTGACCCAGCTTTTCTTGATTCAGTTTGAATGCCCCAACCTGGGGTCGTTCACACGTCATTTTGGTGGAACCTCTGTGTAAAAGGGGTTTGTTGTTGAGGAGTCCTATGGTGGAGGGGTAGCAGCTGCTCCTGAACCTGATGGTGTGGGTCTTGTGCACCTATACCTCTTTTATGATGGCAGCAGTGAGAACAGAGTGTGTGCCGGGTGACGTGGGTCCATGCTCTCCGACAACAGTGCTCCCTTTAGACGTTCTTGATGGTGAGAAGGGTTTTCCCTGTGATGTCTTGGGCTGTCCTTTTGCAGGGTTTTAGCCCCATGGGTATTGATGTTCCCCCTACCAGACCGTGCTGCAGCCAGTACTGAACCTCTCTGTTCCTCCACCCCCAACATTTCCACCGTGTTGCTATGTAGTCAATGTTCTGATCCTTTTTTCATACTCCCAGCACAGATAATCTCCACTTTCTAGAATCAGGTCTCCACTGCTGACTTTGTGTCCAAGTAACTCCATGCGATGAGTCCAAGTTAGAAGCTATTATATTTAAGCTGATGTTCTGCTGTGTGCATGTTAGATGCTCCTTAGAATTCCATAATAGCTCAATAATACCCTGACTGTGAGTGAAATGGACTTGAGTAAATCTGCTGAATCAGCAGATGAGTATGCTTCAACCCACAGGGTTATGTTTGTGCCAAGTGTAGCTTTCAAGAGGGTTACATTTGTGCCAAGTAACACCTTACAAAGGGGCAATGTGAGGGTCACTTCAAACAAATCATTGTCCCAGTTTGTCGGTCGAATTCGAGTATTTTGCAGAATTTGGATGCGAAGTTGGCTCATACTTAGGAAAGCTAAAAGAAGGTACGAGAAAACTATGGCAAGCAGGGTGAAAACTAATCCAAAAGAGTTCTACAAATATGTTAATGGTAAGAGGAAAGCTAGAGACAAAATTGGTCCCTTAGAAAATCAGAGTGGAAAACTGTGTGTGGAACCTAGAGAAATGGGGGAGATATTGAACAGTTTCTTTTCTTCGGTATTCACTAAGGAGAAGGATATTGGGAGATGTGGGATAAAAAAAGCAAATTGGGTAAATATGGGGAATATAGAGATTACAAAAGGTGTAGTTTTAAGGCTTTTGAAGAATATAAAGGTGGAGAAGTCTCCGGGACCAGACGGGATCTTCCCCAGGACATTGAGAGAAGTGAAGGAGGAAATAGCAGAGGCTCTGGCGGTAATTTTTCAAATGTCATTAGATATGGGGATAGTGCCGGAGGATTGGCGCATTGCGCATGTGGTTCCGTTATTTAAAAAGGGTTCAAGGAGGAAGCCTGGCAACTATCGGCCTGTAAGTTTGACGTCTGTGGTAGGTAAATTAATGGAGAAAATTCTTAGAGATAGTACTTATAAACATCTGGATAGACAGGGTCTGATCAGGAGCACTCAACATGGATTTGTGGGAGGAAGGTCATGTTTGACCAATCTGATTGAATTTTTTGAAGAGGTGACTAGGAATGTGGATGAGGGTAGCGCAGTGGATGTTGTCTATATGGACTTCAGTAAGGCCTTCGATAAGGTACCACATGGAAGGTTAGTTAGGAAGGTGCAGTCTTTAGGTATAAATTTTGAGATAGTCAAATGGATTGAACATTGGCTGAAAGGGAGAGGCCAGAGAGTGGTAGTGGATAATTGTCTGTCAGGTTGGAGGCCGGTGACCAGTGGTGTGCCTCAAGGATCTGTATTGGGCCCATTGTTGTTCGTTATATACATTAATGATCTAGATGATGGGGTGGTGAATTGGATTAGTAAATATGCAGACGATACTAAGATAGGTGGAATAGTGGATAATGAAGAAGGTTTTCAAGGATTGCAGAGGGATTTGGGCTGCTTAGAAAAGTGGGCTGAAAAATGGCAGATGGAATTTAATGCTGATAAGTGTGAGGTGCTTCATTTTGGTAAGAAGAATCAGAATAGGACATATGTGGTAAATGGGAGAGCATTGAGAAATACAGAAGAGCAGAAAGATTTAGGAGTGACGGTACATCGTTCCCTGAAGGTAGAAACTCACGTGAATAGGGTGGTGAAGAAGGCTTTTAGTATGCTGGCCTTTATCAATCATTGCATGGAATATAGGAGTTGGGAGGTGATGTTGAGATTGTATAAGACGTTGGTGCGGCCTAATTTGGAGTTCTGTGTGCAGTTCTGGTCGCCTAATTATAGGAAGGATATAAACAGAGTGGAGAGAGTGCAGAGAAGGTTTACCAGAATGTTGCCTGGGTTTAAGCATCTGGAGTATGGGGAGAGATTGGACAGATTGGGTCTTTATTCTTTGGAGCGTAGAAGGTTGAGAGGGGATTTGATAGAAGTATTTAAGATTATGAAAGGGATAGACAGAATGGATGTGGATAGACTATTTCCGTTAAGAGGAGGAAAGTTTAAAACAAGAGGACATGAGTTAAGAATTAAGGGGCAGAGGTTTAGAGGTAACATGAGGGGGAACTTCTTTACTCAGAGAGTGGTAGCTGTGTGGAATGATCTTCCGGGAGAAATAGTGGCGGCGGAGTCAATTGTATTATTTAAGAAAAGGTTGGACAGGTATATGGATGAGAAGAAGATGGAGGGTTATGGGCATTGTGCAGGTAGGTGGGATTAGAAAGGGGTGTTTGGTTCGGTGCGGACTAGAAGGGCCTAATGGCCTGTTTCCGTGCTGTAATTGTTATGTTATGTTATGTTATCTTCAGCCCCAGGAAAAGGAACAAATGAAACAGCTGTAAAGGTTAAGGTGTTTTTGATCCTTAGTTAATTTTGTGCTTGTCTCTTTAAGAAAGACTATTGTTGTTGAGTTACCATAGTGACTATGACATAATACGTCGTAATTTACTCTTGGATATTACTGTGCAGACTTAGCTCTTGCATCTCATTCTTCAACGAACTATGAATGGATTGTGAACTCGAGATAATTTTCTTTGAATTCGTCTTATTTCATCTTGTATATCTCTTTAAAGTTGAATATCATTATATCTTTAAATACAGTATATGCTTTGTTTATTCATCATTATGCAAAATGTTTATCCATTTTAGCAACGCATTAAAGCGACATAAAGCTGTATCTACCAAGTTTGGTTTATTCTATTAATAAGATAGTAATTCAGAATACCATCGGTCACATTTCCTTGGAGATTACACAGTGTAGTGGCACACCTCGCGACGCAGGCGAAGCAGCTCCGTGTGTAACAGGCGCGGCAGCGTCAAGATGGTGTCGCCTAGTTCAGGCTCCCTTGTGGCCATGCGCATTGCGACACAGCCAACGTGGGGGTGGGGCTTGATGATCGCCTCAAGGCACAGTGTGAGCTTTTGAAATAAATCAGTTGGAAACGGAACTGACTCCAGCTCATGGTTTTTCTGTTCACGTTTCCCCTTCGTAGCTACCGCTACAACAGTTTGAAATTAGGAAATACTAGAACCTGGAAAGTGTTGCCTATAACAGCTACTTCTAAAATTTAGGAACCTGTTTCCAGATGTGGCGAAAAGGACCCCAATAACGTGTCATGATGATATTGTAGATGCCAAACCTATCAAACAACATCCATATCGAATAAATGTTGAAAAGTGCAGACTGGAAGATCAAGAGATTGAATATATGTTAAAGAATGATATTATTAGACATTCTACTGCAGATTAGTTTTCACTTTGTGTTCTGGTGCTTACATCAGGTGGAACAGTTAGATTTTGCTCTTATTTTAGGAAAGTTAATGCGGTAACAAAGACAGGTGCTCATCCTATCCCAAGGGTGGATGATTGTGTGGACAAGGTTGTAAAGGCTAACTTTCTTACGAAGATGGACTTATTTAAAGGTTATTGGTTTGTTCCCTTAACAGACACGGGTAGGGAAACGTATGCATTTGTGACTTTCTCAGGGTTATATGAATACAATGTTCTACCATTTGGAATGAAAAATGCTCCAGGGACATTCCAAAGAAGAATTAATTTTGTGATTCAAGATTTAGAGAACACAGATGCTTGTATTTATGACACCTGTGATGCACACATCTCTGAGTTAGAGAAATTGTTTGACAAACTTTTAAAATCCAACCTTTCTGGTAATTTAGCTAAAAGTGAATTTGACCATGCTACTGTGACTTATCCTGGTTGTGTTGTTGGTTAAGGCAATTTGGCGAAGGTTCAGATGATTTCTGAATTTCCCATTCCCATGGATAGGAAAGCATTTAGTAGATGTTTGGGAATGGTAGGGTATTATCGAAAGTTCTGTAAAAATTCTGCTGATATGCCATTGCCTTAACTAACCTTCTGAAGAAGGGTGAAAAGTTTGTTTCTGCACAATTTTGTCAGAAAGCAGTTCATAAACTAAAAATCATTTTATGTCACCAGCCTGTGCTTAAGTCACCTGACTGTGAGAAGCCATTTTCTTTAGCAGTAGATTCCAGTGATGAAACCGTGGGAGCAGTGCTATTACAAAGTTATGCTGGTGATGATATTGCCCACCCAGTGACTTACTTCACCAAGAAATTCCATAAACATTAGAAGAATTATTCCTCTATAGAGAAAGAGTTATTGTCCCTTGAACTGGATTTGCAGCATTTCAATGTTTACTAATCTGCACAGCTCAGGGACCACTTGCTGTGTACAATTCCTACAGGAATATGATTTAATTATAACTCATATTAAAGGCAAGGATAATGTAATTGCTGATTGCCTTTCACGATGTTAAGTTTGCATCATTAATAAAATGTTATATTTGTCTGTATTATATCATATAAATAGTGAATATATTATTTCAAACATTGTAGGTTGGTGGGAGGTATTACCTGCTCCCATTTTCAGTTCATTTTCATTTGAGTGGGACTGTTACTTTAAGAGAACAAACCAAGTTGAAAGCCCTGCAAGATGTAGAAGATTGCCAGTGAGGAAACAGGCTGGGGACAGAAATACTCAAATCCACTACTGAAGAGAGAAGCCGCCCCAGAACACAGGTACAGAGACCATGTGACCAATATGTTAAAGGAACAACCCATTGTTTGAACGGGCTATTTTAAGGAGGTAGCACTTGGAGAAGTATCTCTTTGAAGGGATACTGTGCTCAAGTAGCCTCGTGTGGATTTTGCTGATTTCTCTCTGTAAGGAGAATGAGTACACTCCACCGTGGCCAAAGGACAAGTTGGCAAGCTTGTGGAAAATCCCCATTTGGAAGACATGTTGTGAGTGCTAAGTTCAGCCTGGTCAAAGCCCTTGTGGTTCATACAAGAGGAGAGGACTAGGAACATAGGAAGTAGGAACAGGTGTAGGCCAAAAATGTCCCATCGAGCCTGCTCTGTCATTCAATATGATCATGGCTGATCTAGTTTATGACCTAACTCCACCTACCTGCCTTCTCCCCATATCCCCTAATTCCTCTATCATGTTAAAATTTACCTAACCGAATTTTAAATATGTTTAATGAGGCAGCCTCAACCACTTCCCTGGTTAGAGAATTCCAAACATTCACTACTCTCTGAGAAAAACTATTTTTCCTCATCTATGTCCTAAATCTACTCCCCCGAATCTTGAGACTGTGTCCTCTCGTTTTAGTTTCCCCGGCCAGCTCAAAAAACCTTCCTACATCTATCCTATCCATACCCTTCATAATCCTCTATGTTTCTATAAGATCTCCTCATTATTCTGAACGCGAGCAAATACAATCCTAGACGATTTAATCTTTCATCATAAGTCAACCCCTTCATCCCAGGGATCAACCTAGTAAACCTCCTCTGGACCGTCTCCAAAGCCAGTATATCCTTCCTCAAATATGGAGACCAGAACTGGACACAGTACTCCAGGTGCAGTCTCATCAGTACCTTATACAGTTGCAACATTACCTCCCTACTCCTGAATTCAATTCCTCTAGTGATGAAGGCCAACATTCCATTTGCCTTCTTAATAACCTGCTACACCTGCAACCTAACTTTTTGCAATTCATGCACAAGCACTCCAAAGTCCCTCTGCACAACAGCATGCTGTAGTTTTTCACCCTTTAAATAATATTCAACTGGCTGCCTAATGTTTCACTTGAAATCTCTTTGGCTTGGCTTCGCAGATGAAGATTTATGGAGGTGTAATGTCCACGTCAGCTGCAGGCTCGTTTGTGGTTGACAAGTCCAATGCGGGACAGGCAGACACGGTTGCAGCGGTTGCAAGGGAAAATTAGTTGGTTGGGGTTGGGTGTTGGGTTTTTCCTCCTTTGTCTTTTGTCAGTGAGGTGGGCTCTGCGGTCTTCTTCAAAGGAGATTGCTGCCCGCCGAACTGTGAGGCACCAAGATGCACGATTTGAGGCGTTATCAGCCCACTGGCGGTGGTCAATGTAGCAGGCACCAAGAGATTTCTTTAGGCAGTCCTTGTTCCTCTTCTTTCCACCTCTGTCACGGTGGCCAGTGGAGAGCTCGTCATATAACACGATCTTGGGAAGGCGATGGTCCTCCATTCTGGAGACGTGACCTACCCAGCGCAGTTTGATCTTCAGCAGCATGGATTCAATGCTGTCAGCCTCTGCCATCTCGAGTACTTCGATGTAAGGGATGAAGTCGCTCCAATGAATGTTGAGGATGGAATGGAGACAACGCTGGTGGAAGCGTTCTAGGAGCCGTAGGTGATGGCGGTAGAGGACCCATGATTCGAGGCCGAACAGGAGTGTGGGTATGACAACGGCTGTGTATATGCTAATCTTTGTGAGGTTTTTCAGTTGGTTGTTTTTCCAGACTCTTTTGTGTAGTCTTCCAAAGGCACTATTTGCCTTTGCGAGTCTGTTGTCTATCTCGTCGATCCTTGCATCCGATGAAATGGTGCAGCCGTGATAGGTAAACTGGTTGACCGTTTTGAGTTTTGTGTGCCTGATGGAGATGTGGGGGGGCTGGTAGTCATGGTGGGGAGCTGGCTGATGGAGGACCTCAGTTTTCTTCAGGCTGACTTCCAGTCCAAACATTTTGGCAGTTTCCGCAAAACAGGACGTCAAGCGCTGAAGAGCTGGCTCTGAATGGGCAATAATTTCTGAATGGGAAATAAGGGAAACAAAAAGGAACTCTGTGGTGACTGAAAGAAATAGGTTATCCTCTAGAAAACCCTGATGGGGCAAGGTTCTTCAGCAAGACACTGAAGTGGCTGGTTACAAGGAAACAGTTGTGGGTGTCCTGCAAACAAATCTCTCTCTGAAAACCGACAAGAACCTTCCTGAGCGGTAACCATTCACCTTTCAAGCAGCAAAGACTGGTGAACTTCAGAAATGGTAAATTCTGTGCACAGTATAAGAATTGCCTGCAACCGGTGAACTTGGAGGAATGAGAAGTGAGATTGGACTGTGAACCAAAGAACTTTTCTGAACTTACACACACATTACATACATGTGCACTTAGAATTAGAAGGGGGTTAAGTTGGTTTAGTTAAGTCAATAGTAATAAGTTAAAGTTTGATCATGTTTTCCTGTTTAAAGATAATTAAAAGCAGTTTTTGTTTAAGTAACCATTTGTCTTGGTGAATATCTATTGCTGCTGGTTTTATGGGTCCTCTGGTTCAAAGCAGTCCTGCAGATGTACCTCCACCTCCCTCAAACACACCTTCACCGTCTTCACACTGGTACTGTGGTTTTCAGTTCTCTGCTTGTACACTGGGAGTAGAAGTACAGCCAGGTGATTAGACTTGCTGAAGTGTGGTCGTGGTATGGCTCATTAGGTGTTTTTTATGGTGGTTGTAGCAGTGATCGAGTGTGTTGGTTCCCCTGGTCTCACATATGACGTGTTAGTGATAGTTTGTCAGATTTCTTCAGGTTGGCCTGATTGACATCTCCTTCAATGATCAGGAAGGCATCAGGATGTTTTGTTTCATGGCTGTTTATCAAAGTGCTCAGTCCCTCCAGTGCCAGCCTGACGTTAGCCTAGGACAGAATGTACACTACAACCAGGATGATGATGGTGAACTCCCTCAGCAGGTAGAATGGGCAACACTTGATCGCCAGATGTTCTAGGTCAGGGGAGCAGGACTGGGACATGACCGTCACGTCTGGGCACTACGATGAATTGATTATGACACAAACGCCACCTCCCCTGTTCGATCAGTGTGTTGGAGGGTGCAGCCCTTGGGCTGCAGCGTTGTGTCCGGAAGGTCCGCGTTTAGTCATGTCTCTATAAAGCACATCACGCAGCCCTCCCTGATGCTGAAGTTTGGCTTGGAGTTCATCAGGTTTATTCTCCAAGGACTTTTCGTTGGCCAGAAGGATGGTCAGGAGTGGAAGCCTCAGGTCCCGGCGTTTCCGCTTGACCTGGTGCCCCCTCCTCTGCATCCATGTGGTCGGATCTTCTTTACCTGTCCTGTGAATCTGCTGCTGGTAGTTCCCGTGGTGTTTAAAGCGTCTGCTGTCTGCGATTCCCACAAAGTTTAAATGGCCCGTTTTCTGGCTGTTTAAAACTCACGCGGCGGTGTTGTTGTTGCACTTGCTGTTTAAAGGTCCCGCAGCCCGACGGAGACTGCCGGTTCCAAGGTCTTCCAGCCTTGTGGAGGTGCAACCTGACCTCTTGACTTCTGATCTCAATACACCGACTGATGAAGCCCAGCATCCCCATGGCTGATAACTATTCTATCAACCTGTCCGGCTCCCTTGAGAGATGTATGGATTTGGGCCCGAAGCCCCTTGTTCATCCATGTTAATAATTAAGGATTTGGCAGGTTAGTCTTTCAGCCTCACTGTTTCATTTATTTTCATTTGTGGGATGTCTGAGCAATTTGTGAAGAATATTGTGACCGACAATTGAAAAAACAATAGGCGTGAAGGGTGCTGGTTTCCAAATACCTCCACTGCCCACACACTGCAAAAAGCATCAGCGTGCCTCCTTCCCCAAGGCAGACACTTGCTCTTTTCGAAACACCATCTGTCACTTCCAATTGAAAATTAAAGCAAGCAACTTGACCACTTAACTGTATATTAATCAACCACAACGGCAGTTTCACTCCATTACATTTCTGTGGCATGGATCTACGGTTTAAGATAATTGATTGATTCACAAGAATAATCAACTTGAAAATTCAAACATTGCAACAGTTTTTCATTTGTTTTTGCTAAATCCTCTATCCAGGCACCAATGTTGAAAGATATAGATGGAATTAATGCACAGAAAACTTAATAAGAATAAATGCTGTTCTCAACTTCTCAATGCAAACAATTAAAGATAAATGCTGTAACAATTTAGAATACAAATTCAATTTATTTTGCTTGCCTTGTCCAGTCGTGTGTTATTTTGCTTCATTCCATTTATTCACTCAGTTTCAGGTTTTCTTAGATGTTGAAAGGGGGAAGAAAAATCAGAATATGAAAATAGTTATTTTTCAAAAAGGGACATTAGTTTCGCAGTCACGTCAGAAAGCAAACATGCAATAAATCCAAGGGAAGACTGGTTCAGGTTCCCTGAATTGCCTTGCTATGATGTATGAGATTTCTCCCCTTGGCTTGTTGGGTAACGAGGAGGTCAGCCTTGAATCAGTTGGTGGTACTTGCAATCGAGTGAGAACATAGAACTCCACATCAGAGGAACAGGCCCTTCAGCTCTCGGTGTCATGGATAGAACATGTGAGCACGTCGTTTAATATTGAAGGGAAGCCACATTGTTGGGAAGCTTTCTCTTCAATGAGCTGTTAAATTGAGACCTCTCAGGTCGAAATGAGGGGTCCGTGGCACCAAAGCTTCAACATGAACTAAAGAGTTCACAGCCCAGCCCCACACTCCTCACCCCAATCCCACACAATCAGATTCAAGAACAGTTTCTTTCTCCAAACAATGATCACAGTAGTCAAATTATGTCTCCTTTTCTCTGCACCAATAAGTATTTTAATTTTATTTATACATGTGACTATTGTGTGTGAACGTGCATGCTCCATGGTCCAGAGAAATGCCGTTTGGTTGATTTATGTTCACACACTCTAATGATACTAAACAACCTTTCTCTGTAGCTCTGCTCTTTATACAGTATTTTACTTGCCGTACTATATGGGATGTCTAGCTGTTCTCACAAAGCAAACTTTCTCACTGCTCCTCAGTACATAAGACAAAGGAGCAGGAATAGGCTATTCAGCTCATCGAGTCTGCCCCACCATTCAATCATGAGCTGATCCATTTCCCTTCTGCCCAGCCTTCTCTTCAATAACTTTTGATGCCCTGGCTAATCAAGAACTTATCAACCTCTGCCTTAAATGTACCCAATGACCTGGCCTCCACAACCACCTGTGCCAACAAATTCCACAGATTTACCACCCTCTGGCTGAAGGAATTCCTCTGCATCTCTTCTCTAAGTAGACGTCCTTCAGTCCCGAAGTCATGCCCTCTTATTCTAGGCTCTCCCACCATGGAAAACAACATTTCTACATCTACTCTATCCAAAAACCTTTCAACATTCAAAATGCTTCAGTGAGATTCCACACACTACCCTCCCCACCCCCCCAACACATTCTCCTAAATTCTAATGAGTACAGGCAAAGAGCTGACAAACATATGATAACCCTTCTATTCCCGGAATCATCCTTGAGAACCTGCTCTTAACCCTCTCCAACGCCAGCACATGAGGAGCCCAAACTTGCTCCCAACAGTACATCCCTGTTCTTATATTCGATTCCTCTTGAACTGAACCAACATAGAGGTTGATCTGCAGGCTCTCCTGCATGAGGCCTCCTGGGGGTATTTGGGGTATTTTCAATATTCTACCCATTTAAAATATAGTCTGCCCATTTATTTATTTTTTTTCCAAATGAAGTGCATGACTTTCCCACTTATCTGCCCATTCTCCTAATCTAAGCCCTTCTGCAGCATCCCTGTTTCCTTCTCTACTGACCTGCAAACTTGGCCACAAAACCCATCACCTAAATCCTAAAATATACCCCCCCCCCCCAACACTGGCCCCTGGGGAACACGTGCGCCAATAACCTTGAATTTGAACATTGCCTGCTGCGTTTCTGACGTGACCACTTTTTAATGAAATATTGAATTAACAATGACGTTCTTAAGATAAAGGCATCCTGGGATGCAGAAGTTGTGACCGACTTGAAAGGTTTTCCTTCCGGGGAAGAGGAGGGAACAGGAATGGACTCTGCAATGAAAAGGCCTTCACGACTCAGTTAATCTGCTGCATTCCTAAACAGTTTCGTCTAGTGAAATCCTGTCGCATATGACATAATTGAGATGGAGCTGGGAGTCCACCTGACTGGCAGAACCTATTTATAACAATGAGAAAAATTGTGAGGCAGGGCATTGCAGTTCAACGGCCACAGATCCTGTCTAAAAGAAATGACAGAGCAGCACACACCTTTGGTTTCTGTGCAGCACTGCCCTGCTGTGATGTCATTTCATCTGGTTATCCCTGACTGACAACTTAATGTTCGGTCTCAAAGAAATAGCTTTTTAAATGCTGTGTTATTGAATAAAGTCACTTTTACAAAAATCATTGAAGTGAGAACACTCCTCCATGGGAATGGGAAGCTTTCCTAAATTAGAGTCACTGTGGTGGGGTGGTTAATCATGCCACCGCCCATACCCAGTAAGTCTCACAGTATCCTGATGCCCCATTAATAACTTCAAAGACTAGACCAGAGGGTCTCAACCTTTCTCTTCCCACTCACACCCTACTTTAAGTAATCCCTCTGTCATCAGTGCTCTGTGATTAGTAAGGGATTTCTTCATGTGGGATGTGGGTGGAAAGAAAAAGTTTGAAAACCACTGTTTTAATCATCCCTCATTGACTCGTTATGTGTACGGTTTCATAACTCCAAAGGAAATAGGCCAATGCCAAATATTTCAGTAACAATTGGGTCTAGAGCAGTGATTCTCAACCTTCCCTTCCCACCCACAGACCACCTTAAGCAATCCCTTACTAATCACAGAGCACCAGTGACATAGGGATGACTTAAAGTGGGATGTGGGTGGAAATGAAGAGTTTGAAAACCACCATCCTGGATTATACCACTCACTTTCGAATGAGGGAGCAATGAACACTGGCTAATTAACAACCTACACGTCTTTGGGATGTGGGAGGGAATTGGAGCATCCAGATGAATGTGCAAAGACCCTCACAGAAGGCATCGTCCAAGGACGGGATCAAACCCAAGCCTCTGGAGCTGAGAGGCAGAGACACGAGCAGCCGTGTCACTGTACGACCTGGAAGACAAATCAGAAAGTCTTGTATACAGTTTGCAATGGCCCAACACTTGGAAATATTTAGACAAAATGTTAAATCACAGGCGTCCTGAAGAACTCACGTCAGCGCCTCTACTTCCTCAGGGTTTGGTTTGATGTCAGAAACCTGGGCAAATTTCTAGAGGTATGGTGGAAAGTGTGCTGACCGGCTGCATCACAATATGGTCTGGGGACACCAATACTCCTGAGCATAAAGCCCTGCAAAAGGTAGTGGACGCAGCCCAGGACATCACAGGCAAAACCCTCCCCACCATAGAGAATATCCACAGGGCCGAGGAGCCACACCACCCAGCACACACTCTGTTCTCGCTGCTGCCATCAGGAAAGTAGTTTAGGTGCCACAAGACTCGCACCACCAGGTTCAGGAATAGCTGCTCCCCCTCCACCATCAGACTCCTCAACAACAAACTCAATCAGGGGCTTATTAAGGCACTTGTGCACTTTATTGATTTTCTTTTTGTTCTCTCTGTATTGCACAGTTTGTTTACAGTTCTTTGGGTTTTTTTTTTAATATTTTATTTTTGGTTTTCCAAAGACTCATGCAAATCCAATAAACAGAATTTTACACTCTCTTTCCATGTAATATGATTTACCCCTCCTTACATCCTCCCCTGCCTACCCCTTAAATTAAGCAAATACAAAATTACAGACATAAAAAAACCACCTAAATACCGACAAAGACAACAACCCCCTCGAAGCTGGAGGACCTCAGATATTAAATAAGCACACGTCGTCTGCACCACGTTCCTCATTTCATACTCTTAATCCATTACCTGCTGGGATGGATTGTTTTCTCTTATTCGGTGGGGGGGGGGCGGGGGGGGAGGGGGTGTAAATTATATCTGTGCACCCACATATTCTCAGATATGGGTCCACACTTCAACGAATGTGTCGTATCTCTTCCCCAAATTGTAGGTGATTTTCTCCAGGGGTATGCAATCTTCTTCAGCATGATGCTGAACCAAGCCATGAAAGACCCCAACAATGAAGACGCTGTTTACATCCGGTACCGCACGGATGGCAGTCTCTTCAATCTGAGGCGCCTGCAAGCTCACACCAAGACACAAGAGAAACTTGTCCGTGAACTACTCTTTGCAGACGATGCCGCTTTAGTTGCCCATTCAGAGCCAGCTCTTCAGCGCTTGACGTCCTGCTTTGCGGAAACTGCCAAAATGTTTGGCCTGGAAGTCAGCCTGAAGAAAACTGAGGTCCTCCATCAGTCAGCTCCCCACCATGATTACCAGCCCCCCCACATCTCCATCGGGCACACAAAACTCAAAACGGTCAACCAGTTTACCTATCTCGGCTGCACCATTTCATCAGATGCAAGGATCGACAATGAGATAGACAACAGACTCGCCAAGGCAAATAGCGCCTTTGGAAGACTACACAAAAGAGTCTGGAAAAACAACCAACTGAAAAACCTCACAAAGATAAGCGTATACAGAGCCGTTGTCATACCCACACTCCTGTTCGGCTCCGAATCATGGGTCCTCTACCGGCACCACCTACGGCTCCTAGAACGCTTCCACCAGCGTTGTCTCCGCTCCATCCTCAACATCCATTGGAGCGCTTACATCCCTAACGTCGAAGTACTCGAGATGGCAGAGGTCGACAGCATCGAGTCCACGCTGCTGAAGATCCAGCTGCGCTGGATGGGTCACGTCTCCAGAATGGAGGACCATCGCCTTCCCAAGATCGTGTTATATGGCGAGCTCTCCACTGGCCACCGTGACAGAGGTGCACCAAAGAAAAGGTACAAGGACTGCCTAAAGAAATCTCTTGGTGCCTGCCACATTGACCACCGCCAGTGGGCTGATATCGCCTCAAACCGTGCATCTTGGCGCCTCACAGTTTGGCGGGCAGCAACCTCCTTTGAAGAAGACCGCAGAGCCTACCTCACTGACAAAAGGCAAAGGAGGAAAAACCCAACACCCATCCCCAACCAACCAATTTTCCCCTGCAACCGCTGCAATCGTGTCTGCCTGTCCCGCATCGGACTTGTCAGCCACAAACGAGTCTGCAGCTGACGTGGACTTTTTACCCCCTCCATAAATCTTCGTCCGCGAAGCCAAGCCAAAGATGCAATACTGTATTTCCATATTCCATCATGCAATGTTTAGCTGGGAGTCAAACTTCTACGTAACCACTATATACACTTCCTGGCTACTGACAAGACAACCGTCACAAACTGAATTGTGTGTTTGGACAGTCTAAACTGCACTTATCCAATGTCCCCTAGAAGGTACAACTCTGGATCCAGTAGAAAATCCACCTTTTAAATTTTTTTCAGAGGTCTTCCCAGTAGGATCTCACCCTTGTACAGAGCCAGGTGGAGTGGGCAAAGGTTTCTACCTCCACACCGCACCTAAAGGACATTTCTGGCTTTGACTTGTGTAATTTTAATCGGTGTATGGTATAGCAGATGCAAGAAATTATAGCCATCAGGCTATTCAAACACAAATCTTCCCACCATCGTTCATCAATTGTTATTCCCAAGTCCAACTCCCATCTTCCCCTTGACTGATGTAAGCCCGGCTTCGGGCCTTCACTTTGGATTATACATCCTAGAAATAAATTTACACACGATCCCCTTTCTTATTAGAGCCTCCATGTCACTGCTGTCAGGCAGAGGCATTGCTGGTCCCAGTGTATCTATTAGTAAAGATCTCAATTGCAGAAAGCAGAAGAATGTTCTATTCAATGACTCATATTTAGTCCTCAATTGCTCAAATGACATGAGCTGCCCTTGATAGTAACAATCCTTGATACACCCGATCCCCTTCTGACACCAGGTGTCCAGGATTTTATTGCCCAGAGTTATAGGTATTAAATTGTTCTGGGTCAAGGGCATTTTAACCCCACCCTCAATCCAATACATCAATTTATTCTTTGCCACGTCTGGCACACATGTCATATAAAGAGGTTACCTGTTTTTTTGGAAACTGATTTTTCATCCCATTTATGTATAAACTCTCCTGCTATCTTTTCTCCTATCATATGCAACCTGATTTGTCCCTAAGAAGGGAGACCCCCTCCCTCAAAAAAATGAGGCCACAAACCTCGTCTGGGATACCCAGTAGTATTTTCTTTTACAATCTGGCACTTTAAAGCCCCCAAAATTTATATTCTTATGTCAATTTTTCCATGGAGACTCTAGACACCTTATCATTCCACAAAAAGTTTCTGGCACATCCAATGGAGTATTTTAAACCAGCATTGTGGCAACAAAATGGGCAGTGTTTGAAAAAGGTACTGTAGGCTTAGCATCACCTTCATTTTTACACAGTTTATGCCCACCAACATTATGGGCAGAGGTTTCCATCCAGCCAGGTCCTCCTCGATCTTCAAGAGCAGAGGAAGATATTTTAATTTGTGTGTTTTATATATATAAATATATATATATATATTTGTATATATGTGTGTGTGTGTGTGTGTGTGGGGGGGGGGGGGGGAGGGGGGTGGTAGGTATTTATCCACTCTTACCCCTAAGTATTTAATGCCTTCCTGCAGCTACGTGAATTGGCTTTCCTGTTGATAGAGTCTATAATCTCCTTTTATCCAGATTGATCTTATACCCAGATATCTTCCCATAATCCTCCAGTATGGTCCTCAGTTTGGTCAACATCCCCCCCCCCCCCCCCACCATGTTCCGTCAAATACATTGTCAGCAAAGGTTGATTTTGTGTTCCACCTGATCCATCTTAAACCCCTTTATGTCTGGATCCCGCTGAATGAGATTACTCAGCGGGAATACTGGAGACATCTGCCCATTTGTGATGATTTTAGCCTGGGGTTTATAATGCAATGTCCTCACCCCATTGATAACTGTTTGACCCAATCCAAATTTCTCCAGCGTCTTAAACAGTAAGTCCCACTCCAATCTATCAAGGGCCTTCTCCACATCCAGTGATATGGCCACTCCAGGTCCTTCCCTGATAGTGCCAGGTGTATTATATTGAGCAATCTGGCTACATTATCTACTGATTGCCTCTTAAAACAAATCCAGCCTGATCTAGGTTTGTTAATTTTGGCAGATGTTTTGCCAACATATTGGCCAATATTTTTGCTATAATTTTATAATCTACATTCAATAATGATGTAGGCCTATAGGAGGAGGGTCCCTGTCTTTCTTCTGGATCACCATAATGATTGCTGTTGAGAAAGGATCCAGGATGATACGAGTTTCTGTCACTTGATCCACCTTCATAAGGAGGGGCATTAAAAGGTCTTTGAAATTTCTATAACATTCGACAGGGAAACCATCTTCTCCCAGTGATTTACCCACCTGCAGAGTGATCAGAGTATGTTCGATCTCCCCTCTAAAGAAGGGAGCATCTAACTCAGTGGTTCTAAAAATTTTTCTTTCCACTCACATCCCACTTTAAGTATCCTCCATGCCATCAGTGTTCTGGGATTAGTAAGGGATTGCTTAAGGTGGGGTGTGGGTGGAAAGAAAAATGTTTGAAAACCACTGTATTAATTGTATCTCATTGACTTGTTATATGCATCATTTCATAACTCCAAAGGAAATAGGCCAATTACAATTTGTTCCAAGCAAAATATTTCACTAAAATTGGGTGGTTCTCAGTGGCAAAAAGGTTCTCAACTTTCCCTTCCCACCCACATTAAGCAATCCCTTCTAATCACAAAGCATCAATGGAAGTGGAAAGAAAAAGGTTGAAAATCACTGCTCTAATTCCTCTCAATCCAGATTTGATAGTTCCAATGAAAGCAAAAAATCATCTATTTTGGCAGAGTACACCCACCCCCCCCCCCCCCCCACCCCCTAATTCTGATTTCTACAGCCCTTTATAGAACTTTATAAATGTATCATTTATTTATTTTGGCTTATATGAAATCTTGCCTTACCCATTTGAATCATATTAATGGTCCTCAAGACCTCTTTTGCCCTTACCTGCCAGGACAGGACTTTATGGGCTCTTTCCCTGAGTTCATAATACTGTTGTCTCGATCTTAAGATCAGCTTCTCTGTTTCTTATGTCTGCAACATATTGCATTTGATCTTTTTATTCAGTAAATCCTTATATATTTCCTCAGACCCTGAGCTTTGATTAATCTTTTTCCAATGGACCTGTTCCAAATTATTAATTTCCTTCATATATCCCTTTAATTTATTAAATTATCTGGCTCCGTAAATAAGCCTTCAACATGTCCCAAATTTTAAAAAAAATTGTTGTCAGTAGAAGGGCAGTTCATCTCACAGAACAGTTTTATCTGAGTTCTAACAAAGTTACAAATTTCCAACTTTCTCAACAGCAATGGATTTCGGGGCCATCTATACACCGTAGCCTGCTTATCTAGCATCATGATGGACAAAGTCAGGGGTGAATGGTCTGACTGCAGCTGAGCCATGGACTCAGTCTCCACTATCCTACTTTCCAACTGGGATGATGCCAGAAAAAAAAATCAATTCTAGTGTAGGAATTGTGTTGCCACGAGTAAAAGGAATAATCCCTTTCTCTTGGATTCATCCTTCTCCTAGTGTCAATGAGATTCAAATCTTTCATGAAGGCCAGGGCAGGCTTAACTGCTGTGGGTGTCATCACTTTCTTGGACTGACCTATCCATATCCTGATCCAAACAAAAATTGAAATACCCTCCAATCAGTATATTCTCACCCACCCACCCCCTACCCCAGATACTTTCAAGGATATATCTCGTTTAAATTTTTCATCATCAAAATTAGGGGCATATAAATTCCCAGGTAAGTGTCCAGATTCTGAGTACATTGGACAATGCATCATCACGCATCTCCCTGCCGGGTCAGCGACGACCCCCAGACTGTTACTGAAACCTTCTTTCCTCTTAGGATTGCCACTCCTCTGCTCTGGAATTGAAGGAAGATGCTACCACCCAACTGACCCATCCCCTTTTTAATTTGAAATGTTCCTGGCACGTAAGATAGGTTTCCTGCAGGAACATTACCTCTGCTTGCAGCTTATTAAGGTGTGCTAAGACTCTTTTTCTCTTAATTGACCCATTTACATTAAAACTTATAAAAATTGTTTTACCCATCACCCCAGTGCCTTCCCATCTTCCTCTCCCTGCCCCTTCTTGACCTCCAATACTTATCTTTCATCTCCTTGGTCTCACGTTGACCCCTGGCGCCAGATGCTCATGTGCAAAACGAATCCTAAACAAGTTGATAAAACCAATAATTCAAAAGAATAAACAAAAAAACCCACATGGTCCCTCCTCCTTCCCATCATTCCCCCACTCCTACCTTTCCCCATGCCCTTATCCTCTACATAGATGCCAACTCCCTATTATTTCTGGAGCATGCTGATGGCTCCCATAAACCTCCCACCCCCCACGTCCTCCACCAGCTCAAAGCTCCACACGTACCTGTCCTTTTAAAAATTGCAACCTTTGTGATAAACAAGTGTAACCATTTCCCCACTTTTTAAAAAAAAACAATTATATGTACATTATGTACAGCCAGATCCCTTCCTATCATTGTTAGCAACACTTTCTAAATCCTAATATTTCCCAATTTCAAAATGTGTCATCTTCAAAGAAACATGAGTGACAATATTACAAATTACTATTGTTTTAATCCAATAAACCAAACTTTGTAGATGCAGCTTTAAGTAGCTTTAATTCTATAATAAATACGAGTTTACGCATGATACAATATAATTGGTTACACAGACTATATATCATGCCCCAAAAGTTAAATAAATGGGATCCAACATTATCAGATAGATGTTTTCGCTGTAAGAAGGAAACGGGAACAACAGTACATGCAATTTGGGCATGTGAGAAAGTGAAAAATTTTGGGAAGATCTAAATGAGATATTAAATAAAATCTCAAAAAGCAATATACCAAAAAATCCAGAGATCTTTCTTCTAAGTAATATAAGAAGTAAAGAATTAGGCCTTAAACTGGATGAAACACAAAAATGATTTATTATGGTAGCCTTAGTTGTAGCAAAAAAATGTATAATGTCAACTTGGATATCAGAAGAGAGCCTGAGAGTACAGGAATGGTACATGAAAATAAATAAATGTATTCCATTGGAAAAAAAATAACATATAATTTAAAAAATAAAGTCACATCATTTGAACAAATTTGGGAACCATACATGGAACACAACAGAGAGGGCCTACCGCGGACCTCCACCCCATAAAATGATAGAATGAGAAGAAGACGAAATAAACTGACCCAGTGTGTAAAAGTAGATGACACAATTTTCTTGTTTATTTTCATTATGTGATGACATTCTTTAATGGTTTTATTTTGTTGTACATGTTGAATGTTTAATGGGTTTGGAGGGGGGGGGTGGGAAAGAGGGAGGGAAAGGAGGGGGGTAAAAAGGGGAGAAAATGACACTGTATCTTGAAGAGGGAAATGTTTGTGTGTATTTTGACTAATATGGTTCATAGTGTGAAAAATAAAAAAAAATTTTTTAAGTAGCTTTAATTCATTGATAAAACAGATAAACATTTTGCATAACTTTGTATTAAGATTTTCATAATGATGAATAAACAAAGCTTACTGTATAATGATATCATGATATTCAATTTTAAACAGATACAAGACAAAATAAACAAGATTAAGACAAATCAAAGTATCTTGAGCTCATATCTCATGATTCGTCAAAGATTGAGATACAAGCTCCCCGTCTGCTCAGATATTGTGGCATATGACATCATAGTCCCTATGGTAACACTACAAACAAAAACTTTTCTTAAAGGAAAAGGCACAAAATCAACAAAAATCAAAAACACAAGGTTTTTAACCTTTACAATCATTGACCCACCACCTCTTTATCTTCCTTGGGGATCCTCCAGGACTGCAACTAGTCTCTTAGAAAAACTCACTGCCTCTATCTTCTGAGAAAAACTCCTCACCCCAGACAGTAACACTTTTAAAGTCACTGGATACACTAATGCAAATCCAATATCTTTATTTTTTGCCATATCATATTCCTTCTGTCTTTTTTACCAGTTCTTCACATATCAGGGGGAGAGAAAAAAGAACCCTCCCCCCCCCCCCCCCATCTTCTAATGGGCCACCTCTGTTTCTTGCCCACCTTTGGGTGCAGGATCCGTTCTCTATCTTGGTATCCCCGGAGTCTTACGAGGTCTACCTGAAGTTCCTCTCCTCCCCTTTCCATACCCAATATCTCAGGGATCCACCTTTTTAAAAAAACAATGGAGTATTTCCCCTCCAAGTCCAACAATTTTAATATTATTTCTCCTGTTAAGGTTTTCTAACATACCTAGTTTATCCCAAATCATTTGGCTTTCCATTACCCCTAGGTCTCTATCATTCTCGAACCTTTCTACACTGTCCTCCATCCTATTGACTCACCATAATTCATCCTTCCAGATACCTTGCCCATGGACCTCATGAATTCCCCTATTTCTGATGTTAAATCTTTTGAAACATTCCTCAGTCTTTTTTCAGAGACCTCAACCAGTGCCTCCATTGTCTTCATGATGTTTTCCATGGAGGGCTCCAAGCCTCCTCCTTCTCTCCTCCCTGTTCCCTTCCTCTCCCCTACCCATCATGACAGGCCTCCCAGTTGACCACTCTCCCCCTTTCCTTCCATGTTGCTCCAGACACTCCCCCCTGATACGCCACTGCTGCCTCCAGGATGTAGGTAAGGCCGCTCTCCCGGTGCAGCCTGGTCCTCCACCCTCACCTCAAGATGCATGGTCTGGGTTAGGGGCCACCCTCCTCCTCTACAGTCTCTCCTGCACCGCCCCTCCCCGCCTGCTCTTGCTACCGCCTGCAGAGCCCATCATCGCTGCCATCACCACTCCCACTTCTGTCTTCACTGCCGCTGCAGCCACTCGCAATGCTGTTGCTGCCTCATCGCTCATGGAGATGCTCCAGCAGCAATAGATATGCATCACGACAAAAGATGCTATTATATATCTTTGAACATGAAAATAGAATCAAACTTTAACTTATTTCTATTGTCTCACTTAACCCCCTTCTACTTCTAAGCACGCATATGTGTACTGTATGTGTAAGTTTAGAAAAGTTCTTTGGTTCACACTCCAATCTCACTGGTTGGAGGCAATTCTTACACTGTGCGCAGAAGTTAGCATTAATAAAGTTCAAAAGGCTTTGGTGCTTAACAGGTAAATGGTTACCACTCAGGAGGGTTCTTGTTGGTTTTCAGAGTTTTTCTTGTTCCAGGACATCCACAACTGATTCCTTTTTAATCAGCCACTCCAGTGTCTTGCTGACGAAACCTGCCCCCTTCAGGATTCTCCAGATGATAACCTCTTTCTTTCAGGTCAGTACAGAGTTCCTTTCTGTTTCCCCTATTCCAAGGGAAACACTGGACAGCCAGTCCTCTCCTTTGACCAGGCTATCTTCCAGAGCTTGCCAGCTTGTCCCTCTGGAACCAAAGTCTATGTCTCTCCTCTCTCTCTCACTCCCAACTCTGAGAGCAAAGCCTGTTTTTTCCTGCTCTCTGCCTGCAAAGATCACATGACCTTCCAGAGAGCAAATTCTGTTTTCAGACAAAGTTGCTACTTACTGCCTGTTGTTACATTTGTTGCCTTTTGCAAATAACAGTCCATCATGACTTTGAGCTCTCTTGCAAAAACTCCTGCAAAAATTCTGTGTTTTAAAATGTTTGTGTGTGACCTGCTCTAACAAACCTTTCCCAATTTGTCTCCTAAACACCTCTATATACTCTGTCACACTTGGGCCCGCCGACAAGCGGGTTTCATTGTCCTCCAACCCAGTAGGTCGTTCTCTTCACACGCAGGTGCCTCAAACAGGCCCTACCATTTTCTTTGCCACCAGGCTGCCACTCCTGCACTTCATGCTGTGCTGAGTTCACTGTTACTTTCTGTATTATCTTTCTTCTCCAGATCTATACATTTTCAACAACTTCTAGCCATTTTCTTCTGCTCCTTTTCTGTCATTTCTCTGCCTGTGTCTTTCACTATTTTCACTGGTTATCTCGGGAGCTCTGAGAATCATGGCTACTCCACCTGCTCTGCCACACGTGACTCCCTCCCCCACCCCCAGTTCTTTGTTTGTTTACATGTTTGACACTGTGTGCAATTCTTCCGCGCCCGCAGGAAAAAGAATCTCAGGGTTGTATGTGATGTCGTGTGTGTACCCTGACAATAAATCTGAAAAGATCAAATGAATTGGCAAAACAGGAGCAAATGGATTTTAATATAAACAAAATCCATAGAAGGTAGGAAAGCTGAATATCTAAAAAGCTGTATAGATGTTCACAGATTTGAGGGCTCACACCACATGACTAAAATATCATTGATAAATCATACAAGAGGATTAATGATATGACCCTTTATATTAGAAAGGAATGGATGGGCTACATTCTTTGCAGAGAACTGGTTTGGTAGTTATTGAGAAACTATTTCTGGCTATCCTGATATCTCAAACAACAAAATAAAACTGCTCGAGGTGGTTGACTTGGATCAGGTTTCTTCCTCAGCACTCTATGTGCTCTGTCTAACTTCAGACCATCCGGAAAAAATTCAATACCCAAAACATCTGAAATCCTTTAAAAAAAAGTTTCACTGGATCTGAACCCTCAATATCTTCTGGAAGTCCCATTATTTTCACATTATTCCGTTGATTTTCCAAAGAATCAATCTTCAGTAATTCTCTCTTCTGAATTTCCCATCCTACAAAAGAATCTTCCTCTTTTTCTATTTTTTCTCTATTCCGTTCCACTTGTTCTCTACAATCAAAAACTGCCCCTTCAATTTTTAAAAAATTATCTTGCACCATGTCCATAACTTTCAAACATCTATTAACATCAGCTTTAACAACAGTCATATCTTTCTTTACAGATGCTCACTTCTTCACAAATATTATTCATTTTAACTGACATATCCACAAACCCACGATCCATCTGTGTAGACATCTGAGTTGACATATTGCCCATTTGATGAACAATACCTTCTAATACTGTAAGGACTGCATCAAAAGCAGACCTGCCCATTCCTCCTTGAGGCCTACCTTCCTTAACTTCAACACCAGCATCAGCTTCTTCTTGGGTCCATTCTAACATGGCAGGACTTCTCTCCTCTTCTTCACCTGCACTTATTGTTGGGTTACTTGTTTTGCTGTGAGTTAAAATCCCAACCGACGAAGGCCCGAGATCCTCAGCCTGTCGCTGGCCGGCCTCCCCCACAGCCCAGACCTTATCAAGAAGATCCCGGACTCGTGCATGCCCGGCAGCGTCAGTTTCAGTGTAGGTCCTAATTGTGCTAAAACATGTGACCCACTTCCCATGTCTCTCTGTGTGTGCTTGGTTAGAACCAGAGAGTTTTAAAAGTTATACATCACATCTTTGTGACCTTAAAACATTTGAATGTCTTTTGCAGCAATTGAAATTCTTCTCAAAGTGCAGAGGCAAAGTTGCCACATTACAGGAACCAGACACAGTAAAATCCCTGGTATCCAGAATTCATGCAACCGGCAACCTCAAGCAACCAGCAAAATAAATAAATAAATAGATCAAGTGCCATAAATTAAAAAAAAATGAATAAGAATAAAATAATCGGTAAAAAAAATACACTAGTTTAAAATTGTAAAATTAAATGTTCTCTGAATGAACATATAGTTGGTGCAAAACTGTTATGGTGCCAGTGATCAGGCCGGAGGATTGTGTCCCGCGCTGTCTGTAACCAGTTTGTACATTCTCCCCTGTGTCTGCATGGGTTTCCCCCGTGGGCTTCGGTTTCCTCCCACCCTCTGAATCGAATCAGGGGTTATAGGTCAATTGGGCTGCATGGGGTTGTGGGCAGAAAGGGCCCATACTGCGGTGCGAAAGGCCTGGGATGTCCCGAATTCCCAGGAATTTCACTAGGACAAAGTAGGGTCACTGCTCACTGCGGGCGAGTGACTCTTTGCTTCTCTTTCTCTGACTGCAATTTCTGATGATGGCAAATCTTTGCCATTTCATGTAATATCACATTTTTGGTTTTATTTCCATGACAATAAAATAATCTTGAATATGGGAGGGATCCCCAACTCCTTGCCCTACAGTAAGATCCTTTGTATGGAAAGGCAGTTTCAGTTCTTATTTGAAAGATTGCCACTCCCACAGCTCAGCATTGCAGGGTCAGGTGATGTGGAGACATGCTCTCACTCAGTGTATCAGACTCTGTTGTCTGAATGATCACTGCAGAGTCATATCAGACATCAACGGTCACATCCCCTGACCTTCAGCTCCTGCTTGTGTCCTATTACCCAATCTTGATAGTGGTGCAGTTTAAATTAAAGTTGGTCTCTGGGCCAGGAGGAAGCCACAAAAGAAACATTCTAGATTGCTGACAGACTCCCAGCATGAACTCAGTGAAAGCAAGTGTGTCAAATGCCTTCTGCACCGTCCTGTCCACTTGCGTTGCCACTTTCATGAAACTATGTACCTGCACTCCCCAGGACCCTACTGTTCATCAGGAAAGTTGTTCTTTGCCATTTCGCCAACTGATGCAAGATGTTATGAGCCCAGAGGACCCATAAATCCAGCAGCAATAGATATTCACCATGACAAATGGATACTTAAACAAAAGTTGCTTTTAATTATCTTTAAACATCAAAACAGGATCAAACTTTAACTTATTACTATTAACCTAACTTAACCCCCTTCTAATTCTAAGCACACGTGTATGTAATGTGTGTGTAAGTTCAAAAAAGGTTATTTGATTCACAGTCCAATCTCACCTCACTCCTCCAAGTTCACCTGTATCAGGCAATTCTTATACTGTGCACAGAATTTAACATCTCTGAAGTTTACCAGGCTTTGCTGTTTGAAAGGTAAATGGTTACCACTCAGGAAGGTTCTTGTCAGTTTTCAGAGAGAGATTTGTGGCTTGTTGGACACCCACAACTGATTCCTTGTAACCAGCCACTCAGCGTCTTGCTGAAGAAACTTGCCCCATCAGGGTTTTCTAGATGATAACCTCTTTCTTTCAGGTCACCATGGTTTTGACCAGGCTGAACTAAGCACTCACAACCCATCTTCAAAATGGGGTTTTTCCACAAGCTTGCCAGCTTGTCCTGTTCCAGTCTCAGCTGCTGAACTGTAGAAATGAATTCTCTGAGAAAAACCACATGACCCTCTTAGAACAGCCAACTGCACTCAGACGGATCAAGGCTCCAGACTTAATCTTTTGAGTTCGTTCATCTGTTGCTTTCCAAAACAATAATCCATTACTTCACAGCATGTCAAATTAACACCCACTTGTGAAGTCCTTATAGGCATTCTTCAAAGTTTTTTTAAAGGCACCTAGCACCCAGAGCCTGGACTGTCTGGCTTGAGCAGAGCTCTGGCATTTTAAATGAGATCTGTTTTGAAGTGTTTATATCTCTGTGTGACCTAACTAAAAACCCCATAATCTGTCACAAAGACATAACCTTTCCCAAAGGCCAATGCCCTCCCCTTAATATCCACAGGGCAGATATTTGACTGCTAGCCTTGTACATGTTTTGCCTGCATTAGGGGCAGCTGCGCTGTGGCAAGTGACTCACCAAATCCTTCTCCGTCATGCCCATTTCATTGTAAATGATCATGTGAAGCATCACCAAAGGTCCTCATCAACCCACCCACAAACTCTTCCCACTGCTCCCTTCAGGCAGGAGGTACAGAAGCCTGATGCGCAGCACCTCCAAGCTAAAGAACCGACTCACCATACTACCCATTGCCCCTCCAGGCCTCACCTGCCTGGTACATGGTCAAGGACCGGCCTGTACAGCCACTACAAAACATACATAACAAACCCTACAAATTGTCTGAAAGGAACCATCATCATCCTACGGGATGGATCGCCAAAAGAAGATTATCCTGACTATTGTATAACTCCCAAGGTACTAAGGACCTGTCTGCACCATTGCAACATTACTTTTACATTAACGGAATATCTATCTAACCATTTATATTGACCATTTTCTTCTCACGTGGCAATTTCATCAACAGTTAATGCATTTTATGAATCTGTGTAGCAAGAATTCCAGTGCATTGCACTTGTGAGTACAACTATAAACTCTCATCTCGTTTCCACACATCAGCGATTTGCCTGAATGAATATGATTGCAACAAATAGCCAGGATGTCTGAGGTACAAGATTCATTGGAGTAACTTGCCAAAGATGATATAAAAACACTATAGATGATACTTTCCTTATTCTAATATATCCTAATTTTAAACTCACCTTGCAAAAGCATGAGCTACGATATCCTGAATTTCGATCTCTTTAATCCAATAAATCCAAAACTGTGGCTGTTACTTCATGTAGTTTTAATTAATTGATAAAACATATAAATATTTTGCATAGCTTCACATTAACACTTCCATAACAATGAATAACAAAGCATTTATGATAGAGATACAATGAACGCTTCCACCAGCGTTGTCTCCGCTCCATCCTCAACATCCATTGGAGCGCTCACACCCCTAACGTCGAGGTACTCGAGATGGCAGAGGTCGACAGCATCGAGTCCACGCTGCTGAAGATCCAGCTGCGCTGGATGGGTCACGTCTCCAGAATGGAGGACCATCGCCTTCCCAAGATCGTATTATATGGCGAGCTCTCCACTGGCCACCGTGACAGAGGTGCACCAAAGAAAAGGTACAAGGACTGCCTAAAGAAATCTCTTGGTGCCTGCCACATTGACCACCGCCAGTGGGCTGATAACGCCTCAAACCGTGCATCTTGGCGCCTCACAGTTTGGCGGGCAGCAGCCTCCTTTGAAGAAGACCGCAGAGCCCACCTCACTGACAAAAGGCAAAGGAGGAAAAACCCAACACCCAACCCCAACCAACCAATTTTCCCTTGCAACCGCTGCAATCGTGTCTGCCTGTCCCGCATCGGACTTGTCAGCCACAAACGAGCCTGCAGCTGACGTGGACTTTTTACCCCCTCCATAAATCTTCGTCCGCGAAGCCAAGCCAAAGAAAGAACAATGATAGAGATACAAAACATATATAAAGAAGCTCAAACTTCAATAAGATACACAACAATATTTAAAGAGACAAAAAAACTCAGAAAAATTTCTCGTGCTCACACTTCCTCCACATCTCACAGAATAATGAGCAAGTCATTAGTCTGGGCGGATATTATGACATAGTCACTATGGTAACACTACAAACAATAGTTCTCTTAACTAAGAGTTTAAAAAAACACAAGGTTTTAACCTTGACCAACACATCCAAGCTTCCCAGACCAATAACCGCCACAACCGAGAAGAATGAGGACAACATGGTCATACTATCACAGTGAAATTCCCACCCAACATTATCTTCTCTGGGAAACTATGGCAACACATGATTAAAAATGCTCACAGCTGAACCATAGAATATGAAGAAACAGGCCATTTGGTTCATCTTTTTCTATCTTGTCCAATCAATCTGCACAAGGACCAGATCCCACCATTCCTTTTCTATCCATGCCTCTGTCCAGATTTCTCTTAAATGTTGAAATTGAAGCTGCATCCACCACTCCCTCCAGCAGTTCGTTCAACTTCTACCACTCTGAGTGATGAAGTTCCCCTTAAACATTTCCCCTTAAACATTTCCCCTTTCACCTCTCATTTTTGTCAGTGGAAAAAGCCTGCTTCCATTTACCCTCATAATTTTGAGTACCACTGTCAAATCTCCCTCATTCTCCAACACTCAAGGGAACCACATCAACCTTTCCCTGTAACTCAACTGTAAATTTTCTCTCCACTCTTCTATATTACTGATATCCTTCCTGTAATTAGGTGACCAGAAAACTGCACACAATACTCCAAATTTGCCCTCACCAATGTCTGATACAACTTCAATATAACATCACAACTCCTGTACTCAATACTTCGATTGATGAAGGCCAACATGCTAAAAGCTCTCCTTATCTCCTACCTGTGACACCACTTTCAAGATTCCCAGATCCCTCAGCTCCACTACACCCTGCAATGCCCCACTGTTTGCCCTCATTAAATAGTTGTCCACATTAAATGTCATCTGCTTGCAGTCAAATGTTCTAGCTCAGTGGTTCTCAACCTTTTTCCACTCACTTTCCACTTTAAGTAATCCCTATGCCATCAGTGCTCTGTGATTAGTGAGAGTCTATGGTTGGGAAGAAAAAGTTTGAAAACCACTATTTTAATCATCCCTCATTGACTCGTTATGTGCACGGTTTCAGAACTCCAAAGGAAATGGGCCACTGACAATATTTCTCAAACCAAATATTTCAGTCACAATTGAGTCTAGAGCAGTGATTCTCAACCTTACCTTCCCACTCACATCCCACCTTAAGCTATCCCTTACCAATCACAGAGCTGTTATGGCATAGGCATTGCTTAAGGTAGAATGTGAGTGGGAGAAAGGTTGGGAACCAATGGTCTAGATCCTACTGCAAGTTCTGAAAGCCTCCCTCATTGTCCTCTACACCTCCAACCTCAGGGTCATCTGAAAATTTGCTGATCCAATTTCTTCTTCTTTCTTTGGCTTGGCTTTCAGACGAAGATTTATGGAGAAGTAATGTCCTCGTCAGCTGCAGGCTTGTTTGTGGCTGACAAGTCCGATGAGGGACAGGCAGACACGTTTGCAGCGGTTGCAAGGGAAAATTGGTTGGTTGGGGTTGGGTTGTTCTTCCTTTGTCTTTTGTCAGTGAGGTGGGCTCTGCAGTCTTCTTCAAAGGAGGTTGCTGCCCTCCGAACTGTGAGGCGCCAAGATGCACGGTATGAGGCGATATCAGCCCACTGGCGGTGGTCAATGTGGCAGGCACCAAGAGGTTTCTTTAGGCAGTCGTTGTACCTCTCCTTTGGTGCACCTCTGTCTCGGTGGCCAGTGGAGAGCTCGCCATATAACACAATCTTGGGAAGGCGATGGTCCTCCATTCTGGAGACGTGACCTACCCAGCGCAGTTTGATCTTCAGCAGCGTGGATTCAATGCTGTCGGCCTCTGCCATCTCGAGTACTTCGATGTTGGAGATTAAGTCGCTCCAATGAATGTTGAGGATGGAGCAGAGATAACGCTGGTGGAAGCGTTCTAGGAGCTGTAGGTGATGCCGGTAGAGGACCCACGATTCGGAGCCGAACAGGAGTAATTTACCACACAGTTATCTACATCAGTAACCTAGATGATAAATGTCCAAGCAACAAAACGTGAGGCACATCACAGGTCACACGCTGCAAGATCAGCTGAGTTCCTCCAGCATTTCTGTGTGACTTTACTCCAATCACACCATTTGTGGGCATTCGCACTTCATTCCAGTCAGGGAAGCAATCATCTACTGCCACTGTGACAGAGTAATATAGATATGTTTTTGGGAGATAAATTGGGGCAGGTTTTTTAGTGTAGGTCATATGCAAACACTTAAAAACATCTCATTTAAAATACTGGACCTCTGCTCATACTAGACATGTCGGGGCTTCAGAGCCTTTGCAAAAGCTTTGGAGAGTATGCAAGAGATTGTTGTTAACAAAAAGGCAACAGATGAAGGAGCTTGTCGGAGCCACAGATTGTCTGGAGGGGAACTTGCTGTTCTAAAAGGGTTTTGTGTGATTTTGCAAGAAGAGAGAATAAAACAGGCAAAACAGGCTTTCTCTGAGAGAGAGAGAGAGAGAGAGAGAGAGAGAGAGAGAGAGAGAAAATGTACAGAAGTAGCAAAAGCAGCTGGGACTGGAACAGGGCAAGCTAGAAAGCTTATGGAAAACCCCATTTGGAAGACAGCTTGAAATAGCCTTTGTGGTTCATGCAAGAGGAGAGGACTGGCTGCATAATGTTTCACTTGGTGACTTGAAAGGAAGAGGTTATCATCTGGAGAACCCTGAGGGGGGGGGGGGGGGCAAGTTTCATCAGCAAGACACTGAAGAGGCTGATGGAAGTACATCAGTTGTGGATGTCCTGGAATGGCAAATCTCTCTCTGAAAACCGACAAGAACCTTTCTGAGCAGTAACCATTTACCTTTCAAGCAACAAAGCCTGGTGAACTTCAGAAATGTTAAATTCTGTGCACAGTATAAGAATTGCCTGCAGGCAACCAGTGAACTTTTTTTTTTTTTAAATTTTTTATTTTTCACACCATAAATCACAATAGCCATGATATACACTTTTTCTTTTCCACACATTTACAGTGACTTTTTCTCCCTCCCCCCTCCCTCCTCCCAAGCCACCCCCCCACCCCCCCACCCCCCCCCCCCTCATCCATTTTAGGTATACAATCTAGGTTGCATTAATTCAGTTAGACAATGTTGTCATTCAACAAAAATACACCAGAAATTCTACTGAGTCCATTCTTTTCTTTTCTTCTCCTTCCATCAACTTAGGTAATGTTTGTTCCCGGTAGGTTTTCGCTATTGTATTTAATGTAAGGCTCCCATACTTGTTCGAATATTTCAATATTATTTCTTAAACTATATGTTATTTTTTCTAATGGAATACATTTATTCATTTCTATATACCATTGTTGTATTTTCAAATTATCTTCCAATTTCCAGGTTGACATAATACATTTTTTTGCTACGGCTAGGGCTATCTTGACAAATCTTTTTTGTGCATCTTCCAAGTCAATTCCAAATTCTTTATTTTTTATGTTACTTAGGAGAAAGATCTCTGGATTCTTTGGTATATTGTTTTCTGTTATTTTATTTAATATCTGATTGAGATCATCCCAAAATTTTTCTACTCTCTCACATGTCCAGATTGCATGAATTGTTGTTCCCCTTTCTTTTTTACATCGAAAACATCTATCAGATACTGTTGGGTCCCATTTATTTAACTTTTGCGGTGTAATGTATAGTCTGTGTAACCAATTATATTGTATCATACGCAGCCTCGTATTTATTGTATTTCTCATCGTTCCAGAGCATAACTTCTCCCATGTTTCCTTTTTTATCTTTATATTTAAATCTTGTTCCCATTTTTGTTTAGTTTTACCATTTGTTTCCTCATTTTCCTTTTCTTGCAGTTTAATATACATATTTTTTATAAATCTTTTGATTAACATTGTATCTGTAATCACATATTCAAGGTTACTTCCCTCTGGTAAACTCAAGTTGCTTCCTAATTTATCTTTCAAGTAGGATCTCAGTTGGTAATATGCCAGCGCTGTATCTCCAGTTATATTGTACTTATCTCTCATTTGTTCAAAGGATAAGAATCTACTTCCTGAAAAACAATTTTCTATTCTTTTAATCCCTTTTTTTTCCCATTTTCTAAAGGCAAGGTTGTCTATTGTAAAAGGGAGTAGCTTATTTTGCGTCAATATTAGTTTTGGTATTTGGTAATTTATTTTATTTCTTTCTACATGAATCTTCTTCCATATATTGAGGAGATGGTGTAATACTGGAGAAGTTCTATGTTGTACCAATTTTTCGTCCCATTTATATAATATGTGTTCAGGTATCTTTTCCCCTATTTTATCTAATTCTAGTCTCGTCCAGTCTGGTTTTTCCCTTGTTTGATAAAAATCTGATAGGTACCTTAATTGTGCGGCTCTATAATAATTTTTGAAGTTTGGCAATTGTAAGCCTCCTTGTTTATACCATTCTGTTAATTTATCTAGTGCTATCCTCGGTTTCCCCCCTCTCCATAAAAATCTCCTTATTATTTTCTTTAACTCTTTGAAGAATTTTTCTGTCAGTTGTATTGGCAATGCCTGAAATAAGTATAGTATCCTTGGAAAAATGTTCATTTTAATACAGTTTATCCTTCCTATCAGTGTTAGTGGTAGCTCTTTCCAATGCTCTAAATCGTCCTGTAATTTTTTCATTAGTGGATTGTAATTGAGTTTATATAATTGGCCTAGATTTTTGTTTATTTGCACACCTAGGTATCTTATTGCCTGCTTTTGCCATCTGAATGGGGATTCCTCCTTAAATTTTGAGAAATCCGCGTTATTCATAGGCATTGCTTCACTTTTATTTACGTTTATCTTGTATCCCGACACTTCTCCATATTCCTTCAATTTCTTATATAGTTCTTTTATTGATAGTTCTGGTTCTGTTAAGTACACTATCACATCATCCGCAAACAGACTGATTTTATATTCCCTGTCTTTTATTTTTATTCCTTTTATATTATTATCTCTTCTTATCGATTCTGCTAGTGGTTCTATAGCTAGCGCAAACAATAATGGTGATAGTGGGCATCCCTGCCGCGTTGACCTGCTTAAGTTAAATTGCTTTGATACATGTCCATTTACTGTCACTTTCGCTAACGGTCCCTTATATAATGCTTTAATCCAATTAATATACTTCTCCGGTAAACTGAATTTTTGCAATACTTTGAACAAGTAATTCCATTCTACTCTGTCGAAGGCCTTCTCTGCGTCTAAAGCAACTGCTACTGCCGGTGCTTTATTTCCTTCTACTGCATGAATTAAGTTAATAAATTTACAAATATTGTCTGTTGTGCGTCTTTTTTTGATAAATCCAGTTTGGTCTAAATTTACCATTTTCGGTACCTGTTCTGCTAATCTGTTCGCTAATAGTTTAGCTATTATCTTATAATCTGTGTTTAGCAGAGATATTGGTCTATATGACGCTGGTGAGAGTGGATCTTTCCCTTGTTTTAGTATCACTGTAATTATTGCTGTTTTACATGAATCTGGTAAGTTTTGTGTCTCATCAATCTGGTTGATTACATCCAGGAGGGGCGGTATTATTAGGTCTTTAAATGTTTTGTAGAATTCTATTGGGAGTCCATCCTCTCCTGGTGTCTTATTATTTGGTAAATTTTTTATTATCTCTTGTATTTCTACTGTTCCAAATGGTTCTGTTAATTTATTTTGTTCCTCTATTTGTAGTTTTGGTAGTTCAATTTTAGTCAAAAATTCATCTATTTTCCCTTCTTTCCCTTCGTTTTCGGTTCGGTATAATTGTTCATAGAATTCTCTGAAGTTTTCCTTAATTTCTTTTGGATTATATGTAATTTGTTTGTCTTTTTTCCTTGTTGCCAATACCATTTTCTTAGTTTGCTCTGTCTTAAGCTGCCATGCTAGGATTTTGTGTGTTTTTTCCCCTAGTTCATAATATTTCTGTTTTGTCTTCATTATATTCTTCTCCACCTTATATGTTTGTAATGTTTCATATTTTATTTTTTTATCCGCCAATTCTCTTCTTTTGGTTGTATCTTCCTTTATTGCTAATTTTTTTTCTATGTTTATTATTTCCCTTTCCAACTGCTCTGTTTCCTGATTATAGTCCTTCTTCATCTTGGTTGCATAACTTATTATTTGCCCTCTAATGAATGCTTTCATTGCGTCCCATAGTATAAACTTATCTTCCACTGATTCCGTATTTACTTCAAAGTACATTTTTAATTGTTTTTCAATAAATTCTCTAAAATCCTGTCTTTTAAGTAGCATGGGGTTTAATCTCCATCTATACATTCTTGGAGGGATGTCCTCTAGCTCTATTGCCAATAACAGGGGTGAGTGGTCCGATAATAGTCTAGCTTTATATTCCGTTTTCCTAACTCTCCCTTGAATGTGGGCTGATAACAGGAATAGGTCTATCCTTGAGTATGTTTTATGTCTAGTCGAGTAGTATGAGTATTCCTTTTCTTTTGGGTTTTGTTTCCTCCATATGTCCACAAGTTTCATTTCTTGCATTGATTTAATTATAAATTTGGTTACTTTGTTCTTCCTGTTAATTTTTTTCCCCGTTTTATCCATATTTGGATCCAAATTCAGATTGAAATCCCCTCCTATTAGTATGTTCCCTTGCGTATTAGCTACCTTCAAAAAGATATCTTGCATAAACTTTTGATCTTCTTCGTTAGGTGAATATATATTAAGTAGATTCCAAAGCTCTGAATATATCTGACATTTTATCATAACATATCTCCCTGCTGGATCTATTATTTCCTCTTCTATTTTAAATGGCACATTTTTGCTAATTAATATAGCCACTCCTCTTGCTTTTGAATTATACGATGCTGCTGTTACATGTCCTACCCAATCTCTCTTTAATTTTTTGTGCTCCAATTCAGTTAAGTGTGTTTCTTGGACAAATGCTATATCTATTTTTTCCTTTTTCAGTAAATTTAGTAGTTTCTTCCTTTTAATTTGGTTATGTATTCCATTAATATTTAGAGTCATATAGTTCAGCGTAGCCATTTTATATTTTGTGTATCTTCTCTTTCCGTTTTTCCATCATTACCTTTCCTCCTTTTCCATTTCTGTTTTCTTATTTTAAACTCTTTATAAGACAACATTCCTACAACATCCAACATTTTCCTTATTCTCCTATTTCTATCTTCTTTATCCCCAATCTCCCCTTCCCCTCCTGAGTTGCCCTTTATCCCTTGTCGGACAACCACATCTCCCCTCTCCATTTGGATTTGCGAATCCACTCGCAAGCGTCAACTGATTTTGCAGTGACCGCTCTTTTCCCCCACCCAGCCCCCCCCAGAAAAGATTTCGCTTTTTATATGTCACAAAGGTCACTCTTTTAATTCCCTCCTTATTCTCTCTATTCCATTACCTTCCCTTATTAATTCTTGTCTATACTCTCTATGTTTTCCTCTAATTACAGATACTTTCACATATGCCCATTGTCTCTATTCACTCTTATACCTCTTTACCCGCATACATATCAATCGTGGTCATTTTTACCCTCCTTACCCGTCTTCATCCCTCAGTCTATTTTTGTCTTTACCCACATACATATCAATCGTGATGATTTTTGCTCTCATTACCCGTCTTCATCCCTCAGTCTATTTTTGTAATTGTTCTGCAAATTTTCGTGCTTCTTCTGGATCCGAGAATAGTCTGTTTTGTTGTCCTGGAATAAATATTTTCAATACCGCAGGATGCTTCAGTGTAAATTTATATCCTTTCTTCCATAAAATCGCTTTTGCTGCATTGAACTCTTTTCTCTTCTTTAGGAGTTCAAAGCTTATATCTGGATAAATGAAGATTTTTTGCCCTTTATACTCCAGTGGTTTGTTGCCCTCTCTTACTTTTTCCATTGTCTTCTCCAGTACCTTTTCTCTTGTAGTATATCTTAGGAATTTTACTACAATAGATCTTGGTTTTTGTTGTGGTTGTGGTTTAGGGGCCAATGCTCTATGTGCCCTTTCTATTTCCATTTCTTGCTGTAGTTCTGGACATCCTAGGGCCTTAGGGATCCATTCTTTTATAAACTCCCTCATATTCTTGCCTTCTACATCTTCTTTAAGGCCCACTATCTTTATGTTATTTCTTCTGTTATAATTTTCCATTATATCTATTTTTTGGGCTAGTAATTCTTGTGTCTCTTTAGTTTTTTTATTAGATTCCTCCAATTTCTTTTTTAAGTCTTCTACCTCCATTTCTGCTGCTATTGCCCGTTCTTCCATCTTGTCCATTTTTTTCCCCATTTCTGTTAAGGTCATATCTATTTTATTTATTTTCTTTTCTGTGTTGTTTATTCTTCTTCTTAAATCATTGAATTCCTGTGTTTGCCATTCTTTAAATGACTCCATGTATCCTCTAACAAGAGCAAGTATATCCTTTACCTTGCCTTTCCCTTTATCTATTTCACTGTATTCTTCCTCTTCTTCTTCCTCTAGGTTGACCATCTGTTGTTTCTTTGCTGCCCTTTCCTCCTCTTCTTTCTTGTTTCCATTGTCTTCTGTGGTCTCTTCTTGCTGCAGGTGTTCTGCAGCTGTCGTTGCCGGCTGTGGAGATCGACTCCCCAGCTGGTCCCCCCTCCCGTCGGTGTGTTTTTTTTCATGCGCATCGCGCATGCGCGAGGAGTCGCGTATGCGAGGTTGCGCACTTTTACTCGGCTCTGTGAGCCATTGTTGTAGTTCTCTTTCTACCGACCTGAGGTAGTGGGGTCTTCTCTCCACAGCGGGCCTCTTCGGACAGGTAAGGCCTTCACCTTTTTCCTCCGTTGTCTTCTCTTCCTCTCTTCTTTCCGTTGATTTTGATTTTTCTCCTTTTGTCTCCATCTTCTTTCCACCTTTATACTCACTTTTCTTTAACTTGTATTTCTGTGCCTTTGTATTTTCTCTTGTTTTTCCCGACTTTTCTGGAGAGGGCTGGAGTTCACCGTCCGGCCACTACTCCATCACGTGACTCCTCCGCAACCAGTGAACTTGAAGGAATGAGAAGTGAGATTGGACTGTGAACCAAATAACTTTTCTGAACTTACACACACATTACATACACGTGAGCTTAGAATTAGAAGGGGTTTAAGCTAGGTTAGTTAAGTCAATAGTGATAAGTTTAAGTGTGATTCTGTTTATATATTTCAAGAAAATTAAAAGCTGATCTCAAAAAGTGGAAGTGAAATCTGGACTGGATTCAGTGTTTACTGTTTTGGAAGGGATTGCTTGTCAAATGAATAATATGTCAAAACAAATATCAACTCAAATGAATCAAGGATTTATGGAGATGAATATAAAAATGAATACTTTGTGTGATGAAATGTCAACTGTGAAACAGGAAATGACTAGTTAAAAGTGATATTAATAAATGTGTAAAATCAGTAGACACTGCAAGATAATTTTAAGAACATTGAAACAGCTTTTTCTGAGTGTCAAACTCAGGTAGAACATAATAGAGAAAAAATGGAAAAAGTGGAAGGTTCTTTTGTCGATTGGGGGGTTCAGGAAAGAGATTTAATGAAGAAGATTGATTCATTGGAAAATCAAAGTCGGAGGAATAATGTGAAAATAGTTGGTCTTCCAGAGGATATAGAAGGTGCTGACCAAATAAAAAAATTTAAGCACTGGATCCCAGAGGTGCTGAGTAAAAAGTTTTTATCCTGAAGGTTTGGAATTGGATAGGGCTCATAGGGCTCTGAGAAGAAGGCCACTTCCAGGACAAGCACCGAGAGCAGTTTTGATTTTTTTTTTAAATATCAAGATAGTGAAATGATTTTACATATGGCAGTGCAGAACGCAAGACAGAATCGATCTCCATTAATGGTTCAACATAATAGGGTGTGTCAAGGTTATTAGAAGACGATGAGAATTTAATATGGCTAAAGACGTTTTGTGGCAAAAAGGTTACAAATTTGCTTTT
This sequence comes from Narcine bancroftii, assembly GCF_036971445.1. Lineage (NCBI taxonomy): Eukaryota > Metazoa > Chordata > Chondrichthyes > Torpediniformes > Narcinidae > Narcine > Narcine bancroftii. The sequence continues at coordinate 212,504,520 of NC_091472.1, forward strand.
CATTATCCTGCAATTTTGAAAGTTTTCTATGGAAATTTTCAATCTCAATTTTCTGAGAATGATCACATGCTTTGGTTTTGCCAGAATTGCGAAGAAATGGATCTTCTCCTCCATTATCTCCTAAGAGGAGAGTGAATGGAAATGGAAATGGAAAGAATGGAAAGAAAGAAGATGACACAAAGTCTTCTTGATGTTGAAGATCCGGAGCAGTCGTTGGGCTTGGAATCATTGGGTTGAATATATGGACTATATTCAATTGTGTTTGATTAAATTATTATTATGTATCTGGCTGGGGGAAGGGTGGATGACACTGAAAATTTTGACAGTCATCTGCAACTAGTGGGTTTACCACACCCAGTTTCTTAGGGTATTACTACCTTTGGGTGTTTTTTATTGTATTATTGTTTTTTTGTTGTTGTTTCATTTTTTTATTTTAATTTTTTTGAGGGAGTTTTTCTTTTTTAGAAGAATTATAGAGGGGAGCATTATTTTATTTTATATTAGTAGTTAAAAATGTCTCAATTGAATTTTGCAACTTTTAATGTGCAGGGGTTAAATAATCCAATTAAGAGAAAGAGAATATTGGCCTATATAAAAAAAATGAAAATTGATATTGCTTTTTTACAAGAAGCACATCTGACTGAGAAAGAACATTTGAAATTGAAAAAGGATTGGGTTGGTCATGTTTTCTCTTCTTTTAATTCTAAGGCAAGAGGAGGAGCGATTTTGATTCATAAAAATTTACCTTTTGAATTGGAATCTTTAGAGGGGTATGCTGATAGAGTATTAAGAATGAATTGTAAAATGTTTGCTGAATTGTGGACTTTGTTGAATCTTTATGCCCCTAATATAAATGATGAGTGGTTATTTCAGAAGCTTTTTTTATTGTTAACTCAAGCTAATGAAAATGTTTTTGTTGGTGGTGATTTTAATTGTGTTCTTGACCCTTTTTTGGATAGAAATCCAAAAAGTATAAGGAAATCAAAGATGGCAATAATGATTAGTGTGTTAATGAAAGATTTAAATTTGGTGGATATTTGGAGAAAAGTTAACCCTACAGAGAAGGAATTTTCTTTTTATTCTTTGAGACATGATTCATTTTCAAGAATTGATTTATTTTTGGTATCAGTGCATTTACAAGATAGAGTATTACAAGCTGAATATAAAAGTAAAGTTAGATCATTCATTATTACTTTTTACTTGTGAAAGTTCAGAGGTAGTTCGTCTGTCATTTAGATGGAGGTTTAATGCAATGTTATTGAAAAAACCAGAGTTTGTTACTTTTGTTAAAGAGCAGATTTCTTTATTTCTGACTGAAAATGTTAATTCTGTAGATAGTCATTTTGTAATATGGGATACTTTGAAAGCTTATTTGAGAGGGCAGATCATGAGTTATTCTACGAAAGTTAAGAAACAATATATGGCAGAAAGTTTAGAGTTAGAAAATAAGATTGTTGAGTTAGAGAAGGACTTTCAGAAAGGGGTAACAGAAGATTTTTTAAAAATTGCATTGGAGAGGTTGAAATGGCATTATAATACTTTACAAACTTATCAGTTTGAGCACTTAATTAATTGATCTAAACAACGTTATTATGAGTTGGGGAAAGAGCTCATTAGGTACTTGCTTGGCAATTGAAAGCTGAACAGATGTCTCAGACTATTAAGGCTGTAGAGAAAAATTCAATAATAACATAAGCCTCAGGAAATTAATGACCAGTTTTATTAATTTTATCAAAAATTATATACTTCTGAGGGGAAGCAGGATAATGGTTTTATTGATTCTTACTTATCTAAATTAAAGTTACCGGTTTTAGATGGAATTGATGTTCAGGAATTGGAATCTCCATTTACGGATTTTGAAATTAAGGAAGCTATTCAAGAAATGCCAAACGGTAAGTCCCCAGGGGCCGATGGATTTCCTGTGGAATTTTATAAACTTTTTATGATGATTTTTCTAATGAATTTGGAGAGGTGTTGAATCAAGTTACTGAAGATCAGAAATTACCAGAATCACGTTCTAGTGCTTTAATAACTGTGATTTCAAAATAAAGAGAGAGATCCATTAAAAGTGTCTTCGTATAGACCTATTTCTTTATTAAATGTGAATTATAAAATTATAGTGAATGTATTAGCTAATAGACTTGCTAAATATTTACCCAAATTGGTACATATTGATCAAACAGGTTTTATTAAGAATACAAATGCATCAGACGATATATTTCAATTAATTACTTTGGTCAATGCATATCAAAAGCAACCTAACCATTAGATGGTTGCATTAGATGCAGAAAAAGCCTTTGACAGGGTTGAGTGGGATTTTTTATTTAAGGTGTTAGAAAAAATTTAATTTGGCCCTTTTTTATTGGTTGGGTTAAGGCTTTATATATGAACCTGATTGCTAGGGTGGGGACAAATGGACAGATTTCTTTACCATTTAAATTGATTCTTTCAACTCGACAGGGCTGCCCATTGTCACTAGTCTTATTTGCATTGGTTATTGAATGCAAATAGCTCAGGCTATTAGACAAAATTAAGAAATTAGAGGATGTGGGTTAAGAATGAAGAATATAAAATTAACTTATTTGTGGATGACGTGTTGGTATATTTGACAGAACCAGAAAGGTCATTGAAAGAATTGCAAGAGTGTTCATTGAAATTTGGAGAATTATCAGGATATAAAGTTAATTGGGATAAAAGTGAAATTTTACCAGTTGCAATATGATATGCCGATATTGAAACATTTATTAAAGATTTGTCTAAAAAAATAGGGTGTTAGGGTCGAAAGATAAATTATCTATTTTAACTCCACTGTATAATAATCAGGTTATTCCTTTCTCAATGTTTAATAATTATTTGGGATTCCAAAGGTATAAAGACAATATGAGATTGTTTTGTAGAGGGGCAATTTCTTTCGTTTAATCAATTGAGAGAAAGATTTGATATACCTATAAATTCTTTGTTTGCGTATTACCAACTTAGATAAAAAATAATTATGGTAGAGAGATGATTTTACCCACTTTGTCGAGATTTGAATCTTTGATTTCTTCTATACCGAAAAAGGGTTATATTTCAGTTATGTATAATTTGTTACAAGATAATATGGATAAGCTAGATTGGGAGAAATCTAAACTTAAATGGGAGAGTGATTTAGTATTTATTTTTTCTGAAGAAGATTGGGTGAGTATATCAAGATAATGTAATTAAATTGACAATGTGTGATATGGAATGGTTAATTATAATTTTTACATCAATTATATTTGACCTCAGAAAAGTTTTTAAAAATATGGGTTTAGTAATTCGGATTTTTGTTTGAGGTGTGGTTCATGTATTGGAACTTTTTTACATGCTGTATGGAATTGTGTTAAAGTTCAATTATTTTGGCAAAGAATTAAAGTAGTTTTGGAGAAATTATATAATTTTATATTACCGTTAGATCCAATGATTTTTTTTGTTGGGAAATTTATATTCATTAAGGGTAATGGGATTGGATAAAATTCAAATTGTTTTTGTACGTATGGTATTATCAGTAGCGCATAAATGTGTTGCTAGTACCTGGAAAGATGATACTGAGATTAATATATCTCAGCATAATGAATTGAAAATATGTATTGTTATGGAAAAAATTACTTATACTTTATATGATAATTATTCTTCTTTTGTTAGTAAGTGGACTCCATATTTGAAATATATGCATTTAGATATACTTTGAAATGTTGTTAACATTTTTAAAAATTTATATATAATTTTTTTTGCTGCCCTTAAGGGAGCTGGCTGTAAAGGTGGGAGGGGGGGATGGGTATTAATGAAAAAATTTCTTTGACTGTTTTTAACTGTTTCTGTTTTCCTTTAAATAAAGTTTTGAAAAAAAAAAGAAAATTAAAATCAACTTTTGTTTAAGTGACCATTTGTTTTGTTGAATATCTACTGCTGCTGGGTTTTGAGGTCCACTGGGCTCATAAAACCACTCTCTGGTTTCTCCCTCAAACCCAATGTTGAATCCAAAGGCACCTCATCCTGAATACCAGTGAAGGCCAAACACCATCTTCACGCAACTAATTAAACTCTGGCCTTCCAAATAATGCCAGAATCAATGGGGTCGTTTTTCATTAGCACGTTGGATACTAAAATCAGGGTTCAAAAGTCTCTCTCCCTCTGCCCCCCCCCCCCCCCCCCCCAGCTCGTCAATCTCTCATATTACTTAGGTCCAACAAAATATTCGTTGGCGTGATTAAAACATCATGGTAAGCGTAGCAGTCAGCGCAACCCTGTTACATCACTGGGGTTCGAATCCAGCATAAGGAGTTCATGCATTCTCCCTTTGTCTACACTTCAAACAAAAAAAAACCGCATGCAGGCGTTGCAGGTGAATCATGCGGCAGGGGCTCGTGGGCCGGTAGAGGGCCTGTTACCATGCTCTGTATGTCCACATTTAATTTTTTTAAAATTTACAGCACCAGCAACCCAAAGTTTGAATCTAATGTTGTCCATAAGGAGTTTGCATGTTCTCCTCGTGACTGTGTGGGTTTCCTCTGGGTACTGAAGTTTCCTCCCATGTTCCAAAGGCAAATGGGTAAGTAGGTTAATTAGCCACCCGGGTGTAATTGTGAGGCGCAGATTTGTGGGCCAGAAAGGTCCGTTACCGTGCTCTCTCTCTCTCTCTTTAAAGAAAAATTCTAAACTATTACCTGTAAAAACATGAAGGGCGCAAGCCCGGAACGTCGGATATGTACATATCTTTATCTTTGCTATATAAAAGGACACTATTTGACTGGCTGAGCTTGTCCAGCATAGTGTTTTTACTTCAACCTTGGTGTCTGCAGACTCTCATGTTTCACTCCTAAACTATTACCTGGTCATTTTCCCATTGCAGTCTGAGAGATCATTCCGCACACAAATGGTTCGCTGCAATCTCAACGTGAAAACCAACAAGAACCTTTCTGAGCCGTTACCATTTACCTTTTAAGCACCAAATCCTGGTGAACTTCATAAATAATAACTTGTGGCGGCGCACATCCTCATGACGAACCGGCCCCGCTTGTATCACCACGTGGCGGGGCAGCCATGGGAAAATGGCGTCGTCAGAGGTTTCTCTTTGACTCTAGAATCCCTTCTAGCGCGCACCCTGGGGCAGCGATTATGATGTCACAATGCACCAGGTGACTGAGCTCATGCTGCCCTTAAAGGGGTGTGGTTCAGGCAGGCAGAGGCATAATTCCACCTCTGCAACATCTCAGCCAATGCCACAAAATTTTACCACGTCATGGGCGGGCTGGACCAGGACACGGCGGCAAGGGTGGACGACATCATTCTCCGGCCACCAGCAGTGGGCAAGTATACTGCCCTCAAGAATCTACTCCTGGGGAAGTTTGGCCTCAGTCTCCAGCAGCATGCTTGCAGGCTCTTACACCTGGATGGGTTGGGGAATCACAGCCCCTCAGACCTCATGGATGAAATGCTGGCCCTGGTGGAGGATCATGAACTGTGTTTCTTCTTCTGCCAGATATTCCTTGAACAGATGCCAGAAGATATCCGGCTCCATCTGTCCAAAGAGAACTTTTCCAACCCCCACAAGGCCGCAGTCTGGGCAGATGCACTCTGGTGCACAAAACGAGAACGAGGCAGCCCTCAGACAAGTCTCCAAGTCGGGGCCCCGCTGTCCGCAGGATATCCCCAAGCACAAGCCAGAGGAAACCCAGTCAACATGGTGCTTTTATCATCAGAGCTGGGGAGTGAAACCCCGCAAGTGCAGCCAGCCCTGCGACTTCCAGGGAAACAGCCAGGCCAACCGCCATTGATGGCTGCAATGGTTGGCCACGTGAACAGCCTCCTTTACATCGCTGACAAGTCCACGGGCCACTGGTTCCTGGTGGATGCTGGGGCAGGCCTGAGCGCCCTCCCCCCCCACAGCGCTGGAAACTCACACCTGGACCCCCGGTCCAACCCTGTGGGCTGCCAATGGTTCTGCTATCAAAACCTATGGCATCCGTAGGGCACAGATACAGATCGGGGATGAAAAGTTCACTTGGAGGTTCATCCTGGCCTCGGTGGGCAACGCAAAGTTAGGGGCTGACTTCCTAAGGGCTCACAGTCTGCTGGTGGATGTGAGGGGCAGGAGGCTGCTCAATGTCCGTACCGTTCGCTCAGTGTGCCTAGGCATGGCGGACGATGACAGACCAAAATTCACCACAGTAGCCACTGCCACAGATGAGTTCGCCGAGATCCTCAGTGAGTTCCATGCTCTCCCCGCCATGGAGTTTTCCATCACATCTCCTCGAAAGGCTCCCCACTGTACGCCAGAGCCTGTACGCCAGAGCCTGTACGCCAGAGCCTGTACGCCAGAGCCTGTACGCCAGAGCCTGTACGCCAGAGCCTGTACGCCAGAGCCTGTACGCCAGAGCCTGTACGCCAGAGGCTGTACGCCAGAGCCTGTACGCCAGAGCCTGTACGCCAGAGCCTGTACGCCAGAGCCTGTACGCAGCTGCCACCGGAGAAGCTAAAACAGGTAAAGGAGGAATTCTCTAGGCACCAGGAGCTAGGCATCATTCGGCAGTCGGACAGTGCTTAGGTGTGCCACTGCACATGGTCCTGAAGTCATCAGGGGGTTGGAAGCCCTGCGGAGACTACAGACGGCAAAATTACACCACGACTCCAGACAGGTACCTGGTCCCCCATATCCAGCACTTCATGACAAACCTACAATGTGGATAAATGTGAGGTTATCCACTTTGGTAAAACAAATCGGAGGGCAGATTACTATTTGAATGGCAATAGATTAAGAGATGGGGAAGTGCAGAGAGACCTAGGGGTACTTGTACACCAGTCTCTGAAGGTGAGCATGCAGATACAGCAGGCGGTTAAAAAGGCAAATGGTATGTTGGCCTTCATATCAAGAGGGTTTGAGTATAGGAACAAGGATACCTTACTGCAGCTGTACAGGGCCTTGGTGAGACCACACCTGGAGTATTGTGTACAGTTTTGGTCACCTTATCTAAGGAAGGATGTTCTTGCAATGGAGGGAGTGCAGAGGCGATTCACCAGGCTGATACCTGGAATGGCAGAAATGACTTATGAGGAAAGATTGCGCAAATTGGGATTGTACTCGCTGGAGTTTAGAAGATTGAGAGGGGATCTCATAGAGACATATAAAATTCTGGCAGGATTGGACAGAATGGATGCAGATAGGATGTTTCCAATGATGGGAAAATCCAGAACCCGGGGCCATGGTTTGAGGATAATAGGCAAACCATTTAGGACCGAGATGAGGAGGAATTTCTTTACCCAGAGGGTGGTGAATCTGTGGAATTCATTGCCACAGAGGGCAGTGGAGGCAGGTTCATAAAATATATTTAAGAGGGAATTAGATATATTTCTTCAGTATAAGGGTATTAAAGGTTACAGAGAGAAGGCGGGGACGGGGTACTGAACTTTAAGATCAGCCATGATCTCGTTGAATGGCAGAGCAGGCTCGAAGGGTCAAATGACCTACTCCTGCTCCTATCTTCTATGTTTCTATCTTTCTAACCTCCACAGCGTGCGGTTCTTTTCAAAAGTCGATCTGGTGCATGGATACCACCAGATACCAGTACACCCCGATGACGTTGGAAAGGCAGTCATTATCTACCCTTTCGGCTTGTTCGAATTCCTCTGGATGCTGTTCGGGTTGAAGAATGCGGCCGAGACATTCCAGCGCCTCATGGACGCAGTGGGTAGGGATTTGGACTTTGTCTTTATCTACCTAGATGACATCCGGGTAACCAGCCACAGCCGCGAAGAGCACAAGGCCCTTCTCCATACTCTGTTCACCCGGCTGGCAGAATTCGGCCTCACAGTCAACAAGGCCAAATGCCAGTTTGGGAAACAGACATTGGAGTTCCTGGGCCACACCATCTCAGTGTCTGGGGCAGCTCCACCTCCGGAGAAATTGGCAGCCGTCAAGTGTTTTCCCAAACCCTCCTCCCTCCAGAGCCTGCAGGAATTCGTGGGAATGGTAAATTTTACCAGAGATTCATCCCCAACTCCGCCCGCATCATGCACCCTCTTTTCGTGCTGATCGCAATGAAAGAGAAGACCCTGGCCTGGTCGGAGGAGGCAGATGTGGCCTTCTCTGCAATGAAACAGGTTCTCACAGAGGTGACTTTGTTGGTGCTCCCGCTCCCAGAAGCACACATGGCGCTCTTGATCAATGCTTCTGCCATGGCGGTTAGGGGAGTACTGGAACAGTGACTGGATGGGCAGTGGCACCCAATGGCCTTTTCCAGTAAGCAGTTATGGCTGCCGGAGCTTAAATATAGTGCATTCGACAGGGAGCTCCTGGTGCTGTAACTAGTCATCCGCCACTTCCAATACTTCTTGGAGGGCAGAACTTTCACCGTGTTTACCAATCACAAGCCCAAGCACTGGCTATGGCCAAGGACCCATGGTCAGCCAGGCAACAGCGCCACCTGTCCTATGTGTCCGATTTCACGACAGACATCCGGCACAGGGCAGGCAAGGACAATGTGGTCATTGATGCGCTCTCCAGCCCGGCCATCAGCACGCTAGCTCCCGGCCTCAACTACGTGCAACTAGCGCATACTCAGCAGCAAGACGCCGAAACTCAAGCTCTCCGGACTGCCATCTCAGGTCTCGAGCTCAAGGATATCCAGCTTCCAGACTCTGCCCAGCCGTTGCTCTGCAACACCTCCACTGGCTCACTGCGCCCAGTAGTCCCACAGGAGTGGAGGGCAAGGGTCATCAGCTTTATTCACAATCTCACCCCCACCCCCCAGTAAAACCTACCGTGCATATGGTGGCACAGCGATTCACCTGGCATGGCCTCAAGAAGGAAGTGGTAGCGCTAAACCGCAACTGCATCAGGTACCAGACATCTAAAGCCCACAAGCACACGCAGGCCCCCGTTCAATATTTCGACTCAGCAACGCAAAGGTTCCAGCATATCCACGTGGATGTCATGGGCCCCTTGCTGGTGTCCAGGGAGTTGCGGTACCTGTTTACCATAGTGTACAGAGCAACCATGTGGCCGGAAGCCACCTTGGTCCTTGAGGCATCAGCAGAGATGTGTGCAAGAGCCCTGGTCAGCCAGTGGATCACTCATTTCGGCATCACGAGCGACAGAGGCACCCAATTTACCTCCACGTTATAGACGCAGCTGGCAAGGCTTTTAGGGGTAACACTGTACCATACCACGGCCTACCACCCACAGTCTAGCGGCTTGGTAGAGAGGTTCCACCGACACCTAAAGTCCGCTCTGATGGCAAGACTTTCCGGCCCCGACTGGTGGACAAATTGCCCTGGGTTCTCCTTGAGATTAGTACAGCGCCTAAGGAGAACCTTCAAGCCTCATCAGCAGAAATAGTTTATGGTGTGCCACTCTCCCTGCCAGGTGAATTCTTTGACCTGGAGGCCGAGATGACACACAATGAAGGTGAGTGGCTCGTGGACTTTTGTAAACGACTGGACAACCTAACCCCGCCACCCCCATCACACCACAGCACCCAACCATCCCATCGACCGAAAGATCTGGATGTGGCACAATTTGTGTTCATCCGGAGAGGATGCAGCGCCCATACAAAGGGCTGTTCAAGGTTCTCCGGTGGCCGGGTGGGACTTTTACTTTAGATGTGGGGGGCAGAGAAGAACTGTTTACTGTGGGCACTTGAAAGCTGGTGCAGAAGGCTGTGCCCAAGCACCGGGGCCAGCCACCAAAGCAACAGGACACATAGTCAGTTCTGGGGGGGTTGTGTGGTGGTGCACATCCACGTGGCAGGGTAGCTATGGGGAAATGGCATCGTCAGAGGTTTCTCTCTGACTCCAGCATCCCTTCCATCACGCACCCTGGGCAGCGATTATGACGTCACAATGCTCATGCTGCCCTTATAGGGGCGTGCTAAATCTGAATAAAAACAGTCGTTAATGACCTTTGGTGTGGCCGCAGTGATTTACTTCAGCTCCTAAAAGCGCCACAAACTTTTATTTTTTGGTGAAGTGCTTCGGGAGGTCCATTCCCGATTAAAACATCAAACCGTGGTCGAGGTGTAAACAACACTGGAGAAACTCAGCATGCGGAACAGTGTACTTTACATAGCAAAGTTAAGGGCACGTAACTGAGAGGGTACTGGAGACAGTGGCTGATGGTCTGTGGTATGGTCCTGCGCAAGGGGTGGAGTGAGTAAGAAGGGGTGCTGCCTGGCTTCGGAAAGGAAGAGGTTAGTGCACCAGATGACTCCCCTACTCCGCGGATTTGATAGTGATGTTGGGATTGTTGCTGAGTTAAGATTGGAATGGAGGGGGTGGCGAAGTTGCGACGGTTGATGTCTCGGCGGCATTTGGAAATATAAAGAACCAGAGTGGGCTTCTGGTCCAGGTTTAGGGTTAATGATCCCGATTATTTTGGTTCAGTGTGGTTAACGACAAGGGCAACAACACCACCAGCTGATAGAAAAATGCCATTACATAATGAAAATATCCACAGCTCAAAGCAAAACTGCCAGTGCTGGCCACGTTGGCCGTCTCTCGCCACGCACAGGGACCTGCTGTGCTGCTCCTGTTTCTCAGCATCTGCAGTCTTTCTTGAAAGCAAACTGAATGGTAGACTTTTGCAGGAACAGAGAGACCTGGGGGTCCATGCAGAAACAGTTGAGGAGGCAGAAAAAGTTTAGCACCTTTTGGTTCCAGAAGTTTTCCTCTCCCAATAGTAATCAGGGTTTTAAAACCCCCACTACATCCCCAATCCCCATACCACCCCTAACTCCAAACTAAGATTCCTCCATTGTCCAGTTGTGCCGGCCTACTGCAGGGGACAACCACTGTACCTACAGGAGTGTAAGGGGACAGGATAACACCTGGCCGGCTGTCAATCAGTCAACCTGAATGGATCAGGCCCTACCCTGTCGGGTGTCAATCAACCTCTGGGATATAAGCCTGTGCCGGCCTCCCGAGGCCTCAATCAGAGTTGCTGCAGCCACAGCCAGTCTGGCTCTGTGGAAGTCTTTGTGGATTAAAGGCAGTTGTACAGTCTTTACCTTTGTGTGTGTCTGATTCTGGCTAATAGCACACCACACACATAATAAAGAAAGTGCAATGTGACACAGAATTTGCTTTAGCCTGGCTAAGGTTTCCAGCAGAAATTGCCTGAAACATCTCTTACAGTCAGAGGAAGAGAAGCAAAAGAGAGTGTTCCCCCCCCACCCCGTCCCCCCCACCCCCGCCCCCAGAGTCACCGTAGATTCGTTCCCGCAGCCTCACACGGAGTCCAGTCCAAACCACCGGCAGCCCGATCTCCAGATCCAAACCTCTGACGCGGTCAGTGCCCTCGGCACCCCCTCGCATGCCAGCCAGTCTCCAGTGGCCTGCCGCCTGGTTGAAATCCCTCGGCCATGGTCGCCACCAGCCTGTGCGGATTCCTCGCCTTGAGTCGCCGACAGCCTGTGTGCTCTACTAGCCGCAGAACCCCTCACTAATTTGGTACGATCAGAAGATATCTACAGCACTGAAACATTCAATTTTTCTTGCAGAAACTGCAACTGTGAATATATAAATGTCCTGTTGCCATGCTGTATGTCTAAATTAAAATGTTAAAAGGTTGCCCAATGCCTGTAACTAGTATTCTGCTGTGTCACAATGACCCGCACCCTCCCATCCACTTACTTAGCCAATTTTTTCTTAAATGTCAAAATTGAGCCCGCGTTCACCACTTCAGCTGGCAGCTCTTTCCACACTTCCATCGCCTTCTGTGTGACATTCCCCTCCAACATTTCACCCTTAACCCTCAAACATCCCCTCGTTCTTGGCCCACCTAACCTTAGAGGGGAAAGTCTACCTATACCTCTATCAAATCTCCCCCATTCTTCAGTGCTTTAGGGAATAAAGTCCTAACGTATTTTAACCATTCCCTGCCACTCAGTTCCTCAAGTCTCTCTGACATCCTTGTATATCAGTGGTTTTCAAACTATCCCCCCCCCTTAAAAGTAATCCCTATGCCATAGGTGCCCTGTGATTAGTAAGGGATTGCTTAAGGTGGGATGTGAGTGGGAAGAAAACGATTGAAAACCACTGTTTTAATCATCCCTCATTGACTTGTTATGTGCATGGTTTCATAACTCCAAATGAAATGGGCCAATGACAATTTTTCTCAAGCAAAATCTTTCAGTAACAATTGGGTCTGGAGCAGTGATTCTCAACCTTCCCTTTCCACCTACATCCCACCTTAAGCAATCGCTTACTAATCACAGAGGATCGATGGCATAGGGAAAACTTCAGGTGGAATGAGAGTTGGGGGGTGGGGTGGAGTTTGAAAACCACTGATGCCCTATCAATCACTAAAGAGGCTATTATGGAGAAACCAATAATGTTTAATTCACTTGACTGTTATCCTGTTATCCTGTTCTGTTATCCTGCACTGAGTTTCAGGGGGCTGTGGAACAGTCACCTTTATACAGGAACCCGTGGGGAGGGGCCACAGGTGCAACCAGATAATAGGCGTACCTGACCAGATAACTATAATGTTGTATATCATCTCCCCACGCTTTCAATTTCTACCAGCATTGCATCTCCCAGCCCAAAGCTTCTGCTGTTGAAACCTATTTCTGTGCACTTGGTGATTCCAGATTTGTCTATTCCATCAGTCTCTTGACTGGGCTCCCTTTCTTCCATAATCCTCAGATTAAGCTCTTTGCACAAGTCCCTACCACACTTTGTCGCTGCCTTCTTTGACCCCACAGCAACTCCCCATAAATGGCAATTTATTTTTAGAATCAAAATTTCAACTTTTTTTCGGAAACCCCCTTATCTTTACAATTTCCTTCTGACCAATAACCCTTCTGGATATCTTGAGTGCTCTCAAATTTCATCACATCACCTTTCACAGCCAAGTTGCCAAGACTCCAAGCCATTCCTTCCACATGATCCAGATTTTAACCCTTTCCCCAAGCATCTGGGCCCGTGGTCCTGACAGTGGCATTACTTATTTTGGAACCACTTCGGTGATTTGGGATAGTTTTGTTTATTTGCGGCTGACGCAAGCTGTGGGTCAATAATGATGTGAATTTATATGTAATTTTTTTTTAACTCCCTGTTTCAGCCTGGTTACCTGCCTATTCCCAAATGCACAATCAAGTTACTGCCACACATTTTCTAGCTACCACTAGGGCTATTTTAATTAATTCTTTTTGGGATTTACTTCATTTCAGTTCCATGAAAAAAATACTTCCAAGTTTTAAAAAATTTGGATCTTGAGGAAACTTAACTTTTGTAACTCTTTCCAAAAATTCTGTCCAAAAGGGTCTTTATCTTGAATGCTCCCTTGTGGAGTGTAAAAAAAAATCCCTATTTCTTTATTGCATCTAAAATATTTAACTGAAAAATTAGAATTTAATCAATTTAATTTCTGGGGAGTAAGATAGAGTTGATGTGTAAAATTATATTGTACCATTCTGTACCGGCAAAGTTCTAATCAAGTTTCCTCTTGAATATCCATCTTTAAATCTTTGTCTTGACTTAGGAACTCCTGGTTTATACATTCCTCTTGGCAAAATTGTATACATAATTGAAATAAATGTTTTCACAATTATATCTGAGATTAATTGTTCCAAATATCTTTGTCCAGGTAATATTCAATCTGGACCCACATTTTCTCTAAAATATGCCTTTAACTGATGTTACAAGAATATTGTATTGTCTTGTATTCGATACCTAATTTTCAGTTGCTCAAATGTCATTAAAGTTGTACCTTGAAAACAATCTTTTATTGTCTTAATTCCTTTCTTCAACCAAATACCAAGAAATTCATTATTTATTGTAAAAGGAATAAGTTGATTCTAACTCAAAATGACAAATACGAAATTTTGGAAAAAAATTGGGAATCATGTTTACAAATTGCAGGAATTAAGTTCTAATCACTCAACCTGAACCTTCCGACTTATAAAATCAAGAAAATTAAGGTATGTTAGATTTTATTTGATACATTTTTATAAATACTATCCAGATGTTTTCTTTCTTCTTTTTTCCCTTCTTTTCTATTGGCTTGTTGGATGGGGTGGGGATAATTTTTAAAATCACTATGTATAAATTTTTTATTATTTTCAAATAAGAAATTTATATAAACATTGTTAATGTATATGTCAAATAAAATTTTCAAAATAAAATTATGATGTTAATTTTCAGAAAGCTACATATTGTTGCCTCCTAAACCTTCACAGATCTGTTTCTTAAATGACAGATTTCTCCTGACAATAAACTGATTATTTAGAACCGTAGAACACTACAGCATGAAAACAGGCCATTCGGCCCTTCTAGTCTGTGCCAAAACATCATATCACTAGTCCCAACAACCATAACCCTCCAGACTGCTCTCATCCAGTATCTGTCCAATATATTCTTAAAACACAGGATTGGGCCCTCATTTACCATGTCATTCCACAGTCTGAGTGAAGAAATTCCCCCTAAACCTTTGTTTTAACCCTAAAGCCATGTCCTCTTACTTTTATCTCTCCTAATCTCAGTGGAAAGAGCCTACTTGCATTTATACTATCTATCCCCTCCAAAATCTTGTAAACCTCTATCAAATCTCCTCTCATTCTTCTATGCTCCAAGGAATAAATCCCTAACCTGTTAAAAAAAATTAAAAGATTGCCCACTGCTGTAATTATGGAAAAACTCCTGAAGACCCAGCAATAAATGAAGGAGAACTGGAACTTCTTAAGAGATTGGAGTTAATTTTTTAACATTCAAATCCAATCTATGGGCTATCAGACATATATCCTGGTTGAACTAATTCACAGCAGCAGGGCCAGTTAACCAGGCAGAGCATTTGGATAATGGAAATTGGAAATTCAGGCTGGTTGGATGCAAGAGGGGCATGATGGTCTTTGCAGAGAGGAAACCTTCCTGATGGTTGCTTATAATCAATGTGGTATACACTGAATTGATGTGACATGGGAAACACCATTCATTCTGTCTAGTCTCTGCTAGCTCCTAGGACAATCTCATCAATGCCATTTCTTTGCTCCACTCCCTCAGCCCAGCAGATAACTCTCGCTAAAGATTCTTTTCCAACCTGTTTTGACATACGACAAATAGTCATGAGCTGTAATTATTGGACAAAAGCAACTTAACATTTCTTTCCTGTTACTCTAAGTATGTGACTATTGGTCCTTCCCTCTATTTACTCTAACCCAGTGGTTCTCAATCTTTCTCTTCCCACTTACATCCCACTTTAAGTAATCCCTATGCCATCAGTGCTCTGTGATTAGCAAGGGATTGCTTAAGGTGGGATGTGAGTGGGAAGGGAAGGTTGAGAATTACTGCTCTAGACCCAATCGTTTCTAAAATATTTTGCTTGAGAAAAATGGTCATTGGCCCATTTCCTTTGGAGTTCTGAAACCGTGCACATATCGAGTCAATGAGGAATGATTAAAACAGTGGTTTTTAAATGCTTTCTTTCCATCTTAAGCAATCCCTTACTAATCACAGAGCACTGATGGTATAGGGATTACTTAAAGTGGAATGTGAGTGGAAAGAAAAAGGCTGAGAACCACTGCTTTAAACAATTCAGTCACGATCTTCTAAATTTCTGCCAATTCCCCAGTGCAAATTATTCAAATATCTTTTATTCCACCTGGGGCACTCAATGGTACAAACTCAACATTCTCCAATCTCTGATAAACATTTGCTCTCTCCACTTCCAGTATTCCTGGACTTGTTTCCTTTCCCATACCCATCTCTGATGCTTGTCCCTCTCCTCTTGTCCCATCTACCTATCACCCACCCTCCACATTAGATCCCTCCGATCTTCAACAGTCCCTTAATGATTCCTGTTGCCCCACTTCATTACATTAGATAAGAGCACATGTAGACTTTGTGTTCCTGCTCATCACCTCCCCCTCTCAACCTGGCTCCATTTGCTTTTTTTCTTTAAAATCCCTGTCTGCTTCCAACTGTCTCCCACCTCCACCCTGCCCCCACCTAGCTCCTCTTACCTGTCATGTGGGGTAAACCACTTTATGTATAGATTTATCCGGTCGGGCACATCCATTGGCCGACTGAACCAGTGGCCCCTCCCACAGGCTCCAGAATAAAGGCAACTGTTCCACAGGCCCCCTCCTCAGTACAGGACAGTTGAGCAGCATGGACGTGCCTTTGTTCTTTAGGGAATAAAAGCCCGTCAGTCTACTCAACCTCATTAATGGTGCATCATCTCCTTGGTCCACACAATACTTAGCAACCCGCCTCACTTTCCTTTCTACAATGGACATCTAATCTCATGCAGGGGGTCTCAACCCAAAACGTCAATAACACCCCACAAAAAAACAAATGCAGTTTAACCCACTGAGTGAGAGCACGGCTGAGCAAAGAATTCAGACAAGTCCGTAGACTGGACCACAGGCTTTAAAACAGCTAAAACTTGTACACACACAAGACTTCTGTACCTTCCTGGCTCCACGTACTCAACTGGTCCCGGGGGGCCGGCTCGAGTCTTTATATGGGCCGGTGATTGACAGCGGCAGGTGGGGCCAGCCTCCCTGCAGGTACAGTGGTTGCCCCCTGCAGTGGGCTGGTGGGAGTGCAGTCAATGTCCTGGTTGCATCACCACACCTAATTCCTCTAGCAATTCATCTTTTGCTCCTTGTTCTAGAAAGGCAATTCCAGATTTTAAAAGTTCAATGTCCTCACAGAAATCCCACCTCCATTAACCATTCTGGTTCAGAATTATGCGTACTTACTGGGACCTTTCAAATCTTTTGAACAGTAACAAAAAAAAAATCTCAGTCTGTAGAGGAACTGGTCAACATTTTGGGTCAGAATCCCACATCGAAACACCATCCATACAGTAAGGTGACTACAAAAAGATGCAGTTCTCCAAGACTGGCATAATCATTTTTTTGCAATACCGATTCAACTTAGTTTTTTTGACCTCTGTCTCTTTATTTACAAATCCTGAGATATTCTTCTTTGGCTTGGCTTCGCGGACGAAGATTTATGGAGGGGGTAAAAAGTCCACGTCAGCTGCAGGCTCGTTTGTGGCTGACAAGTCCGATGCGGGACAGGCAGACACGATTGCAGCAGTTGCAAGGGAAAATTGGTTGGTTGGGGTTGGGATTTAGGTTTTTCCTCCTTTGCCTTTTGTCAGTGAGGTGGGCTCTGCGGTCTTCTTCAAAGGAGGTTGCTGCCCGCCAAACTGTGAGGCGCCAAGATGCACGGTTTGAGGCGTTATCAGCCCACTGGCGGTGGTCAATGTGACAGGCACCAAGAGATTTCTTTAGGCAGTCCTTGTACCTTTTCTTTGGTGCACCTCTGTCACGGTGGCCAGTGGAGAGCTTGCCATATAACACGATCTTGGGAAGGCGATGGTCCTCCATTCTGGAGACGTGACCCATCCAGCGCAGCTGGATCTTCAGCAGCGTGGACTCGATGCTGTCGACCTCTGCCATCTCGAGTACCTCGACGTTAGGGGTGTAAGCGCTCCAATGGATGTTGAGGATGGAGCGGAGACAACGCTGATGGAAGCGTTCTAGGAGCCGTAGGTGGTGCCGGTAGAGGACCTTCGGAGCCGAACAGGAGTGTGGGTATGACAACGGCTCTGTATACGCTTATCTTTGTGAGGTTTTTCAGTTGGTTGTTTTTCCAGACTCTTTTGTGTAGTCTTCCAAAGGCGCTATTTGCCTTGGCGAGTCTGTTGTCTATCTCATTGTCGATCCTTGCATCTGATGAAATGGTGCAGCCGAGATAGGTAAACTGGTTGACCGTTTTGAGTTTTGTGTGCCCGATGGAGATGTGGGGGTGCTGGTAGTCATGGTGGGGAGCTGGCTGATGGAGGACCTCAGTTTTCTTCAGGCTGACTTCCAGGCCAAACATTTTGGCAGTTTCCGTCAAGCGCTGAAGAGCTGGCTCTGAATGGGCAACTAAAGCGGCATCATCTGCAAAGAGTAGTTCACGGACAAGTTTCTCTTGTGTCTTGGTGTGAGCTTGCAGGCGCCTCAGATTGAAGAGACTGCCATCCGTGCGGTACTGGATGTAAACAGCGTCTTCATTGTTGGGGTCTTTCATGGCTTGGTTCAGCATCATGCTGAAGAAGATTGAAAAGAGGGTTGGTGCGAGAACACAGCCTTGCTTCACGCCATTGTTAATGGAGAAGGGTTCAGAGAGCTCATTGCTGTATCTGACCCGACCTTGTTGGTTTTCGTGCAATTGGATAATCATGTTGAGGAACTTTGGGGGACATCCGATGCGCTCTAGTATTTGCCAAAGCCCTTTCCTGCTCACGGTGTCGAAGGCTTTGGTGAGGTCAACAAAGGTGATGTAGAGTCCTTTGTTTTGTTCTCTGCACTTTTCTTGGAGCTGTCTGAGGGCAAAGACCATGTCAGTGGTTCCTCTGTTTGCGTGAAAGCCGCACTGTGATTCTGGGAGAATATTCTCAGCGACACTAGGTATTATTCTATTTAGTAGAATCCTAGCGAAGATTTTGCCTGCAATGGAGAGCAACGTGATTCCCCTGTAGTTTGAGCAGTCTGATTTCTCGCCTTTGTTTTTGTCTTATTAAGTCTTATTAAACAGATACTTAATTCAGCACATCCTTTAATCCATGTCCTTTATTCAGGCAAAATATACCATTCACATCTAGTCATCCCTACTGCTGATTCCATGTACAACTCGATTATCCAGGGTCTATTTCCGATAAACAATATTTTTGGAGAACTTGTCTTTTTTTTAAAGCAGCCCAGTAGCAACAGCAACTCACTTCTAAAAGTGTTTAAACACCAGGGAAGGCTTTTTAAGCATGAAGTAATGTTTAATTCTCACCAAAAAAAAACCCCAACCTGAACAAAACACCAACACCAAAAACTTGACATTCTGCTCAAAGGTTCTTATAAAATTCCAAACTTTTTTTTCAACCTGTGACTTCAGTTGGGCTCTGAAAAGATTTCAGGTAATTGATTGTTTCAGATGTCCTCATTTATCCAAAATTTTTCGGGGCGAAAATTTTGGCTTGGAAACTTTTTTTCAGATAAATGAGGATTTCTGATTTTTCCCAAAATCCTCAATAATCCGGAAACAAATTTTCAGAGCCCAACAGACATAACTTCTGGGTCCAAAAACATTTTTTGGGGATAACTGAGGATTTTGGATAATCTGATTTCAGATAACCGGAGTTGTACTCCATATCTTCTCAGTCTATTTTTTCCTTCACTGTTTATTGCAATTGTAAGTTTTCCATTTCATGCTGCTTGGAAATTTTTACTGTATATCCATATTTAAGTCAGGAATTATCTCCAAAGACAAAAAGCAAGTGGTCGTCGAACTGATGCACGTGGAAATATCACTAACAACCACCCTCCAGTTTGAGTAACAATCACTTCCCCTCTTTTTTTGTCTTCTGAGCTAGTTTCCTATTGTTACGGGTTATATTATTATGGTTATAGATAAATATGTCTTTAAAAGAGATAGATTGTGGGGGAGGGTTTAGTGTAGGTCACTTCACAAAAGACATCTAATTTAAAATGCAAGAGCTTTGCTGAAGTTAGACATTGAGGGTCTGGTTAATTTTACAGACAATGGAACTGCTTTGGAAGGAACTTCAAAAGGAGGTGCAAATTGGAGCAGAGTCCTGGCTCAAATACTGATAAGATCTTTCAAAGATTGTGTTTGGAGCCTTGGGAGAGGTAATTTGGTTTTGTACAAGCAGAGTGAGGAAAAAACAAACAGGATTCTTCTCTCAAGGCTCTTTCAGGTAGCCAGAATACACCAACATAAAGCCACATATTCTATCCCTATGCGGCTGATAAGGTACCCACCTGAATGTGCCAACACCAATCCTCCTTTTGGAGGGATAATTGGCAGATTGCCGGGCTCCGCCGAGGCTATCAGCCGGCGACCCAACTCCCCACTGCCTGACAGCCCCCCTCCCCGCTGCCTGACAGCCCCCATGACAGCCCCTCCACTACCTGACAGCTGATAATCCCCTGCCGTCCAACATAACAGCCACCCTGCTGCCCGACAAGCCCCCCTCCCCGACAGCGTCTCTTCCTGCTGCCCGACATTCCCCCTTCCCCCTTCTGCCCTGATATCCCCCGGCGGCCACCCCTGGGCCACTCTCTGCTGCTCAAAATGCGGCATAGTAATGGGAAACACAGAGCAGTTCCACCTGCGTGGGGGATTATGGGTTGGGAAGACAGCCATTGCTATGCCGCATATTTATGACAAGTGGTGCTGCAGCACCAGTCACCCCGCCTCCATCAGATCCAGAGGGTCCTACGAGATCACTCTGGATATTAATTGACCCTTTCAGGTGGACCAGGCAACGCTGTGGCAGCCTTTTAGGGCTGTCATCTGAAAGGTGAGTCTTCAGGTTGGGATCCTCAAGGTGGAGGATGCACCTGAAAGCGGTTTCAGAGAGCGAGGGAGAAAGAGAAGTCAGTTCTCCAGTAACAATTGAGGCTGAAACATGGCGAGCTGGCAGGCTTGTTGAAAATCCCCATTTTGAAGATGGGTTGTGAGTTGAAAACCCTTGTGGCCCTTACAAGAGGAAATGGCTGGCTAAAGTGTTTCTCCTGAAATAAGGGAAACAAGAGGAACTCTATGGTGACCTGGAAGAAGGTGATCATTTGGAAAACTCACGATGGGGTAAGTTTCTTCGGCAAGACACTGAAGTGCTGATTGGTGGAAATCCGTTTGTGTGTGTCCAATGAGCAACAAATTTCTCTCTGAAGCCAACAAGAACCTTCCTGGGTGGTAGCCATTTAACTTTAAGCATCAGAACTGGGTGGAGATTTATAAATGTTGAATTCTGTGCACAGTATAAGAATTGCCTGATACCGGTGAACTTGGAGGAATGAGAATTGAGAATGGATTGTCAATCAAAGAACTTTTCTGAACATACATGTGCACTTAGAATTAGAAGGGAAGGGGGTTAAGTTAATAGTAATAAGTTAAAGTTTGATCTTGTTGTTATGTTTAAAGATAATTAAAAGCAACTTTTGTTTAAGTAACCATTTGTCTTGGTGAATTTCTGTTGCTGCTGGGTTTTGGAGTCCTCTGGGATCGTAACACTATCAATGCAGCTGCTGACACTTGAATTTAATGGGTCTCCTTTTGGGAAGCAGAGGACTGGTTTGGGGCCCAAGAAAGCAGGAAACCACTCCATTTGAGAAAGGAGGAGACGACCTACAAGATGGTGCCCTTAGCGGCAAACCAGTGAGGGGTTCTGGGGGCAGGGCATAGGTGACTGGACGTTGGTGGCTTGAGGCGAAGAACCCACGCAGGCTGTGGGCGACTACAGCCCAGGGACTCACACCAGGCTGTGCAGACTGCTGGAGATTGGCTGAAGGGGTACCAGGTATCGGAACCAGGATTCTGGAGGCTTTCTGATGGTGTCTATCTGGAGCTCGGATTGCGATGGTCTGCACTGAAGGCCATGGGGCTGCAGAGGCACTGAACAACATTCAGTAATTTGGGTGGCTGGGGAGGGGATAGAATTCTCTTGCTTCTCTTTCTCTGTTGTAAGGGGTGCTGGGAAATTTCTGCCCACGATGAATCTGACTTACAATAGGCCAAAGGAAATTTTGTGTAATATCACATTTTCTGTTTTGCTACGACAATAATCTGGGCAGTCAAAATATTTTGTGCTCCAGTTCCCTCCCAAGTAGAACATTAGAACACAGAAACAGGCCACCAGTCTGTGTTGAACCGTCTCCTTTCCTAGTCCCACTGATCTTTCCCCAGCCGTCCATTCCCCTCCCATCCAAGTCCTTGTCCAAATTCTTCTTAAATGTCAAAATAGAGCCCGCATTCACCACTTCAGCTGGAAACTCATTCCACACCCCGACCCCTCTCTTTGTGAAGAAGTTCCCCTGAAACGTTTCCCCTTTCACCCTTAACCCATGCATGCCCTCTGGTTTATATCTCACCTACCCTCACTGGAAAAAGCCTATTGACATTTACTCTGTCCATCCCCCTCATAAAAACCTCTATCAAATCTCCCTTCATTCATCCACACTCTAGAGAATAAAGTCCTAACCTGTTTAACCCGTAACTTAGTTCCTGAAGTCCAGGCAACATCCTAGTAAACCTCCTCTGTACTCTTTCTATCTTATTGACATCCTTCCTGTAGTTAGGTAATGAGAATTATACACAATATTCTAAATTTGGCCTCACTAATGTCTTAAACAATTTCAACATAACATCCCAACTCCTGTACTCAATACTTTGATTTATGAAGGCCAATGTGCCAAAAGCTCTCTCTACAACCCTGTCCACCTGCGACACCACTTTCAGGGAATTATGTACCTGTATTCTGTATGCCCTGATCCCTCTGTTCTAGCACACTCCTCAGTGCCTGATCATTTACCGTGTACATCCTTTCTTGGTTTGTCCTTCCAAAACGTAACACCTCACATTAAATTCCATCTTGTAGCGGTATGCTTGGAGTGAGTGGGCAGAACTAGTGCTAACAGCTCCCATCTTATGACAGCTGGACACAACAGCCTCCTATCTACTACAGCCACAAGGCATTGTGACTCAGCAGCACCTGAAGGCCTACTGAGAAGTCCTGGCCTTCTCAATGTAGCTACATCATGAGATCGTTAACACTTCAGATTTCATGGCACCACGTCACATGTTATATGTCTATATCAAGCCTGATAACACTGTAATAAACACCTCTCTTCGCTGGCTGACAACTTCAGGTGTGGTCTCATGATGGCATATGATCACAAATGTCATCTGCCACATTGGTGACCCCGGCTGGTCTACAATGGACATGCTCAACGGCAACACACCAACGAGCCAGCAATAAATAATGGACATACTCGACGGACACTCTGCGAGCCCAAGCTCAGATCACTTGCGGCAACAAGCAGCTTGCTTCCAGTAGCCCTCCAATGAGCCAGGAACAAATGATGGACTGCCTGACCTAGCTGAACCTACTTTCACACTGCTCCAGTTGACCGTACCTACGAATGACTGCAAATCAACCAGTGCCACATCACAGGTCAGTAAGTAAATTACCAGGAGGCCAGTCGCTCTTCCCTTCACAGTCGACTGAATGAACAGCAAGGGATATCATAGCAGTAACTGTATGGACACTTGAAAGACTGTTTTACAACCTACTCACTCACTTTGGTGACTCGGAGTAGGCCAAGCTGTTATCTAGTGTGCCTCTTGAACTGCGCAACAAGTCCGGCCAATGAGTTTCAAGGTTAGGGGAATGCCTATCAACCACATTTTAAACTGTCTGCAGACATCAGAAGGCTGTGTGTTTTGGCTCAACACGGTATAGCATTAGCATCTCAGTTTCTCCAGAATGTTACCGCTCCCTGCATTCCATTACGCTAAAGCAGTTGTTTGTCAGCAAGTTGTCTGCAGCCGGCAGCACAGACATTTAAAACTTGCCTGTTCGAACTTCGGGAGGTTTGCATCTCAGCAGCTGTGACTGAAGGTAACATCCCCCATGTTTCACCAGCTTCCCTGAATGACCACATAACCCAGGAACGACCAGCAACCCCTCCTCGAGAGAAGAAGACCGCGACCTGGGGGGGAGCAACCTCCTACTCCCCTGAGGCAAGATCACGCGACCCATGGGCCAGCCAGCCATCCCCCAATGGAAGATCCTGATCCTAGATCTGTGAACTAAAGGATATTAAAAAAAGCTGCCAGTCAATGATGCCACTGAGACCTTTTCCTGCCGACAGGCAGATTGTAATAGGTTTTCAGTCACTCGCTCAGTACAACATTGCCTGCCATTGATGCTACTGAGGCCTTTTCTTCCCAACCAGGCAGATGGTACAGGTTTTTCAGTCCCAACTGTTAAGAGCCCAAAGAACCCAAAAACCCAGCAGCAATAGACATTCACGAAGACGTAGTTACTTAAACAAAAGTTGTTTTTAATTTTCTTTAAATATGCAAACTAGCATCTCTATTAATTTATCTAAACCCAACTTAACCCCCTTCTAATTCTAAGCACACATGTATGTAATGTGTGTGTAAGTTCAAAAAAGGTTCTTTGATTCACAGTCCAATCTCACCTCACTCTTCCAAGTTCTCTGGCTGCAGGCAATTCTTAAACTGTGCACAGAAGTTAACATTTATAAAGTTCACCAGGCTTTGGCACTCGAAAGGTAAATGTTTACTGCTCAGGAAGGTTCTTGTGGGGTTTGCAGAGAGAGATTTGTTGTTCCAGGATTTCCACAACCGAGGTACCACCATTAGTCACCTCAATGTCTTGCTGATGAAACTTGCCCCATCAGGGTTCTCCAGATGATAACCTCTTTCATTCAGGCTAACACAGAGTTCCTTTCTGTTCCCCTTATTCCTAGAGAAACAACAGACAGATAGCACTTCCAGCCATCTGCCACTCTGAAGCATTTCTGTTTCTGTTCCAACAAGCTTCCTCTGCTTGTTTCAGTTGTAGCTCTCTCTCTCTCTCTCTCTCTCTCTCTGATTCCAACTGCCACCACATGTCCTTCTCTCTCTCTCACTTGCAAATACCCCTCCTTCTCCAGCAAACAATAGGAGTTAGCCTTCTGCTCCCATCTGTTGTTTTTAGGTAAACAAGAACCCAGGGGGTGATCATTGAGTGAGCACTTTGCAGAAAGGTCAGAAGTCTTGTAAAAATGTTCAACAGAGACCCTTTCTGCAGTCCATTCATTTCATTACATCATTTCAATTAGCACCTACTTGTGAAATGTGCATAGCATTCTCCATAGTTTCTGTAAAGTCACTGAATATGAATTCTTCAATATTTCAAACAAGCTCTGTTTTAAAGTGTGTGTATGTATATCTTTGGCTTGGCTTCGCGGACGAAGATTTATGGAGGGGGTAAAAAGTCCACGTCAGCTGCAGGCTCGTTTGTGGCTGACAAGTCCGATGCGGGACAGGCAGACACGATTGCAGCGGTTGCAAGGGAAAATTGGTTGGTTGGGGTTGGGTGTTGGGTTTTTCCTCCTTTGCCTTTTGTCAGTGAGGTGGGCTCTGCGGTCTTCTTCAAAGGAGGTTGCTGCCCGCCAAACTGTGAGGCGCCAAGATGCACAGTTTGAGGCGTTATCAGCCCACTGGCGGTGGTCAATGTGGCAGGCACCAAGAGATTTCTTTAGGCAGTCCTTGTACCTTTTCTTTGGTGCACCTCTGTCATGGTGGCCAGTGGAGAGCTCGCCATATAACACGATCTTGGGAAGGCGATGGTCCTCCATTCTGGAGACGTGACCCATCCAGCGCAGCTGGATCTTCAGCAGCGTGGACTGTATGTATGTAACCTACTCTAATTTTACCAATTTATCTCCCAAATACATCTACAAATATTATATCACACAACGCAGCACTGCTCAGTACAACATTGCCTGCTGTTGATGCTACTGAGGTCTTTTCCTGCCGACAGTACAGGTTTTTCAGTTCCAGAGCAGCACCACTCAGCACAGCACAGCTTAGTGGCCCAGCAGCCAGCCAGCAGACTTCCAGAATTATGGACAGTCGCTCAGCACAGTGCCACCCATCAACTTCTGTACGACTCTAGAGATATTAAGCAGCAACACACAGTCACTCCACAGAGCGCCACCTACCAGCTCCTGTATGTCATTGCAGACTTTAGCTGCTGCTTGACTTTCTACAGTTAACACTTTCCTACCAGACTTTGAGATGAGCAATGAGCACTACAGACTCTCACAATTACCAATAATCTGCTTACAGTATGGACTTTAAGTTTTGGTAATGCGTCTCAAACATTTGATACTTCACTGTGCCTTCACTCTAATTATCTGTAATTAACTCTTTTTGCAACTGCCTGTGATTACTCTTTGCAGACGTTAAGTGTCTCTCGATTCCTACTGTATTTATTCGTGTTGTCAATAATTATTTGCAGCTTTCCATTTGATTGAGCCCTGTTAGAATGTACAGTACATATCACTTCCTCCCCCAGCAGCCTTCATACACGATATTCTGGCACAGTGCAACAAATGGCAAGTTGGTTTCACTCTCCCTGCTCTGTTCCACATTCCATTAGTGTGGAATGTCCACACTAATTCGGAACTGCTGAGGCAGTTGGTCACTTACTGCTGGTTCTGGGGGGAGCTGAGTAGCAGCATGCTTGGAGGGTGTGGGCAGAACCAGCGCTAACAGCTCCTGTCTTGTGACAGCTAGACAAAACAGCCTCCTATCTACTGGCAACCAGCCCCTACAGGCACGAGGCATGAGCAGCACTCATAGGCATACTGAGAAGCCCTGGCCTACTCAACATAGGTACGTCATTAGGTCCTTAGCACTTCAGATGCCATGATGCCAGGTCACATGTTGCGTGTCTATATCAAGCCTGATAACACTGTAATAAACCCTTCTCTCCTCACTGGCTGACAACTTTAAGTCTCATTACTTCAACATGATGGCGTATGAGCACAAACATCATCCGCCACTATCTGCCATTTTTCAGCCCATTTTACCTGCTGGTCCAGATCCCTCTGCAATTTTGAAAGCCTTCCTCGCTGTCCACAACGTCTAATCTTAGTCTCATCTGTAAACTTGTTGATGCAATTTACCACATGATCATCCAGATCATTGATATAGACAATACACAACAATGGTCCCAGCACTGATCCCCGAGGTGCACCACTCGTCACAGGCCTCCAGTCTGAGAAGCAATCATCCACCACTACTCTGTCTTCTCCCATCCAGCCATTGCCAAATCCAGTTCACTACTTCATCATGAATACCAAGTATCTGAACCTTCCTAACTAACCTCCCATGTGGGATCTTGTCAAGGCCTTTACTGAAGTCCATGTAGACAGCATCCCACAGACTTTCCTTCATCAAGTTTCCTGGTAACCTCCTCAAAAAAACTCTATAAGGTTGATTAAACCTGATCTACCACACACAAAGTCATGTTAACTATCCCTAATCACTTTCTGGCTATCCAAATAATTGTATATCTGATTTCTTACACCAGCATCCAATAACCTACCTTCTACTGATGTCAGGCTCACCGGCCCATAATTTGCAGGGTAACTTTTGGAGCATTTTTTAAACAATGGAACAAGAAGCTTCCCTCCAAACCTCCAGCATTGCGCCTATGTCTAAGGAGATTTTAAATATTTCTGCCAGAGCCCATGAAATTTCTGCACCAGCCTCCCTCAAGGTCTGAGGGAATATCTTGTCAGGTCCTGAGGATTTTATCCACCCTTATTTGCTTTAAGACAGCAAACACCCTCCTTTTAATCTGTACAGGTTCCATTATCTCACTGCTTGTTTCCCTTACTTCCCATGACTCTGTGCCCGTATCCTGAGTGATACTGATGGAAGAAAAACATCTCTTTTGGCTCCATACAAACCGACCACTCTGATCTTCAAAGGGACCATTTTGTCCCTTCCTATCATTTTGCTCTTAATATACCCATAGAAACCCTTAGGATTTTCCTTCACATTGTCTGCCAAAGCAACCTCATGTCTTTCTTTTAGCCTTCCTAATTTCTTTCTTGAGGTTTTTCTTGCATTGTTTATACTTCACAAGTACCTCATTTTCTCCACGGGGCCAAAGCCAGGTATACTATTACGTGCTCCCATTTTTCAGTTCATTTTATTTGTGTAGGACTGTCACTTTAAGAGAACAGATTTAACAAAACCCTGCAGGCTTTGGAAAGTGACTGAACGGAAGGCAGGTCGTAGACAGCATGTTCCTACATTGAAGAGAGAGGAAATGCAGGTGCAGAGACCATGTGACCAATAGCTTCAAGTCTGAGTCCACAGCTTTGCTCAGGGACCATTTTAAGGAGACAATACAAGAGCAAACAGCTCTTGGAAGAAATACTGTGCTGGATTGGCCTCGTGTGGTTAAAGGCAATTTGTCTGATTTCCTCATGCTATAGGGCAGTGGTTCCCAATCTTTTACTTTCCACTCACATACCACTTTAAGTATTCCCTATGCCATAAGTGTTCTGTGATTAATAAGGGATTGCTTAAGGTGGTATGAGGGTGGAAAGAAAAAGTTTGAAAACCACTGTTTTAATCATTCCAAATTGATTAGTTATGTGCACAGTTTCATAACTCCAAAGGAAATGGGCCAATGACAATTTTTCTCAAGCAAAATATTTCAGTAATAATTGGGTCTAGAGCAGGGATTCTCAACCTTCCCTTCCTACTCACATACCACCTTGAGCAATCACTTACTAATCAAGAACACTTTATGGCATAGGGAATACTTAAACTGGTATGTGAGTGGAAAGTAAAAGGTTGGGAACCACTGTTATAGGGGAATGAGTAAACCACTGTCTAACCAAAAAGTGAAGGCCACTTTGTTCAGCTAACCCATAGAAAGGGTTCTGAAAGCAGAACTACTGCCCTTGGATAGTGACCAAAGGAAAGGGTTTTGGAAGCTTTGTGAACTTTGAGTCCCCCATGGCAAAGAAGAGGAGAGTTTTAGTTGGCACTCTTCTAAAAGGGACATTTCACTGGAAGCACCTCAACAAGGGTTTCATGAGTTAATCAATATTCTGTCACCACCCCCCCCGGACTTTTTCATCCACTTCATGTACTGTTAATTCCATCTGCCTGCCTGCTGCACCCCTCCGAGGCCCGCATGTCGCACCCCTTCAAGGCCCGTGGGTCAACACTGAATTTCCAAAACTGAACTGCCTTTTGAAAATTGTGCCTTGAGCTGTAATGGCTTAGGGGTATCCACACACACACCAGTATATTCATGCATAGTTCGGGGTTAAGTTAGATACATCCAGTTAAGTGTAAATAAATTAGATAAGGTGTTATATCATTGTTAATTAAAATTACAAATATTATTTTGAATATAACACCGTTTGGGCTCATTTCAATTGCTGGTGTCTGGTACGTAACAAAATACCTCTCTTCTTCCGAACCTGATCCCCAATACCCCTGGAAAACCAAGGTTCCCTCTGCCTGCTAACCTTGACTCTGATCCTGACAGGAACGTACAAACTCTTTACTCTCAAAATTTCACCTTTCAAATTTCACTTACCTCGCACATCCTTGCACGAAAACAACTTCTCCCAATCCACACATTCTCGATCCTTTCTTATTTCCTCAGAATTAGCCTTTCTCCAATTTAGAATTTCAACCCGAGGAACAGACCTATCTTTCTTCATAATTAACTTGAAACTAACAACATTGTGATCACTTCTGTCACCTGTCCTGTCTCATTCCCTAATAGGAGATCCAGTATTGCATTCTCTCTCATTGCTACCTCTATATATTGATTTAGAAAACTTTCCTGAATACATTTGACAAACTCCAGGCCATCCAGCCCTTTTACAGTATGGGGGGGGGGGGGGGAGTCCCAGTCCATATGTGGGAAGTTAAAATCTCCCACTGTCACAACTTTGTGTGCCCTGCATCTGTCAGCTATCTCTCGACAGATTTGCTCCTCCAATTCTCATTGACTATTGGGTAGTCTATAATACAATCCCTTGAGTGTGGTCACACCTTTCCCTTTCCTCAGAACCACCCATATAGCCTCAGTAGGCGAGGTGTCTGGTCTGTCCTGCCTGAGCCCTGATGTGATATTTTCCCTGATGATCAATGCCACCCCTCCCCTTTATCCCCTCTATTCTATTGCACCTAAAACAATGGGTCTGGAACATTGAGCTAGTCCAGCCCCTCCTGCAACTGTCTCACTGATGTCCACAATGTTGTAATTCCATGTGCAAATTTAAGCTCATCTGCCTTTCCTACAATACCCCTGGCATTGAAACAGATACACCTGAGAACATTTCCACCATATATAACCTATTGACTTTTAACAGTACATGCAATTTTCTTATCATCTTTTCCATCCTCCACTCCTCTATCTGCGCTGGCACTCTGTTTCCCCTCCCCCTGCAAATCTAGTTTAAACCCACCAGATCAGCACTTGCAAACCTTCCCGCAGGGATATCAGTCCCCTTCCAGTTCAGGTGCAAACTGACGCCTCGGAATATGTCCCGCCTTCCCTGGAAGAGAGCCCAATGATCCAGAAACCTGAAGCCCTCCGACCTGCATCACGCCTTTAGCCACGTGTTAAGCAGTATTAACCTCCTACTTCTAACCTCACTAGCATGTGGCATGGGTAGCGATCCTGAAATCTCTACCCTGGAGATCCTGCCCTTCAACCTAGTGCCCAACTCTCTGCTCTCTCCTTGCAGGACCTCCTCACCCTCCCCTATCCACATCATTGGTCCCAACATGGACCACAACATCTGGCTGCTCACCCTCCCTCCTGCAAATGCCATGAACACAATTTGAGATATCTTGAACCCTGGTACCAGGGAGGCAATGTACAACCCAGGATATTCTATCTCTTCCACAGAACCTTTTATCTGTCCCCTTTCATTGCAGCTCATCTTGTCTCCTCCCTTCCCTTCTTAGCCACAGGTCCAGACTCCGTGCCAGAGGACTGATCACTGTGCCTGGTACATTGTCCCCCTCAACAGTATCCAAAATGGTATACTTGTTATTGAGGGGAACAGCCACAAGGGTGCCTTGCTCTGCCTTCCTGTTCCCTTTCCCTCTCCTGATTGTCACCCATCTACCCTCCTCCCAGCCTCTTAGGTACAGTAGTACCCCTGTACCTCCTGTCAATCACACCCTCTGTCTCCCGAGTGATCTAGAGTTCCTGGGGGAGGTGAAAAACCAAAGGAAGAAAACTGGATTCCCTCCACTGACGTTTTTTGCTTTATGAAAAATTCAAGTTAAACAGATTCTAATGTTAAAATAGGGCAGCATGGTTGGCATAGCGATTAGCACACACCTGGAGTACTGCATACATTTTTGGTCTCCTTATCGGAGGAAGGACATCCTCGCCATGGAGGGGTGCAAAAATGTTGACTAGACTGATGCAGGGATGGAAGGACTTGCATATGGTTGAATAGACTAGGCTTGTATTCACTGGCATTTAGAAAATTGAGGGGGGAATCTTATAGAAACATTTAAAATTCTTAAGGGTTTAGACAGACTAGACAGAGGAAGGTTGTTTCCAATGCTGGGAAAAACCAGAACCAGGGGTCACAGTTTAAGGATAAGGGGGAAGTTTTTTAGGACTGAGATGAGGAAAAATTTCTTCTCTCAGAGGGTGGTGGATCTGTGGAATTCTTTGCCACAGGAAGTCAATGAGGCCAGTTCCTTGTCAATGTTTCAGAGTAGGTTAAGATTTGGCCCTTGTGGCTAAGGGGATCAAGGGGTTATGGGGAGAAGGCAGGAACTGGGTACTGATCAGCCATGATCATATTCAAGTACGCTACTCCTGCACTTATTTTTCTATTAAGATTTTCCCTGAGGGGAATCCCACAATAAAGGTTCAACGAACCAATGTGTATTTAGATAGCACGTAGTTACCAAACACAAGTCTGCAGATGCTGAGATTGCTGGTCTCTTCAGCATCCATAAATAGCAAAGATATATTGCCACCTTTTTGGGCTTGAGCCCTTCTTCATAGAGTACGCAGACTCAAGAAGGAATATTTTAAGAGCAGACTTTAAATAATTTTTAGAGCAGATATTAAAAATAAATTTCCCTTTTGATCGTTATTTTTGTTTGGAGATACAAATCTACGGCTTTAACATTGAAACTAAATATGAATCAAATTGAATTTTTGTATTTATCATTGGCAGTTTCTAAAAACTGCTACCACGTGAAATCAGATTTAAATGTAGGGGTGAAAAGATGCCAAATAATGAAATGAAGGCCTGGATTCCTTTAGAAAAAAATACATACATTTGAGAGAGATTTATTTTTAAAGTTTGGAGCCCTTGAAAACTATTGACGTTGAAGACAACAGCGGTCGTCTTCGCTCCCGCAGCCAAGAAGCTTTTAAGTTATAAAATTTTATAAAGATTAAATAGTGATCTCCTTTTTCTTTCTTTGTAGTTGGGGTAGGGAGGAGGGAGGGTTTTAGTTGAGAGGCTGGGGTTCTATATCTATAAATGATTGCTCACACTAGATTTATATTCCAATGTAGTAACTGTTGTTTGTGATGAATAATCTTAAATAAAATATTTTAAAGAGGAATATTGCAGCTCATTGAGACCATGCCTCAGAGGCCGCGGGAGGGCTGAAGAGAAATTAGGAGCACTTAGCATCTCTGAAGAGACTCCTTTCTCTTCATAGTTGGGATGCCAGGCAATGCTAATGGTGACTCTTTGCCTCTACAAAGCCTGACATACTTGGTGTATATAATCTTTATATTATTTTATGACAATAAAGGAATCTAGACTTCCATCTACTCTCAATGCTCATGTTGTTTCACCTTCCCTCACAGATGACTGTGTTCAGCCTGATTTTTGTTGTATTAACCTGATGTGCTTCACCATACCTTCAAACTTTTATCTTTCAATATCTTTCTGTTCTGACTCGGTTGGCTCACCCCCGGTCTCTTTCCCTACATGTCTATCTCCTTTCCTGCAGAATCCCACCCCTTCCTTTCTTCTACCCCTTCTTAGTTCACTTCTTTCTTTTCTACCCTCCCAACTCTTTAGCCTGTGTTCTCCACCTTCCACACACACACGATAAGGGCTCAGGCCCAAACTGTTGATTTTGGGCCTGAGCCCTTACTTTCGGGGCCATTTTCTTGATGCTGCGCGAACTGCTGAGCTTCTTCAGCACTTTTGGACATCACTCCAGACCCCAGCACCAGCAGACTTTCTTGCTTAGCTTGGGTCTGTCCATCATCTGTGCATGTGATCAGCAGAAATTTCCTTCCACCTGAATATCACAGTTTGAGGTCTTAGCATGTTGATCTTTCCCACAAACTCCATTCCCCTGACAAATGCATGTTTCTGTCCCTGGCCTTGGCCAAAGGATCATGACTCAACCAAGGCGAGACATTTGGCTCTATCATCATGACTGATGCCCCTACGCTGTTTAACTACCCGACACCTTTTGACATTATACCCTTTGTTTTATTGTTGCACCACCTGGACTTAAGCACGGGTTGACCTGCCTGCATAGCACACAAAACAAAGATTTTTTAAACTGCATCTCAGTGCAAGTAACAACAAATAATTTAATTCAACTATTAATATACAGAAGGGTCTCAGCTCGAAACATCAACCATTCTCTTTCTCCTACTGATGCTGCTGGGCCTGTTGAGTTCCTCCAGCCAAATGTGTTTTGCTTTAATTCAACTATTGGTGGCTTTACCAAGGTACCAAGCCCTGGACTTTCCTCTCTGCATTCCTTTCCCTCTCAGTAATATTTTGTTCAACCATTTGGCCATTGTGATATAGAGAATTTAGGTTAAAAAGACTTAAGTTAAAATGTGATGATTAATCATAAACAGGGAAGCCAGAACGGACAGAGAGTTTACTAGCAGTCAAGGACAGAAGGAGCTGCTGAATATGTTTTTTTAAACCTATCTTTTCATGGTCATAGTGAGAGACATGCAGGAGACAAAGGATTGATAAGAAGTGTGAGAAACAGAATTCAGTGAATGTAGAGTTCACAGCGTACGTAACGAACGTGATAATTAATAATGCAGTTATACTTAGAATGTTTTTGTAATACTAACCAATTAAAACAGTATTAATAAGAAGGGGAAGGGCAAATAATAAAGGTATAAAAATCAATGCACTGTATGTATCGGGGCTTAACTGGTGAGAAACCAGTTGAGTCCAACTCTGCAGACTTGTAAATAAAGCTTGTCGTGTCATCAGTTTTAAAGAGACTCATGTGTGAGAAGTTTTATTTCTGACAAATGGGGGCTCGTCCGGGATCTACACTCCGGCCGTGAGGGGAGGCGAGAAGAGGGACATCGGAGGCGGTGCACCCCGCTGAGTTCAGCGGCTCCTAGTCCCTTGCTCGTCGCTTCGGGCGGCTTGAGCGAGTGGTATCCGGACAGGGTGACACGACAAGACGGAGAGGAGAAGGGTGACGGTTCAATCCCCGGGAAGACACCGGTAAGTGACGACTTACGATTGTGGTGTGGGGATTGGGTAACAGGTGTAACGGGATACACCTGTTTGGATAAAAACCTAACGGAATAGATTAAGTATAGATCTTTTGTCGTTGTGTGAGAACCCTGTCGCGGGACTCTAGGATAGACCCCAGGGAAACCTCGGCGGTAACCGAAGGAGGGACAGCACCTCCGACGAAGTGCCGAGAAGAGAGGGGTCAACCCCAGGAAAACCTCAGCGGTAACCGAAGGAGGGACAGCACCTCCGACGAGGCGTCTGAGAGGAAGGGAGTAGGGTCCAGAGCGAGAGGGTCCTCAGCAACGATAAACAGATCTAGGTGGGAAAATGGGAGGATCAAAATCTAAGGGCTCGTCTGAAAATTCAGGACAATTCCTGGGAGTACCCCTTGACAGCCCTTTGGGGAGAATGTTTGAAAATTGGGATAGTAAAAGATATCGGGACAAAAACAAGAAAAAGATGGTCCAATATTGTCTCCTTTGGTCAAAACAACCTATTAAAGGTTCCTCGGTCTGGTGGCCGAAATTTGGATCTGATGAGGATTGGGTTAGACAAGCATTAAACATATATGTAAATTCGAGACCAAAGGTGAATCAAGAAGAGTCAGCATATGCATTTTGTTGGGTTCCCTGGCCAGGATCCTTAACAGAATGTTTTAAATTGAGAGTGGCAGGAGAAAAGAAATGGGAACCTCTGGACAACCTTCCCCCTCCTTATATTCCCCCGGTGCCTACTGCGCCCGAGGAAAGCTTATTACCGGAGGGGAAAGGTGATGAATCTGATTGCCCCGAAGGGGGCCGGGATTAAAAGGATGAATTAAGGGAGTCGGACCCTAAACTTCCACCGGTAAACCGACCCTGGACAAGATCCCAGACTGGTCCAGGACCATCAAAGTTTTCAATAAACCTAAATCCCCTGAGAGAAGTTCCTATGGGAGGACCGGGAGGGGGAACGGGATATGTGAATGTTCCCCTAACTAGTACAGAGGTGCGGGGATTTAAGAAAGAAATGAAAAAGTTATTGGAAGATCCTATAGGACTGGCTGAACAGCTTGACCAATTCTTGGGACCAAACACATATACGTGGGAAGAGATGCAGGCAATAATGGGAACATTATTTTCACCCCAGGAGAGGCAGATGATTCGACGGGCTGCCCTCCTCATGTGGGAATATGAACAACCTGGGGACCCTAGACCCCATGAACAAAAATATCCCTTAAATGAACCCAGGTGGGACAAACGAACACCCGAGGGATTGGCAAGTATGAGACAATATAGAGAGTGGACAATTAAAGGGATACGGGAGGCTGTGCCAAAGGGTCACAATTTTACCAAGGCATTTGGGAACCACCAGGGGAAAGACGAGTCCCCTACTGATTTTTTGGAGAGGGTGAGAAAGAATGTCCAACAGTATGCTGGTGTGGACCCTAGTACACCAATGGGTGAACAGCTTATTCGAATTGAATTTGTTTCCAAATCATGGCAAGACATTAGAAAGAAACTAGAAAAGGAGGAGGACTGGAGTGAAAAACCCCTAAGTGAACTGTTAAAAAAGGCACAAAAAGTATATGTGCAGAGAGAAGAAGAAGATCAAAAGAAGGCGACAAAGGTTATGGTACAGACTATCCGACAGATGAATGCTGAATCCAGAGGGGAAAGAAAACAAAACCTTCCTCTAAACAATCCAAAATATCCAAGAGAGGGAAGACCCCGGAGATTCGTTAAGTGCTATTACTGCAATGAGGAAGGACACTTTAAGAGGGAATGCCCCCGATACAAGAGGGAATTGCGTGCCCTCGAACTTATGGAAGAAGATTAGGGGTGTCAGGGGTTCCAAATGTTAGGGACCAAATATAAGAGGGAACCTCTGGTAAAACTAAAAATTGGTCCCAAGGGAGAAGAGGTGGTGTTTATGGTGGACACAGGAGCGGAACGAAGTAGTGTAATAACTGTGCCAATCGGAACTGAGCCTATAAAAAGTAATTTGACAATTTCTGGGATAGAAGGAGCTCCCAGAATGGTATCAATAATTCCCCAAGTAACAGTGAAACTGGAAGAAAGAGAAGGGGTACAAGACCTCTTGTTATTACCTTCGGCTGGATTTAACCTCCTAGGAAGGGACTTACAGGCTCTCCTAGGTTTGGGTGCTCTCCCTGTGGACGGAGAAGTGCGAGTCCACCTCTGCGCTTTAAAGGAAGAGGATGAACGGCAGATTGACGAGAGAGTCTGGTATAAGGAGGGAAATCGAGGAGGTCTGGACATCCCACCTTTACATGTCACATTAATACCAGGTCATCAGCCGGTAAGGAAACGTCAGTATCCTATTTCTTTGGAAGGGAGAAAAGGGCTACAGCCGGTAATTGAGACTTTAATACGAGACGGACTATTAGAAGAATGCATGTCACCTTATAACACCCCTATACTCCCAGTAAAAAAGTCAGATGGATCCTATCGCCTAGTTCAGGATCTAAAAAGTTTGAATGCTATTGTTCAGACCCGCCACCCAGTGGTGCCTAATCCCTATACTATTATGAGTCGGATTCCCCCAGACCATGAGTGGTTTAGTGTTATCGACTTGAAGGATGCCTTCTGGACTTGTCCGTTAGAAGAGGAAAGTAGAGATATGTTTGCGTTTGAATGGGAAAATCCATGGACAGGTAGACGGAGACAGTTTCGGTGGACTGTATTGCCCCAAGGGTTCACTGAATCTCCAAACCTGTTTGGACAAATGCTAGAACAAATCCTGATGGACTATCCACAATCTGATGATTCCCAACTAATGCAGTATGTGGATGATTTACTATTATCAGGACCCAAGGAACAAGAAATGAGGAGAGAGACCATTAGACTCTTGAATTATCTGGGGAAAAAGGGTCTACGAGTGTCCAGAAACAAGTTACAGTTTGTTGAGAAAACTGTGATATATCTGGGACACCAGATAAGTAAAGGACAGAAACGAATTACCCCTGAACGAATTGCGGGAATCACTAGAATGCCTTTACCCCGTAATAAGAAGGAAATAAGACAATTCCTGGGACTCTTAGGATACTGTAGGTTATGGATAGAGGACTACTCAGTTTTGGTGAAGTTTATGTATGATAAACTGACAAATGAAAATGACTATCCATTGAAATGGACCCAGGAGGAGGAGGGATGGTTCGAGGACTTGAAACATCGCCTAACACGAGCCCCAGTGCTCACTCTGCCCTCTTTAAAATAGCCCTTCCAGCTATTTGTCACTCATAACCAAGGAACAGCTGTGGGAGTTTTAACACAGGAAAAAGGTGGTCAGCGACACCCAGTGGCTTTCCTTTCCAAAATGATGGACCCAGTGTCTCGCGGATGGCCGACGTGTATCCAGGGAGTAGCGGCTGCTGCTCTGTTGGTAGAGGAAGCACGTAAACTTACTTTTGGAGGAAAGATGACTGTGTACACCTCCCATTCTGTGAGTGTTTTATTAACACAAACTGCCCATCGATGGCTGACTGATTCTCGTATATTAAAGTATGAAACCATTTTAATGGTTGGAGAAGATTTACAGTTTGCAAAAATTAATAGCTGCAACCCAGCTCAGTTTTTATACGGCAGTGAAACAGAGAAAGAGGTGGAGCATGACTGTGTCGAGTTGACAGATCTTCAGACCAAGACCCGAGAAGACCTTTGCGATACTCCGCTGGGAGAAGGATATGAATTCTACATTGACGGCTCCGCCAGATGTGTTGACGGAATGAGAAGAAATGGGTATGCTATAATAGAAGGAAATACTTGGAAAGTAGTAGAATCCACGAGACTACCCGGAAGCTGGTCAGCACAATCCTGTGAACTATATGCCTTGCAGAGAGCCCTCAGAATACTGGCAAAGAAAATTGGAACGATTTACACAGATTCCAAATACGCATACGGGGTAGTGCATACCTTTGGTAGGATCTGGAAGGAGCGTAGTCTAATTACATCAAGAGGAAAGGAATTGGCACACGAACAGATGATTACTCTGACTTTAGAAGCCTTAACATTACCCCAAGAAATAGCAGTGGTCTACATACCAAGCCATCAAAGGGGAGATAACCCGACAGCAATTGGAAACAGACTGGCTGATGAAGAAGCCAAAAGAGCAGCCATGCAACAAGAAGTCCGTTTGCTGACTTTAATCCCAATAAGGCAAGGCATAAAGACAGCTCCCATTTTCACTGCTAAGGAAGAAAAGAACATGGATCAGCTGGGCGCAAGCCAATTACCTGATGGAACATGGAAAACACCAGATGGAAGAACTGTTCTAAATAAAGAAATAACTCGCAACATTTTAAAACACCTGCATCAACAGA
This sequence comes from Narcine bancroftii, assembly GCF_036971445.1. Taxonomy (NCBI): domain Eukaryota; kingdom Metazoa; phylum Chordata; class Chondrichthyes; order Torpediniformes; family Narcinidae; genus Narcine; species Narcine bancroftii. The sequence goes on from NC_091472.1 coordinate 212,542,722, forward strand.
GCCACTGGGGCACTCAAGCCTTATGTGACACAGTGCTTCGAGAATATGTGTGTAAGGGAATCTACACCTTGGCCCAACAAGAGGTGCAAAATTGTTACCTATGCACAAAAATTAATAAGAAGATAATGAGGACAGGGACCATGGGAGGTCAACCATTAGCCATACGCCCTTTTCAACGTATCCAGATCGACTTCACAGAGTTACCTCAAGTTCAAAGATGGAAATATCTGTTGGTGATAATAGATCACTTTACCCGATGGGTAGAAGCCTTCCCAACAATAAATACTACAGCCTCTACAGTAGCTCGCCTCCTCCTAGAGCAGATAATCCCCAGATATGGTATAATGGATTCTATAGACTCAGACAGGGGTCCACATTTTTCTTCAAAAATCCAGCAATTGATTTGTGATGCATTACAGGTCTCTTGGAAATTACATACCCCTTGGCATCCACAAAGCTCAGGGAAGGTCGAACGTATGAATGGAACACTAAAAATCCAATTGACAAAGTTAATGGTGGAAACTAAAATGCCTTGGATAAAGTGTCTGCCCCTAGCCTTATTGAGAATTCGTACTGCCCCACGAAAAGATGTAGGGCTGTCCCCTTATGAAATGATGTTTGGGCTTCCCTTCTGGAGTACAGTTGAGGGGTGTCCCACCTTGGGGGAAGGGGATATATTTGTTAGGAACTATTTACAGGCACTGTCACGCTCTCTTACAGATTTACGAAAGAGAGGACTATTGGCACAAACACCGCCTCTAGACTTTTCTTTACACAAAGTGGAACCAGGAGACTGGATTCTTATCAAGACCTGGAAGACTGAAAAACTCCAGCCCCAGTGGGAAGGTCCATACCAAGTTCTCTTAACTACAGAAGCTGCAGCACGAACAAGAGAGAAGGGGTGGACACACGCATCCAGATTTAAGGGACCTGTAGAGGCACCACAGGACCCTGATACGAACTCAGATTGGACTTGTATTCCTGGAGAAAAACCTCTTACCTTACGATTTCGCAAAAAGACTTAATTCACAATGTTATTGTTATGTTCTTTGATTTTTCTTAGTTTGCCTATGTCTTTATCAGGTGTGAAATGTAAGAAATGCAGAGATACAATGGTCCTGTTTCAGGACCACATTTGGGGAAGAAAGGAAGGTAATTTCATTTCCCATACCTCAGTTCCTGAGAAATGCTGGGCAGAAAATACCACCCAACATCCATATACCCCTTGTGTGGAAAAAGAAGGAAATAATATGAGTCATTATATACAGATTCCTAATACCACTCCTTTCCCTCTTAACGGTTGGAAAGGTGACTCAAGCCCACCATGCCCTGATGGACTCTGGTTTTGCATACACCAACGTACTGTTCCAATGAGAAGTTACACTCCACACTCGAAATTGCCTGTCCCTTTAAGACAGCCGGACTTAGTTCGAGTCCATCCAAATAACCATGTAAGTTTCGGTAATGCAATTGGGGGAGATAACCTTTTTGTAGATCTGGCAACTAAAATTGCAGGAACTTTTAATGTAACTAATTGTTGGGTCTGCGGGGGTCCACGGATGTCAGAACAATGGCCTTGGTGGGGAGAACCTCTCAATTCATTGACCATGATTTCCCGCATTTGGACAACTAACCGAACGAGATCAAGAGAAACCTGGTTTTTATTGTCTCTCACGAGCCGGCAAATACCCAGTAGGAGAAAGTCCCTGCAAGGCTGTATGGATTCGCATTTCGCCTGGTGTTTTCACTTGGTTTCCTAAACCTCAGACTTGGTTCTTATCCACTGTTTTTAAAACTAATTGCCTACCCCTGTCTAATAGCAGTATTCAGTTTTGGAATTGTACCACTTCCACCATCACAGGACCATACCAATCAAATCCTGTTCTTAAAAGAGTTTGGGAAAGGGGGTATGGAGTATCCCCAAATGGATTATTCTGGGTATGTGGTAATAAAGCTTATACTCGTCTTCCCTCACAGTGGAGTGGAACTTGTTTCCTAGGAATAATCCGCCCAGAATTTTTCCTTCTACCCCACGATCACGGTCATAAATTAGGCGTGAAGGTCTTTGATACATTACATCGTGAACCCCGCTCTACCACGGTACATTTGGGAGAATGGAGAGATGATTGGCCTCCAGAGCGCATAATTCAATATTATGGTCCCGCTACATGGGCTCAAGATGGATCTTGGGGTTATCGTACTCCTATATATATGTTAAATCGCATAATTCGCTTACAAGCAGTGCTTGAAATTGTTACAAATCAAACAGCTATAGCCCTGCAATTACTTGCATCCCAGCAAGGTCAAATGCGCTCTGCTATATATCAGAACCGTCTAGCCCTAGACTATCTCCTAGCCACGGAAGGAGGTGTATGTGGCAAACTTAATTTGACTAACTGCTGCTTACAGATTGATGATAATGGAAAAGCCATTCGTAAAATCGCTGATAATATTCGTACATTGTCCCATGTACCGGTTCAAACCTGGCATCCTTTCCCACAATTTAATTGGATGGACAAATGGTTTGGAGGAACCTGGTGGCGTACCTTCTTGTGGGTCATCGGAGGTATTTTATTCCTCCTACTTATTTTGCCCTGTATTATTCCCTGTCTACGCAGCCTGGTGATTTCCATGGTCGAACAAGCTATGCAACCAGTGGGGATGGGAGACCCTGTAAGACTTTTATTTCAGCGTGAGATTAATGTATCATAAAACATTTCTCTTCCCTAGCTTAGAATCCCCATTCATATCTATACATATATTCAACACATTTTAAAGAGAGAAAGGGGTGGATTGTGATGTAGAGAATTTAGGTTAAAAAGACTTAAGTTAAAATGTGATGATTAATCATAAACAGAGAAGCCAGAACGGACAGAGAGTTTACTAGCAGTCAAGGACAGAAGGAGCTGCTGAATATGTTTTTTTAAACCTATCTTTTCATGGTCATAGTGAGAGACATGCAGGAGACAAAGGATTGATAAGAAGTGTGAGAAACAGAATTCAGTGAATGTAGAGTTCACAGCGTACGTAACGAACGTGATAATTAATAATGCAGTTATACTTTGAATGTTTTTGTAATACTAACCAATTAAAACAGTATTAATAAGAAGGGGAAGGGCAAATAATAAAGGTATAAAAATCAAAGCACTGTATGTATCGGGGCTTAACTGGTGAGAAACCAGTTGAGTCCAACTCTGCAGACTTGTAAATAAAGCTTGTCGTGTCATCAGTTTTAAAGAGACTCATGTGTGAGAAGTTTTATTTCTGACAGCCATTAATCTACTTATTTGTTACTTTACCTAGTTCAGTCTGTATTTCCACGATCACACCTGATATCTTTAATAAACTGCTCAATTCAAATGGAGAGCTGACAGCAGCTTTCAGTGAGAGATTAAACCAAGGCTCTATCTGCTCTCTCAGTGAGATGCCTCAAGATCTCATTGTTTTATTCCCAAGAAAGCATCCTTGCTAGGATTCATCTTTGCAACCAAACTCAAAATAAACATCCGGTCGTAATCTCACTGCTGTAGGACCTCGTTGACAGAATTTGGGCTGCCATACTTACTAAATTGTACGGTGACTGTATTTTGAAAGTAAAAACTTTACTGTGCATTGGAATGTGATGAAGGCAAGTTTTTCTACTCTGATTTAAAGCAGTTAATGCAATTTTTTGTACTTGGCTTTGTCAGAGTGAAGAGTGTGTTAATTGAGAGAGCCTGCAAATTAAATCTTGACACTCAGTACTTGTGTGGAGAAAGGGAGGAAAAGGGTGGTTGTTTTATTGCAGAAAACCATTAACAGTCTTGCATGTAAATTTGCACCACTGAATTTAAAAATATGTTCAACATTTCACACCTGCAAGGCCTTAGAGAATTGCAAAATACCTGAAAGGTGAGAGTCATTGCTCATTTACAGACTAATTTCCAAGGACTTCCCTGTGCAGGAGGTATCCAGTTTAACGTGCCTGTTAAACTAATCGTCAGCCACATCTTCTCCACATCACTTTCTCTTTTGCCATCATTAAAATGCTCCAAAAGATGTCAGCTGTGTTTCACCAACTGGTCATTTTCAGGCCATTGTGACGCCTTCCAGTGGCGACTCTTGCAGCTCTAACAGGAGTTACCAAATATTCCCATTCAGGACTACTAAAATTCTGAATTCAAGAGCTCCAGGCACAAATACAAGGTGGTACAGGGCAGTGACAACTTTCAAAGAGAATGTGAAAACAAGATGCCTGTTGTCCTCTCAGACATGTATGAACAACGTATGGGATGAGTGATGGTGGACAAAGGCAGTGATATCTTCAGTGTTCACCCAATCAGAAATCCTGATAAAAAGGTTGACAACAAAAATATTGACTGACCTTTCCTATTCATAGATGCTGTCTGATGTGCTCAATGCCTCCAGCAATTCATTGTTTGCTCAAGATTACAGCACTTGTAGCTTTTGTGTTCCTCGGAATTCTATGCCCAGGTTTCACAAGGGACTTTCACAAGGGAATCTTTAAGCCAATTGTCAAGTCCCATAACCGAAGCACACAAACTCTGACACTCCACTGTAATATTAAGAGTTTACTTTGTTAGCAGAAAGAACTTCTGATATTAAAGAGGCATTATTTTAAAAGGGAATTCTCACCGAAGGATCATCCATAAATTAAATTATCTGGTCACTTCCCATGTTACAACGGTTATACTTCAGCACAGTACTTCATTGGCTGTGAACCACTTGAGCATTGCACTGGATACATTGGGAGATGTTATGTAAATGCATGCTTAATCTTTTGTATCTTTGTCCGTTTGTAATTTTTGAGAAATCTTTTAAATGGATGAAATATTTTACACTGGAGTGGCTTAAACATCTTAAATATCAATAGGTTTCTAGAGCTGTGACTGGCCACATAATAAATTGAAGCTGCTCCTTAGTACCTGGCCAAATTTCCAAAACCAGCACATCCTCAGCACTTTGGGCAGTAACAATGGATTGCTTGAGGCTGGACATCACACTTGCTGAGGGCACTAACCTTTGTATGAACTGGTGCACAAGTCTTACCATGTGCAAGTCATCGCGTGGCCGACCTCATTATCCCGTTCGTACACCATCTCAAAAAAGGACTATTTGGAAAAAGTCTCTTGCTCTGTTTAGACTTGCACTGGACTAATTTATTTTGCGGAGTGGGGATAGGTTGCTGAATCTCAGATTAACAGAACAGCACTGCCCTGCACTACAGTGTGCAGCCACAAATTTGCATCACAAGTCCTTGGTCTTTTTCTAATTTCCTTTTTCCTCGCAGTCACACTTCTTATAGAAATATATATACAGTATAAAAATGTAAAGTGTTATTAATACAGTGCAAAGGCATTCAACAAGGTGACCAGTTTCACAATAATTATTCTTCCCCACCCTGCTAAAAAAAAGCTCTTCACACCCACATCATCATGGGTGCTGCATGACAGAATGAATTGGTTTTTATGGTTTGATCCACCACATATTTTTTGTTGAATGAGAAATACAAAACTAGCACTCCTTCCAGCCTCACCTTCCTTTGGCCAGAGGTTCAGTCAGTTCAGCTTCATTGGCAGAACAATCTGGCTTGAACTTAACACCATTTCATGAAAGAGACAAAGAGAGCAAGAGGGAGGGAGAGAAAAATCTATATAGATACATAATGCAAACCAACAACTCTTAAAATTCACACTCAATTTTTTTTTAAAAAAAGGGTAGACTTATTGAACGGCCAGTAAGCAAAGCAGTTAAGGCGCTTGGCATTCCCTACTCTCCTGGTTAAAAGTGTTCTTTAGCCTCAACATGGGCTTACCCAATTGATTGGTTTCGTATTGTTGCTGGGTGGCAATCAGGCATTTTCTACAAGTGGCAGAGTGGAGAGAAGGATAGAATAGCCGTCTATTCTGTCTCAAAAGTGTGCACGTTGAATAACATTGACCTGATGGTGCTACAAAGGCAAGGTCATGGCAGAAGGTGCACGGTAACACTTTGCCTGATGGGATGACTGCAGTAACACCGTGCTCAGAGCAACAAGAAGGAAGAAAAATACAAAGTAATTGGGTAGGGTGGTGGGGGAGAGTCACCACATTAAACTAAAATTTTGCTTGTGATTTCTCCTGGTCACACGAGACAAGAATTTTTTTTGTACCAATAAGTTAGTCTCCATATAAAATCGTTCATGTGGGAAAAAAAAACAATTGTCCAAACCAGGTTGCTTTGAGTTCAGAACAAGATAGGTTTGACCAGGTTGGATCCTGCGATCCGTTGCACGATTCCTGGTGCACAGGCTTGCAGCTTCCGGAACTGCATCCATGCAGTCTTGCTTTTTTTTTAATTCTCCCCGGTGTGGGAGAGAAATTAGAAAAAGTTGCAGAGTCGCCCAGCTCATGTCGACAAGTCTTTTGGGGCAAGTCTGTTTTTCCATTCGCGAGAATGGCAGGGGCGTGCTAGTCGGATTTATGACAATACAGGTCCTTGAGTGTCTTGAGTTCTTCGATAAGCGTCTTGTTCTGATTTTCCAGCACAGCAACCCGGTTTTCCAAACATTTCACATACTCCTTTTTCTTGCGTCGACACTCTCGTGCTGCTTCCCTGAAAGGGGGACGGGGAAAGCATTAGAAGATGCCATCAGCCTTCACAAATGATTTCCTCTCTTCAGCCTTCTCTTTACCTCACCACGAGTTGACATGACACCTACGCTCCTGCCACCCTCCAAATAAGGCTATGTTCTTCCCACTCCAGCTTCCTTCACGTTCCAAACACTAAAACCATTCCAAGGCTCAAGCTCAATTTTCCTCCTTAAATATTCACCATACCTTCTCCTCTCAACTCTTCAAAATCTGTAACTTTCTCCCAAATTGTCTGCACAATTAAGTGGCTAATATGAAATTTTGTTGGAACCGTCTTGGCAAAGTTTTTAACGACATGGATAGGCTGTGCAATTACTACTAGTTCTCGTTGGCATCGACTTCTGTAAAGGCCATCTATTTGGGTTATCACCTGTTTTTTTTCTCATCCCTAGCTGGAGCAGGACCTAGTCCCCATTTATCTTGAAAAACATGCATTCACCGACAGTGATGGTGGGAAAGGGTAGGGGAGGCATCTGCACTTTCTTTTAGCTCCTACAGTTCACAAACATCAGTAAACCTTAGTTAACTGAGTAAATTCATTATTAATTAATGGCAAATTATGGGCATCAGGCCTGTGATGAGCAAATTATTTTACGGTGCCCTTTAGCAAGGCAGTGTTTAAGCAAGGATGATGAGCATGTATGAGATAAGAGAAGATTTTATCTGACAAACACAACAGAACTTTTAAGTTAATAAGAACAACTGATTTTGTGTGGTTGTGCATGAATTATAAAGGAGATGGTTTTGCAATCCAAAATGGCAATGAGACCATTTTGGATACAAAATAGACTCAGTGGCAGAAACCAATGGTTGACAGTAGTTAATGGAAAGCTGAATGTAATACTAGGTCTTTTGCTCTTCATGGTAAATTATCAATGATCTGGATAATGCAGGAATCATTTAAATTCGAAGGTTACTGGCACTGCTAGGAGAGCTGCTGCCTCATTGCTCCATCCCAACCTCAGGTACTACCTGAATGCATGTTCTCCCCAAACTTCACGGGTTTTCTCTCTCTGTCTCATGGGCAGTTAATTGGTCACTTTAAGCTGTCCTGCCCGGGAGAATCTGGTTTGGGGGGAGTTGTGGCGGGATTGTGATTAGAATAAAATAGAAAGGGATTTCTGTAGGATTAGTGTAAAAAAATGAGTGCACAATAATTGTCTCAGACTCAGTGGCCAAAGAGCTTGTTTCTGTACGGTACAAATGAGATATAAAAATGGACACTATGGTTGTAAACGAAGAGGCAGTGGAGTCTGGAGAAAGCGTTCATTGGACTGGTTAGAAAGGCGCAAAACACAGCAAATGGAATTCAATTCAGAAAAGTGTGACATAATATATTTAAGATGTTAAAAAGGAAGGGGAATATTAATTCAGAGGATAGAAAGTGTAAATTGCTTATTACAATTTAAGGTTGTACATAGAATTCACATGTCCAAATTTAAATAATCTCATTTTTATGCAGATATTGATCCACTATGTGAGAAGTATAAAATTTTTGAAGCTTCACTGATCCATGTTTTGGGAGTGCATAAATTTAGAGAGAGTCTGAAAATACATTTTTAAAACTTTAACAACGATTTTTAAAGATCCAAGTAGAGCCATGTCCAATAATTGCTTTTTTTGGGTTTTTCCACATGAGCCAGATATACTTCTGTCTGCATCTCAGGAGAAAGTTTTAACCTTTACCACGCTAAAAGCCAGAGGAGCAATTTTATTGAAATGGAAAGGCGACTCTTCACCTACCCATACACAGTGGTGTATGATGTTATGACCTATTAAACTTGGAGAAAATTAGATCCAACAATAAAGGTAGAAAGTTTTAATTTGTAAAGATGTGAGGCCCATTCATAGAATATTTATCATGATTGGGGCAATAAGAATTTTGAATGTTCCGGAGATTCTTTCTCCGATGTCTGGAGGTCGCTATTCAATCCACAATTTCCCTTTTTTAAAAAAAATTATCTTGATTAGATAGGGAGTCAATTAGATTTAGTTTTTAGGTTTTTTTTTTTAAATCAATTTCATTTGGATTTATTTGGCAAATATAGGTTTCAACGTGGTTATTATAGATTAATTCAATGACTTGTTTCTCATGTGGATTAAGGAACTGTCTAACGTACTATCTGAAAAATAAAATTTTGGATAAATGAGGATATCTGAAACAAATCAGAAATCTTCATTTATCTGAAACTTTTTCAGAGCCGAAGTGACTGGAGACATGGGGCTCCCAGCAGTGGCAAACCTTGGGCTCCCAGAGCTGGCAGCAGCGCAGAGGACTTCAGGCTCCTACTGCCGGCAGCAGCATAGCAGACCTCGGGTCTCCAGTGCTAGCAGCAGCTTAGCGGACCTCGGGCTCCATTTTTTTTGGGTGAGAATTAAACAGTATCTTAATGCTTAAAAAACCTTCCCTTGTTGTTTGTTGTTGTTTAAACACCATTATAGGTGATTTGCTGTTGCTACTGGGCTGTTTTTTAAAAAATGCCAGTTCTCCGAAAAAACTGTTTATCCAAAATAGGCCCAGTCCTGACCATTTTGGATAATCGGAGTTGGACTGTAGTTCCATTTTTTTTTGTTCTTTTATGTATGAGATACTTGTGTGTATTCCCCTAAAATTTTCTATGCGTTTATATGGTTAAACTCAATAATATTTAAAAGAAAGTGTCGAAGGAAGAAGTTATCTTGGAATGCTTGTCTACAGATACGTGTAGACAGAAAGTCAGGCTAATTGGGGGGGGGGGGGGGGGGCGTGGTAAGATGGCGTAGAATCTAGACGTGTAATCTCGACCTCTCTGGCCGGACTTCTAAGTACCCGTTTTTTAACACTTTGTTTTCAAGTTTAAACTTCTTAAATTTTAGTTTAAATTATTAAGGAACTATTATGGCCATTAATGGTAAAAAGATTAAACCTCAAGTGCAGAAGAAGTTACATTTTCGAAGTATTGAAGATTTGGGGCCTAAACAACTTGCTACAGTTTCAGGTTTAATTTCTTCAGCCTAAACTACAAAGATTGCCTGTGGGAACTGAAAAAAAAATGTCTACTACTCATCAAGTGAAGGACAGCGCTGGAATTACCCGTTCTCTGGAGGGAGATGTGTGTTCCCAAGAAGTGGATCCTGATTCTGGCAGCCTGCCAACACTACCAGAGGAAGACGACACCATTGTCTGAAATGCTTCAGGAAGCATTTCAACCTGAAGATCTCGATTTCATCCGTGATTTTTTGAAAAAACTGCGAGCTGCGGGGGGAGACCAGCGTCGACCCCCTGAGGAAGTCGGGGTGCCGTCGCTGGGAGTCCAGACCCACAGTAAGACCGTTAAAATGCTTGATGTTGAGTTGCAGCAGGAGCTGCAGTTACCTGGTTCTGCAAACGTTCGAGAAAGCAGGGCTGAGCTTTTCTGAATTACAATGTAAGCAGTTAAATGCTGTCATTCAGCCTATAATGAATGAGCTGGCTCAAAGGATAAGTTCAGAATTGAATACAGTTAAAGCACGTGTAGAAGCATCTTGTGAAGATTTCAAAAAAATTTCAGTCTGCTTTTTTGGAACGTCAACAACAAGTGGCTTCTAATACAGAAAAAGTGTTGAAGGTTGAAAAATCCGTTATAGAATTGCGAGAATGTGAGAAGGAGTTAGAGAGGAAAATAGACTATTTGGAGAATCAAAGTAGAAGAAATAATGTGAAAATTGTTGGTTTGCCAGAAGGTATGAAAGGACAAGATCCTCTTCGTTTTTTTACAGATTGGATCCCACAAGTACTAGGGCAAGAATTTTTTTCTGAAGGCTTGGTATTGGAAAGAGCTCATAGAACTTTAAGGAGATCACCTTTACTTGGTCAGCCACCGAAACCTGTAATAATTCGATGTTTTAATTATTTGGATAGAGAAGCAATACTTCGACTGGCGGTGCAAAATGCGAGAAAACGACAAACTCCGTTATTGATTCAGAATAGCAGAGCTTTTTTCTATCCTGATTTGAGTCAAGAGATTATTCAATGTCAACGTCGATTTAATCCAGTTAAAGGTTATAAGTCTACTTTTCGCTATCCAGCAGTGTTGAAGGTGTTTCATGGAGACTATCAATCTCGGTTTTTTGAGGATGATCATGAAGCAATGATTTTTGCTGATTCATTGCCAGATATAAGAGGACAAAGACGTAGTCCACCATTGTCTCCTAAAGAAAAATCTGGTTGTTCTGGAAACAGAAGAAATGGTAGAAATGGGAAAAACGGGAATGGAAAGAGTCCAACTTCTTTTGAAATGTGATCTCAGAGTTTGGAATCTCTTGGATGAATAGCAGAATCTTCTTATTCATATTTTACTTTTTGCGTTATTATGATATTTTGAGATTTTTTTTGTTTGGCTGGGGAAGAAGAGATTTGTTCTAGGTTCTATTAGTCATCAGCCACTGGTGCGTGATCCACACCCAAATTTTGTTTTGGGATTACTACCTTTTGGTAGTTTTTTTTGGGGAGGGGTTTTTGTTAATTATTTTTTTAAATTTTCATTTTATCTAGCTTTTATTTTGTGATTTTTTTTCCTCCTATTGGAGGGCCTATATATGATGATTTGAGTTTTTATATAAAGATATTATTGGTCTTTAGTAATATTAGTAGATATGTTAAAGTTGAGGTTTGCTACTTTTAATGTTCGAGGTTTAAACAGTTCGATTAAGTGTAACGATGAGGGACACCTATGTGTGTTTGGTAGCGATATAATTTTACCTGAAATGACTAAATTTGAGACTTTTCTTATGAAGGTACCAGAGAAGGGTTATATTTCATTTATGTATTAAATATTATAGGATGGTATGGATAAAAAGGGTTGGGATAAATCCAAATCTGTATAAGATTAAAATACCTTTAGATCTGATAGTATCTTTATTGGGCAGTTTTCAACCTCTGAAAGGTTTGGGACTAGATAAATTTCAACTTGCTTTTGTATATTTAGCATTATTTGTAGAGAAAAAATGTATTTAGTATGTGGAAAGATACAAATATGGTTGATATTAATAGATGGCATAATGAGAGGATATACTGTTTAATAATAGAAAAAATTACATATGTTTCGTGTGATAACTATAGCTTTTTAATTAGTAAGTGGTTGTTATATTTAGAATATTTTATTGGAAGGAAATTTTTTCCATTATATCTACTGTTTTGAATATTGATTTACAACCACATCCCATTACTGCAATTTTTGGATTACCTATGATAGATTTGACTTATTTATCTCTTCCTGCGGATCGTATGATTGCTTTTCTTACACTAATGGCTAGAAGATCTATACTATTAAATTGGAAAGAGGTAAATCCTCCCACTGTTTTCCAATGGTTTACCCAAACCATACTATGTTTAAATTTAGAGAAAATTAGAAACTCTGTCTATGAATCCCCTTCTAAGTTTGAGTTAACCTGGCGACCATTTATTCAATATTTTCATTTGTGGTGAGTTGATCTGGCTCTGTTTTCTTTCTATGATTATGTATGATAATTGGGCTGTAAGATGAGATCGGAGTGATCGGCGTGGTTTAGCTATATCTGTAGGTTTTTTTAAAAGTTTTTTTAAAATTCAGATTTGTTTTTTCTTCTTTTTTGGGTTTTTTTTTCTCTTTTTTCATATATTGTTATTAATTATATCTTTTTTTAGAGATAGTTCACACCCTAAACTGATCAAAAAAATTTTTTTTATGATATATTTTTATTCTGTAATATTATTGTTTAATATCTCTGTATTAATTCATTACTTATTATGTATTTTTGTTATATCTCTTTGAACTGTATGTGTTTATAAATTATAATAATAATAAAAAGATTGAAAAAGAAAGAAAGATAGAATATTTACATTTTGATTTATGTTGATTAGATTTTAATATGTATGTTTAATTTTTTCTCTTTCTTTATGACTCTCCTTAGGAGAGCTAGCTGAAGGTGGGGAGGGTTTTTTTTCTCTCTTTTTTTTCTATAAAATATAACTTTCATGTTTTTGGTTTATTGTTGTATATGTTATTTACTATCTGTATTTTGAATGAATAAATAAAGTTAAAAAAAAGAAAGTCAGGCCAACACTGTAATTTCATGAGACATTTTTTTTGCCTTTTTTGGCTATAGGATGCAATATAAAAGTAGAAGATAATGAAGGAACTGCATCCACTTACTAGACAACAACTGAAGGACTAAACAGCTGTAAAGATTAGAAAGGAGACTTACAATGGTATTAACTAGCTGGAGAATTTTCATTTGGAAAATTTGTCAAGGCTGACTGCTTTCTGGATCCATACCTGATAGTGACACACCTAGAGCTGGAGAGTGGGATTATCCTAAATATTTTTGATCAGCATTTGGTGTCATAAATTTGTAGAATTCCAAAGTCCAGTTTTCCCTGGAATGTATAGTTAAATACTACACCACATTTTAGCATTAAATTATAATGAGGACTGTTCACTTGCATTAAAAATTGGTTAAAAATGTCAAACCACAAGTGGGAAAATAATACCAAAATTCATATTGATAACGTTTGAATTTTAAAATAACAATTATTGCAATGGTTGCCTCATTCAAAATTAATCTAGAAATCCAGAATCAGTCTGTAACCAGGTAGCATTTTTACACACAAACCTCAAGAGAAGAGATTTTCATACATCACAAGGACAATCTTTCCACAAGGATAAAGCCACTGGCTGTCCAGAATCAAGAAAGTACCTGTTTTTCATGAGGCGGATTTCTCGTTTGCGAGTGGTTTCCTCAGCGTTTTGGGGCTGGTTCTGAAGTACTGGGGATGATGCCATTACCATTCCCTGGCCAGCAGTAGAGTTTGGAGTGGTACGGATTTGATAAGTCTGGACATCACCAGTGGCACCTGCAAGAAGGAAGGAAAGGATTATTTAGAACGATGGTATACACATCATTTGTCATTTCAATTAGTTAAGGAACTATCTTTGTCCACAGTGTTCTGCAGGGATAACATAAACAGTGTCCAGTGTCACAGACGTCCAAGTGCTTTGAGCGTCTGGTGAATGAACGCATCAAAGAGCATCTTCCAGCGACATTGGGCCCTTTACAGTTTGTCTACCATCCAAACCGGTCCACACCCTTCACTCTCCCCTTTGTCCTGACTCACCTAGAGAACTATATTTCATATGCCAGGCTGTTGTTCATTGACTTCAGCTTGGCATTCAACAAGATTATACCTCAGAGGCTGGTGGATAAACTGTTCCTTGCAACTTGATCCTGGATTTCTTGACCAAAAGACCAGTCTGTCTGAGTTGGCAGCAAATCCTCAATCACCATCACACTAAGCACTGGAGTATCTCCAGGCTGTGTGTCAGCTCACTTCTGTTTACACTGCTGACTATCAAATGCATTGTCAGGTTCAGTTCTAACAGAATCATCAAGTTTGTGGGTGACACAACAGTAGTAGGGCCTCATAGACAGGAGGTTGAAAGGCTCACAAAATGGTACAAGAACAACCCAAGTTTCAACGTGGCCAGTCTCAACAAAGGAAGCGATTATGGACTTCAGGAGGAAGAAGAGTGACCATTCTCCAGCTGAGAGGATCACTGGGGTCTCTCTTTCCTCTAAAGTTGACATTTACTGGAAGCATTGTCTAAAAAGGGGGCTTGTAATTATAGAAGACCCTTTCTATCCAGTGCACAATGTTTTCAACCCATTGCTATTAAGATGGTACAGAAGCATCAAAATCAGGACTGCCAGGCTGGGAAATAGCTTCTTCCCACAGGCTGTGTGACTGACAAACAGTATTCTGTAACCATGAAAATATATATGTATTTATTTTGATTAAGTGATAATTATGTACTGTGCATAGTGTTTTGTTGCACAGACAATGGCCTGGAAAGGTATTGTTTCATCGGGTTGTATACGTAAAATCAGGTGATAATAATCTTGAACTTGAAATTGTTTTAAATATGATTTTCTGTTAACTTCCCAGTACCAGGGTTTACTCGGCTTGTAAACACTCGGACAGTGTTTGAAAGTAAAATCCTGCAACTGTGGGGTCTGGGCCCAAGAGGGTAATGCCTATACTCAGCAGTGGCCATAAGGGGGTTGCACCCTCCCAGGAAAGCACCAGAAACAGGGAAAACACACCCCATTGAGGGCAAGTATAGATGATGACCCTGCAGTGGACCAGCAAGGTGCTCAGTGGCTTAAGGACCTTACAGGATAGTGACAATGGCAGCAGCAGCAGACCAGCGAGGAGCTCAGCAAGCTGAAGGACCCATACAATTTTCAGGGTGTCAGTAACTTGGGGGTCAAGAGACCTGCACGGGCTTCAGGCTTGTTGAGACTGGCTTATGAGATGTAGGTATCAAATCAGGGATATGAGAGAGTTTTGAGGGCAAGATGGGTTCCTGAAGAGCCTCGGCGGCTGAAGGCTTCGTGATCGTGTCAGAGGTTTGAATCTGGAGCTCAGGTGGCCGAAAGATTGAACACGAGTCTATGCAGATGCAGACTGCAGGAGCACTGAAAGCGAATCCATGGACACTCAGTGTCTCTGAAGGAACTCTTTTTTTCTCTTGCTGTAAGCAGCGCCAGGTAACACAAATGGCAACTCGTTCTTTGTCTGCTTTATGGCAGGCAGAAGGCAATATATACATGTTCTGTACTATTACATTACAAAAACAGAATATTGAATGACTTAGAACCATAGGACACTACATCACAAAAACAGATTCCTTCAGCCCTTCTAGTCTGTGCCAAATCTTTTTTTTTACCTAGTGCCACTGACCTGCACCTAGTCCATTGCCATTCATACCTCTCCCATCCATGTACCGAATTCCTCTTAAATGTCAAAATTGAGCCTGCATTCAACATTTCAGCTGGCAGCTTTTTCCACTCTCCCACCACTCTCTGTGTGAAGAAGTTTCCCCCTCATGGGCCCCCTAAACTTTTCCCCTTTCACTATTAATCCATGCCCTCTGGTTTGCATCTCACCAACCCTCAGTGAAAAAGCCATCTACATTTACTTTTTCTATCCTCCTCTCAATTTTAAATACCTCTAACAAATCTCCCCTCATTCTTCTATGCTCCAGGGAATAAAGTCCTAACCTGTTTAACCTTTCCCTGTAACTCAGTTATTGAAGTCCGGGCAACATCCTAGTAAATTTTCTCTGCTTTTTTTAAAATCTTAATTGTTGTTTAATTTAGACATATAACACAGTAACGGGCCATTTTGGCCCACAAGTTTGTGCCGTCCAATTTTCACTCAATTAACCTACACCCTCGGTATGCTCCGAACAGTGGGAAGACACCGAAGACCCCAGGGAAAACCCACAGAGACGGGAAAAATGTACAAATTCCTTACAGTGTAATGATTATAATATTTTGGGAGAATTTGGTAATATTTGGAGAGATTTGGCAAGATTTAGAGTAGGTTACATACATACACACATTTTAAAACATCTTATTTGAAAGACTGAAGAATTCATATTCAATAACATTACAGAAAGAATGGAGAATGTAAGCACATTTCACAAGTTGGTGTTAACTGAACTGACGTCATAAATTGTTTGGACCTGGTGCCAGAATGGCTACAAGTACCTTTCTGCAGGGTGCTTACAGGAAGGTCACTCCTGGGTTTTGTTTATCTAACAACAGCTTGAGCAGAAGAAAGAACTCCTGTTGTTTGCTGAAGAAGGTGGGGGTTTTCCAAGTGAGCACATCACATGGTTTTTCTGGAAGGCAGTTAGAGAGGGGGAGGAGGAAGGGAGAGAGGAGGAGAGAGGGGGAGGATGGAAGGAGAGGGGGGAGGAGAGAGGGGGAGGAGGGAGAGAGGGGGAGGGAGGGAGAGAGGGGAGGGAGGAAGAGAGGGGGAGGGAGGGAGAGGGGGAGGGAGGGAGAGGGGGAGGGAGGGAGAGGGGGAGGGAGGGAGAGGGGGAGGGAGGGAGAGGGGGAGGGAGGGAGAGGGGGAGGGAGGGAGAGGGGGAGGGAGGGAGAGGGGGAGGGAGGGAGAGGGGAAGAGAAGCCCTCTCAGCTTGTGTGTGACACTGAAAAGCAGTTGAACAGTGCAAGCCAGGAAGAGCTGGCTGGAACAACAAATCTCTCTCTGAAAACCTACAAAGAACCTTCCTGAGCGGTAAACAATTACCTTTCAAGCACCAAGGCCTGGTGAACTTTATACATGTTGAATTCTGTGCACAGTATAAGAATTGCCTGCATCCAGAGAACTTGGAAGAAGGAGAAGTGAGATTGAACTGTGAACCAAAGAACTTTTCATAAATTTACACACACCTTACATACACGTCTGCTTAGAATTAGAAGGGGGTTAATTTGGGTTAGTTAAGTTTGATTCTATTTTCATGTTTAAAGTTGATTAAAAATAACTTTTGTTTTAAAAACCACTCGTCTTGGTAAATGTCTATTGCTGCTGGGTTTTGGGGTCCTTTGGGCTCGTAACAACAGACAGTGCAGGATTTGAACCCTGGCCCCGATCACTGGTGCTGTAAAGGCATTGTGCTTACCTTGATGCCAATCGTGCTATCACTTTGCATATAACCTCTTTGTGGAGTGAAACACGAAAGTCAGCAGACTCTGTGGTCGTAGTAGAAATGTAGAATTGCTGGAGGAACTAAGCGGGTTTTCCAGTATCCAGAAGAGGTAAAGATATATAACTGATGTTTTGGGCCTGAGCCCTTCTTCAAGAGAGTTCAGGTCCAAAATATTGGTTATAGATCTTTACCTCCAATAAATTCTGAGACCTGCTGAGTTCCTCCAGCATCTCTGTGTTTTTACTATAATTTCTTATTAACCTTTAAATCGCATTTAATAATTGCAAGCAGTTTAATTTTCCATTTAAAAAATCAAAACAAAACTGAAAATACTGTGTGCCAAGTGATGGCAATTCACTTTTCTTTTAGAAAGTGAGTGCCTCATGTTAATTACAGTTTAAAAATGAAGCCTGGAATGTTGATGTGATGTAAATAATGGGTAATAGTTGAGGCAAAAGCAATCATCTTGGTTCTGAGTCAAAATATCAATCCAATCAATAGAATTGTTTTCATGTTAAAGCCCCTTTTGCATACAACTTTATGGTGTACAGGTATACCCTGCTTTACAAAACGAGAGCGTTCCTATGGAACCTTTCGTAAGTCAAAATGGCATAAAGCGAAGAAGTGATTACCAATGATTTCTATGGTAACATTTTTTGAGCATTCCCAGACCCAAAAAATAACCCACCAATAACACACAAAACCTCAAACACTAACATATAGTAAAAACAGGAATGATAATGATAAATACACAGCCTATATTAAGCAGAAATAATGTATGTACATTGTAGTTTCACCTACCAGAATTGGTAAGACAGCGAGTTTCGACAGCCCCACCGGCCACTTTTTTTGTAAAAGCAAACACGACTTTCTTCGTAAAATTAAATTTTCATAATTCGAGTAATTATAAAGCAGGGTATACCTGTATCTAGCATTTCCTTGTGGTTTTTAACTAACCTCAGCTTGAAAATTAAAAAAATTTAAATCAAAGAAATTTAGACATACAAGCTCTTTTGGCCCACAAGCTTGTGCCACCCAATTACATCCAAATGACCTACAACTCTGTACGTTTTGGAAAGGTGGGAGGAAACACACAAAGTTGTGGGGAGAAACAATCCTCTTACAGAAAACAGCAAATTCAAACCCGGATCACTGGTGTTGTTACAGCGTGGTGCTGACCGTGCTGCCCATGTTACACAATCAGCAAAATATTTTCATCACCAATCCATTTAAGAGATAATATTCCCCTCAATTCCTCCCACCAAGCTACTTTCTTCCAGGTGATACACCTCCTGTGTCCTTAATCTTCTCCCGACTATCAACAGCCTCTCGAAAAAGGCCTCCCATCCCTTCCCATGGTTGCTTTGAGGTACTGCTCTCCTCTGTCCAGGTACAAACATTAGAACCACCTATCTCTTCCCAAGAAGTTTCTCTTCAACTTGACCTGATCAAACTGCTGCTACATTCACTCATCCTTTCTTCCCAAATCTCAATGATCAGATTTCTGCCTGCAATCCAATGCCAATTTGACTTCAAGCTCCATGCTGAAATCTGGTTGGTCAATCAGCTTAAGAAAAATGTTTAATATAGAGAGAGAGGGCCAAAACACAGCAGTTGTAAGATCATAACATTCAATTTGTACTTCAGAATCTATTTAGAGAAATGCAATAAATTGAAATGCCAAAGTGCACACTAATGGCAGTAAGCTGCAATTATTTTCTTTGCCACCAGCTGGCTCCACTGGTTGCTCATCTTCAGACTCCAGTCCAGGTACATGATCCTTTATCCGGACATCTAAAATCCGGAAAGCTCCAAAATCTGGCAAGTGGGGACAAGTGGTTGGGGGAATGCTGCTTTCTTTAAAACATCAAAAGGTAAAATCCTGTCCTTGTGCTAACCCATGTTCCATTTTAAAATAATCCAAATTATGAACATAAAAAATTAAATATTTTAATTGTCATAAGAATCGTTAATGTAACAGAATGACCATGGGCTGCATGAAACAGAAACATAGAAGATAGGAGCAGGAGTAGGTCATTCAACCCTTCGAGCCTGCTCCACCAATCAACAAGATCATGGCTGATCTTAAAGTTCAGTACCCCGTCCCCGCCTTCTCTCCGTAACCTTTAATACCCTTATACTGAAGAAATATATCTAATTCCCTCTTAAATATATTTAATGAACCTGCCTCCACTGCCCTCTGTGGCAATGAATTCCACAGATTCACCATCCTCTGGGTAAAGAAATTCCTCCTCATCTCGGTCCTAAATGGTTTGCCTATTATCCTCAAACCATGGCCCCGGGTTCTGGATTTTCCCATCATTGGAAACATCCCATCTGCATCCATTCTGTCCAGTCCTGCCAGAATTTTATATGTCTCTATGAGATCCCCTTTCAATCTTCTAAACTCCAGCGAGTACAATCCCAATTTGTGCAATCTTTCCTCATAAGTCATTCCTGCCATTCCAGGTATCAACCTGGTGAATCGCCTCTGCACTCCCTCCATTGCAAGAACATCCTTCCTTAGATAAGGTGACCAAAACTGCACACAATACTCCAGGTGTGGTCTCACCAAGGCCCTGTACAGCTGCAGTAAGGTATCCTTGTTCCTATACTCAAACCCTCTTGATATGAAGGCCAACATACCATTTGCCTTTTTAACCGCCTGCTGTACCTGCATGCTCGCCTTCAGAGACTGGTGTACAAGTACCCCTAGGTCTCTGCACTTCCCTATCTCTTAATCTATTGCCATTCAAATAGTAATCTGCCCTCCGGTTTGTATTACCAAAGTGGATAACCTCACATTTATCCACATTGTAGTGCATTTGCCATGTATCTGCCCAGTCCCTCAATTTATCCAAATCACACTGGAGCTTCCTGACCCCCTCTTCCATGCACACCTCCTAGCTTAGTGTCATCTGCAAATTTGGAGATATTACATCCAATACCCTCATCCAGATCATTAATGTAAATTGTGAACAGCTGGGGTCCCAGTACAGATCCTTGTGGCACCCCACTGGTCACCGCCTGCCACTCAGAAAACGAGCCATTTATCCCAACTCTCTGTCTTCTACCTGCCAGCCAGTTCTCAATCCACATCAATACTTTGCCCCCAATCCCATGAGCCTTGATTTTGTAAGCCAGTCATTTATGTGGGACCTTATCGAAGGCCTTTTGGAAGTCCAGGTACACCACATCCACTGGCTCTCCCCCATCTATTTTACCTGTCACCATCTCAAAGAATTCCAATAGATTTGTCAAGCACGATTTGCCTTTTGTAAATCCATGTTGACTCTGTCCGATCCCTTCTCTGCTAGTCATATGCTCCGCTATCACATCCTTAATAATGGATTCCATCATTTTGCCCACTACTGATGTAAGGCTCACAGGCCTATAATTCCCTGCTTTTTCTCTACCCCCCTTTTTAAATAGTGGGGTAACATTAGCTACCCTCCAATCCATGGGTACTGATCCTGAGTCTATCGAGTTCTGGAAAATAATTCTTAAAGCATCTGCTATCTGAATGGCCACTTCCTTAAGTACCCTAGGATGTAGATTATCAGGCCCTTGGGCTTTATCTGCCTTCAATCCCATCAATTTCCCCAAGACCATGTCCTTAGAGATACTGATTTCTTTCAGTTCCTCCCTTGCATTAGTCTCTGTTTCCCAACATCCTTGGGAGGTTATTTGTATCCTCTCTTGTAAAAACAGAACTAAAGTAAGAATTTAATTGGTCTGCTATTTTCTTATTCCCCATTATATATATTCCCCTGATTCCGACTGCAAAGGACCTACTCTGGATTTCACCAATCTTTTCCTCTTGACATATTTATAAAAGCTTTGCCATTCACCTGTTCCTCAAGGCAGAACAAATATTTTGTAGACTTGGGTGTTTCATTGATCTATCGAAATGGAATGCACACTCCCAGAATGTTCTGATAGCTTTTTACAGCTCAAGCTATAGACAACACCTTCTTCAATGTTTCTGATTATCGGAGACTTCCAATAGCAGCTTGAGTAACTGAATACCATTTAAAAAGGCTGGACACATTTAAATGATAACATTATTAGGATATTGATATTAATTAAAAATAATTTCCAGTGAAACATGATGGTCTGCAGACACTGTGATCGCAGTGAATGTAAAGTGGGTTGAGTCAAAGGAGAAGTTACTGAGGGCAAATACAAGTACTGCCAGCAAGAGGAAGGTGGTGGTCATCCACGATGCTACTACCACCAGACACATCTTCACTTCTCCTCCCCTCTCCACCTTCCGCAGGGAACTGCTCCCTCTGTAACTCCCTCCTTCCTCACTTCCCACCAATCACTTCCTTGTCACCTACCCCTGCAACTGCAAGAGATGCTCCACTTGCGCCCACACTTCCTCCCTCATGACAATTCGGGGCACCAAACAGTCCTTCCAAGTGAAGCAACATTTCTTTCGTGAATCTGCAGGGATCATGTACTGCAACTGATGCTCACGTTATGGTCTCCTCTACATCAGAGAGACTGGGAGATCGCTTTGTTGAGCACCTTGGCTCTGTCCAGTGGCCATCGATTTTAATTCCCCATCTCATTCCCTTGCTGACATGCCTGTTCATGGTTTAATCCACTGGCAGACTGAGACCATCCGTAAATTGGAGGAACAACACCCCATATTCTGCTGGGCACCCTCCAACCAGATGGCATTAACATTGACTTCTCTGGTTTCCATCAGCTCCCCCACTTCCCAGCTATCTCTGTCCTTTAGCTCTATTTCTCTCTTTTTTCCCCGTCTCCTTTCCCCCAGCACTACATTCACAGAGCCAACCCCGCCCCTCCCCAATTTTTCCCTTCCCTCTCTTCTGTCCTCCTATTCATATCCAAATAATGCATTGTCTTTTAGTCTGTCTGTCCTTCTCCCCCAGCCCTTCCTTTTGATGAACTGACATTGGCAAAATGGCTTCTGTGGTCTACTGCTCTACAAATAACTGGTTTATGATTTAACACCGCCCTGTTTTTGGCAAAAATTATTTAACAAATCATATTTCATATTCATACACCTTATTTTCTTACAATATGGGAGACCATCAGCGAATACAAAACATTAGTAAAATCACTGTTATCCATAATCTAAACAACCGGCAGCCTCAATCAACCGGTAAAAAAAAACCAAATCGCAGTAAAAATTAAAGAAGTTTAAAGTTGGTGCGTCTTGAGGTTAGTTCACCCAACACACAATCTCAAGCCACTGGAAAATTCACTTAACTGGCACCCCCCAATCCCCATCGGTGCTGGATACCAGGGATTTTACTGTTTAAGGGAAGGGATCAACAATCAAACAATAACATTAACATTTTAAATAACCCCACTATAACAGCTCTCTTTATTAGCCTCTGCCTGAGGCTAACCACCATGTAGCATTTCTCAGCACTCATTCCTACCGAAGAATTCCGACCAGCTCAAATGATGAACCATGTTGGCAATGCCGAAGAATGCAAGTGACCTGACAGTTTGCCTCAGTAAATGTGCAGTGGAAACTCCCCATAGCTATGAAATTGAAGATACGAGTATTATTTTTGACAAGTCCCTGACTCACCTTGTACCACCACTTGGCTGCTGGGCACAAAGATCTGTTGCCCATCAGGACTTTGGGCGTACTGTACTATGGTCGCTCCACCTTGACCTGTTGCTGTGTTACTCATTGTTAGCGTCTGGAGTCCTTGTACCCCGTCTGTGCCATTGTTGGGCAGTTGAATCGCACCTCCCTGTGTGATGGCAACTGCAAAGAAGGATGAGAAATTGAAACTTGCAATCCAAGAGATGTACAACCACAAGGATGCAGTGAATTCTCTTCAGTTGTAACTAAAAGTCGTTATTCTTTTGTGATGGGCTGAGAGACAAAGAGAAATTCCATTACAACTCTTCCCAGATAGCAGATCTTGGTTTTTGATCAGCAACAGGACTTGCTACAAAACCTGAATATTTCCATGATTCTTTGTGCAAAAAGAACTATTTAAACTATCCCAAGGCATTATAAAAAGAGTGAGCAACAGCAAGTTGAACATCAAAGAGGTTGGTTGATAGAAGAGAGAAGGGAAACATCTAAAATTTAGGAAATTCCATGGTTATGCAACATTGTTGCAATTGGTGAATGTGGGAGATGTAGAAGATGCCTAGTTGAGTGGTGCCACAACAACCACCTTGCACTCAATGTTAGCAAACCCAAGGAGCTGATTGCAGACTTCAGGAAGGGGAAATCAGGAGAAAACAAACCAGTCCTCATCGAAGGGTCACCAGTGGAAAGGGTCGGGAGTTTCAAGTTGCTGGGTGTCAATGTCTCTAAGGATCTGTCATGGGGCCTCCCTGTCAATGAAGGTATGAGGAGATATGGAATGTTGCAAATCTCTTGCAAACTTCTACAGGGGTACCGTGGATGGCATTCTGATTGGTTGTACCACTGTTTGATATGGAGGTGCCAATGCACAGGACAGGAAAAGACTGCTGAGAGTTGTGAATTCAGCAGTGCCATTATGGGCATCAGTCTCCACTCCATCGAACACATCTACAAGAGCCGGAGTCTTAAGAAAGCAGCCTCTATCAAGGCCCTTAGCACCCAGGCCACGTTCTCTTCACACTGTTACCATCGGGAAAAAGGTACAGGTACACGATCCTTTATCTGGAACCCTTGGGGGACAGTGTGTTCCGAATTTTGGATTTTTTCTGGATTTCGGAAAGCCCACCCGAATTGTGCTACCGTATCCACAACCACCCCCTTCCAGTTGCCCAGCTGCCTTCCCCAAACGCGATCCCCTGGCCGCCCGGATGTCTTCCCTGACCACCGGTCCCCCGACCACTGGTCCCTCAGCCTCCTCCCCCAACCACTGGTCCCCACTTGCCAGATTTTGGAGCTTTCCGGATTTTAGATGTCTGGATAAAGGATCGTGTACCTGTACTGGAGCCTGAAGATGAGCACCCAGTGGCACAAGAACAGATTCTTCCCCTCCACCATCAAGTTTCTGAATGGACAATGACCCACAGACACTAGCTCACTTTCTCTAATCTCTGCACAAATCTATTTATTTTAAATGACATTTTATAGCAATATTTGCGCTGTAATGCTGTCACAAAACAACAGATGTTGTAACATATTCATGACAATAAGTTCTGATTCTGATTAAGGCCAAAGGGTAAACACAATCTCTGAACAACATCCTGGGTTGTTAACACAGTGATCAATGTGTTACAGCCATTCAGATCCAGGAAATTTGTCCCTTTGGAATACACAACTCACCGCTACAAAATCAGGATAAGGAATAAAATTTTTATCTCACAACGTTTACCAAGGCAGATGACATGGCTTTGTGTTATGGAGTTGCTGGTAAAAAATTCAGAATTACTTTTGGATTTTAGCTCAAGTTATAGACCCAACAGAGTTGACAATGGCATCCATCAAGGTTGGATGCTGAACCTTCCAAAAGAATTTAATAATCCTGGCCATTCATCATCCAAGGTGGGAAGAGTAGCTGAGAAGAGAAATGTAAGGAAAAGGTGTAACTTTTAAAATTAATATTTAAAAGGTAAATTGGGAGTAGCAGCTTCCACTAATAGAGCAAGTTTTGGGAAAATGACAGAATCTGGTTTTCCGAGTTCAAGCATTTAGTTTCAATGAAGATATATCAGGTTAATTCTTGGAATGACAGGGTTAACACAAGAAGAATGGGCTGAAATTTACTGCAGAAGAATCTTATCAAATGCACAAAAACCAGAAGGGAACAGGGCAGCTGATGAGAGCATTGCTTCCCTCAGAAGCAGTATCTAGAATTAGGGAGCATAGATTGAAAATAGGGGACATCCATTTAAGGTGGAGTTTCTTCTCTCAGAGAGGAGTGAATTTTTGGAATTTGCCTGAACTGGAGAACTATGGAGGCAGTCTCAAGAGGCATGCATTGGGGGGGGGGGGGGGGGGGGGGGGGGGGAGTTGTGTTGAATTTTGATTGGTGCACCATGATATTTCTGAATGTGACAGCAGGCTCATTGGGTTGATGCCTGTTGTGCAGCTGGTTCTTCTAGAGAGGGACTGCACAGTAAAAGCCCTTTGGACCAGTGAGTTCATGCTGACCCGAACAATTGATCAGCAAACTCCAAGACATGGGAATCAACACCCCACTGATTAATTGGATCCTGGATTTCCTCACCTCCAGACCACAAGCAGTGAGTATTGGTATGAATAGTTCTTCCACAATCTCCATCAGTATTGGAGCAACACAGGGCTGCGCTCTTAGTCCCCTGTGTTACTTGTTATACACCTATGATAGCGTGGCTTGGATCATTTACAAAGTCTGCAGGCATCATGGTTGAAGTAAATACAGAAAACTGAGTTTCTCCAGCATTGTGTTTTTACTTTTAACATCATCTCTTCAAACTCACTGACAATACACATTAGTGGATTGTATAAAAAGGGGCGATGAGTCAACATTCAGGAGGGAGATTGAAAACTTGACTGAATGGTGCATCAACAAACTTGCACTCAATGGCAAGAAACCAAGGAGCTGATTGTTGACTTCAGGAAGGTATACGATCCAGTGATCATTGGGGGAAATCAGAGATGAAATGGGCAAGCAAATTCAAGTTCTTGGGAGTCACCATTTCGGCGGATCTTTCCTGCACCCCACACGTTAACAGGATCGTGAAGAAAGTATGCCTGCGCTTCTACTTACTCAGGAATTTGCAGAGATTTGGCATGACATCAGAAATCCTGCCAAATTTCTACAGATGTATGATGGAAAATGTGCTGATCGACTGCATCACGGCCTGGTAGGGGGACACCAATACCTCTGAGCGTAAACCCTTGCAAAAGGTAGTGAACACAGCCCAGGGCATTATAGCCAAAATCCTCCCCACCATTGAGAACATCTACAGGGAACGCTGCTGTTGGAGGACAGCAGCAGTCATCAAGGACCCACACCACCCAGCACATGCTCGGTTCTTGCTGTTACCATCAGGAAAGAGGTATAGGTACCACAAGACGCACACCACCAGGTTTAGAAACAGCTGCTACCCCTGCACTATCAGAATCCTCAATAATCAACTCAATCAGGGATTCATTTAAGGACTCTTACTTTTGCACTTTATTGATTTTTTCTCTCTCTCTATGTTGCACAGTTTGTTCACATGCATACATTGAGTAGGTTTTTTTTGCACTGCCAGTAAGTGGCAATTCTGTCTCGCCCACAGAAAAAATGTCAGGGTTGTTTGTGATGTCACATATAATAAATCTGAATCACACATTTATACTAATTGTATGATACTGCCATTGTTCAAATTCTCCTCATACTATTCTCCCAACCCCGAATATTCTACCACTCATCTGCACACTAAAGACAATCTACAGTGCCGAATTAACCTAATGACCTGCCCTCAAATTCCTCCCAAACTCCACAGCTAGCAAGCAAGGTCAGGAGTGAACCTGGGTCAGTGGCATTGAGGCAGTGGCTCCACTAAAGGTGCCACAGTATCAAGATTTTGTAGAAACGTAATTAAACTAAGATATCCGATTAAACAACAGATTTGTCATCCCGCCACAAAACATTGTCCACAGCAAAAATAATCAATACTAAACAGTCCCACTGATGTCCATCAATAAGCACGTAAAAGGCGACAAAGCTAATAATTCTAAGGAATGTGATACTAATGATTGGAAATCTGAGAAAAACTGTTGCATCATCTGACAAGTCATCTTAGGTTTGTATGAGAAAGTGTGGGGTAGGCTCCTGAATAAATACTTCCATAAAATAACCAGAAGACCCAGATGGGAAATGAGGAAAACCTGCTTTGCTATGAACAGATAATAGAACATGAGACCATAAGATAAAGGAGCAGAAGCAGGCTACTCGGCCCATCGAGTCAGCTCTGCCATTCCCTTATGAGTTGATCCATTCTCCCATTCAGCTCCATTCCCCTGTCTTCTCGCCATAATCGTTGATATCCCAACTATTCAGATATATATCAATCTCTGCTTTAAATGTAACCAACGTCTTGGGCTCCACAGCCACCCATATTTCAAACTCCCAAAGATTCTCTCTATCTAAACAAATTCCACTGCATTTCTGTATTAAATGGGCAACCTTCAATCCTGAAGTTGTGTCTTTTTGTCCTAGATTCCCCTGCCATGGGAAACAACTTTGCCACATCTAACATTTTGAGACTCAGCATGCCTTGTCAGGAGCCTACTTGAAGAAGTAACAAAAGAAACTGATGAAGGTAGGGTTGCAGATGCGGTGTATATAAATGTTAGTAAGGCATTTGACATGGGATCTAGGGAATCTTGGCTGTGTGAATTAAAAATGAACTTCATTATAGAAAGCATTAGTGGACGGAAAGTATTCTACCTGAAGATCAGTGACTAACTAGTGAAGTTCTGCATGGATCTGTTCTGGACCCCTGTTCTTTGCAATTTTTTTTATAGAGGGATAGGTCAGCAAGTTTACAGATGACACTAAGGTTGGAGGTGTTGAAGGATGTTGTAGGTTACCACAGTAATATAGTCAGGATGGTGAGATGGGCAGAAAAGTGGCAGATGGGAGTTCAATCTGAACAAGCTTGAAGTGACGCAATTTGGTGGGTCAAACTCAAAAGCAGAGTACATGGTTAATGGTTGGATATATAACAATGTGGAAGAACAGAGGGACCTTGGGGTCGACTTCTCAAGGTCATTGCGCAGGTTGATAGGACAGTTAAGAAGGTGCATGGTATGCTGTGGTTCATTAATCGAGGAATTGAGTTCAGGTGTTGTAAGATACTGTTGCACCTCTATGAATCTCTGGTGAGACCGCACTTTGAATATGGTGGAACATATGTAGAATATGAAGAGATTAATGAGGATGCTGTCTGGATTGAAAAACAAGTCTTATGAGGCAAGGTTAGCAGAGCTAGGGCTTTTCTCTTTGGAGCAAAGAAGGAAAAGAGATGACTTTAGAGGTCTACAACATTATGAGAGGCATAGATAAGGTGGACACCCAGCACCTTTTCTCCGGAATGGAGTAGCAAACACCAGAGGACAAAGTGAAGGGAAGAAAGTTCAGGGGACACATCAGGGTTAAGCTTTGCCGGGGTGGTCGTGAAGGTTGGAACAATAGGGACATTTAAGGGACTCAGTCACATGTATAAAGAAAAATAGAGGGTTATGTAGAGGGGAGGATTTTGTTTTTGGTAGGTATACATGTGTTGGCACAGCATTATGGGCCGAAGGACTGTACTGCGCTGTAATGCTCAATTTTCTATGTATTCTGTTTTGGCGATATTCTGTCTGGAAGTATGGAGAAAAAAAGAGTAATGTTTTCTCTTTGGTAAAATTGAATGGAGAAAAAAAATGCAAAACTTTGGGAAAGAATAGGATAACTCTTGGTAGGAATAGGATACCTCTTTCAAAGATCTGGCAGGATATGTGCGACTTGGAGGGGCACCTGCAGTCACGTGTGCTTTCATGTGCCTGCTGTCCTTGGTGGTAGATGTCACACATTTGGGAACTGTTACAATTGCTGTCATACATTTTGCAGGTGGTAAACAAAGTAGTCACTGTGCTCTGGTGGTGAAAGGAGTTACTGTTTAGGGTAGCTAATAGCCAGACAACTAAGTGGCTTCCTTTGTCCCAGGCAGTGACAAGCTTCTTTTAAGTAACTGAAGCAGCACTTATCCAGGCAAGTGGAGAATATTCCATTATGCCCATAATGCATCTTGCAGATGGCAGAAAGGGCCTGGGGTATCATCACAATATATTCAGCCTCTGTACTCACAGTATTTCTGTAGCTTGTCTCATTGAGTTTCTGATCAGAGGTTAATCCCAGGATTTGGGTCCAGCAATAGTAATACCATTGAACATCAAAGGAGGTTGGCTACTCTCAATCATTGGAGATGGTCATTCACTTTTGTGGCTCGAATGTTGCTTATTGTACTGTCCCATGCCCGAATGCAGCCTAGATCTTGCTTGATGCAAGTACAAGCTGGTTCATATGCTGATTTGCAAATGAAATTTACCCATGCAATCATCCTTCACCATTCTCACTTCTGGAATGAACATCATTGATGACACAGGTAGAGATGGCTGACCCAGGATACCACATCAATGAATTCCTGCAACGATGTTCTGTAGCTGGGATTGATTGGTGGACAACCAAAACCATCTTTCTTAAGTGTAGGATGTGACTCCAATCATTGAAGTGTTTTCACCTCAATGCCACTAAATTCAGCCTTACCAGGGCTCCTTGATTCTATACTCAAATAGTGCCTTTGTGTCCAAGGTGGCCACTCGCACTCTACCTCAAGATTTTAGCTCTTTGATCCAAGCATGGACTAAACTGTGACAGTCACCTTGCCAAAGAGGGCTCTTTTAAGTGGAATGCACGCGATTGAATGCTGCCTGACATCTGTCATTTACTGCTCAGATAATTAAGAGCTGACTGGGTTTGACCTGCTTTGTGAACAGGACACACCTGAGTATTAAAGACCTCGTAATGTGTTGTGTTTGTTACAATGCTGTTTGATGTACAATATTCCCCACATATAACTGGAAAGATCCCAGTACATACTATACTGCCCACTGCTGGTCTGATAGATGGGTGTGGGCATTGTCATCGTAGTTACAGTCGGTGCAGACTCTTCTTCCGATTTCTCCTCTTCGATTCTTGGCACACCAGGGGTATCAGACGAAAGTTCATTCAGGATTTTCCTTGACAAAGAAAGATTCAAGATAATTAGGTTTGTTAGTTGCAAACAAATCTCTCAAACGTAACAAGGAAATTAGTGAAGTAGCTAAATATGCAATGAGGATATAATTATCACCAGAAATCAATCCACAATACCAAGCGAGAAGCAGACATCGCACACAATTATATTGCCAATCAACGGATGTAGCACGCTGTTCTTCATGCTGAATTTCATCATATTTCATGGTATTCATTGCTTGTGTAATATCCCATTTGGAAAATCTTATTTTCAATTCGCTCCATTTTCTCAGACATCCCCATCTTTGTAATCTTCTCATGATTTCCTTTGCTTCATTGTTACTTATAATATCTTCAGCTATCTTGGCTCCAAGCCCCAGATTTCAGTCTCTGAACCTCTCATGATCTTAAGACCATAAGTCATCGGAGCAGAAATAGGCTATTCATCCCATCAAGTCTGTCCTGCCATTTAATCATGAACTGATCCATATTCCCACTAATCTTAAATGTCCTGGCCTCCACAGCAACCTGTGGCAACAAATTCCATAGATATTCCACTCGCTGTCTGAAGAGATTCCTCTGCATCTCTGTTCTAAGTGAACGCCCTTCAATCCTGAATTTGTGCCTTCTTATCCTAGATAAGTGGTTTTCAAACTTTTTCTTTCCACTCACATATCACTTTAAATAATCCCTATGCCATGGGTGGTTAGTAAGGAACTGCTTAAGGTGGTATTTGAGTGGGAAGGGAAGGTTGAGAATCAATACTCTGGACCCAATTGTTACTGAAATATTTTAAGAAAATCTGTCATTGGGCCATTTCCTTTGGAGTTATGAAACCCTGCACATAACGAGTCAATTAGGTACAATTAAAACTGTTTTTCAAACTTTGTCTTTCCACTTATATTCTCTTCTTCTTTGGCTTGGCTTCGCGGACGAAGATTTATGGAGGGGGTAAAAAGTCCACGTCAGCTGCAGGCTCGTTTGTGGCTGACAAGTCCGATGCGGGACAGGCAGACACGATTGCAGCGGTTGCAGGGGAAAATTGGTTGGTTGGGGTTGGGTGTTGGGTTTTTCCTCCTTTGCCTTTTGTCAGTGAGGTGGGCTCTGCGGTCTTCTTCAAAGGAGGTTGCTGCCCGCCAAACTGTGAGGCGCCAAGATGCACGGTTTGAGGCGATATCAGCCCACTGGCGGTGGTCAATGTGGCAGGCACCAAGAGATTTCTTTAGGCAGTCCTTGTACCTTTTCTTTGGTGCACCTCTGTCACGGTGGCCAGTGGAGAGCTCGCCATATAACACGATCTTGGGAAGGCGATGGTCCTCCATTCTGGAGACGTGACCCATCCAGCGCAGCTGGATCTTCAGCAGCGTGGACTCGATGCTGTCGACCTCTGCCATCTCGAGTACTTCGACGTTAGGGATGTAAGCGCTCCAATGGATGTTGAGGATGGAGCGGAGACAACGCTGATGGAAGCGTTCTAGGAGCCGTAGGTGGTGCCGGTAGAGGACCTTCGGAGCCGAACAGGAGTGTGGGTATGACAACGGCTCTGTATACGCTTATCTTTGTGAGGTTTTTCAGTTGGTTGTTTTTCCAGACTCTTTTGTGTAGTCTTCCAAAGGCGCTATTTGCCTTGGCGAGTCTGTTGTCTATCTCATTGTCGATCCTTGCATCTGATGAAATGGTGCAGCCGAGATAGGTAAACTGGTTGACCGTTTTGAGTTTTGTGTGCCCGATGGAGATGTGGGGGGGCTGGTAATCATGGTGGGGAGCTGGCTGATGGAGGACCTCAGTTTTCTTCAGGCTGACTTCCAGGCCAAACATTTTGGCAGTTTCCGCAAAGCAGGACGTCAAGCGCTGAAGAGCTGGCTCTGAATGGGCAACTAAAGCGGCATCGTCTGCAAAGAGTAGTTCACGGACAAGTTTCTCTTGTGTCTTGGTGTGAGCTTGCAGGCGCCTCAGATTGAAGAGACTGCCATCCGTGCGGTACCGGATGTAAACAGCGTCTTCATTGTTGGGGTCTTTCATGGCTTGGTTCAGCATCATGCTGAAGAAGATTGAAAAGAGGGTTGGTGCGAGAACACAGCCTTGCTTCACGCCATTGTTAATGGAGAAGGGTTCAGAGAGCTCATTGTTGTATCTGACCCGACCTTGTTGGTTTTCGTGCAGTTGGATAATCATGTTGAGGAACTTTGGGGGACATCCGATGCGCTCTAGTATTTGCCAAAGCCCTTTCCTGCTCACGGTGTCGAAGGCTTTGGTGAGGTCAACAAAGGTGATGTAGAGTCCTTTGTTTTGTTCTCTGCACTTTTCTTGGAGCTGTCTGAGGGCAAAGACCATGTCAGTAGTTCCTCTGTTTGCGCGAAAGCCGCACTGTGATTCTGGCAGAATATTCTCGGCGACACTAGGCATTATTATATTTAGTAGAATCCTAGCGAAGATTTTGCCTGCAATGGAGAGCAACGTGATTCCCCTGTAGTTTGAGCAGTCTGATTTCTCGCCTTTGTTTTTGTACAGGGTGATGATGGTGGCATCACGAAGATCCTGAGGCAGTTTACCTTGGTCCCAACAAAGCTTGAAAAACTCATGCAGTTTGGCATGCAGAGTTTTGCCGCCAGCCTTCCAGACCTCTGGGGGGGATTCCATCCATACCTGCTGCTTTGCCACTTTTCAGTTGTTCGATTGCCTTATATGTCTCATCCAGCTCTAGCCTTAGGGGCTGTTGAGGGAGCTGGAGCAGGGCGGAATCTTGGACTGAGCGGTTGGCACTGAAAAGAGATTGGAAGTGTTCTGACCATCGGTTGAGGATGGAGATCTTGTCGCTGAGGAGGACTTTGCCGTCTGAGCTGCGCAGCGGGCTTTGGACTTGGGGTGAGGGGCCGTACACAGCCTTTAGAGCCTCGTAGAAACCCCTGAAGTCGCCAATGACCGCGCTGAGCTGGGTTCGTTTGGCGAGGCTAGTCCACCACTCATTTTGGATCTCCCGGAGTTTGCGCTGAAGATGGCTGCATGCGCGACGGAAGGTTTGTTTCTTCTCTGGACAGGACGGCTTTGTAAGGTGAGCCTGGTGGGCAGCTCGCTTCTTTGCCAGCAGCTCCTGGATTTCCTGGCTGTTTTCGTCAAACCAGTCCTTGTTTTTCCTGGAGAAGCCCAGTACCTCTTCAGTGGATTGCAGTATGGTAGTCTTCAACTTATATACTACCTTAAGTAATCCCATACTAATCATTGAGCACCTATAGCATAGAGATTACTTAAGGTAGTATGTGAGTGAAAAGAAAAAGTTTAAAAACTACTGTCCTAGACTCTTACACCATGGGAAACAGCCTTTCTACATCTACTCTGTCCACACCTTTCAACATTCAAAATGTTCAAATGAGATCCCCCTCATTCTAAATTCCAATGAGTACAGACCAAGAGCCATCAAACATTCCTCATATGATGACCCTTTCATTCCCGGAATCATCCTTGTGAACCTCCTCTGAACCCTTTCCAAAGTCAGCACATCCTTTCTTAAATGAGGAGTCCAAAACTGCTCACAACACTCCAAGTGAGATCTCACCAGTGCCACTGAAGACTCAACAACACATCCCTGCTCTTATATTCGATTCCTCTTGAGATGAATGCCAGCATTGCATTTGCCTTCTTCACCAATGACTCAACCTGCAAGTTTACCTTCAGGCTCTCCCGCATTAGGACTCCCTGGTCCATTTGCATTGGGTAATTTCAATTTTCTCCCATTTAAAAATAGTTTGCCCTTCTTCAGCTTCCCTAGTTCTTCAACACTATCTGCTTCTCCACCGAACCTCATGTAATCTGCGAACTTGGCCACAAAACCATAATCCAAAACATTAATATGCAATATAAAAAGCTGTCCCCAACACCAATCCCTCTGGAATACCATTTGCAATTGGCAGCCAACCGGAATATGACCCCTGTATTCCAACTCTTGGCTTCCTGCCAATCAGCCAATGCTCAGCCCATGCTAGTATGTTTCCTGTTATACCATGGGCTCTTATCTTGTTAAGTTGCCTTTTCAAAGGCCTACTGAAAATCCAAATACACAGCATTGACTGAAGCTCCTTTATCCAGCCTGCTTGTCACTTCTGCAAAGAATTCCAATAGGTTGGTCAAGCAAGATTTTCCCTTAAGGAAACCTGCTGGCTTTGGGCCATCTTGTCATTCCACAACCTCATCCTTAACAATCAACTCCAACATCTTCCCAACTGCTGACATCAGGCCTAACTGTCTATAATTTCTTTTCGCTGCCTCCCTCCTTTAAGGCAATCCACAAGATCACCAAGCTTTTAGTCACCTTCCTTCATACAAAAATGTGATTTTGAAAAAAAGTTCTGTATTAACACGCTATTTTCTTATGGGGATTATAAATCAGCAATTTAGAAAGTGGAGATGGGAAAATATTGATCCCCAGTCACCAGTGCTTTGGAGTTAGATGATTAGGGAAAACAATTTAAAAGAGCAAATGTGTTTTTGCACGTCTCTTGATTGTAAGCATCAAAGGACACAAAAACATAACAGCAAGATAACTATTTAAATATTCCATGAATGACACAGAATACAAAACAAAATGTCAGAAATTATTCCAGGCATACACTCCTCAGAGTGTAAATAACTGTCTCATTAATTTAAGGCCATTCCTGAAAAAAACCCCAAACCATGATGGATTAATAATACAGGTTGAATATTTTTACTGACTCGGTATAATCGATCCTTCACACAAACTTAATGTTAAGTAGTTAATTATTTTGTTTGGAGAGAAGAACCCGCAGATGCTGGAGAATGGAGCAGAATTCAAACTGCTACAGCAACTTCTGCAAGTCAGGCAGCATTTATGGAGCAGAAAGAACGGTCAGCGCTTCGTGTCAAAAAACCTGTTTCAGGTTTGAAAAAGAACAGTTAGTAGGTGATAGGTAAGCTAAGGAGAGGTGAATGCTGACAGACAGATGGAGCCAGCTAGGGAAGCAGGAGGGGTGGAGTTGGGAGCGATGCCCTAGAGTGATAGGTAGAATCAGACAAAGGGAGAAGAAAATCAGTTGGTCTTGGGGCAGGGGTGGGAGGTGGGTGGAGACCGCTACTGAAGGTGATGGCAGGATTGTCATATGCGGATAGGTTAGAAAGACTTGGGTTATAAGCGATGGAGTTTAGAAGGGGAGACATGATTGAGGTATTTAGGATTATTAAAGGGCTTGACAGGGTGAAATCAGAGCACATGTTCCCAATGATGGGTGAGACTAGGACTAGAGGGCATAGTTTAAGAATACAGGGAAGACCATTTAACACAGAAATGAGGATAATTTTTTTTACCCAGAGAGCTGTGGGTCTGTGGAATGCATTGCCACAGGAGGTACTGGGGGAGGATTCATTGGATAGATTTAAGAGAGTTGGATAAGGCTCTTGTGGGCAGGGGAGTTAAGGGTTATGGGGATACGGCTGGGATTGGTTATTGAAAGGGAAAGATCAGCCATGATCTGATAAATGGCGGTGCTGGCTTGAAGGCCCAATTGACTTACTCCAGCAGCTATTGTCTATTAATTGGGGAGTTTTTGTCTATTTAGCTTTGTTTCTTTATTACTTTTTCTTGTTTTCTTTTTTATCTGGATTGGTTCATGACAATTGCCTTGATTTATAAGAGGATTGAAACACCAAGGAGCTGAGAGGAGTAAAGGGGAGATGTTGTATATAGATAAATTAAAAAAAATTGATGAGTAAAGTATTAAATGTTTTAAGTTTTAATATGAATGGGCTTAACAGCCCGGTGAAGAGGAAACGGATATTGGCACATATTAAGAAACGGAAGCAGACATAGCTTTTCACAAGAAACTCAATTAAAAAAAAACACCTGAAATTAAAAAGCGACTGGGTAGGGTATGTTGCAGCTTCTTCATTTAACTCAAAGACAAGGGGAGTAGCCATTTTAATAGATAAGAAACTTCCAGTTAAAATACAAAATGTAGTTACAGATCCTGCAGATAGATAAATTATGGTACAATGTCAAATTTTTTCAGAGTACTGGACACTTATGAATATATGCCCCAAATGAGGATGCTGATAAGTTTATACAAGAAACTTACTTGAATTTGGAAAATGCTAATGAAAATATGTTAAAAGGAGGAGACTATTTTTTGTTTAGATACAATTTTAGATAGGTCAACAAGAGCTATAGTAAGATCAAAGCTACATTGTTATTAATGAAAGATTTAAATTTGGTGGATGCTTGGAGAAGGTTTCATCCAAGGGAAAGACACTAACTTTTTATTCTAGTAGACATAATTGTTACACTAGAATTGATCTATTTTGATATCTGCACAACTTCAAGGTAGAATACAACAAGCAGAGTATAAGGCAAGAATTGTATCTGAACATTCTCCCTTGTTAGCAATAACAATGATAAATAGGCAAGAATCAATTTATAAATGGAAGTTTAATTCTATGTTATTAAAAAGGAAACATTTTTGTGAATTTATTAGAAGACAGATAAGTTTTTTTTGAAATTAATTCTAATTTCGTTTTAAATAAATTCTTTATGGGACACGATGGAGGCATATATATGTGGACAAATAATAAGTTGTATGTCTAAAATTAAGAAGGATTAAAAGAATTAGAACAATGGGAGTCAGAGATAACAAATTTAGAAAAAGACTTAAGTGAGGATAAATGAAGATTCCTTATAAATAAAAAGCTTCAATATAACACTTTACAAACATAGAACAGAGAAAGCGATAATGAGAACTAAACAGAAATGTTATGAATTAGGTGAAAGCGAGCACAAGGTTCTTGCATGGCAATTAAAGAAAGAACAAGCATCGAAAACGATTATCGCAACTAAAAATTATTTAAATGTAATTTCCTATAAACTTCAAGAAATTAATAATTAAAAAAATATATTTAAAACTATATCAATCGGAATCTTTAAAAGATATAGTAAAATAGGTAATTTTTAAATCTCAAATTAATTTACCGAAATTAAATCTGAATAACCAAAGTGAGTTGGCTGCCCCTTTCATGTTAAGTGAGGTTAGAGAGGCACTGAGCTCTTTACAAAATAATAAATCTCTGGGAGAAGATGATTTCCCGTCTGAATTTTATAAACAGCTTAAGGAATTAATAATTCCTCTATTTATGGAAGTATTAAATCAGGCGGATGAAATGCATACTTTACTGGAATCTTTTAAAACAGCAATAATGACAGTGATTCTGAAGAATGATAAAGGTCCTTTAAAACCATCTTCATATAGACCTATATCTTTGTTAAATGCAGATTATAAAATAGTAGCAAAAATCTTAGCAAATAGATTGGCAAAATATTTACCAAAATTAATATGGATCAATGGATTTGTTAAAAAAAGTCAGCAGATAATGTGACCAGATTGATGAGTATAATCCAATTGGCACAGAAAATAGGAGATGTAAGTGCAGCAATGGCTTTCGATGAGGAAAAAGCATTTGATAGATCAGAATGGGACCTTAAATAAAAAGTACTTGAAAGGTTTAAGTTGTGACAAACATTTCTTAACTGGACCAAAAGTAGTAACAAATGGTCAAGTCTCTGACATTTTTCAGTTAACTAGATCCAGTAGACAAGGGTGCCCATTGTTACCAGCCTTGTTTATTTTAGTAATAGAACCATGGCAGAATTGATTAGGTCTGATCCTGATATTAAAGGCTTTAGAGTGGGTAGAGAGGAATAAAGATTAGTTTATTTGCTGATGATGTAATAGTTTATCTGACACAACCAGAAAGTTCATTACATAAATTATGTTCAAGATTAAAAGGATATATCAGGTTACATAGTAAATTGGGAAAAAGTGAGATGATGCCTCTTACTCTGGGTGATTAAAAACATTGTAAGAGGGATACTCAATTTAAATACCCAGTCAATGGAATAAAATAGTTAGGGTTATGAATAGATAATAACTCAAAAAATATATTGAAATTGAGTTATAACTCTTAAGAAAATTGATGAGGATTTTTAAAAATGGATAGAATTACCTACAACTTTATTGGAAAGAGTTAATTGCATAAAAATGAATATTTTTCCTAGGTTACAATATCTTTTTCAAACATTTCCTATATGTATTCCACAGAATTCTTTCCAGGAATTAAATAAACAAGTAAGAAAGTTTATTTGGAAGGGCAAAATGTTGAGAGTGTTATTAGAAAAATTAACAGAAAGTTTAAAAATTATTGTAAAGCAGCACAAATGAGATTTCTCTCTTCTTTCTTTGAAGAGAAAAAGAAACCAGTGTGGATTAAGATAGAGATGGATAAAATAGGGGAAATAATGCCTGAAGATTTTATATATATTAATGGGATGAGGTTAATAATTGGAGAAGGGGGATACACCATTGTTGAAACTTTTGATTCATATATGGAATATGATAAATGTTAAAAGAGGAATGAGGAATTATGAGACCTAACATATCATTGACTCCATTTACAATCAATAACTGACTTTTTATTATTTGGTCTAGTAAAGTAATTAGGAGAATACTGGACTGTTTTGAAGGGAGAGGCTTAATGTCATTTGATCAATTGTAAAATAAATATGGGATACAAAACAATACAATATTCTGCAGGATAAATTGGGTCCAGCAATATTATTACCTGAAAGGAGTAAATTAAAAACTTTGATTTATAATAAATTTATTAAGGTTTATTTCAGCTACGCATGCATTACTGCAAAAGGCAATACAAAAACAAGGAATTCATAGATTCAGGCAAGGGTGAGAAAACAATTTAAATGTTAGTATTGGGAAGAAAAATTGGTTGGAACTGTGTTATGACAAATACAATAGATGTTAGATATAGATTAGTCCAATATAACTTTTTACATCAATAATATCTTACCCCATAGAAATTATATAGAGTGAAATCAGATTTATCAGATAAATGTTTTAAGTGTAATAAAGAGATAGGCATTTTTTTTTACACTCCACTTGGTCATGTTCAAAATTGAGACCTTTTTGGACAAAATTAGTTTTTTTTAGAACGGGTTACAAAAGTTAAATGTCCTCAAGATCCATTGCTGTTCATATTGGGTAATATATCTGGGATAAAGCTGTTTCAAAGGAATTTGTGAAAATTGCATTAGTGGTTGCAAGAAAATGTATAGCAGTACCATGGAAATATGGTTCGAATTTGGAAATGGATAGATGACATGCTGAAATACATGGCTGCATTCCTCTTGAGAAAATTACATATAATTTAAGAAATAAATGATATTTTCTTAAAAATATCATATTTACTTATGTCAGGTATCACATTATGAAAACTATCCCCATAATCTCAAGAACCTTATCTACTTGGAATTAGCATATGTTTAATATGATAAAGGCAAAATTAAATTGAATATATTAATTTCAGTAACCAGATGTGTTTCTTCTTTTTTTCCTTGTATCTTTTCTTTATTCTTCCTTTTCTCTTTAAAAAAAAAGTTTTAGGGCTATTATGATTTGGGGAGGGGTGGGATATAACATAATTACTGATCTGAGATTTTTTTTTCCTGAATCTAGATATTAGTGCATGTATGAAATGTAAATAAAATATTCAAAAAGAAATAAAAACAGTGTAGCAGTTAATAGTGTAGCCAAGCTTTTCATTGATTAGTGTCATAAGAGGAGGATCAAGAGTCTGATAGCCATTGCAATGAAACCGTTCTTGAACCTAGACATGCTGCTGTTCAGGTTTCTGGATCTTCTTCCTGAAAATAGCAGGGAGAAGAGGTTGTGACCAGGGTAATGGAGGACCCTATGTTGGTTGCCTTCTGAAAGCAATGCCCCACATTGACGTCTTCAATGGATGGGAGATCAAAGCCTGTATTCTACTTGGCTATATTTGCTACCTTCTGCATTCCTGGGCACTCAAATTACCAAACCAGGCTGTGATGCAAATAGTTCGTATATTTTCCACAGTACATCTATAGAAGTTTGATAAAGTATTTGGTGACATGCAAATTTCCTCAGACTTCTTAGAAAATAGAAGCTTTGATGTGCCTTTTTACACAGTTGCCGACCTGCTGACATGTGGACTCCCAGGATCTTGACGTTAAGAACACTCTCACCCTCCATCCCATCAACGCGGAGGGGTGGATGGCCCCTCAATCGTCCTTTCAAAAATGAAAACTAAAATCACTGGTCTTGGTGATGTTAAGATTAAGAGCACGGGTGTTCTACCACCATCAAACCAGATTCTTGATCTCCATCCTGTACTCTGACTCATCACATTCAGATATATGGCCAACATCGGGGATGTCGTCAGCAAATTTACCGATCAAGTTGGAGCCAAACATGGCTACACATTCATGAGCATACAGGATGCATAGCAGAGTATAAAGCATGGTTTCTTGGGGTGCCAGCGAGGAGGAGGCAATGTTGTTGACCTGCAGTGGGGTATGCCGATAAGGAATTCAATGATCCAGTTGCAGGATGATCAAAACCACAAATCACTTAGTTTAGTTGTATGTTTTGCTGGTATGATAGTTAATAAACAGCTTGAGGTAGCTGTTCCTGAATGGTGGGCCAGCAAGTTGACATATGCTGTTGACCTGTTGTGACAATATGCAAATGGAGTAGGTCCAGATCCTTACTAAGACAAGAGTCCATCTGCTTCAGTACCAACATTTTGAAGAACTTCATCACTATAGACACAAGTGCCGCCGGCAATAGTCTTGAGGAATATCAATTTGTTCTTCTTGGGCATCAGTCCAATGAACTCACTTTTAAAGCAGATGGGAACCCAAGACCATCATAGCGAGAGGTTGATAATGTCTGCAAAAACTCCAGCCAGTTATTTTAATAGGTTTTAAGGATTTGGCCAGATACACCATTTGCTCCAGATACTTTCTGAGGATTCACTCTCTTAACAATTCTGCTCATGTCAGCCTCATAAAAGGTGAGCATAAAGTAACTTGAGGCTGTAGGGTCAAGTAAGAGTGCATCATTGTTTTCCCTTTTGAACCAAGTACAGAACACTGGAGGAACATGGCCAGTCTCACAAGTACATAGGAGGTAAAGATATGCTACTGATGTTTTGGGCCCGAGCCCTTTCTCAAGGTATGAGTGAAAAAACACAAGTGTGTGAATTAAAGACTGGGGAAAGAAAGGGGAAGAAAGGAAGGGGGAGGCAGGGAATTGAAATGAGTGGGCACTGGGAGATCCAAGAGACTGGATGCAGACTGGGAGATCACCTTTGCTGACATGTCTATCCATGGTCTCACTGCCAGACTGAGACCACCCACAAATTGGAGGAACAACACATCTTCCGTCTGCACACCTTCCAAGTGGATGGCATTAACATCAACTTCTCCGGTTTCCATTAGAAGCGCCCTCATCTTCTTCCCCTTGTCCCTGTTCTCTCTCCCTCTCCCCCCCCACCCTTTCTCTGTCTCTTTTCACAGATCCAAAATTAATTCTCACCTTTCTTCTGATCAAATCTAATTAACATCTTTTGTCTGTTGGTCTGTACTCTTCTCCCTCACATTATTCCCCTAGCCTTTCATTCAGATGCCTGTATTTTTTCCACACACCTCGAGGAAAGGCTCAGGCCTGAAACATTGGTAATACATCATTACCTCCTATGGACACTGCGAGACTGGCTGCGTTCCTCCAGCATTTCTGTGTTTTGACTACAATTACAGCGTCTGCAAATTTCACTCCACAGAACACATTGGGCTACTGTACCACAGTTAATGTTACTACCTTGTTTCACCTTTTAGGATGGGATGGTGTGCACACACTGCCACATCTATGAAGTGTCCATTTGAGATTCCACCTTCATTTGAACTGTCTTTTTGCATTGGTCATGGCCTTTTGGAGGCTGTATCTGGTCTTTCAGAAGATTTTCTAATCTTGTGATCTGAACGTCACAGATCTGTTCTTCAACAGTTTGCAAATCTCTTAGTTCACCCTTGGCTTCTGATGAGGATACATCCAGATGGTCTTTGTAGGAGCACACTTTTCCATGCGTTCTCTGATAAAAGTTGGTGGCCATTGTGGCATATTCTTTCAGATCTACTGGCGAGTCCTTTAAAGTGGCCCAGTTCATGAACTCCAAACAGTCAGGAAGCTGCTCTTCTACCTTTTCAGTCCATCCCTGTACTATTTTCACTGCTGCTTCCATGCTTTTCAGTTTCTGTCTGCATGCAAGGAGGAGGAGCATTGTCAGGTGGCTCTATTTTCCAAAGTGTGGGTGTGGAATGGAGAGGTTGGAATTCTTGATGGTAGTGTAGCAGTGGTCAAAGTGTTTGATCCTCTGGTGTTGTGGGAGACATGCTGGTGGTAGTACCTTCTTTAAGCTGCCCTGGCTGAAGTCTCTGGCGACACCTGATAAAGGATTGTGATACTCCGCACGATATGCGTTGATCACGCTGTGTAGCTCCTCTGGAGCTAGCTTAATAGCTGCCTTTGGAGGAATGTAGACTTCACTCGCCTTGGGGCAGAAGCTATAGATCTAATGCAGGAAAATCAGATTAGTGTTGTGGGTACATGGACAGATTGGGCTAAAGTTTCTGTACTCTATGACTGACTCCAACTCTAAAAGAATACGAGCTGAGTCTACTCAATCCCAGCTCAAAAAACAAGTTTGTTCCTTTCAAGTAGCAGTCCCTTGAACCTTTGTCACAGGGCCGCGACAATAAAAGTATCTCTTTCAGATAAGATAATAGTAGTACATGGTGCATCAAGTATTGTTTCAAAGTAATAAGACACATGTTCTAGTATTCCAATCTGCTTTGCAATAAATAGGAATGCTTTCTTGATTACTTACTATACCACCATGTTAAATTTATGATTCCAATTAATACCAAACTTTCCCAGTCAAAGTGGATAATTTCACCTCCCTCCATATTACATTTCATCACATTTTTGTTACTTGCCCAACCTGCCCCTATTTCTATGCAATAAATTTCAGACCATCTCACAGCTCATTTTCCCATTTAGGTTTGCATT
This sequence comes from Narcine bancroftii, assembly GCF_036971445.1. Taxonomy (NCBI): domain Eukaryota; kingdom Metazoa; phylum Chordata; class Chondrichthyes; order Torpediniformes; family Narcinidae; genus Narcine; species Narcine bancroftii. The sequence continues at coordinate 212,585,510 of NC_091472.1, forward strand.
GTGAACATGAATAGAATACTCATTTAAGCTAATGATAGAGACTGTATAAACCCCTAACCAACCAGGCCCTTCTAAGTGACCTTCTGTCTGACGTCTACCACCCTGAAAATAATCCAACTCTTCCAATCATTTTATTAAATATCTTGATGAAGGGATAAAGCCCGAAACATTGGTTATGTATCTTTATCTCTACCACATAAAGTACAGTTTGACCTGCTGAGTTTCTTCAGTATTATTTTTTACTTCATTCAGTGTCTGCAGACTTTTGTGTTTTACTCTAACCGTAGAAGGTTTTGTTTGGTCTGGAAGTCAGCCAGAAGAAAACTGAGGTCCTCCATCAGCCAGCTCCCCACCATGACCATCAGTCCTCCCACATGTCCATCGGGCACACAGAACTCAAAACGGTCAACCAGTTTACCTACCTCGGCTGCACCATTTCATCTGATGCAAGGATCAACAACAAGATAGACAACAGACTCGCCAAAGCAAATAGCGCCTTTGGAAGACTACACAAAAGAGTCTGGAAAAACAGCCACCTGAAGAAACACACAAAGATCACCATGTACAGAGCCGTTGTCATACCCACGCTCCTGTTCGGCTCCGAATCATGGGTCCTCTACCGGCATCACCTACGGCTCCTAGAACGCTTCCATCAGCGTTGTCTCCGCTCCATCCTCAACATTCATTGGAATGACTTCATCACCAACATCGAAGTACTCGAGCTGGCAGAGTCCGCAAGCATCGAATCCATGCTGCTGAAGACCCAACTGCGCTGGGTGGGTCACATCTCCAGAATGGAGGACCATCGCCTTCCCAAGATCGTGTTCTATGGCGAGCTCTCCACTGGCCACCGAGACAGAGGTGCACCAAAGAAGAGGTACAAGGACTGCTTAAAGAAATCTCTTGGTGCTTGCCACATTGACCACCGCCAGTGGGCTGATATCGCCTCCAACCGTACATCTTGGCACCTCACAGTTCGGCGGGCAGCAACCTCCTTTGAAGAAGACTGCAGAGCCCCACCTCACTGACAAAAGACAAAGGAGGAAAAACCCAACACCCAACCCCAACCAACCAATTTTCCCTTGCAACCGCTGCAACTGTGCCTGCCTGTCCCGCATCGGACTTGTCAGTCACCAACGAGCCTGCAGCAGACGTGGACATACCCCTCCATAAATCTTCGTCCGCGAAGCCAAAGAAAAGAAGAAGGTTTGTATTTTCCAGGCAAACCACTGCACCAATGAAATTAGCCACCATTCACTGCCTGAGTTTAGATCAGGCTTAGAGATGCAACCCAAACTGTCAACAGAGAGCCTATTTATTCAATCTTTCCCTGAGCCTGTTTACACGTGCTTTCAAAATAGAAAGAAGTGGATTTATCTAATAACCCACTGCCAATTAAAGCCTCTTTTGCCCCAATAAAGGAATCTGCTCTCGAGGAAAACAGCTGGGCACCCATGGTTCAATCTTGAGTCAAATCTACCACAAAATACAACTTGGAAGTTCTGTTACCTATATGAAGGCCGTCTTGATAGAATTTCTCTACGTTTCTGCGAGTCTGTCATGCTATCCACAGATTCCTGCGAGTCCTCGCTTTCTGGTATAGTGGAAATCTGAAATAAAAAGAATCAGTTTTTTTTGCTCACTTGTTTACTTTCAGTTTACAATTTAGCCACAAGATAAATAGTCTGGCAATAAAAGATTAACAGAAACTATAGTTTTCAGACCACCAAATACAGGTTTTTAAAATTCAGTTTAATCAATAACATTTATCCAACATGTAAGATAACACACATGGCTGTTCCAACAATTTAAAACAATTGTCAATAACATTGCAAGTTCATTGCAGCTTTAATCATAAAAGACAACAGTAGGAACCAGAACTCAAATGATGGCGTTACTGACCATAGTTGTGGGCGTCCCAGGGTCTGGAGGCTGCGTGCGTTTGTGTTATTCCAATGCACAAGTGCTATTCACTGGAGTTGTTGGGGCATGCACAGTTGGAGATTAGTTAGCCCACATTGAGTGTAACGGCGGGATAGACGGTGGATGAGTATGGCTCTGATATTTTTTGTTGACTTATCGAGGGTGATAAAACTACATTAGCAAGATCATTATCACATTACCGTTATCAAGTCAGCATAGACTTTACGAATCCTTTTGTGTTAATTAAACACTTTAAAACTCATCTGGACTTTATCATGAATTCCACAACGTGCCACAATAAAGAGCTCACTTAGCCTCTGAGCGGCTTTTTTTTAATGGATTGTAGTTGTTACAATTAGACAACAACAAAAAAAAAGCTGCATTTTGGATTGAATGGACACTGTTGGAACATATGGAGGGGAAACAGTCCTACCATCTTCTTTGGTTTGGAGCAATACTGAAAACAAATATGGCGACCATGTTGGAAATGCCGAGTGCAGGCCGCTGACTGCAATCTGCCTCCATCAGTCTGAACATCTGGTCCAGGGCTTCTAATCCTCTAGCTGAATGTCCTATGTACATGCTGCTATATCAGTGACTGGTACTGTGATGGAAACTCACTAGTTGATAGCAGTGCATCACAGGCATCGGAAGCAGTAGGATTACTTTTGTGGATTCCTTTGGTTTATTTATTTAATTTTAGCACAGTTTGGATGTGCTGCCGCTTGTCTATTGGGGACTGTTGAGTTGTGCTTGTGTTGTGCATACTTGGTGCTCAAGCTCGGTGGACAGTTGGATGGAGACTCGCAAAATGGCTGCCACTGTTACCGCTGAGGCATGAGTAAAATCACTGCAGAAGACATCGAATGAATTTAAAGTCCACAACTTGGAAATGGCTGAAGGTGTATCACAAAATGGTGGTGAAGAGGATGAAAATGAAAATCCAACTAGAGGCAACATCTGACATGCAGGATGAAATACAACCAGGTGACAGTGCGTCAAATGTTGGAAGCAGGAAAAGCAAACAAAGTTCTTCTGGATCAAGCTCCAGAGTTTCCAGTACTACAAGTACTGCATCTGCACATATAAAGGCTGAGATTGAAGTGACCACCCTTGTTGCATGACAAAAATTGCTTAAGAATAAATTTGCCTTAGAAGAGCAAGAGGAGCAGCTAAGGAGGGAAAAGAAGCAGCTGTAGCTGGAAGCAAAAATGGCTGCTACTATGGCCAAAGAGAGGGAACTAGGAGCCTCAAAGGGGTCTGGTGTTCAAAGTAACTTATCTGAAGTGTGTGATGATTTGGAGTCATATTTTGCTAAAGGACAAAAGAAAAACAAAAAGCTTAAGACAGATCCTTTTTGTACCAGTTATAAGACATAGACAAACATGGATAAATCCTCCCAAAGCATGGTGTTGCCAATCCACAAACATCAATAATAACAATCGCAGACAAAGCTGTAGCTCAAATTCTATCTCTTACCACAACTCCCTGGACACTCCAGTCAAGCATCAGAAATCAAGGTGAACATGCACATGTGACATCTCCAGCTGCATTACCAGCTACCAGCAGTGAAGAACTGAGCAACATATTCTCAGCCATGGAAAGGTATCATTAATCAGGCTACAGCGTCTCTCTTCACAGCCCAAGAAGGAGATTCAAGTTTTTGATGGTGACCCACTTCAGTACCAAGCGTTCATTAAATCCTTTGAATGCAATATTGAAAGCAAGAACCAAAACCACAGATTTTCTCTATTATCTGCAACAGTACACAAGTGGACAGCCAAAGAAACTTGTAAGGAGTTGCCTACTGATCGCCTCGGACACAAGATTCAGGAAGGCTAAATCTTTACTACAAGAGCATTTTGGCAATGAGCATAACATTGCTACAGCTTATATGGAGAAGGCTCTTTCATGGTTGTCAATAAAATCAGATGACTACAGGCATACACCCTATTTCTAAGAGGATGTTGTAATGCCATGGAAAATATTAACTACATGCATGAGCTTGACATGCCTGCTAATATGCTTGTCATCGTAAGGAAGTTGCCCTACTGGCTGAGGGATACATGAAGAACTGTGGCTTGTGAGTTCCAGGCAAAATGCAAAGAGCTACCTTTAAGGATATGGTGGATTTCCTTGAACAGCACAATTGCAACAGATCCAGTATTTGGAGATATCAAAGACACTTCCTCGGTGAGCAAAGATGTAGGGAGGCCCAAAGTCACAGACTCATCCAAGAATAAAAGGAAGTGCCTTTACCACCAGTGTGACAGTTGCAGATATGGAAAATGGTAATGGAACTCAGTAAAATGATAAAGGAATTAAGGAAAAGGAGAGTTTGCCTGCTATTTGTTCTGTGGAGGAGGACATGTTTTGGAGATGTGTCCACAGTTGGAAAAAAGGGAACATGGTGTGTAAAGGACATCAGCAAAAACTGCAGGAAATGACTCCGCTGCAACATGAGTGGTTTAAAGCATCCCAGATACTGCATTTCCACCAAAGAATGAAATGGAGAAGGAGCAAGGAGAAGTGAAAACAGCTGAAAACAATGCTATAGCCTCTGTTTAGACAAGTGGTCTTACTGGGGTCAGTGAAGATAATTGCAAACTCTAAATAGTGCCTGTACAAGTCAAGGACAGGAAAGAGAATGCAACAGTGCATACTTATGCATACTTATGCATTTCCTGACCTAGGTGGCCCTGCATCATTTTGCATAATGGGACTAATGAATAAGCTTAATCTTCAGGGGAGAAGGCCAAGTATTCTATTGAGAACTATGGGTCAACAGAAGGTCATTGAAACCAGTATAATTTCAGGCTTAGAGGTCACTGGAGTGGACAGCAGTGATTTTAGTGATCTCCCAGGCCTATACATTCAGAAGACATCCCACATCAAAATGATATCAAACAGTGGTCTATCTGAGGAATGTTCATAAACCTGAAATGAGCTCTGAAATTGAGTTGCTGATTGGTTCAGATGTACCAAAAGCTCTGGAACCACAAGATGAAATAAGGAGTGTGGGAGGGTGACCTTACACTGTCAAAACCATGCTTGATTGGACAATTAGTGGACCATTAGGAGTAAAAAAATGATAATGTTCAGAATATCAGTGGTGAAACTTAATAAGCTGTGGGAACAGCAGTTTAGGACTGACTTTACCGAGTACCTCAGTGACAACCAAGAATCTTCAAGAGAAGACACACAGTTCTTGGATTTAGTCTCAAAATCCATCAAGCTAGAATGTGAAAAAGAAAAAATGTATATCATGGCTAATGTGATTTATGGTGTGAAAAATAAAAAATTTTAAAAAATTAAAAATAAAAAAAAAGCTAGAATGTGAATTTTCTAGGGCATGCATTAATAGAACATGGCTGAAAAATGATCAACCCATTAAAGTGAGCAGCAAGAATGAGATATTGTCTAATGGAATGAAGCACTATCTGATTATTCACAATTGCAACGCTAAGGATGAAGAGAGGTACACCTGCATGGTGACCTCAGATACAAAAGATTCTGCTGGTCAGTTTGGATGGTACAAGTTCAAGACCACGACTGGGGAAACTCTACAGGAGTTTGACAAAGCTACAGTTGAACTAATAGATGAGGAGGAAGTCCCTCCCAAACGAATCTTTCCCCCTGAGGCAGCTCAGGAAAGCGATTTACATCTTCGTAAAGAAATGAAGATGGAGCAGAGTACCAACTTTGATTTGATCTGTGGAGTACCAGATGACAAAGCTCTGAAACAGCAACTGCAGATAGATTTGGAGATTAAAGATTTATCTACAGATGACATGTCTAGAGTATGTGATACAAGTTCTGATGAAGACTCAAGATCATTATCCAAAAACAGCAGGTCATTCAACTAACAATTGCTGGAAAAGTACAACCTATTTTTACAAAGTTTTTTTTAAACACTCTACAAGCACGGAGCCTGAGAAATTGCAAGATGTACCTACCTTGGAAAAAGGTGCATCTCTTGTTGAAGGCGCTACAAAAATCCAAGCTGCATTTAAGGGCTATAAAACCAGGAAAGAACTGAAACAGTGAGACACATTTAAGCTTGGCCAAACTTGGCCCTGAGTAAATCTGAAGTCAAAATTTGATGGCTCAAAGATAAAGAGTTTGTTGATAGAAGCTATTATCACATTGATAATTACAGTGATGGAACTTGCTAATTATTACAGGTGTGGAAGGGGAAGATTCCAGAACGTACACTTGCGAAGTTTCTAACAAATTTGGCACAACTTCTCACAGTGGAAAAGTTATCGTTAGAAGTGATGCAAAGGAAACCATTCACTGTTACGAGCCCAAAGGACCCCAAAGCCCAGCAGCAATAGACATTCACCAAGACAAGTGGCTTTTAAAACAAAAATTAGTTTCAATCAACTTCAAGCATAAAAAAAGAATCAAACTTTAACTTAACTCTATACTTAACTAACCCAAATGAACCCCCTTCTAATTCCAAGCGCACGTGTATGTAATGTGTGTGTAAATTTAAGAAAAGTTCTTTTGTTCACGGTTCAATTTCACTTCTTCCAAGTAGTCTGGTTGCAGGCAATTCTTATACTGTGCACAGAATTTAATATGTATAAAGTTCACCAGGCTTTGGTGCTTGAAAGGTAAATGTTTACTGCTCAGGAAAGTTCTTGTAGGGTTTGCAGAGAGTTTGTTGTTTCAGGATTTCCACAACTGAGGTACCACCATTCGTCACCTCAAGGTCTCACTGATGAAACTTGCCCCACCAGGGTTTTTCAGATGGTAACCTCTTCCTCTAGGCCACCACAAAGCTCCACTCTGTTCCTCTTATTCCAAGAGAAACATCAGTCAGATAGCACTTCCAGCCATCCACTGCTTTGGAACTTTTCATTAGTTCTTCCTGGATTGAACTGTTCAGTGTCCCACACACACTGATTGAGAGAGCTTGTGACCTCTCTCTCCAACTGAAACTCCAGTGAAAAGCATGTGACTCATGTGACTTACAAAACCCTCACCTTCTCCAGCAAACAACAGGAGTTCTTCCATCTGCTCAAGTTGTTATCTTAAGTATAAACAAAACCCAGAGGTGACCTTTCTGTGAGCACTTTGCAGAAAGGGTTATAGACAGACTGAATCCAGCAAGACAATAGTCAAGCATTTTATGAGCCATTAGCACATACTGGTGAAATAACAGAGATCCTGCAATGCGAATTCTTCAATCTTTCAAATAAGTACAAAAGCAATTTGAATTTTATCCAATCCCATTACCCTTAGCGAATACAAATTTTCCAACAAAAAAATCGTTGGGTCTAAGGGTAGTATAAAATTATATAATTTCTCCAAAACTACTTTAATTCTTGCCAAAATGATTGAACTTTAACACAAGTCCAAACAACATGTAAAAATGTTCCAATACATGAGCCACATCTAAAACAAGAATCTGAATTACTAAATACATTTTTTTTAAGCTTTTCTGGGGTCAAATATAATTGATGTAAAAAATTATAATTAACCATTCCATATCTTACATTAGTCAATTTAATTACATTGTCCTGACACATATTCACCCAATCATCTTCAGAAAAAAATTAAATACTAAATCACTCTCCCATTTAAGTTTAGATTTCTCCCAATCTATCTTATCCATACTATCTTGTAACAAATTATCTTTGGCTTGGCTTCGCGGACGAAGATTTATGGAGGGGGTAAAAGTCCACGTCAGCTGCAGGCTCGTTTGTGGCTGACAAGTCCGATGAGGGACAGGCAGACACGGTTGCAGCGGCTGCAGGGGAAAATTGGTTGGTTGGGGTTGGGTGTTGGGTTTTTCCTCCTTTGCCATTTGTCAGTGAGGTGGGCTCTGCGGTCTTCTTCAAAGGAGGTTGCTGCCCGCCAAACTGTGAGGCGCCAAGATGCATGGTTTGAGGCGATATCAGCCCACTGGCGGTGGTCAATGTGGCAGGCACCAAGAGATTTCTTTAGGCAGTCCTTGTACCTTTTCTTTGGTGCACCTCTGTCACGGTGGCCAGTGGAGAGCTCGCCATATAACACGATCTTGGGAAGGCGATGGTCCTCCATTCTGGAGACGTGACCCATCCAGCGCAGCTGGATCTTCAGCAGCGTGGACTCGATGCTGTCGACCTCTGCCATCTCGAGTACTTCGACGTTAGGGATGAAAGCGCTCCAATGGATGTTGAGGATGGAGCGGAGACAACGCTGGTGGAAGCGTTCTAGGAGCCGTAGGTGATGCCGGTAGAGGACCCATGATTCGGAGCCGAACAGGAGTGTGGGTATGACAACGGCTCTGTATACGCTTATCTTTGTGAGGTTTTTCAGTTGGTTGTTTTTCCAGACTCTTTTGTGTAGTCTTCCAAAGGCGCTATTTGCCTTGGCGAGTCTGTTGTCTATCTCATTGTCGATCCTTGCATCTGATGAAATGGTGCAGCCGAGGTAGGTAAACTGGTTGACCGTTTTGAGTTTTGTGTGCCCGATGGAGATGTGGGGGGGCTGGTAGTCATGGTGGGGAGCTGGCTGATGGAGGACCTCAGTTTTCATCAGGCTGACTTCCAGGCCAAACATTTTGGCAGTTTCCGCAAAGCAGGACGTCAAGCGCTGAAGAGCTGGCTCTGAATGGGCAACTAAAGCGGCATCGTCTGCAAAGAGTAGTTCACGGACAAGTTTCTCTTGTGTCTTGGTGTGAGCTTGCAGCCGCCTCAGATTGAAGAGACTGCCATCCGTGCGGTACCGGATGTATACGTAACTGAAATATAACCCTTTTTCGGTATAGAGGAAATCAAAGATTCAAATCTCAACAAAGTAGGTAAAATCATCTCTCGACCATAATTATCTTTTATCAAAGCTCTAAGTTGAGAATACGCAAACAAAGAATTTACAGGTATATCAAATCTTTCTCTCAATTGATTAAAAGAAAGAAATTGCCCCTCTACAAAACAATCTTTTATTGTCTTTACACCTTTAGAATGCCAAATCTTTAAATGATTATTAAACATTGGAAAAAGGAATAAGCTGATTATTATACAATGGAGTTAAAATTGATAATTTATCTTTTGACCCTAACACCCTGTTTTATTTTAACCAAATCAATATAAATTCATGTATTTCAACCCTAGAAATACACGCCATCTCCACTTTAGCACAGCTGGGAGGCTGACCTAAATCCATCAATCTACTAATAAACTTAAACTGGGCTGCTTCATAATAGTTTTGAAAATGTGGTAATTGTAGTCTGCTCAATATATACTTCCATGCAAGTCTATGCAACGCCACTCGAGCTAATTTACTTTTCCGTAAAAACTCTCGCAGTGCTTTATTCAAATTTTGAAAAAAGCCTTTAGAAAGTAAACAAGGTAGTGTCTGGAAAAAATATTGAATTCGAGGAAAAATATTCATTTTAATACAATCAGTCCGACCAATCAAAGTTAATGAAAGATCTTAATCAAATCTGCTTTAATCCATCTTAATATAGGTACATAATTTAATTGATATAATGATTGATAATTCGTATCCACAAACACACCCAAATATTTAATTTTACTTGTCCATCTTAATTTTGTAATAGTTTTAAATTCAGAATAATCTCCCACTCCAACTGGTAAAATTTCACTTTTATCCCAATTAACTTTATAATCCCGATAATTCTCCAAATTTCAGCAAACACTCTTGCAATTGTTTCAACGACCGTTCCAGTTCCATCAAATATAGCAACACATCGTCCGCAAATAAGATAATTTTATATTCTTCATTCTTAACCCTCATCTCTCCAATTTCTTCATTTTGTCTAATAGCCTGAGCTAACAGTTCAATAACCAACGCAAATAAGGCTGGTGACAAAGGGCAGCCCTGTCGAGTTGAACGAGTCAATTAAATGGTAAAGAAATCTGTCCATTTGTCACCACCCTAGCAATCGGGTTAGTATATAAAGCCTTAACCCAACCAATAAAAGAAGGGCCGAATTTAAATTTCTCTAACACTTAAAAAAAATCCCATTCAACTCTCAAAAGGTTTTTCTGCATCTAATGCATATACCAAAGTAATTAATCGAAATATATTGTTTGATGCATTTCTATTCTTAATAAAACCTGTTTGATCAATATGTACCAATTTAGGTAAATATTTAGCAAGTCTATTAGCTAATACTTTCGCTATAATTTTATAATCTACATTTAATAAAGAAATAGATCTACATGAAGACACTTTTAATGGAACTCTATCTTTTTTTGGAATGACAGTTATTAAAGCACTTGAACATGATTCTGGTAACTTCTAATCTTCAGTAACTTGATTCAACACTTCTCCAAATATATTAGAGAAATCATCATTAAAAAATTTATAAAATTCCACAAGGAATCCATCATCCCCTGGGAACTTTCCATTAGGCATTTCTTGAATAGCTTCCTCAATTTCAAAATCCATAAATGAAGATTCCAATTCCTGAACCTCATTTCCATCTAAATTAGCTTTAAATTAGATAAGTAAGAGTCAATAGAACCATTATCCTGTTTCCCCTCAGAAGTATAGAATTTTAAATAAAATGAATAAAACTGGTCATTAATTTCCTGAGGTCTATAAGTAACTTTTGAATTCTTCTTAACAGCATTAATAATCCGAGACGTCTGTTCAGCTTTCAATTGCCAAGCAAGTACCTTATGAGTTCTTTCCCCCAATTCATAACGTTGTTTAGATCGATTAATTAAGCGCTCAAACTGATAAGTTTGTAAAGTATTATAATGTAATTTCAACCTCGCTAATGCGACTTTTTAAAAATCTTCTGATACATCTTTCTGAAAATCTTTCTCGGACTCAGCAATCTTATTTTCTAACTCTAAACTTTCTGCCATATATTGTTTCTTACTTTTGTCGAATAACTAATAATCTTCCCCCTCAAATAAGCTTTTAAAGCATCCCATATTACAAAAATGACTATCCACAGAATTAACATTCTCGGTCAAAAATAAAGAGATATGTTCTTTAACAAAAGTAACAACTCTGGTTTTTTCAATAACATTGCATTAAACCTCCATTTAAACGATGAACGTACTACCTCCGAACTTTCACAAGAAAAAAGTAATAATGAATGATCTGATATAACTCTACTTTTATATTCATCTCTTAATACTCTACCTTGTAAATGTGATGATACCAAAAATAAATCAATTATAGAAAACGAATCATGTCGTGAAGAATAAAAAGAAAAATCTTTCTCTCTTGGATTAACTTTTCTCCAAATATCCACCAAATTCAAATCTTTCATTAATTTCTGTTGCCATCTTTGATTTCCTTATACTTTTTGGATTTCTATCCAATTAAAATCACCACCAACTAAGATATTTTCATTAGCTTGACTTAACAATAATAAAGCTTCTGAAATAAACCGCTCATCATCTATATCAGGGACATAAAGATTTTACAAAGTCCAAGATACAGCAAAAATTTTACAGTTCACACTTAAAACTCTGAAGATTCCAATTCAAATGGTAAATTTTTATGAATCAAAATCGCTATTCCTCTTGCCTTAGAATTAAAAGAAAAAACATGACCAACCCAATCTTTTTTCAATTTCAAATGTTCTTTTTCAGTCAAATGTGTTCCTTGTAAAAAAAAAGCAATAAGAATTTTCATGTTTTTTTTTATATAGGCCAATATTCTCTCTTAATTGGATTATTTAACCCCTGAACATTAAAAGTTGCAAAATTCAATTTAGACATCTTTTTTAACTACTAATATATTTATACACTATAAAATAACGATCCCCTCCATAATTCTTCCAAAAACCCTAAAAAAAATTTTAAAAACCACTCAAAGGTAGTAATACCCTAAAAATCTGGGTGTGGTAAACCCACTAGCGGCAGATGACTATCAAAGTTTTCAGTGTCATCCATCCATCCCAGCTAGATACATATTTATTATTTAATTAAACACAATAAAATATAGTCCATATATTCAGCCCAATGATTCCAAGCCCAACGACTGCTCCAGATCTTCAACATCAAGAAGACTTTGTGTCAACTCTTCTTTCTTTCCATGCCCATGTCCATTTCCATTTCCCCTCCTCTTAGGATACAACGGAGGAGAATGTCCATTTCTTCGCAATTCCGGCAAAGAATTAGCAAAAACCAAAGCATAAAGATCATTCTCAAAAAATTGAGATTGAAAATTTCCATAAAAAACCTTCAAAATTGCAGGATAACAAAAAGCAAACTTGTAGCCTTTTCCCCACAAAACATCTTTGGCCGTATTAAATTCTCGTCATCTTCTAATAACCTCTTGGCTCAAATCGGCATAAAAGAACGCTCTGTTATTTTGAACCATTAATGGAGACTGATTCTGCCATGCTTTCTGTACTGCCATACATAAAATCATTTCTCTATCTTGGTTTTAAACAATGAACCAAGACTGCTCTCAATGTTTGTCCTGGAAGTAGTTTCCTTCTCAGAGCTCTGTGAGCCCTATCCAGTTCCAAGCCTTCAGGAAAAAGCTCTTTACCCAACACCTCTGGGATCCAGGGCTTAAAATTTTTTACAGGGTCAGCACCTTCAATGTCCTCTGGAAGACCAACTATTTTCACATTATTCCTTCAGCTTTGATTTTCCAGTGAATCAATCTTCTTCATTAAATCTCTTTTTTGAATCCCCCAATCTACAAAAGAACCTTCCACTTTTTCCATTTTTTCTCTATTACGTTCTACCTGATTTTGACACTCAGAAAAGGCTGTTTCAATTTTCTTAAAATTATCCTGCACAGTATCAACAGTTTATTTGTAGCGGCAGCTACATTGCAACTGAAAGAACACACAACCAGAGAAGTTGAGCTCTGTGAGCAGAACTGATTTATTGCAGGCTGCTGGGCTAGACTTGTACTCCCAGCCCGGACCTGGCTGAGAACCACACTGGGGGCAGTGACGTCACCTGGGCGTCACAAGGTCCCCCAGCACGGGCTTCTGAGCCCTGTGCTGAGAAGAAGGGGAAACCCCCGACAGCACCATTTTGGCCGACTGCCCCACCGCGTGGATTACAAGCGGGGCCAGTTCGCCTGCCTCGTGGTGTGTCACCACATAGCACCCCCCCCTCCCCGAACCGGCGCCAATGTCCTTTTTAGCTGGGTGGCCTCGCTTCTTGGGCTGGACCACAATCACTGGTTCGGTGGGGTCGAGGTGCGCTGGCTTCATCCTGTCCACAGTAAACAGTCCCCCCCCTGCTGCCGACGTCCAGCGTGAACGTCGACCCTGAATGCTGGACAACCTTGTACAGCCCCTTGTAAGGTCTCTGCAGAGGTGCCGGGGGCGTGCCCCACCGAAGAAAAACATACTCTGCGAAAAACAGCTCGCTGGGGACGTGAGATGGCCGTGTGCAGTGTTTGGGCAGCAGTGGGGGTACGAAGGAGTCCAAACAGGCCCAGAGGTGGGGAAGCAGCTCGTGGGGCATCCGCTGGGGGTTGTGAGGTGTGTTGATGAACTCACCAGGAAGTGCCAGCGGTGCGCCGTAGACCAGCTCAACTGATGACGCTTGCAGATCCTCCTTGGGCGTAGAGCAGATGCTCAGGAGCACCCAAGCCAGTTCGTCCACATAGTCAAAACTGGAGAGGCGCTCCATAAATGCTGACTTAAGGTGGCCGTGCACATGCTCAACCAGCCCATTGGTCTGCAGGTGATAGGCCGTGGTGTGGTGTAGCTTGATCCCCAACCCGTTAGCGAGCTGTGCTCAGAGCGCAGAGGTGAACTGGGCACACCGATTGCTGGTGAGGTGATTCAGAACGACGAACGGGGTGACCCAACCGTGCAACAGCGCTCGGGAGCAGGAGTCCGTGGAGGCGTCTGGCATCGGGATCGCCTCGGGCCAACGAGTGGTGTGGTCAGGTAATGGTTGCCCCAGGAAACGGGTAAGGGCCCGTCTATGTCCATGTGAATGTGGCTGAACCGTTCCCGGATGTGCTCGAACTCTTGCATGGGTGCCCTTGGACATTTGGCAATGGGTGCATGTTCTGGCCCAGCCTGCAATCTGCTTTCGTGCCAGACAAACCGCTCTGTCACCATCCGGACCGTGAACCTGATGGTTGGGTGCAAAAGGTCACGGATGTGATGGAAGACTTGCCTGCGCCACTGCTGGGGAACCACTGGCCGCGGGGTGCCCATGAAGACATCGCAGAGGATGGTGCTTCCATCGCTCGGAGTCTGGAGGTCTCAGAACCGCAGGTCCGTGATGGCAGTCCTGAAGGCTCGTGTCTCCTTGTCGGACTTCTGGTCCCGGGTGAGCTGATTGAAGTCGAGGCCGGGCGTCAGCGCGCAGATGGCCGGTCACGAGAGTGCATCGGTGACCACATTGTCCTTCCCTGCTTTGTGCCAAATGTCGGTGGTAAACTCCGACACGAAGGAGAGGTGACGCTGCTGGGGGGCCGACCAGGGGTCCTTCGCCATCGCGAGTGCCTGGGTGAGGGGTTTGATGGTAAAAGTCCTCCCCTCCAAGAAATAGTGGAAATCCTATACCGCCAGGTACATGCCCAGTAACTCACGGTCAAAAGCTCTGTACTTGCACTCTGGTGGGGGGAGAAGCTGGCTGAAGAATGCCATCGGCTTCCATTGTCCGTTCACCTGCTGCTCCAGGGCGACGCCGATGGCTGTGACAGAGACATCAATGGAGAGCACCATATGCAGGTCGGAGTATGGATGGGCGAGCATGGTAGCCTTCGCTCAGGCGTCCTTGGTGGTCTCGAATGCACTGCAGACCTCTGGGGCCCAGGTGAGTGATTTGTACTTGGCAGGATGAATCAGTTTTAAAAGTTGACCATACCCGCGAACTCCTGCAGCCCCTCGAGTTTGTCCGACATGGGAACTCCTTGATAGCGGCGTCGAGGTGCAGCATCCGAATGGCACGTTGGCGCCTGGGTAGTCCGAGGGATCCTGTGAGCCAGTATTCATTGATATGGACGACATCCTTGTCGCCAGCAGAGACCGGGAACATCACAAGTCTCACCTGCACAACCTCTTGTCCTGGCTGGCTGACTTCGGCCCCACCATCAACCCAGCCAAGTGCCAGTTTGGGAAAGAGTCCATGCAATTCCTGAGCCATACAATCACGGCCGAGGGAGCTACGCCCGCCGCTATGAAGGCAGGTGGGTGCTTAACGAGGTGCAGCACGCGTTTGGCGGTGGCCTAGTTCAGGGCGGCGACCACGTGGTAGAATTTGGTCGTGTTGGATGAAATCTGCTGGAGGTGAAACAGCCTCCGCATGGCCAAACCAGGTCTCCGGCTCCTGAACCCAGAAGTCAGGCAGCATGATGGGTTCAAAGACGTTTGAACCAGTTGGAGTCACCAATTGTAGCAGCAGCTACACTACTACTGAAAGAACACACAACAAGATGGTTTGAGCTCAGTGAACAGAACTGAATTTTTGCAGGCTGCTGGGGTAGATGTACTCCCAGCCCAGACCACGCTGGGGGGGCGCTGATGTCACCCGGGCGTCACGTGGTCCCCCAGTGCGGGCTTCTGAACCCTGTGCTGAGAAGAAGGGGAAACCCCCGACTGCGCCATTTTGATTACAAGCGGGGCCGGTTCGCCTGCCTAGTGGTGTGCCGCCACATATTCATGATTCTTTGGCTTGGCTTCGCGGACGAAGATTTATGGAGGGGTATGTCCATGTCAGCTGCAGGCTCGTTTGTGGCTGACAAGTCCGATGAGGGACAGGCAGACACGGTTGCAGCAGTTGCAAGGGAAAATTGGTTGGTTGGGGTTGGGTGTTGGGTTTTGCCTCCTTTGTCTTTTGTCAGTGAGGTGGGCTCTGCGGACTTCTTCAAAGGAGGTTGCTGCCCGCCGAACTGTGAGGCGCCAAGATGCACGGTTGGAGGCGATATCAGCCCACTGGCGGTGGTCAATGTGGCAGGCACCAAGAGATTTCTTTAGGCAGTCCTTGTACCTCTTCTTTGGTGCACCTCTGTCACGGTGGCCAGTGGAGAGCTCGCTATACAACACGATCTTAGGAAGGCGATGGTCCTCCATTCTGGAGATGTGACCCACCCAGCGCAGTTGGGTCTTCAGCAGCGTGGATTCGATGCTTGTGGACTCTGCCAGCTTGAGTACTTCGATGTTGGTAATAGGAAAGCTGAGTATTATTTAAATGGAGACAAGCTAGGGAGTGGGGAAGTGCAAATGGATCTGGGTGTACTTGTTCACCGGTCACTGAAGCATGCAGGTTCAGAAAGCTGTGAAGAAGGCAAATGGAATGTTGGCTTTCATAAAGAGGGGATTGGAGTATAGGAACAGAGACGCCCTTCTGCAGTTATACAGGGCCCTGGTGAGACGCCACCTGGAGTATTGCATCCAGTTCTGGTCTCCAAACTTGAGGAAGGACATACTAGCTATAGAGGGTGTGCAGCGCAGATTTACAAGGTTAGTTCCAGGGATGGCAGGGTTGTCATTTGCAGCAAGGCTAGAAACACTGGACTTGTATCCATTGGAGTTTAGAAGGATGAGGGGGGACATGATTGAGGTGTACAAAATCATCAGGGGGATAGACAAGGTGAAGTCTGATTACTTGTTCACAATGATGGGGGAGACGAGGACTAGAGGGCATAGTTTAAGAATACAGGGTAGGCCCTTTAGGACGGAGATGAAAAAGCATTTTTTTACCCAGAGAAGTGTGAATCTGTGGAATGCTCTGCCACAGAGGGTGGTCGAGGCGGATTCGCTGACTATGTTCAAAAGAGAGTTAGATAAGACTCTTGTGGGTAACGGAGTTAAGGGTTATGGGGATAAGGCTGGAAAGGGGTACTGATGGTAATGATCAGCCATGATCTAAAATGGCGGTGCTGGCCCGACGGGCCAAATGGCCTACTCCAGCTCCTATTGTCTATTGTAAGTCACTCCAATGAATGTTGAGGATGGAGCAGAGGCAACGCTGGTGGAAGCGTTCTAGGAGCCGTAGGTGATGCCAGTAGAGGACCCATGATTCGGAGCCGAACAGGAGTGTGGGTATGACAACGGCTCTGTATACGCTAATCTTTGTGAGGTTTTTCAGTTGGTTGTTTTTCCAGACTCTTTTGTGTAGTCTTCCAAAGGCGCTATTTGCCTTGGCGAGTCTGTTGTCTATCTCGTTGTCGATCCTTGCATCCGATGAAATGGTGCAGCCGAGATAGGTAAACTGGTTGACCGTTTTGAGTTTTGTACGCCCGATGGAGATGTGGGGGGGCTGGTAGTCATGGTGGGGAGCTGGCTGATGGAGGACCTCAGTTTTCTTCAGGGTGACTTCCAGGCCAAACATTTTGGCAGTTTCCGCAAAACAGGACATCAAGCGCCGAAGAACACACTATTGGTTAGATATATGCATTTCACCAATCTCTGCTGCTTCTTCTTTCAACTTTCCCTTGCAACCATTGATAATGCAATATTTATCCTTACAGCTTTTCCCTTCACACCATGCAAAAGAAGCAATTATTCTCTTGCAATCTAGTGTACTGCATTCAGTGTGGTCTCTTCTACTTTGGAGGAACCAAACACAGATTGGGTGATGGCATTACGGTACACCTGTGCTCAGACCGCAGAAGCAACCCAGAATCTTCCGCTGGCCGCCATTTCAATTCACTTCCCCACTCCCACCATTAGTCTGTTACCTCCTATACCGTCACAGTAAGTCCAACACGAGCTTAAGGAAGAGCCTCTCTTTCCATCCAGGCACGTTGCAGCCCTTCCGGATTCAATATTCAACTTCAGATAACAGGATTTCAAAGGCAAAAAAATAGTCAATATTTCAGATTGCGACAATGAATCAGTGCTCCATAGATGCTGTTTGACTTGCGAAGTTCCTCTAGCAGTCTTTTATTTGCAACAGGTTATAGTTGTCTCGTGTCTCCTACTTGATTTCTTGGTTTGTATCAGTAATCTCTCTTCAATATTAGCTCAGCTTGTTTTTTGTTTCTTTCCTTTTTTATCCTCTCTGGGAGTGGAGGACATACCTAATTAGGCTGTGCTCTGTGAATTTCTGCGAAGTAAAGGCCCAATCTTTTCCCCCAGGGTAGTTTATTCTAGAACTACAGGGCATAACTTTAAGGTGAGAAATTTAGGAGGGACCTAGGGGGCATATTTTCAACTCCCAGCATGGTCCACATCTGGAACAAACTGCCAGAGGGAAATGAGGAAGCAGGCACAATTTTGACATTCAAAACATTGGGACAGATTTATGGACAGGAAAGGCTTAGGATCAAATGCAGGCAAATGGGACTAACCCAGAATTTCAACTTGGTCAGCAGTGATGGGATGGGCCAAAGGGCCTATTCAGCCTTTTCTCCAGCTTCTTGAATTGCTCACTGACCAGATAACTTTGGAAGCAGATTATCCCTAGATCACCCTGGTTTTACCCTGAAGACATAACCCTTCTTCATTTTCCCTGATATTTATTTTGTCTGTTACGTTCTGACAAAGGGCAGCTGAATGTTTCTCTACCCGAAAATTAAGTATTTCCAACATTTTCTGTTTTGGTTTAAAATGCATCGGCCTTATTATGTGAAATAGTTAATCTTGCCCTAAAATTTCACAATATTTTCGTGTAAAGCCCTGCTATAAAATGAAAAAAAAAACATCATGTGACTTACCTGAACAGTCTCATTAATTAGTTTCTCCTGGTGCAGAAAACTTATAAAGCATCCAGCTGAACTAAATAGCTATGTGGTATTAAGATAAAGTACATCAATGTACATGAAGGCTATTCCTGTGTGTTTTTGCACAACACTTGAAGGTTCAAAAGTTCAGAAATTGACCCCAAATACTTAGAATTCTTAAACCCACTTACATTTTTGTACACAAACATCCAACTAGACAAATCAACTCTGCTATAGGTTAATTTGAGAATACAGGTGAGTTTATATTTTCAAATTTTCTTATGACATAGAAAGAAAGCAGTCAGCCCTGTCAGTTACCAGAGGATTCCCATTAATATCCTTCCCCCCTTTGTTCCCTTGTAACCTACTGCTACTCACAATTACCCCCAAAGCAAATCCCACCCCCTTCTCCAACTCTCCTGCCTATCACCTATATTAGGAGCAATTTACAGTGTGGACCAATTAATCTACCACGTCTTTGGAGTGCGGGGTAAAACAGAGTATCCTGGAAGCACAGTCAGTGTAGCAGTTAGCGCAACACTATCACAGTGCCAGTGACCTGGGTTTGAATCTGGTGCTGTCTGTAAGAAGTTTGTACGTTATCCCTGTACCTGAGTGGGTTTCCTCTGGATGCTCCAATTTCTTCCCACCCATCAAAACGTACAGGGGTTATAGATTAATTGGGTGGCACGGACTCATGGGCCAGAAGAGACTATTCCCGAGCTGCATGCCTATATTTAAATGTAAACATTTTAAATTTTTAATTATATTTAAATTTAAATTAAACATCCACTTGGTCACAGGGATCTGCACCACTGTACTGCGCAATTTACTGGGCAAAGTTCTACTAAAAGAAATAAAAATCAGAAAATCTTGAATGAGGACCAAAGACTGCCTTTCAAACGACTGTCTTTTATTTACTCACTTCAGAGATTTAGCATTTCCCTTTCTTTGCTTTTCTCATCCGAGAATTATTCCACAAGTGATGATCTTCAGCTGCAAGGTTTACCTTACAAAATCTCATATTCTTTTCCTTTGAAAAACAGAGGCAGAGAAACAAGATCACTGCTGGTTCAACAGGATAAAGAGAGGGAAGCCATTTGGATTTGTCAAGGTTTCAAAGACTGAACGTGGACACAAAATACAAGGAGGGTTAAGGGATATGGGAAGCTTTTAAAACTCAAACTTTCAGCATTGGGAGGCAATAAAACAATTCATGCCTTCAAAAAGAAAATGGAAATTCACATGAAATAACTGAAAGGGTTTTTCTGCGGGAGCAGGGAAATTGAACAGACAGAACTGTCACCCAAGGAGCTAGTATGGACACAATGGGCCTAATGGCAGTTTCCTATCCCATAACAATTCTATTGCGAGAAAATTAGGCTGGCACGATCAGCATAGCAGTTACAGCAATGTTATAACAGTGTCAGCAACCAGCAATTCCGCACGGTCTGAAAGGAGATTCTACATTCTCCGTGTCTATATGAATTTCCTCTGGGTGCTCCGGTTTTCTCCCACAGTTCAAAAAGTACTGGGGCTGCAAGTTAATTGGGTTCAATTGGTAATATGGGCTTGTGAGCTGAAAGAGCTTGTTAATGTGTTGTATATCTAAAAAATTAAAATATTCAAAACCAGGTATTTCTGACAAAAAATGCTAATTGAGACATTTCATGAAAGATGGAATCCAAGCAAAATAATTTAATCATATTATCAGTTCATAAAATTATAAAAATAAAGCTTCATGTTAAGTAAAGCTTCTAATACAGCATTATCCTCTCAACTTTCAGCAAAAAAAAAAACTACCACTGCTTGTTTCAGCGATACCAAATAAAAGCAGATAAACAAGAAGGAAAATACCAATGATCACTTCTGGTCTCTGCTGCCAAGTTTATAATTTTTTTAAAAATTCTGAGTGGAAGCTAGCTTTAAACATGGACAACCAGAATCCTCACTAAAACAATCCAAATAAACTATAAAGGAAATGAAAACTAGGAACTTCTTGACTCGCATGCATAAACACTCTTTCCTTGATCTACGTAAACCAATTTCCCTCACCACTTCTGCTCAAACTATTTTGAATATGAGTAACACGTTGGACAAAACAGTTCTTAGTACAGTATATGGCTTATATTTTGGGTCAATATGCTTCTATTGATAACACTACTATTGTCATTTTACTTACATGGACAGTCTGGACATGAGGTGATTGTATAACTGATGACTGAGCTGCTTGAATGACTCCTTGGACTTGAACTGTCTGGCCATTCGGCAACTGCACTAAAGTTACCGTTGGACTGGTTGTTGATTGGATCCCAGGCATGGTTACCTGCAAACACACGCAACAAAATCAGATCAATCATTTTAAATATTCTATACACCTATATAAACAATATAATGAAGTTCAAAAACTACAATGAGACAATTTCTTCAAAATCAAATAGCGGTTAGTGCAACGCCTTTACAGCGCCAGTGACCAGGGTTCAAATACCACCCTGTGAGGAGTTTGTATGCTTTCCCTATGTCTGTGGATTTTCTCCAGTTTCCTCCCACTGTTCAAAACATACTGGCCGTGTAGGCTAATGGGATGTAAATTGGGTGGTTCGGACTCATGGGCTGAAATAGCCTGTTATCGTGCTGGATCTCTAAATTTAAATTTTAAAATCTAAATTTTAAGTCTCAAATTTCTCACTCCATTCATGCTTCCTGACCTGCTAAGTATTTAGAACATCTCTAATCTCCAGTCATTTCCGCTCAAGCCTCAATGGCTTGAATCTGAAGGTCCGCCTTGCATTCAAATTCTTCCTTTTACTTTTCTTTCTTTGGCTTGGCTTCGCGGACAAAGATTTATGGAGGGGTATGTCCAAGTCTGCTGCAGGCTCAATGGTGACTGACAAGTCCGATGCGGGATAGGCAGGCACGGTTGCAGCGGTTGCAAGGAAAAATTGCTTGGTTGGGGTTGGGTGTCCTTGTAAATTACATAGCCACACGTTTCCAATATAAATCTGGAACTCTGAGCTCTTCTACTCCTGACCCATTCATTTTGGGATATGCATGTGACATCAATGTGGCAAACACTTAATACTCATCCCTAATTGCCCTAATCTACCATGTCTTTGGTAGCCACTCATGCTGTGCTGAAGATATTCCCTCAGTGCTGTTGAGGATGAAATTCCCCAGTGAACATTTCTGAGTCAGGATGGAGAAAGGGGTATTCCCTTAAGCCTGCTGCCTTTGTTTTTCATGGCAGAAACTGAAGGTTTGGTAGATGCTATGAGTAACCACTGGGTGATGGACATTGCAGCCACTGTAAAGCATTGGAAAGAATAAATATTTAGATGAAGAGCTCAAGCCAGAAATATTGGTGAGGTATCTTCACCTTTGCTACATAAAGGCACTTTTTGACCTGCTGAGTTTCCCCAGCATTTGTGTAGTTTTTTTCCTAATATTTAGATTTGTTAATGGAATACCAATCAAGTAGGCTATTTTGTCCCAGATAACTTCAAACTACTTGAAAATCACTGACACTATGCTCACAAAGGCAAGTGGAGAGTATTTCATCACAATTCTTATTTCTGTCTTATTGATGGTAGAAAAGCTATTACTTTGGGCATTACGAGGCAAGTTATTTATCATAGGAAATCAGCTTTATCTGTTTTTGCCAATTACAGTAGAGTTTCTGGACAATGGTGACATACTTGCAGAGTAATGACAGATTGAGGATGCATTTTATTTGCTAGATTTCAGCCCATGCTTGAATGGCATCTATGCCTTGCTGTATATGAACATGAAAAAAAATGGCAGCGCTGCCACGGACACGCGGAGAGCACGCCTCTGCAGGGTTCTACTGCCTAGCCCAATTGCCGACAGCTCCATACAGGGTTTAAATGGCCTGTTAAAGAAGCCAACGGTGGTTTATTTTAATATCTTGCAACTGCAGGGTCTGGCACCTGAATTTGGCAGCAGCCGCGAGGGGTTGCAGATTCTGGGGAAGTAGAGGACTGGTGCAATACACCAAAAAATGAGACCATCTCCTGTTTGAGAAGGAGAAGCAGAGGAGATCACCCTAAAGGATGCTGACCAGGGGCTCGGAAGATGAAGAACACACAGGTGGGCTGATGGTGACATGAGAAGAATCCACGCAGGCTGCTGGCAACTGCGGCCAAAGCACTCACACCAGGGTGTGGACTGCTGGAGACTAGCTGAAGGGGTACCAGGTTTTGGAGGTTTGGATCTGAAGCTTGGGTTGTTGATGATTTGGATTGAAGTCTGTGACTGCGGAAGCACTGGAGCTAAATCCATAGACACACAGGGACTTTGGAGGGGCTCTCTTTTGCTTCTCTTACTTGGACTGCAAGGGGCAGTATCTGCTGATGGTGTCGCTTTATCTTACTGCAGACTTAATTAAAGGCAATTTTGTGTATTGCACCTGTTTTATCACAGGACAATAAAGCAATCTCTTATATTGTTTCATCTACTGAGTTGTGAAGAAAATTGAAAACTACAATCAGCAGCAATATTTAAACTTCCCACCTCATTAAAAGGTCACTGATGAAGCAATGCAACATAGTTAGATTTTGAAAACCATCCTGTGGGACCTCTGCAGTGATATCTTAGGACTGGGATGATTGACTTCACTCTGCAAGTGAGCTTCAAACTGAACCAATGGAATGGTTTCCTTTTCACTTTAGTTTTATCAGGGTACCTTGATGTGACATTTGCTCAAATGTCAGAATCAGTATATATTGCCATGAACATGTCACAAAATTTGTTGTTTTGCAGAATTACAGGGGCAAATATTGCTCTACATTACATTTAAAAATAAATACATTAGTGCAAGAGAAAGTGAGGTAGTGTCTAATTCATTGGCCATTCAAACATCTAATGGCAGAGGGAAGTTGTCCTTGTGCCAATGGGTGTTCATCTTCAAGCTCTTGTACCCTTCCTGATGGGAGCAATGTGAAGAGGGCATGGCCTGGGTGGTGGGGGTCCTTGAGGATAGATGTTGTTTTCTTAAGACGCTACCTCTTGTAGACGTCCTTGATGGAGAGAAGCCTGGTGCCTGTGATGGCACTGGCTGAGTTAACAACTCTCTCTCTCTCTCTAGCCTTTTCCTGTCCTGTGCATTGGCACCTCCATAACAGACAGTGATGAAACCAGTCAGAATGCTCTCCATGGTACAGCAGTAAAAGTTTGTGAGTCTTTGGTGACATACCAAATCTCCTCATGAAGTACAGCCACTGGTGGGCCTCTTTCGTGATTGCATCAACATGGAGGCCCAGGACAGATCTTCAGAGATGTTCTGGGGCCTCAAATTTAAATTTGGTTCATGTTCTTCTGACTTCCCCTCAAGTCCACAATCAGTTCCTTAGTTTTGCTAACATTGAGTGCAAGGTGGTTGTGACACCACTCAACTAGCTGATCTATCTCACTCCTGTATTTTTCCTCATTGCCATCATGTTGAGGGTAGTTTCTTTCAGCTCACCTCTGGAATGCAATTCTTTGACCATGCTGAAAACAAACCCGAGCTTGACAGCTGGGTGGCCCTATTAAAACCTATTCACTAATGCCAATTTAGGTCACTGACAAGAAGGTGCCACTTGATGATGGCTTTCATCATGGTCTCGGAGCACAAAATCAGGGTGTTCCTTTCACCCTGAACACAGCATCTTTCAGTTGCTCCCACCAGGCAAGAGATAGAGGAGTACCAGCAGGACATTGTGACCATACCCTGATTTTATTTCTCACTGTTAAATTTTAGTCTCAACTTTTAAACTATTAGAGAGAGAGAAAAAGAGAGAGACTAACCATTAGAGTCCAGGTCAAAATCTAGAAAGTTACTTCAAAGTTCAGTCTTTCAAATTCAGTGTTGAAGCACAGACCTTTGAAATTTCATGCCCACAATTAACAATGAACTGATGGGAAGACCAGAGTTGTGGCTGCTACAGGCTCAAATTCTCCTTGCAATGCCTTTGAAGAAATGTCCATCCACACAAGCTGTGGCCATAACACTCCTGGTCCTTTTGTAGGTGAGACTCAAAATGGGAGGCCTTCACGAAGCTTCCAAGACACTGGCACTGGTCTCTCCAAGTAACTTCACTGCTAGTCATACTTAAAATGAAGCATCTCTCCAAGTGATCTCCACAGTTAGTCACAATCAAAATGAAGAATTCTGCTTCCCAAAAGACCCTCCTGGCGCAGGTCAATCCATCAAAAAGGCCCAGTCATTCACAGAGCATGCTTTGCTCTGAATTCCACAAAAATGGCTGGTCACAAGAGCTGCTTCAAAAGGCTGTTTTCTCTTCAGCCGTAAGCATGATTCTCCCCTACAAAATCTCAATGTCCTTCCAAATGTAGTGAACCAGTCTATACTTAACATTAATAATTCTTGTCATATGTTCTTCACATAACTGAAAAATTTTCGCTAGGATTCTCCTTAATAGACTAATACCTAGTGTCGCCAAAAATGTCCTCCCAGAATCACGGTGTGGCTTTCGCGCAAACAGAGGAACTACTGACATGGTCTTTGTCCTCAGACAGCTCCAAGAAAAGTGCAGAGAACAAAACAAAGGACTCTACATCACCTTTGTTGACCTCACCAAAGCCTTCGACACCGTGAGCAGGAAAGGGCTTTGGAAAATACTAGAGCGCCTCGGATGCCCCCCCAAGTTCCTCAACATGGTTATCCAACTGCACGAAAACCAACAAGGTGGGGTCAGAAACAGCAATGAGCTCTCCGAACCCTTCTCCATTGACAACGGCATGAAGCAAGGCTGCGTCCTCGCACAAACCCTCTTTACTATCTTCTTCAGCATGATGCTGAAACAATCCATGAAAGACCCCAACAATGAAGACGCTATTTACATCCGGTACCGCACGGATGGCAGTCTCTTCAATCTGAGGCACCTGCAAGCTCACAGCAAGACACAAGAGCAACTTGTCCGTGAACTACTCTTTGCAGACGATGCCGCTTTAGTTGCCCATTCAGAGCCAGCTCTCCAGCGCATGACGTCCCGTTTTGCGGAAACTGCCAAAATGTTTGGCCTGGAAGTCAGGCTGAAGAAAACTGAGGTCCTCCATCAGCCAGCTCCCCACCATGACTACCAGCCCCCCCCACATCTCCATCGGGCACACAGAACTCAAAATGGTCAACCAGTTTACCTACCTCGGCTGCACCATTTCATCGGATGCAAGGATCAACAACAAGATAGACAACAGACTCGCCAAGGCAAATTGCGCCTTTGGAAGACTACACAAGAGAGTCTGGAAAAACAACCACCTGAAGAAACACACAAAGATCAGCGTGTACAGAGCCGTTGTCATACCCACGCTCCTGTTCAGCTCCGAATCATGGGTCCTCTACCGACATCACCTACGGCTCCTAGAATGCTTCCATCAGCGCTGTCTCTGCTCCATCCTCAACATTCATTGGAGTGACTTCATCACCAACATCAAAGTACTCGAGCTGGCAGAGTCCGCAAGCATCGAATCCACGCTACTGAAGACCCAACTGCGCTGGGTGAGTCACATCTCCAGAATGGAGGACCATCGCCTTCCTAAGATCGTGTTATATAGCGAGCTCTCCACTGGCCACCGAGACAGAGGTGCACCAAAGAAGAGGTACAAGGACTGTTTAAAGAAATCTCTTGGTGCCTGCCACATTGACCACCACCAGTGGGCTGATATCGCCTCCAACCGTGCATCTTGGCACCTCACAGTTCAGCGGGCAGCAATTTCCTTTGAAGAAGACCGCAGAGCCCACCTCACTGACAAAAGACAAAGGAGGAAAAACCCAACACCCAACCCCAACTAACCAATTTTCCCTTGCAACCGCTGCAACCGTGCCTGCCTGTCCCACATCGGACTTGTCAGTCACCAACGAGCCTTCAGCAGACGTGGACATACCCCTCCATAAATCTTCGTCCGCGAAGCCAAGCCAAAGAAGAAAGAAAAAATAAACTGATATAATTGGGAAAAACACCTTGTAATTTCCTCAATTAATATTAATTCTCTTACTCTGTTGAAATCATTATTATTCCTTTTGAAGTGCACCATCGGTCAAAACAGATTTTTCAAGTGCAAAATCCATACTAGATTGTTTCCCTGCATTCCTCAAATTCCTAAATTTTTGTTTATGTTTCTGGAACCAGCTCATAAGCTTTTAACATTGCTTGTTTAACAGTTTCATAATTTGCAACTTGCACTGCAACTATATACCTGTTGCGTTTCTCCCTTTATTACACTTTGAAGCATAAGAGGCCACGTTTCCTTTGGCCACCTCTGAACAACCATTTCAAAAAGCTGAAAAATATGTATCAATATCACTCATTGAAAGGAGGAACCAGATTAACCGCTCTACTAGCCATAAATATCTCTCCAGCAGTTTGAGCCTCAGTTCTCCTACCTCCCTAAAGTCTTAATTAACATCTGTAATTCAAACCACCTCTTCCGCTCCATCTTCCTCCCACTCGTCTCCTCCTTCCAGCTTCCTCCCACTCGTATCCTCCTTCCAGCTTCTCCCACTCGTATCCTCCTTCCAGCTTCTCCCACTCATATCCTCCTTCCAGCTTCTACTCGTATCCTCTTCTTTTCAGCTTCCTCCAACTCATTTCCTTTTAAAACCCTCAACTTCAATAAGATTTATTTCTCTGGCAATGTCCATCTGTTCTAGTTTTCTTTTGCTCTCTCCAGCTCTCCAAGTGATGGATGGTCCAAAAATTCTCCAATATCCATTGCTCCTGTTTTCCCCCCACACAAGCTTTGAATTAGCTTGGAAAAACAATTTACTAATAAAAAAAAAAATCACAAAAACTCCAAAATTTTAAGTTCCCAAAACTCCACATGTTTAAGTTCCCAAAACTCCACATGTTTAAGTTCCCAAAACTCCACATGTTTAAGTTCCCAAAACTCCACATGTTTAAGTTCCCAAAACTCCACATGTTTAAGTTCCCAAAACTCCACATGTTTAAGTTCCCTAAACTCCACGTTTAAGTTCCCAAAACTCCACATGTTTAAGTTCCCAAAACTCCACATGTTTAAGTTCCCAAAACTCCACGTTTAAGTTCCCAAAACTCCACATGTTTAAGTTCCCAAAACTCCAAATGTTTCAAATCGTGGAGGCTCCCCCACTTATTACGAGCCCAAAGGACTCAAAAACGAGTGTCAACAGAAATTTACCAAGTCAATGGCTACTTAAACGAAACTAGTTTTATTTTCTTAATACATAATAAGATTAAAACTTATTACTATTAACTTAACCCCTTTCTAATTCTAAGCTCACATGTATGTAATATTTGTGAGTTCAGGAAAGTTCTTTTTTTTTTACTATCCAACCATTCACTCTTCACTTCTCCAAGTTCGCTGTTATCAGGAAATCTTCAATACTGTACACAGAACTGAACAGATATTATATTCATCAGGCTTTTATTTAAGTTGCTAGCATTCAGGAAGGTCTTTGTTGGTTTCAGAGAAATATTCGTTGCTCATTGGACACAAACTGATCTCATTCAATCAGCAACTGAAGTGTCTTACAGAAGAAACTTGCCCTCTCTTAGGTTTTTCCAAAATATACTCTTCTTCCAGGTTACCACAAAGAGTTCTTCTTTTCCCCCTATTTCAGGAGAAACACAATAACCAGCCACAACCTCTGTAATTGACTACAGAGATTTAGAATATGTTGAATTCTGAACTCAAAACCTGGCTTGAAATTGGTTCGTACAACAGATCTGCCAACTTGCAGTCTTCACCACAAACTGCTACAGAAAACTTTCAGTCTCCCTCACAAAAAAAATGTTTTCTCTCTGTTTGCAAAACCACATGCCCCTTCTCGGACAACCAACTTCAACCAGAAATGTAAAACTCTGACGCAAGTCAAGCAGGAAAAGATTTCTCAGTTCTTGAGCCTGGACACTGTTCAAACATGTTGGTCCATTAATACCTACTTGTGAAATTCTCACAAGCACTCCCCATTGTCTCTGCAAAGCCAACTGAAGACATGAAACCTACTCTTGCATAGTTCTTGCATGACAAATGAGAGGTTTGTGAAATGTGACCTAATAACTAAACTTCACAATCTTACCCTTTTTAATATTTTAATCATAGTTTTATTGACTTATAATTTTATTAACATTATTTATAAAATTGAGTGGCACAGATAGGGGAGATATTCTATCATTTTCCAAGGGAAGGGGAGTCATGGAGCATAAACGTTTAAGGTAAGAGGAAAAATATTTAAAGGAGATGAGGGGCAGGATTTTCCATACAGTGTGTGCTGGGTATACAGGACAAATTGCTAGAGAAGATGGTTGTAGCAACTACAACTATTGTTTAAAAACATCTGGACAAGTACATGGAGAGGAAAGAATGCAAACCAAATGCAGGAAAATGAGATAGACATCTCATTTAGTATTGATGAGTTGGGCCAAAGGAACCAGTTTCTGTGCTGTGCAACTCCAGGATTCCTTCAATTTTCAATACAAAAAAATGTCTAAACGAGTTAAAACTGGCAAATACAAATCAAAGGTGAACAATTGTTAAAATAATTCCTGAAGACCAAATACCATCTTCGCTCTGGCACTGTTTTATTCATCAACATAACAATGCCTTAAAAACATGCTCCAAGAAATGGACTCATGTTAAGAGCCAAGAGGACCCCAAAACCCAGCAGCAATAGATACTCACCAAGACAAATGGTTACTTAAACAAAAGTTGCTTTTAATTATCTTTAACTTATCACTATTAACTTAACTAACCCAACAAAACCCCCTTCTAATTCTAAGCTCACATATATGTAATATATGAAAAGTTCTTTAATTCACAGTCCAATCTCATTCCTCCAAGTTCACTGGTTGCAGGCAATTCTTATACTGTACATAGAATTTAACATTTATGAAGTTCACCAGGCTTCGGTGCTTGAAAGGTAAATGGTTACTGTTCAGGAAGGTTCTTGTCGGTTTTCAGAGAGAGATTTGTTGTTCACTGGACACAAACTGATTTTTTCTAATCAGTCACATCAGTGTCTTGTCGAAGTAACTTGCCCCGTCAGGGTTTTCCAGATGATAACCTTTCTTTCAGGTCACCACAGAGTTCCTTTTTGTTTCTCTTATTTCAAGTGAAACATTGGCCAGGCAGTCCCCTCTTGCATGAATCACAAGGCTTTGACTAGGCTGAACTAAGCACTCATAACCGGTCTCCAAAAATGTTTTTTTTTCCACAAGCTTGCTGGCTTGTCCTGTTCCAGTACTAGTTGGTGCTGCTGAACTGAATTCTCT
This sequence comes from Narcine bancroftii, assembly GCF_036971445.1. Classification (NCBI taxonomy): domain Eukaryota; kingdom Metazoa; phylum Chordata; class Chondrichthyes; order Torpediniformes; family Narcinidae; genus Narcine; species Narcine bancroftii. The sequence goes on from NC_091472.1 coordinate 212,615,275, forward strand.
TTCCCTCTCTCAGAAAAAAAGCCTGATTGACTCTCTGCTTGCAAACCACATGGCCCTCTTAGAACAGCAAATTGCACTCAGACAACCTGCGGCTCCGACAAGTTCTTTCATCTGTTGCTTTTCAAAAAAAAAACCAATTCAATAGTGAAGTCCCTTTGGCACTCTTCAAAGTTTTTGCAAAGGCACTCCGAGCCAGCCTGTCTGGCTTGAGCAGAGCTCTGGTATTTTAAATGAGATCTGTTTTGAAGTGTTTGTATGTGACCTACACTAAAAAAACTTGCCCCAATTTATCTCCCCAAAACATGTCTATATACAATATAAAACACATATTCTGTCACACTGAAATGAAATTTGTTCATTAGTTGAGATGAACTGCTAAAATCATCTGATATGTTACACAAATGACAGAGTAAATACTTTTTCATTAATGGACAAAAGAGATAAAGCAAGGTTTTAATGTGCAAAAAGGAAAGAAAGAAAGAAAGATCCATTGACAGAGCGGAAAGTTCAAACAACAAAAATATTAAATGATAAATCATGTTAAGCATATTTTTAAAAGGGTCAGTCCAGGACAGGTATTCATGGGTATAGTAGAATCACAAGTAGAAATTGCTGAACTCGAGTGTTGAATCAAGAGGGATTGCAATGCATAAGTTTGTCGAACAGTGCAAGAGAATAAATGCAAAATGACGTCAAGCTGAACCTCACTCAGGGTCAGGGATGGTGAGAGAACGGAGGTGTCCAAGGGCACTGAAAAAAACTCCATGGTGGACCAGACCCACTTCAGGTGCAGCAAACACAGATATTGAAACAAGTTGCTTCTCCATTGGAGCTTGGGCATTTTGAAAAGCAAAAATGTTGGATCTCCCTTAGATGAACCTGAAGGTTCTGTGGCAGATAAGGTGTTTTGATGAAACTGTCCCTCACAGCTTTTAAGACACTATATTGTCATACATCATCTTAGCATTTAATCTCCTCTGTTTTACCCAAGGGTTGTTACAGCTTCAGATTAGACCCAGAAGACTTAGTTTTTTGCCATGCCACTTGTTATCTATCTAGTGTCTGTGGCATTTTGTGGATGCACAAGTTGTCTATGACCGCCTTGAAGGTGGCATAAAGATGGTGCTTGTCCCTTCTATCACCATCTGGAATAATTTGTTCAAAACTTGTCCATAATTTCTCAGGCATCTATAGCCAAATTATGTCTCCTAAGATCCCACAAGTCTAGAGTAGACTATTACTTGAACATCCAAGAGGAAAAACAGCAAGATATTGTTTGCCTACATTTTTCTCTTCAGTTAAAACATTGGCGTTTACTTAAAATATCTACAAGGAGTTCCGAAATGTATTTTAACCAATTACTGTATTTTACAGCATATTAGACCTATGGCTGCGCTGGATGGGTCACGTCTCCAGAATGGAGGACCATCGCCTTCCCAAGATCGTATTATATGGCGAGCTCTCCACTGGCCACCGTGACAGAGGTGCACCAAAGAAAAGGTACAAGGACTGCCTAAAGAAATCTCTTGGTGCCTGCCACATTGACCACCGCCAGTGGGCTGATAACGCCTCAAACCGTGCATCTTGGCGCCTCACAGTTTGGCGGGCAGCAGCCTCCTTTGAAGAAGACCGCAGAGCCCACCTCACTGACAAAAGGCAAAGGAGGAAAAACCCAACACCCAACCCCAACCAACCAATTTTCCCTTGCAACCGCTGCAATCGTGTCTGCCTGTCCCGCATCGGACTTGTCAGCCACAAACGAGCCTGCAGCTGACGTGGACTTTTTACCCCCTCCATAAATATTCGTCCGCGAAGCCAAGCCAAAGAAAAAAAAAAAAAAAAGACCTATGGGTATACAAGTCAACCCCTCCCCTGCCTTCATTTTAGCAGAGAATATTAAGAATTTTTTTTAGTGTATTTACAGGTAAGCTTTTAAAACTTGGACAAAACATGCAACTAGGACAACCGGAAAAATCTTTTTAATATAAAATTGCTATAATTTACAAGAAAAAAAAATAGCCCAGCTATAGCAGAACATACACACACCTGTGGAATGGAGCATATTGTGGAATTAGTGTCGGGGTTTATGGTGGGCTGTCAGGGGAGCAGGGTGGTGAAGTCGGTGTCAGGGCTGTCACAGGGAGCGGGGTGATGGGAGCAGTGTGGGGACTGGTGCGAGTGTCAGGAGGGAATGGGGCAGTCAAATCAGTGTCAGGGCTCGTGGCAGGTTGTCGGGGGGGAATGGGACCAGTGTGGGGAGTCTCCAAACAGTCCACCACCAGCAATAGTTGGTGAGCTACACAGTGACAATGATCATCATTATCACCCTAATTTCAACTTCGCATACAAGAACCGGGGGATATTTTTGACCAATTTTTGGGGGGAAAATTTGAGTCTTGTATGGCATCAAATACTGTAATTACCAAAGTGTTAGAAACAATTTGTTCCCAGTATGATCTCAAACAAAGCTACACAAGATCATCTGTTTGAGTAATGCAAACTGAGAAAGCACGGTGCAGTTGGCGTAGCGGTAACACCTCCACAGCGCTAGTGATCAAGACCAGGTAAGGAATTTGTCTGCTCTTCCCAGATCCATGTGGGTTTTCCCCAGGGGCTTAGGTTTCCTCCCACCATTCAAAATGTACTGGAGGAGTAAATTGGGTGGCAAGGACAGGTGGGCTAAAATGGCCTGTTACTGTGCTGTGTCTATAAAAGAAAAAATGAATTATTGCTTGGGAATATTCAGAAAAGGCCTGTATTCTTTGAAATATAGTGAAACCTTTATTTAAATTCCAGATAAAGGGGATTACACTGAGTATGGTGAAATTCTTTACACATCTAGAGATAACAAATGTGGATCTAGTTCAGATTTCCTCAACAACAACTACAAAAAAATCACCTCAAACAGTTCAGCACTACATTAATTTTTCAAGCCACATGCTTCTAATTTAAAAGGAGAGAAAGTAACCAGAGTCTGTTACTAAATGCCTATAAAGCAGAGAAAGACCAGCTATTTTTCACCTGCCTGGCTAGGCAAGATTATTACACTAGTACTCACCCTTGCCGATAGTTACAAGTCAGAATGTTGAGGTTAGTGGGCTGCTGCAAATGAAGTTATGCTGGTTACTGAAAAATTCTACCTCACAAGGTAGGTTTGAGGAATATTTTGGATCATTTGAATGGATGGAAGGTGCAAATTCTCAATCTGTCATTGATCACACAATATCATTTGTTGATAACACTGAAAATATACCTGTGCTATAGTGGCAAGCTGTGCCTGTGTCTGCACTGCAAGCTGGTGAGTGTCCGCTTCTGAAATTGCAGTATCACCATGCTGAGTTTCTGCACTGGAATCCATTGTTACCTGGAATAAAAGAAAATGCAGAATGAAATGTGGAACTGCATACAATGCAATCCAGCAAGAATCCATTCCAATTACCATTACATTCAGGTAAAAGTAGATCTTGTGTAAAAGTTGAGCCCCTCTCTTTGGCCAAAATATCTGGTATTTTCCATATAGTCTTGTAAAAGTCAAAAGATTTCCATTACTTCGGCAGCCAAAGTGAAACAGCAAGAAATGCAGCCAGAAATCACTGACCTGTAGAATTCAACAAATTAACTAGGAGAAATCTTGAAAGCCAGTCAAAATGTATTGGTAAACATCTCAGAACTTCAGAATATTTTAGAAATTCGGTCAGAGTGACTTACTCAGCAAAATATGAAATAATCTATTTTTCTCCCGATATCAAATTACTCAATATCGTAGTTAGAATACAGCACAGTAACCCGTGCTGTCCAATTACACCTAATTGACCTACACCCTTGGTATGTTTTTGAATAGTGGGAGGAAACTGGAGCACCAAGAGGAATCACATGCAGACCTGGTCACTGGTGCTGTAACAGCGTTGCGCTAACCACTATGCTAACCATGCTGCCCTCACAACAATTCATTAATTTGAAACACTCTGCTCCTGATTATATACAGGGGCACCATGGTTGGTGCAGCGGTTAGCGCAACGCACCTACAGCACCAAAGATCAGGACCGGGGATCGAATCCCACATTGTCTGTAAGGAGTTTGTATGTTCTCCCCTTGTCTGTATAGATTTTTCCTGGGGGCACCCTCAGTTCTAGATCCCTACAATCTCATCTCTAATTAGATTCACTGTTCAGATTCCAAATCAGAATTTATTGTCATTAATAACTCATGAAATTCTGGGTTTTGCAGCAGCATCATAATGAAGTCTGGTGCCTGTGATGTCACAGACCAAGTTAACAACCATCTAGTTTATTCTTGTCCTAAGAATTGGCACCTCCATACCAGCCAGAATACTCTCCACGCTACACCTGTACAAGTTTACAAGAGTCTTCAGTGACATACTGAACCTTCTCAGATACCTCACAAACTATAGCAGCTGGCAAGCCTTCTTTGTGATTACATCAACGTGGAGGCTCCAGGAAAGATCCTTGGAGATGCTGACACCCAGGAATTTGAAGCTCTTGACCCTCTCCACGAGAGTCCTTGAAGAGAACTGTGTTGTGTTCCCCTGACTTCCTCCTGAAGTCCACAATCATCTCCTTGATGTTTGCTGACGCTGAGCCCAATGTTGTCATCGATACACCATTCAACGAGCTGATCTATCTCCCTCCTGTACACTTCCTCATTGTCATTTGGGATTCTGCCAACAACTGTGGTGTCATCGGCAAACGTGTAGATGGCATTGGAATTGTTCCTGGCCACACAGTCATGGGTGTATAATGAGTAGAGCAGTGGGATAAGCACACATTCTTGGGGTGTACCTGTGTTGATGATCAGTGAGGAGGAGACATGGTTTCCAATTTGGACTGACTATGGTCTGCCAATGAGAAAGCCAAGGATTCAGTTGCAGAGGGGGGCACAGAGGCCCAGAGTTTGTAGCTTCTTGACCAGCACTAAGGGAATAATGGTGCTAAAGGCTGAGTTGTAGTCGATGAAGAGTAGCTGTATGTATGAAATTGCTGTTTTTGAGGTGACCCAGAGCTGAGTGGAGAGCCAGCGAGTGACAGTATTTAACAGATTAAATTGTAATTCTGCTGTGGAGTGATTGTGATGATAGGCAAATTGCAGTGCATCCAGATCTTTACTTAGGTACGTGTTAAGTCATCAGAATAGAAGTTAATGCTACTGAGCAGTAGTCATTAAGGCAGCCCACGCTACTCTTCACGGGGACTGACCAGGATGTTGAATTCCCTAGCTTTTTAAATTGCTCTCCTTAGGGAAGCAGGTGCTACCAATTTACACTCTCAGTTAAGACAAAGAAAATAATCTGAGATATGCCAATATTTTATCACATCTTAATTTTTACATAAAGAAGGAATTAAGGGATCTGGGGAAAAGGCAGGGAGGTGGAGTTGAGTCAATGATCAGATCAGCCATGATCTTATCGACAGGCCGGATGGCCAACTCCTGCTCCTAATTTTTTTGTTTTGTTAGTATCTCAAATAACCCAATGCTTAATCTACTGGCATTTTCTGATCATGTCACTAGTTGAATAATTAAGTAGCAAACCAATGTAAATGAAAATTTAAATGCTCTGAAGGGTCTACGATGTACAAAAAAAAATCAATAAACATGGTTACAACTGGGGATAATAAATATACTGACAAGGATAGAGAAATGTAGGAAGTGCGTCTTTTTCAGGTTAGCAGGCTGAAACTGGTTGGGTACTACTCTAATCAGTGTTTGAACTCAAGCAGCTCATGAGCTAGATCAATATTTCATGGAGGGGACCAAATGTGAAACTTCCAGCTTTGCAAATGCTACAAAATGATATTATGCTGTGGAAAAGGAAGCAATATGCAGAGTGGCTGACAGAGATAGAAATATGCTGAGCTAGTGGGTGAATACACCACATGAAGTTATCTACTTTGCTGCACAAAACTGCAAGATTGAAATGGTGCCAATTATATTTAAATTGGGCCAAGTTGATTCCATACATGTCACTGATAGCCATCAGGCTGATATAGCAAAAGGTACATCAGGCTTTACAAGAGGAGTAGGTCTCACACAAATCTTAATGAACCTGCTCCTGGAGTATTTCAAGTCTTTTTTTGGGGTCTCTTTGTCCACTGTCAATTTGCAATAGAGGGATTGCAGTGAAATTCACTTGGCTGTTCCAGAAATGGTAGGTTTGTATCAAGACTGAGCAGATTAGGCCAGTTTACAATAAGAAGAGATCTCAATAAAACTTTGTGGGTGACAGATTTCATGCAGCGAGGATATATCCTCTAACTGAGGAATCTAGACCCAATGATCACAGTCTCAGATTAAGGGGCAGGCTGTTTAAGGTTATGAGATGAGGAGAAATATAGACATACAGGAATCAATTTTTGGATTTTTCTATTGCAGAGAATTGTGGAAGCCCAGTCATTTAAGTTCCTTCAAAACAGAGCTTGATACATTTCTGACTATTAAGGCAATTCAAAGGATGTGGAGAGAGTCATGTTAAGGTTCAACATCAGTCTTGATGAATATACAAGACTCAAATGACCAATTTCTGTTCATTTCACCAGTTTCTATGTAATAAATTATTAAAGGCCTTCCCTTATCAAGTAAATACTGATTGTCCCCCAGTAACCTGTGGTCTTTTAATTGGTGGTTTACACTACCATTAAAATAGATTTCAAAAATCTACACCAAAGGTCTAAACTAGATGCTCTCCTAGTGCTGTTTGACAAGGGAGCAAGAAACAAACTGTTGTCATTATACTCTTTTAATTCTCTGGATTTAATGATCAATAAAAATGCCAGTTACAACAACCACAGGGAATTACTGTTCACACATCACAGAGATCTATACTAAAGCACCTTCACGTGCACTGCCAAATCAAAATTCCAACAGTAATATTTCGGCACCGCAGCAAAACTGATTCAACGTAGAACTGTAAAATTCGCAGGTTGAGATTAATGTAATTTGCTCCACACACCACATGCAAACAACAGATAAGCAATAATTTGTTCACTGTCACTCTTGTTGAAAAATTGCCAGAGTTTTGCAACATTTCACACATTGATTACAAAATAAAAAATAATGTTACAAGATCACATAATTTGCAAATTTTTTTCTTTTTTTTTCATTTTCATTTTATTTAGTCTTTAATTTGTGGTTTATTTTTCTCCAATTGGAGGGCCTATTTACTTTGATTTGAGTTTTTATATATTGATATTATTAGTTCTTAGTAATATTAGATATGTCAAAGTTGAGGTTTGCTACTTTTAATGTTCAATGTTTAAGCGTAAACGCATTTGGGCGTATATTAAGAAAATGAAAATTGGTGTCGCTTTTTTACAAGAAAAATCTGAATGCCAAGGAAAGTATGAAATTGAAGAGGGATTGGGTAGGGCATGTATATTCTTCTTCATTTAACTCTAGGGCTAAAGGTGTAGCAATTTTGATACATAAGAATTTATCTTTTGAATTACAATCAATGGAGGAAAAGGCAGGATGTATTCTTAAATTAAATTGTAAGATTTTTAGTGAATTTTGGACTTTACCCCAAATGAAGATGATGAAACATTTATTTCTGATCCATTTTTATATCTGGGTCAGGCTAATGAGAATGTTTTAGTTGGTGGTGATTTTAACTGTGTTTTGGAACCTTTACTAGAAAAGTCCCCAAAGAAAGTTAAGAAATCTAAGATGGCAGTTCAGGTTCAAGCGTTGATGAAAGATCTCAATTTAGTGGATATTTGGAAACATCTTAATCTGACAGAGAAGGATTTCTCCTTTTATTCAGCTAGACATGAATAGTTTTCAAGGATTGACTTTTTTTTTAGTATCGGCACATTTACAGGGAAAAATACAACAAGCAGAATATAAAAGCAGGGTGATTTTGGATCGTTCTCTGTTATACTTTACATATATAACTTCTGAGAAAGTTCAAGTGGCTTATCGTTGGAGGTTTAATATAATGTTGTTAAAAATATGGAATTTATTGATTTTTTGAAAGAACAAATTAATTTCTTTTTGAAAGAAAATTCTAATTCTGTTCACAGTAAATTTGTAGTATGGGATGCTATGAAAGCTTATTTGAGAGGACAAATAATTAGTTATACTTCTAAAATAAAAAAGAATTGATTAAATCAGAGTCTTGAGTTAGAGAAACGGATTAGTGAGTTAGAAAAGGAGTTTCAGAGAGATGCTACAGAAGATCAGAAAATAGAATTGTCTAGGTTGAAAATGGAATATAATACTTTGCAATCTTATCAATTTGTGTGTATGATTAACAGAACGAAACAGCGATATTATGAATGGGGAGAGAAAGCACATAAGGTATTGGCATGGCAATTAAAGAAGGAACAGGTTTGGAAGACTATTAATGCTGTTAGACAGAATTTGTTTATTGCGTATAAACCTCGTGAGATTAATGATAAATTTTGTTCATTTTATAAAAAGTTATATACATCTGATGGAAAACAAGAAAACAGATCGATTGATTTTTTTAAAATCACAGTTGAACTTACCGACGTTAGAGGATGTAGATATACAGGAGTTGGAAGCACCATTTACTGACTCGGAAATTAAAATGGCTATGATGGAAATGCCGAACGGTAAATCGCCTGGTGATGATGGACTTTCGGTCGAATTTTATAAAATTTTTTACGATGACCTCTCTACAGTGTTTGGAGAGGTACTACGTCAGGTTGGAGAACATTATGAATTGCCTGAGTCTTGTTCTAGTGCTTTAATTACAGTAATTCCAAAGAAAGATAGATATCCTTTGAAAGTATCTTCATATCGACCGATTTCGTTGTTGAATGTAGATTATAAAATTATAGCTAAAATTTTAGCAAATAGATTGGCTAAGTTTTTAACCTAAGCTGATTCATATGGATCAAATAGGTTTCATAAAGAATAGATATGCCTCGGATAATATTTTAAGTGTGATTAGTTTGATTAGTAGATTTCGACAATCTTCAGATCATCCGATGGTGATATCTTTAGATGCCAAAAAAGCGTTTGATAGAGTTGAGTGGAATTTTTTGTTCAAAGTTTTAGAGAAATTTAAGTTTGGTCCTTTTTTCACTGGCTGGATTAAGGCTTTATATAGTAAACCGGTAGCTAGAGTACTGATTCATAGAAAAAAAAATAATGGCAGAGAGAACATTCACTCGACCTTCCAAAATTTGCCACTAATTTTAGAGTTCAAATGTTAGGCCCCGATACGGGCAGGAGCAAGGGGGAGACGGCGGCCCCGGCCTCGGTCGAGTGAGGCAGGCGGAGGCCCCGGTCCGGACAGGGAGTGGGAGGCGGCGGCCCCAGTCCAGGCACAGGGAGAGCAGCAGCGGCCCCGGCCCCGGTCCGGGCGAAGGGTAGACGGCGGCGGCCCCGATCCGGGCAGGAGCAAGGGGGAGACGGCGGCCCCAGTCCGGGCACAGGGAGAGCAGCAGCGGCCCCGGCCCCGGTCCGGGCGAAGGGTAAACGGCGGCGGCCCCGATACGGGCAGGAGCAAGGGGGAGACGGAGGCCCCGGCCTCGGTCGAGTGAGGCAGGCGGAGGCCCCGGTCCGGACAGGGAGTGGGAGGCGGCGGCCCCAGTCCAGGCACAGGGAGAGCAGCAGCGGCCCCGGCCCGGGCGAAGGGTAGACGGCGGCGGCCCCGATACGGGCAGGAGCAAGGGGGAGACGGCGGCCCCAGTCCGGGCACAGGGAGAGCAGCAGCGGCCCCGGCCCCGGTCCGGGCGAAGGGTAGACGGCGGCGGCCCCGATACGGGCAGGAGCAAGGGGGAGGCGGCGGCCCCGATACGGGCAGGAGCAAGGGGGAGACGGCGGCCCCGGCCTCGGTCGAGTGAGGCAGGCGGAGGCCCCGGTCCGGGCAGGGAGTGGGAGGCGGTGGCCCCAGTCCAGGCACAGGGTGAACTGCGGCGGCCTCGGCCCCGGTCCGGGCAGTATGGACCGACCTAGGAGGGGAGGCAGGCCCCTCCAGCCCGGGTAAGAAACCTGCATAGGAGAAGGCCACTCCGATATAAAACCTACGACCCAAGGACCTCGCTGCCACGTCCCAGCTTGCTTGGCCACGGCACACGAACCATGGGTGTAAAGGGTGGGGCCAGTACTGCGCGCACTGCACTCCACCTAAAAGCTCCTTTGCGCAGGCCCGAGGACAGGTCCACGTCCTCCCCCTCCACGTCCTCCCCCTCCACGTCCTCCCCCTCCACGTCCTCCCCCTCCACGTCCTCCCCCTCCACGTCCTCCCCCTCCACGTCCTCCCCCTCCACGTCCTCCCCCTCCACGTCCTCCCCCTCCACGTCCTCCCCCTCCACGTCCTCCCCCTCCACGTCCTCCCCCTCCACGTCCTCCCCCTCCACGTCCTCCCCCTCCACGTCCTCCCCCTCCACGTCCTCCCCCTCCACGTCCTCCCCCTCCACGTCCTCCCCCTCCACGTCCTCCCCCTCCACGTCCTCCCCCTCCACGTCCTCCCCCTCCACGTCCTCCCCCTCCACGTCCTCCCCCTCCACGTCCTCCCCCTCCACGTCCTCCCCCTCCACGTCCTCCCCCTCCACGTCCTCCCCCTCCACGTCCTCCCCCTCCACGTCCTCCCCCTCCACGTCCTCCCCCTCCACGTCCTCCCCCTCCACGTCCTCCCCCTCCACGTCCTCCCCCTCCACGTCCTCCCCCTCCACGTCCTCCCCCTCCACGTCCTCCCCCTCCACGTCCTCCCCCTCCACGTCCTCCCCCTCCACGTCCTCCCCCTCCACGTCCTCCCCCTCCACGTCCTCCCCCTCCACGTCCTCCCCCTCCACGTCCTCCCCCTCCACGTCCTCCCCCTCCACGTCCTCCCCCTCCACGTCCTCCCCCTCCACGTCCTCCCCCTCCACGTCCTCCCCCTCCACGTCCTCCCCCTCCACGTCCTCCCCCTCCACGTCCTCCCCCTCCACGTCCTCCCCCTCCACGTCCTCCCCCTCCACGTCCTCCCCCTCCACGTCCTCCCCCTCCACGTCCTCCCCCTCCACGTCCTCCCCCTCCACGTCCTCCCCCTCCACGTCCTCCCCCTCCACGTCCTCCACGTCCTCCCCCTCCTCCCCCTCCTCCCCCTCCTCCCCCTCCCCCTCCTCCCCCTCCCCCTCCTCCCCCTCCCCCTCCTCCCCCTCCACGTCCTCCCCCTCCACGTCCTCCCCCTCCACGTCCTCCCCCTCCACGTCCTCCCCCTCCACGTCCTCCCCCTCCACGTCCTCCCCCTCCACGTCCTCCCCCTCCACGTCCTCCCCCTCCACGTCCTCCCCCTCCACGTCCTCCCCCTCCACGTCCTCCCCCTCCACGTCCTCCCCCTCCACGTCCTCCCCCTCCACGTCCTCCCCCTCCACGTCCTCCCCCTCCACGTCCTCCCCCTCCACGTCCTCCCCCTCCACGTCCTCCCCCTCCACGTCCTCCCCCTCCACGTCCTCCCCCTCCACGTCCTCCCCCTCCACGTCCTCCCCCTCCACGTCCTCCCCCTCCACGTCCTCCCCCTCCACGTCCTCCCCCTCCACGTCCTCCCCCTCCACGTCCTCCCCCTCCACGTCCTCCCCCTCCACGTCCTCCCCCTCCACGTCCTCCCCCTCCACGTCCTCCCCCTCCACGTCCTCCCCCTCCACGTCCTCCCCCTCCACGTCCTCCCCCTCCACGTCCTCCCCCTCCACGTCCTCCCCCTCCACGTCCTCCCCCTCCACGTCCTCCCCCTCCACGTCCTCCCCCTCCACGTCCTCCCCCTCCACGTCCTCCCCCTCCACGTCCTCCCCCTCCACGTCCTCCCCCTCCACGTCCTCCCCCTCCACGTCCTCCCCCTCCACGTCCTCCCCCTCCACGTCCTCCCCCTCCACGTCCTCCCCCTCCACGTCCTCCCCCTCCACGTCCTCCCCCTCCACGTCCTCCCCCTCCACGTCCTCCCCCTCAAAAGATGCTCACAAACTCAAGCTAGCATGCTGGAACATCAGAACCATGCTAGACAAGACTGACAGCCACCGACCTGAACGTCGGTCTGCCCTCATTGCACATGAACTCTTCAGACTTGACATCGACATAGCCGCTCTCAGTGAAGTCCGCCTGGCAGATGTAGGCAGCCTCCAAGAACGCGGCGCGGGCTACACACTCTACTGGTCTGGCAAGCCTTCGGATGAACGACGCCTATCTGGTGTAGGCTTCATGGTCAAGAGCTTCATTGCCTCCAAACTCGAAAACCTTCCGACAGGCCTCTCGGACCGAATCATGTCCATGCGACTCCCACTTCAAAACAAGCGTCACATCACCCTCATCAGTGTCTATGCTCCAACCCTCCAGGCGGAACCAGCAGAAAAGAACAAGTTCTACACCGACCTGCGCAACCTCATCCAACGTACCCCTACAGCCGACAAGGTTGTCATCCTGGGCGACTTCAACGCTCGTGTCGGCAAAGACTCAGAAACCTGGCCAGGAATCCTGGGCAAGCATGGCGTCGGCAAGTGCAACGACAATGGGCGCCTCCTGTTGGAGCTCTGCGCAGAACAGCGGCTTGTCATTACAAACACCCTTTTTCAGCAGAGGGACAGCCTTAAGACCACCTGGATGCATCCCCGATCCAAACACTGGCACCTCCTGGACTACATCCTGGTGCGAGAAAGTGACAAACAAGATGTGCTCCACACCAGGGTCATGCCTAGCGCGGAATGCCACACTGACCACCGGCTGGTTCGCTGCAAGCTCAACCTTCACTTCAAGCCAAAGCCCAGGAACAATAAAGCCCCCAGAAAGAGGTTCAATGTTGGAAAACTGCAGTCAGACGAAGCGAGAGGAAACTTCCAGGCAAACCTCAAAGCAAAGCTCGACGTTGCAACCCGCCTCACGGACCCGTCCCATGAAACCCTCTGGGATCAGTTGAAGGCTACCATACTGCAATCCACTGAAGAGGTACTGGGCTTCTCCTCCAGGAAAAACAAGGACTGGTTTGACGAAAACAGCCAGGAAATCCAGGAGCTGCTGGCAAAGAAGCGAGCTGCCCACCAGGCTCACCTTACAAAGCCGTCCTGTCCAGAGAAGAAACAAGCCTTCCGTCGCGCATGCAGCCATCTTCAGCGCAAACTCCGGGAGATCCAAAATGAGTGGTGGACTAGCCTCGCCAAACGAACACAGCTCAGCGCGGACATTGGCGACTTCAGGGGTTTCTACGAGGCTCTAAAGGCTGTGTACGGCCCCTCACCCCAAGTCCAAAGCCCGCTGCGCAGCTCAGACGGCAAAGTCCTCCTCAGCGACAAGATCTCCATCCTCAACCGATGGTCAGAACACTTCCAATCTCTTTTCAGTACCAACCGCTCAGTCCAAGATTCCGCCCTGCTCCAGCTCCCTCAACAGCCCCTAAGGCTAGAGCTGGATGAGGTTCCCACCCTGGATGAGACATATAAGGCAATCGAACAACTGAAAAGTGGCAAAGCAGCAGGTATGGATGGAATCCCCCCAGAAGTCTGGAAGGCTGGCGGCAAAACTCTGCATGCCAAACTGCATGAGTTTTTCAAGCTTTGTTGGGACCAAGGTAAACTGCCTCAGGATCTTCGTGATGCCACCATCATCACCCTGTACAAAAACAAAGGCGAGAAATCAGACTGCTCAAACTACAGGGGAATCACGTTGCTCTCCATTGCAGGCAAAATCTTCGCTAGGATTCTACTAAATAGAATAATACCTAGTGTCGCTGAGAATATTCTCCCAGAATCAGTGCGGCTTTCGCGCAAACAGAGGAACCACTGACATGGTCTTTGCCCTCAGACAGCTCCAAGAAAAGTGCAGAGAACAAAACAAAGGACTCTACATCACCTTTGTTGACCTCACCAAAGCCTTCGACACCGTGAGCAGGAAAGGGCTTTGGCAAATACTAGAGCGCATCGGATGTCCCCCAAAGTTCCTCAACATGATTATCCAACTGCACGAAAACCAACAAGGTCGGGTCAGATACAGCAATGAGCTCTCTGAACCCTTCTCCATTAACAATGGCGTGAAGCAAGGCTGTGTTCTCGCACCAACCCTCTTTTCAATCTTCTTCAGCATGATGCTGAACCAAGCCATGAAAGACCCCAACAATGAAGACGCTGTTTACATCCGGTACCGCACGGATGGCAGTCTCTTCAATCTGAGGCGCCTGCAAGCTCACACCAAGACACAAGAGAAACTTGTCCGTGAACTACTCTTTGCAGATGATGCCGCTTTAGTTGCCCATTCAGAGCCAGCTCTTCAGCGCTTGACGTCCTGCTTTGCGGAAACTGCCAAAATGTTTGGCCTGGAAGTCAGCCTGAAGAAAACTGAGGTCCTCCATCAGCCAGCTCCCCACCATGACTACCAGCCCCCCCACATCTCCATCGGGCACACAAAACTCAAAACGGTCAACCAGTTTACCTATCTCGGCTGCACCATTTCATCAGATGCAAGGATCGACAATGAGATAGACAACAGACTCGCCAAGGCAAATAGCGCCTTTGGAAGACTACACAAAAGAGTCTGGAAAAACAACCAACTGAAAAACCTCACAAAGATAAGCGTATACAGAGCCGTTGTCATACCCACACTCCTGTTCGGCTCCGAATCATGGGTCCTCTACCGGCACCACCTACGGCTCCTAGAACGCTTCCACCAGCGTTGTCTCCGCTCCATCCTCAACATCCATTGGAGCGCTCACACCCCTAACGTCGAGGTACTCGAGATGGCAGAGGTCGACAGCATCGAGTCCACGCTGCTGAAGATCCAGCTGCGCTGGATGGGTCACGTCTCCAGAATGGAGGACCATCGCCTTCCCAAGATCGTATTATATGGCGAGCTCTCCACTGGCCACCGTGACAGAGGTGCACCAAAGAAAAGGTACAAGGACTGCCTAAAGAAATCTCTTGGTGCCTGCCACATTGACCACCGCCAGTGGGCTGATAACGCCTCAAACCGTGCATCTTGGCGCCTCACAGTTTGGCGGGCAGCAGCCTCCTTTGAAGAAGACCGCAGAGCCCACCTCACTGACAAAAGGCAAAGGAGGAAAAACCCAACACCCAACCCCAACCAACCAATTTTCCCTTGCAACCGCTGCAATCGTGTCTGCCTGTCCCGCATCGGACTGGTCAGCCACAAACGAGCCTGCAGCTGACGTGGACTTTTTACCCCCTCCATAAATCTTCGTCCGCGAAGCCAAGCCAAAGAAAAGAAAAGAGTACTGACGAATGGTTTAATTTCGGAACTGTTTATACTGACCCGATCTACTCGCCAAGGTTGTCCTTAATCACCAGATTTGTTTGCGTTAGTGATCGAACCTTTGGCACAGTTGATAAGACAAAATACACAGATACAGGGTATGAAAGTTTTAGATGAGGAATATAAAATTAATTTATTTGCTGATGATGTATTGGTGTACCTAACAAATCCAGCTCAATCCCTTTTGCATTTGAAGGAGTGTTTGGATATAAAGTTAATTGGAGAAAAAGTGAAATATTACCGGTGAGTGAAGGAGATTATTCAGCTTATAAGAACATTCTTAATTTGAAATGGACGGATCAAATTAAGTATTTGGGTATAATCATGGATGTCAATTATCAATCTTTATATAAATTAAATTATATTCCGTTAATTAAAAAAATTAAAACTGATTTGATTAAATGGAAAGATTTGCCTATTAATTTATTGGGTAGAATAAATACAATTAATATGAATATTTTTCCACGTATACAATATTTATTTCAATCTATTCCGTATTTACTTGATAATATTTTTTTTTCGAGATTTGAATAAAATGGTTAGGGAGTTTTTATGGAGAGGTAAATTTTCAAGAGTAGCCTTGAATAAATTAACTTTGAAATATGAGTTAGGGGATTACATTTACAACATTTTCAAAATTATTATGAAGAAGCCCAACTTAAATTTATTAGTTCATTGATGGATTTGGAACAGCCCCCTAGTTGGGCCAAAATTGAGATGGCAAATATTTTTGAATTTGAAATACATCAATTTTTGTTTAGATGGAATGTAAATTTGTTACAGCAACATAATGTGCCTATACTAAAACATTTAATGAAGTTGTGGACAAAGAAAAAGAAAATGATAGGTTCTAGTGATGAATTGTCGGCCTTGACTCCATTGTATAATAATCAACTTATTTCTTTCTCAATACATAATCGAAGTTTATTACATTGGAGATTTAAAGGTGTGGAAAATTTGGGAGATTGTTTTAAAGAAGGTAAATTTTTATCTTTTGATCAGATGAGGGACAGTTATGGTATTGATAAGAATTCTTTGTTTCTTTATTATCAAATTCGATCTTTGGTAAAGCATGTGTTTGGTTAATCAGTATATGACTTTACCTGAAATGACTAAATTTGAGACTTTTCTTATGAAAGTACCAGAGAAGGGTTATATTTCAGTTATGTATCAGATATTACAGGATAGTATGGATAAAAAGGGTTGGGATAAATCTAAAGGTAAATGGGAAGCGGAGATCGGTTTTATTTTTTCCGAGGATCATTGGATAGATATTTGTTATGATAGTGTAACTAGACTTATAAATGCACGTTATGCAATGATTAATTATAATTTTTTACATCAATTATACTTAACACCTGAAAAACTAAAAAAAATATGGTTTTCATGAATCAGATTTGTTTTTTAGATGTGGTAACACTGTTGGAACTTTTTTTCATGCGGTTTGGTCATGTATTTATATACAATCTTTTTGGAAGAAAGTACAATTGTTTCTGGAATAACTGTAAAAGATTAAAATACCTTTAGATCCGACAATATTTTTATTGGGTAGTTTGCAACCTTTGAAAGGTCTGGGATTAGATAAATTTCAACTTGCTTTTGTATATTTAGCATTATCTGTAGTGAAAAAATGTATTGCTAGTACATGGAAAGTTACGAATATGATTGATATTAATAGATGGCATAATGAGATGAAATATTATTTAATAATGGAAAAAATCACATATGTTTCACGTGATAACTATAGTTTTTTTATTAATAAGTAGTTGTTATATTCAGAATATTTACATTTTGATTTACATTGATTAGATCTTAATATGTATGCTTAATTTTTCTTCTCTCTTTATGGCTCTCCTTAGGCGAGTTGGCTGAAAGGGGGGAGGGGGTTTCCTTTTTTTCTCTTTTTCTTTCTTTTATATATAAAATGTATCGTTCATGTTTAGTTTATTGTTATATATGTTACTTATTATCTGTATTTTGAATGAATAAATAAAGTTTTTTAAAAAACTATATTATCATAACTGATTTGCAAAGATTGTCTGGTATAGGATATGACAGGAATCTAATGCACAATCTTTCTGTTCTCTACCTCCCACAGCACTTTTGTGTATAGAAATTTGTGAATACAGTAAAATCCCTATTATCTGGAATTCAAGAAACTGGCAGTCTCAAGCAACCGGCAAAAAAAATGTGGAAAAGAAGTTTTAAAAAATGCATTTAAAATTGACACCCCTTCCCCGCGCCCCCCCCCCCCCCCCCCAGTGGTCAGATCACCAATCCACGCAACACAGTTTCAAGCGACCAATAAATTCACTTATCCTGCATCCAATCCCCATAAGTTCTGGAAACCAGGAATTTACTGCATTCATTTTCATTTTAATCCTGGAGTTTCTTGGTCTCCTGTGTCAAACTATTTGCCTTCAGTAATCAGAAAGCAAAAAAATATGTTGGAAAGCAGTAGATTTATCCAAGTTCCATCCAGATTCAGCCTCTCCTACAGCTCAAATGAAACTTCTTGCATCATCCATCAGCCCTAAGCAGCTGAGAACCATAGAATATTACAGAACAGAAACATCCCCCTTCGCCCTTCTACTCTGTGCCGAAATAGAACACTTTTTTTTTGCCTAGACCAACCCATAGCCCTCCATATCACGTACCTATACAAATTTAACAAATGTTAAAATTGAGCCCGCATTCACCACTTCAGCAAGAAGCTCGTTCTACACTCCCACCGCTCTGTGTGAAAAGGTTCCCTCTAAAATTTTCACTTAACCCAGGTCCTCTGGTTTTTATCTCACCTACCCTCAGTGGAAAAAATCTATCTCCCTCAATCTTAAATACCTCTATCAAATTTCCACTCATTCTTATACACTCCAGGGAATAAAGTTTAACTTTTTTTCCTGTAACTCAGTTCCTGAAGTCCAGGCAACTTCCTAATAAATTTTCTCTGCAATCTTTCCATCTCATTGATATCTTTCCTGTAGTTAGGTGACCAAAACTGCACACAATACTCTAAATTTGGCCTCATCAATATATGACAAAACTTTACGACAACATCCCAACTTAATACTTTGATTTATGAAGGCCAGTATGCCAAAAGATCTCTTTACAATCCTATTGACCTGTGACGCCACTTTCAGGGAATTATGTATCTGTATTCCCAGATCCCTCTGTTCTAGCGCACTCCACAGTGCACTACCATTCACCGTGTATGTCCTTTCTTGGTTTGTCCTTCCAAAATACAACACCTCACACTGGTCTGCATTAAATTCCATCTGCCAACTTTTAGCCCATTTTTTTCCAGCTGGTCCAGATCTCCCTGCAAACTCTGAAAGCTTTCTTCGCTGTCCACAATGTCTCCAATCTTAGTGTCTTCTGCAAACTTGCTGATTCAATTTACCATATTATCATCCAGATCATTATGGGTAGGTTTGTTAGTCTTGTCCCAATGGTTTTAAACTAGATTTGCAGTGGGAGGGGAACCAATATGTTAGAGTAGTTAGTGAGAAGGATAAAGGTCATGCAAGGACTGCATGGATAGACAGAAATTAAAAGTTTTGCATGTGATAGAAATTTTCTCAGGTGTATTTAATGCAAGAAGTATTGTTAGAAAGGATGACGAATTTAGGGCATGGATTGACATGTGGGATTATGACATTATTGGTATTAGTGAGTCGGTTGCAGGAGGGGCAGGACTGGCACCTCAAATGTTCCATGGATCCGTTGCTTCAGACATGATAAAGGAAAAGGGATGAAAGGGGGAGGAGTGGCATTGCTCGTCAAGGAAAATATCTCAGCTGTGCAAAGTCAGGAGGGTTTGCACTGATAGGAATCTTTTAGACTGCCGAATAGAGAAAATTGAAGGAGCAAATCTGAAGAGATATCAGACCGATGCAAGAAGCAGGACGTTGTGATAGTAGGAGATTTTAACTTTCCAAATATTGACTGGGACTCCAATACCGAGAAAGGGCTGGATGGCTTGGAGTTTGTGAAATGTGTTCAGGAAAGTTTTCTTAATCAATAATATAGGGGTACCAACGAGAGAGGATGCAGTACTTGATCTATTAGGGAACAAGACAGATCATGTGACAGATATAGGCGTAGTTGAACATTTTAGGTCCAATGACCATAATGTCATTAGCTTCAAGTTAATGATGGAAATGGATAAGTCTGGTCCTCATGATGGGATACTAAATTGGAGGAAGGCCAATTTTGTGGAAATGAGAAAGGATATGGGAAGAGTGGATATGTTTTCTGGCCAGGGTATGTTAAAAAAAAGTGGAAGGCCTTCAAAGGTAAAATTTTGAGTGTGCAGAGTTTGCATGTTCCTGTCAGGAATAAAGGCAAAGTTAACAGGTAGAGGGAACCCTAGTTTACAAAAAGAAGAGGAAGATGTATAGCAAGTATAGGCAACAATAAACTAATGAGGTACTTGAAGAGTACAGAAAATGAACGAAAATACTCAAGGAAATCAGGAAGGCAAAAAGACATGAAGTTAAAGTAAAAGGGAGTAAAGAACAAAATTGGTCCCCTAGAGGATCAGATTGGTCGTCTATGTGTGGAACTTCACATAATGGAGGAGATTTTAAACAGTTTTTGTTGCATCAGTATTTACTCAGGAAACTGACATAGTGCATAAGGAAGGAAGGGAAACAAACAGAAGGGTCATGGAACATGTGGATATTAAGGAGGTGCTTAAGTGGAGATTAAGGAGGTGCAAGTGTTTGCTGCCTTATAGCAAATAAAGGCAGAAAAATCTCCCAGGCTGGATGATATTCTCTCGGACCTTGAGGGAGACTAGTGTAGAAATTGAGGGGCCCTGGCAAATTCATTCAAAATGTTCTTAGACACAGGCACCAGAGAATTGGAGGGTAGCTCATGTTGTCCCATTGTTTTAAACAAAGAATCCAAAAATAAACCAGGTTTAATAAACCAGAATCCAAAAATAGGCCAGTGAGCCTGACATCAGCAGTGGGTAAATTATTGGAAGGAGTTCTGAGAGACAGGATATATAGGTATTTGGACAGTTATGGGCTGATTAAGGACAGTCAGCATGGCTTTGTGTGTGGTAAGTCGTGTTTAACAATTATAGAGGGTTTTTTTTAATATAAAGGAGATTACCAAGAAGGTAGATGAAGAAGTCTATGTTGTCTACATGGACTTTTGTAAAGCCTTTCACAAGCTCCCACATGGGAGGTAGTTCAAAATGTTAAGACACTGGATCTGAAATTGGCTGTGTGGGAGAAAACAGAAAGTGCTAGAGGACAGTTGGTTTTTCGACTGAAGGCCTATGACGAGTGGTGTGCCTCAGGGATCCCTATTAGGACCATTGTTGTTTGTTGTCTATATCAATGATCTGGATGATAACGTGGAAAATTGGATCAGCAAGTTTGTTGATGACACAACGATAGGAACCGTTGTGGTCAGCGAGGACGATTTGGATCTGGACCCACTGGGAGAATGGACTAAAATTGGCAGATGTGTTTAATGCAGACAAATGTGAGGCGTGGCATTTTGTGACAGCAAACCAAGGTAGAACATATACAGTAAATGGTAGGGCACTGAGGAGTGCAGAGGAGCAAAGAGATCTGGGAATACTGATACATTGTTCCTTTAAGTTGACGGCGCAGGTGGACAGGATTGAAAAGAAAGCTTTTAGCATCTTAGCCTTTATAAATTAAAGCATTGAGTATAGGAGTTAGGATGTTATGTTGAAATTGTTTAAGACATTGGTGAGGCCAAATTTGGAATATAGTGTGCAGTTCTGGTCACCTAACTACAGGAAGAATATCAATAAGATTAAAAGATTATTGTGTGTGGAAGATTTGCTAGGATATAATTGGGTCTTCAGGAATCGAGTTACAGGAAGGATTAAACAGGTTAGGACTTTATTCCTTAAGTGAAGAAGAATGAGGGGAGATTTGATAAAGGTTTACAAGATTGCCCCTCCATAAATCTTCGTCCGCGAAGCCAAGCCAAAGAAAGACAAGATTATGAGAGGTATAGACATAGAGTGGATGCAAGTAGGCTTTTTCCACTTAGAGGGAGATACATTCAAGAGGTCATAGTTTTAAGCTGAAAGGGGAAAGGTGGAAATTGTGGGCTTGATCTTGAGTCAGTGGGACTAGCAGAATAGTGTTCAGCACAGACTAGAAGGGCCAAAAGGCCTGTTTTATGTGCTGTAGCATTCTATGAGTGCATTGAGATGACAAACAACAATGGTCCCAGCACTGATCCCAGAGGCACACCACTAATCACAGGTCTCCATTCTGAGAAGCAATCATCCATCACTACTCTGGCTTCTCCATCCAGCCACTGTCAAATCCAGTTCACTACTTCACCATGAATACCTAGCATGTGAACCTTCTCGATTAACCTCCCATCTGGGACCTTGTCAAAGGCCTTACTAAAGTCCACACAGACAACATCCACAGCCTTTCCTTCATCAACTTTTCTGGTGACCTCCTTGGAAAACTCTATAAGATAGGTTAAACACGATCTACCACGCACAAAGTCATGTTGACTATCCCTAATCAGTCCCTGGTTATCCAAATCATTGTGTATCTGATCTCTTAGAACACCTTCCAATCATTTGCCTAATACTGACATCAGACTCACTGGCCTATAATTTCCAGAGTTACTTTTGAAGCATTTTTTAAAAAAATATTTTTATTGTGTTTAATATACAAATCCTACATATAAAGTCATCTAATAATAACAAACAGGTCAAATCACATATTAAACATATAATGGAAACCTATCCATAATTGTCTATTTGACTTGTTTCTAAAAGACATCAAACTCTATAAATATGATTTTTAACAGTCTATCCCTTTCTCATAATATATCCCTGCATAATTCTGAATAGAAAATAATTAAGACAAAACTAAACGACCCCTTTATATAAACCAAGGGTAAATTCTATCTTAATTAATATGATCCATGATAAACCATATTTAAATCCATGTTTAACTAATTAATCTAAAAAAGATAAAAAGAAAAAAAAACAAAATTCATCTGACTAATCTAACCCCTTCAAATGACTCGGATTAAGAAGAATTAGCAACGCAATTTGAACATATCATTTTCAGATCAAGATTGGATTTCAACTTTTTTTTGAAGATTTTAATTTTCATAGACTCAAAATTCAAACAAACCATATAATCTTTTTTAAACATTCATGTAACATACAAAGTCTGTATTTATCCCCCCTCCTTTGTACAACTGAAAGAACAGTCAATTAAATTGCACTGATACAATTAAATTAAATGAAAAAGTTAAAAAAATTCAAAACAAAACTGAAAAAAACATTGCCTACGCCATGTCCCATTTCTTTGATCACATTCATTTCCCTGTTGGGACGGATTGCTACAGTACTCCTATTTCAAAGGAGGGGGACAAATCAATCTGAGTGTCAATATATTTCAAGTCAGATTGCCATATCTTAACGAATGTGCTACGTTTCTTCCTTAGATTACATGTGGTTTTCTTCAGAGGAATGCAACTCTGCATTTACATATTCCATAATGTGATATTTAGTTGGGAGTCAGACTTCCATGAAACTGCTATATACTTCCTGGCTACTTTCACACACAAAATTTAGTATTTGGACATTATTAATCTCAGACGTCTCCCTGGAGCTACAATTCTGGATCCAGTGAAAATCCACTTTGTAATTTTTTTTTAAGAATGTCCCCCAAATCTTCCCATAAAGATCTTACCTTTGTACACAGCCAGGTGGAGTGGACAAAAGTTCCAACCTCCACACCACACCTAAAGCACATTTCTGGCTTTGATTTATATAATTTTTGTGGTGTGAGGTACAATTGGTGCAAGAACTTGTATTGATTGCACCATTCTGTATCTGGGATTGATGACTCCAGTCACGCTGTCCAGACACAGGTCTTGCCCCCACTCTTCATTATTGTGCCCAAGTCTGGCTTCCATCTTTTCCTCGACCTGCATAAGCCTGGCTTTGGGCCCTCACTTTGGAATATGTAATACAACTTGGAAATAAATTTACACACATTCCCCTGTATTTTCGCTATTAAATTGATTTAATTTTGTGCACAAAGTAAAACTATCTAATTTTTATGCTGATGTTGATCCACTATGCAATAAGTGTAAAATCTTTGAAACTACATTGATTCATAGTGCCCTAATTTAGAAATATTTTGGAAAATAGAACCATGCCCTTTCATTGCTTCGTTTGGTTTTCCTTGACTTCAACCAAAGAGAAATTTTTACCTTTTACCTTGTTGACAACCAGACGAGCAATTTTAATGAAATGGAAGGATAACTCTCCACCCACTCATGCTCAGTGGTTATATGATGTTATGTCCTATTTAAGCTTGGATAAAATTAAATACAACATTAAAGATATTAAGTTTCAATTTGACAAGATTAGAAGATTTAATAAGTCTGGCGTCTGAAGGTCACTATTCGATCCATATCTTTACAATTTTGGAGCCTTTTCTAAAAAGAACATGAGCTACCCTTCAATCCTCCAGCACCATACCCATGGCCAAGGACATTTCTGCCAGAACCCCTACAATTTCTAGCCTCCCTCAAGGTCCAAGGGAATATCTTGTCACGTTCTGGGGATTTAGTCATCCTTATTTGCTTTAATACAACAAGCAATTCCTCCTCTTTAATCTGTAGAGGTTCCATAACCTCACTGCTTATTTTCCTTACTTTCCAAGCCTTTGACGTTTCCTGAGTGAATACGGATAAATAAAAACATTCAATACATCCCCCCATCTATTTTTGACCAATACAAAACTGACCACTCTAATCTTCAAGGGGTCCAATTTTGTCTCTTAATATCCTTTTGCTCTAATATACCTGCAGAAACCCTTAGGATTTTCCTTCACATTGTATAAAATTAAATACAACATCCAAAGTAACCTCATGTCTTCTTTTAGACTTCCTGATTTTTTCCTAGAAGTTTTTCTTAGATTTTGTATACTCCTCAAGTACCTAATTTGTTCCATGTTGCCGATACCTGCGATACCTCTCTCTTCAGAAATGGATCCCCAATATCCCCCCAAAAAAACCAAGGATCCCTATGCCTGTTAATCTTGCCTTTAATCCTGACAGGAACATACAAACTCTGTACTCTCAAAATTTCACCTTTGAAGGTCTTTCACTTACCTTGCATATCCTTGCCCAAAAACAATATCCCAATCCATGCATTCAAGATCCTTTTCATTTCCTCAGAATTGGCCTTTCTCCAGTTTAGAATCTCAATCCAAGGCCCAGACCTACCCTTTTCAATAATCAACTTGAAATGAAAGGCATTATGATCACTGGATCCAAACTGTTCCCCAACACATACTTGTGTCTTGTTCCCTAAAAGGAGTTGGTACCTCTACATATTTATTTAGAAAGCTTTCTTGAACACATTTGACAAACTCCAAGCCATCCAGCCCTTTTACAGTATGGCAGTCCCAGTCAGTGAAAATTAAAATCTACTATCACTATTTCTCTACAGATTTGCTCCTTCAATTCTCGTTCACTATTGGGCAGTCTATAATACATCCCCATGAGTGTGGTCATAACTTTCCCTTTCCTCAGCTCCACCCATTATAGCCTCTGGTCTGTCCTACCTGAGCACAGCTAGGATATTTTCCCTGACGAGCAATGCCACTTCACCTTTCATCCCCTCTGTTCTATAGCGCCTAAAGAAACAATGAGCTCTCCCTCCTCTTCCTCTGAGTCCACTCCAGGACCTGTGTCCTCTACCTCTGTCTCTTCTGACTTTCTTGTTGGGCTGTTTATCTCAGTTTGCTGGGTATTTTTGTTTTTATTAATGGTGTCTTGATGCTGGTCCTCTTCCTCTGGGCTGGTCATCTGCTGTGTCTGATTTCCTTTTTTCAATCTCCTCATTCACATTATTTTCTGTGTCTTCCTGCTGGGAGCCCTGCTGTAGGGTCATTTTCATCTGTTCAAGCTGTGGAGATCCACTCCTCAGCTGGTCCCCCCTCCCGCCAGTGTTGTCTTTGTCGTGCACATTGCGCATGCGCGGTTGCGCACAGAATTGCGCATGCGTGGTTGCGCACTTCTGTGTGGCTCCGTAAGCCATCCTTGTAGTCCTGCGCTCGGTGGGTCGCGACCCTTCGGGGTTTCCACTGACCTCAGGAAGTGGGCTCCTCTCTCCATGGCAGGTCCCTGCTTCTTCGTACAGGTAAGGACTTCACCTTTCTCTTCTGACGTCTTTGCTTCTTCTTTTCTTCCCGTTGTTTTTGGCTTTTCTTTCTTTGGTGCCATTTTCTCCACACCTTTATTTTTAATTTGTTGTGGTTTGTGTGTCTGTGGTTTTGCTTTTTATTTACTTTTTTCCTTCTTTTCTGGAGAGGGCTGGTATTCTCCTACCGGCCACTACTCCATCACCTGACTCAGCATAGAGAAATAGAAGATAAAGGGAATGGACTGTACATAGATAGGAAATATTTTGAAAAATATATGGAAGCAGTAAAAGAATGGCAGACATGAGAATTTAATGAAATAAAAAGAAGAATAAAAGGTACAGAAGAAAAAGTGAGTAGATTAGAGATGGTCATGACAGAAATAGGGAAAAGAGTAGACAAGGTGGAAGAACGAGAAACAGTCATAGAAATGGAGGTAGACGACTTAAAAAGGAAATTGGAAGAATCCGATAAAAAAGTTAAAGAAACACAGGAGCTGTTAGCTCAGAAGATGGATATAATGGAAAACTATAATAGGAGAAACAATATAAAGATAGTGGGCCTTAAGGAAGATGAAGAAGGCAAAGATATGAAGGAATTTATAAAAGAATGGATCCCCAAGGTCCTAGGAATGCCAGAGTTACAGAAAGAAATGGAAATAGAAAGGGCACACAGAACATTAGCCCCGAAACCACAACCACAACAAAAACCAAGATCCATTCTAGTAAAATTCCTGAGATATACAAGAAGAGAAAATATATTGGAGAAGGCAATGAAAAAAATAAGAGAAGACAAAAAGCCACTGGAGTACAAAGGTCAAAAAAATTTTTTCTACCCAGACATAAGTTTTGAGCTCCTGAAGAAGAGGAAGGAGTTTAACGCAGCAAAATCGATCCTAAGGAAAAAAAGGCTATAAATTTATGTTAAGATATCCAGCGGTGCTTAAAATAGTTATCCCGGGGCAGCAAAGCAGACTGATCTCGGATCTGGAGAAAGCACGAGAATTTGCAGAACGCCTGCAAAACAGAGAGATGAAGAGATGTAACAAGAACAAGAATGACGACAAACTATATATAAAGAAGAATAAAGTATAAGTAACAACTAAGAAGGGGAAGAAAGGCAGTAAGGGGGGAATTAAGAGAGTGAGCTTTGTTATATGTGAAGATAAAAGTATTTTCTGGAGGGGGCTGGGTGGGGGAGAATAACAGTCACTGCGAAATCAGTTGACGCTTGCGAGCAGGTTCGCAATCCAAATGAAGAGGGGAGATGTGGTTGCCCGAAAAGGGACAAAGGGCAACTCAGAGAAGGGGGGGGGGACTTTTGGGGTTAAGGAATTTTAGATGCGGGAATAGTGGAAATATTTTATAAGTATATTCAAAAAAAGAAAACAGAAATGGATAAGGAGGAAAGGTGGTGATGAGGAAGCGGAAAGGAAAGTAAACAAAGTATGAAATGGCCATGTTGAACTATATGACTTTAAATATTAACGAAATACATAACCAATCAAAAGGAAGAGGCTGTTAAATTTACTGAAGAAAGACAAAATTGATATTGCATTCGTGTATGAAATACATCTAACTGAAGTGGAACATAAGAAATTAAGGAGAGATTGGGTAGGGCACATAACAGCAGCATCATATAATTCAAAAGCCAGAGGAGTAGCTATATTAATCAATAAAAATGTACCAATCAAAATAGAGGAGGAAATAATAAATCCAGCAGGGAGGTATGTAATGATAAAGTATCAGATATATTCAGAATTTTGGAATTTGCTCAATGTATACGCACTTATTGAAGAAGATCAAAAATTTATGCAAGATAACTTTTTGAAGATTGCAGATACACAGGGGAATATACTGATAGGAGGGGACTTTAACCTTAATTTGGACTCAAGGATGGATAAAACTGGAAAAAACTAGCAGAAAGAACAAAGTAACCAAATTTATGGTTAAATCGATGCAGGAAATGCAACTTTTGGATATATGGAGGAGACAACACCCAAAGGAGAAGAAATATTCATATTATTCGGGTAGGCATAAAACATACTCAAGGATAGATCTGTTCCTGTTGTCAGCCCACATTCAAGGGAGAGTTAGGAAAACGGAATACAAAGCTAGATTGTTATCGGATCACTCACCCCTGTTATTGGCAATAGAGCTGGAGGACATCACACCGAGAACGTATAGATGGAAATTAAACACCATGCTACTTAAACGACAGGATTTTAGAGAATTCATTGAGCGACAAATTAAAATGTACTTTGAAATAAATACGGAATCAGTGAAAGATAAGTTTATACTATGGGATGCAATGAAAGCGTTCATCAGAGGGCAGATAATAAGTTATTTCACTAAGATGAAGAAGGACTACAATTGGGAAAATAGAACAGTTGGAAAGGGAAATAGCAAGTACAGAAAAAGAATTAGCAATAAAGGAAGATACAACTAAAAGAAGAGAATTGGCAGACAAAAAAAATGAAACACTACAAACATAAGGTGGAGAAGAACATAATTAAGACAAAACAGAAGTATTATGAGCCAGGAGAAAAAACGCACAAAATACTAGCTTGGCAGCTTAAGACAGAACAAACTTAAAGAACGGTATTGGCATCAAGGAAAAAAGACTAACAAATTACATATAACCCAACCAAGATCAACGAAAACTTCAGGGAATTCTATGAGCAACTATATCGAACTGGGAACGAAGGGAAAGGAGACAAAATAGATGAATTTCTAGCTAAAATTGAACTACCAAAATTGCAATCAGAGGAGCAAAATAAATTAATAAAACCATTTGAAATAGATGAAATACAGGATATATTAAAAATACTTCCGAACAATAAAACGCCGGGAGAGGACGGACTCCCAATAGAATTCTATAAAACATTTAAAGAGTTACTAATTCCTCCTCTCCTGGAAGTAATGAACCAAATTGAAGAAACACAAAACATGCCAGATTCATGCAAAACAGCAATAATTACAGTAATACCAAAGTCGGGGAAAGATCCACTAACACCAGCATCATATAGACCAATATCCCTACTTAACACAGATTATAAGATAATAGCTAAACTATTAGCAAACAGATTGGCCAACTGTGTACCAAAAATAGTAAAACTCGATCAAACTGGATTTATTAAAAAAAGACGAACAGCGGACAATATCTCTAAGTTCATTAACTTAATCCATGCAGTACAAGGAAACAAGACGCCAACAGTGGCAGTTGCTTTAGACGCAGAGAAAGCCTTTGACAGAGTAGATTGTAATTATTTATTCAAAGTACAACAGAGGTTCAACCTACCAGAGAAATATATTAATTGGATTAAAGCATTATATAAGGAACCATTGGCGAAGGTCACAGTAAATGGATATATATCAAACCAATTTAAATTAAGCAGATCAACTAGGCAGGGATGTCCACCATCTCCCTCATTGTTCGCGTTAGCTATAGAACCACTGGCAGAACTGATAAGAACAGAAAATAAAATAAGAGGGATAAAAATAAAAGAGAAGGTATATAAAATCAGTCTATTTCCAGATGACATCATAGTATTCTTACCAGAACCAAAAATATCAATAAAAGAATTACATAAGAAATTGAAGGAATATGGAGAAGTATCGGGGTACAAGATCAACACAAATAAAAGTGAAGTAATGCCAATGAATAATATGGATTTCACAAAGTTTAAGAAAGAATCACCATTTAGATGGCAAACACAAGCAATTCAATACCTAGGTATACAACTAGATAATAATCTCAGCCATCTCTTCAAACTAAATTATCAGCCATTAATGAAGAAATTACAAGACGACTTAGAGCATTGGAAAGACTTACCACTAACACTGATAGGAAGGGTAAACTGTATTAAAATGAATATCTTCCCAAGGATACAATACCTATTTCAATCATTACCAATTCACCTAACAGAGAAATTCTTCAAGAAGCTAAAGAAAATAATAAAGAAATTCTTATAGAAAGGGGGGAAACCGAGGATAGCACTAGATAAATTAACAGAATGGTACAAACAAGGGGGCTAACAGCTACCAAATTTTAAGAATTATTATAGAGCAGCACAATTAAGATACCTATCAGATTTTTATCAAACAAGGGAAAAACCAGATTGGTCCAGACTAGAGCTAGATAAAATAGGGGAGAAGGTACCTGAACATATACTATATAAATGGGATGAAAAGTTGGTGCAACATAGGAATTCACCAGTACTGCACCAACATTTGGAAGAAGATTCACGTAGAAAGGAATAAGATAAATTATCAACTACCAAAATTAATATTGACGCAAAATCAACTAATCCCTTTCACAATAGATAACCTTTCCTTCAGAGAATGGGAGAGAAAAGGGATCAAAAAAATAGAAAATTGTTTTTCAGGAAATAAATTATTACCTTTTGAACAAATGAAGGACAAATATGATACAACTCACGGTACAATGTTTGCATACCACCAACTGAAAACCTACTTGAAGGACAAATTAGGAAGCAGGCTGAGGTTACCAGAAGGAAGCAATTTTGAATATGTGATTACAGACACAATGATAATTAAAAGATTTATAACAAACATGTACATCAAACTGCAAGAAAAGGAGAACGAGGAAACAAGCTGTAAATCTAAAAAATGGGACAAGATCTAAACATAAAGATAAAGAATGAAACATGGGAAATGCTATGCTCGGGAACTATGAGAAATACAATAAACACGAGGTTACGCATGATAGAATATAATTGGTTACACAGGCTATACATCACGCCCCAAAAGTTAAATAAATTGGACCCAACAGTATCAGACAGATGTTTTTGCTGTAAGAAGGAAACAGGAACAATAATGCATGCAATTTGGGCACGTGAGAAAGTGGAAAAATTTTGGGAAGACCTAAACCAAGTATTAAATAAAATCACAAAAAGCAACATACCAAAAAATCCAGAGATCTTTCTTCTAAGTAATATAAGAAGGACTTGGACTCTATTTGGATGGAGCACAAAAAAGATTTATTATGATAGCCTTAGCTGTAGCAAAAAAAGTGTATTATGTCAACCTGGAAATTAGAAGATAGCAATGGTACATAGAAATGAATAAATGTATTCCGTTAGAAAAAAATAACATATAATTTAAGAAATAACATCACAGTATTCGAACAAATTTGGGAACCGTACATGGAACACAATAGAGAAGTCCTACCGCAGACCTCCACCGCCTAAAATGACAGAAGGAAAAGACGACGAAATGAACTGACCCAGTATATAAAAGTAGAAGACACAAATTTCTTGTTTATTTTCATTGTGTGATGACATTGTTTAACAGATTTAATGTATCATATAGGTTGAAGGTTAAGTGAGTGGGGAGGGGGGGGTGAGGGAGGGAGGGAAGGGGGGGGGGAAGTGGAAAAAATGATGTATATTCAAGAGGGAAATGTCTGTGTGTATTTTGGTCAGTATGGTTCATAGTGTGAAAAATAAACATTTTAAAAAAAGAAACAATGAGCTGCCAGTCCTTCCCCTCCTCCAACTAAGTTTCACTAATGGTCACAATGTCATAATTCCATGTGCCAAACCACATTCTAACCTCATCTGCCTTTCCTACAATACTCCTTGCATTGAAATAGATGCACCTGAGAACATTTCCACCACATACCACCCACTGACTTGGTGTATGCAATTTTCACATAATCATTTCCATCCTCCACTCCTCTGGCACTCTGGTTCCCATCCCCCTGCAAATGTAGTTTAAACCCACCAGAGCAGCACTAGCAAACCTTCCCACAAGGATATTAGTCCCCCTCCAGTTCAGATACAATCGTCCCATTGGAACAGATGTCACCTTCCCTGGAAGAGTACCCAATGATCCAGAAACCTGAAGCCCTCCCTCCTGTATCATGTCTAGCCACATGTAACCAGTATTTTCAGCCTATTTCTAACCTCACTAGCATGTGGCACAGGTAGAAATCCTTAGATTACACCATGGAGGTCCTGTCCTTCCACCTAGCGCCAAACTCCCTGAACATTTCTTGCAGGACCTCTTTACCCTTCCTACCCACGTCATTGGTCCCTACATGGACCATGACATCTAGCTGCTCACCCTCCCATGAACTTGATCTGAGATATCTCGGACCCTGGCATCAGGGAGGCAAATACAATCTGGGATACTCAAATCTTTTCCACATAACCTCTTATCTGTACCCTATCACTATAGCTCACCTCTTCTCCTCTCTTCCCTTCTTTGCCACAGGACCAGATTCCATGCCAGAAACCTGATCGTCATGGCTTGTCCCTGGTAGGGCGTCCTCCCAACTGTATCCAAAATGATATACTTGTTATTGAGGGGAATGGCCACAAGGGTGCCCTGCTCTGTCTTCCTGTCCCTTTCCCTCTTCTGATTGTCACACATCTACCCTCCTCCTGCCTCCTAGGTGTGATAGTGTTCTTGTAACTCTAGTCTATCACTCCCTCTGTCTCCCAAATAATCTGGAGTTCATCCAACTCCAGCTCCAATTCCTTAACTCTGCTCATCATAAGTTGCAGCTGGATGCACTTCCCGCAGATGAAATCGTCAGGGATACTGAAGTTCCCTGATGACCCACATTCTGAAAGAAGAGCATTCCCCTGCCTTGGCTGCCATTCCCACTGCCTATGACTAGAGGAAAAATATACATAATATCTAAAACCTGCTCTTACCTGTCCCTACCTGCTGAATCCTTTTTGTTCCTCAAATAGGATGGCCCTCTACTTCAACTCCTGCACCACCACCTCAGCTCCTATTTACCAAAGCCCCTTGAGCCAAAGCCTTTCCACTCTGACTCAGCCTACTCCAACGAGGACCACTCCACTACACAGTCCCTCACTTTTATAGCGATGTTTGGGTCACCTGACCTCAATTGCCCAATCAACTGCTCCTCTGTCTTCAACTACTTGATTTCCTGTTTCACAACTGATACTACAAAAATGACAGTGGTTACTTCAGAGCACTCCTAACCCTGACATCCACAGTTAAATTCAGGTAATTAAATAACTAACAAAAAAGAAAAATAATGTTGGAATGGCCACCACATTAGCACCCAATTGCAGCAGAAGCACACTGGATCTAATTCAACAGTGTTCATATTTATCTAGTTCTGGCCTTTACGTAACTCCTGATCTACAAGATTATAGCTGATCTTAAAAGACATAAAATTACCTATTAAGTCACCATATTAGAGTATGTACAAAAGAACAAAAAAAATACAGACTAGCTAGGAAGACATTTTTTATAGCAGTCTATAGTTTTGAAAAGTTTTTGAAACATCCTGCACAAACATCAGTCGAGTTCATCATTTGCTGCTTTTTCCCCCCCAAATAACACCTACCAAAGCATTTAACAAAAAAGATTCCTTGCAAGGAGTTCATGGAGCTATGAAAAGACAAAAAAGATTGGAATATTGGATGAAGGATTGAAATTTATACATGCCAATATTGTTCGGTATAGTAATTTGAAGGGCACTTTGTGACTAACAATGCTATCCTAAAAAAAATTGGTGTTGAATGGTTGGGGATAGTGGTTACCGGTTACAACGCCAGCAATCAGGACCAGGGTTCGAATCCCGCGTTATAAGAAGTTTGTACGTTTTCCCCATGTCTGCATGGGTTTTCCCTGAGAGATCAGATTTCCTCCCACCATTCAAACGTACTGGGGGTGTAGGTTAAATGGGTGGGCACGGACTCGTGAGCTGAAATGGCCTGTTACCATGCTAAATGTCTAAATTTGAATGTTTGGGTTTGAAAGTAAAAGCATTGTTAAACACCTATGGGTAAAGTCATTCACTACTTTTCTAATACAAATCTATTCCAGCAAATGTCAACCACACAGAATTTGTATTTTAAAATTTCTATACCTGGCTTTCAAAATGCAAACTATTAACTGATCCTACTTGTTTATCTATTCATGACAATGGCAAAAAGGGCTAGAAGTGTAAATGCACACAAGAAATAGGGAGAGCATGGAAATTAAAAAAGATTGTCCAAAAAATACTTCAGATAAAACCAAGACTAAACCATAATTAGTTACTTTCAATTTTGATACATGTAAATTGATGGTTTATGTAACTAAAGGAATTTATTAAAAAATAATATCTGCTTGACTGCAGCAAGCAAAAATTTTGGTTTATCTGTACATTGTACTTTTGTACAGTAAAAATCTGAAAATTCGAATGCCAGAAATCCGGATCACCAGAGAACCCTTACTTCTCGAAAATTCTGCATTGCGCAAGCGCCACAGAATGTATTGCCGAAAATCACAACTGATCTGATCACAGAGCAGTCTGGATTTTAGGATGTTTACTGTTTTAACAATGAATTCACATTGAGAAAAATATTTAGATGATTTGTTATAGTAAAAAATGGCGGCATTGCCGGAGCTGCTGCAGACTGCAGAAAGGAAACAGCGCTCCACATTTGTTCACCAAGTCCAACTACCGACGGTTCCATACAGACTTTAAAAGGAGCAGATGGTGGCTGATTTTCAAATCCTGTGACTGTGGGGTCTGGGCCCCAAGATGCAGCACCTATGTTCGACAATACCCTCAAGGGGCTGCAGAGTCTGGTGAAGAGGAGGACTGGGGCACCAGAAAACAGGAAGATCACACTTCATTTGAGAAGAAGCAGAGGAGACAAACTGTAGAGTCTGTGTGGCTGCAGGGGCGCTGGAGGCGAATCGACGGACACTTGGTGACTTGGGGGACTCTCTTTTGCTTTTCATTCTCTGACAAAAAAGCTCCCAGCAATTACTGCTGATGGCGAATCTATCTACCTTAAGGCAAACTAAAATAATTTTCATGTAATATTACATCTGTATTATTACATAACAAAAATGATCTTGAATCTTACTAAAAAACTATCTTTCTTTTGTGGTAAATGTTATTACTGTGGCATGATTTTGCTTAAAATATTCATTGTTACAAAATTTTCAGACTCAAAATGAACACAGCTTAATTCAACAGATGAGCAAGAATGGCTGAAAGGCAGAGGCAATGTTGTATAAAAGGGAGTGTCTCAGGCTTACACTACCACTGCGCTATTTCTTCGCGTTGGAATTCTGGCCACACACAAAAAAAATTCAGCTGGTCTATATTATTCTCCTGCGAGTTTCCAAGATTACTTTGTCCTTTTTAAATTAAAAAAGGATTCATGGAGAACACAACATTGTTTGTCAAAACTAGGAAATAAATAATTCAAAGAAACTGAGTTCATAAAAAATTATTTCCTGTGATTTGTAGGTTAAGTTTATTTTTGCAATAGGAAATGAATCATTAAGTTCCACCTTCTGTAGATTTTGATCTTAACACTGAGATGGTCATGATCTTTAGCAGATATTACAATTAAACTAAGCATAGGTTGCAATTAAACTCAGCAACAACTATTAATTTTACAAATTTTACAAGATTTAAAAAAAACACGATTTATAAAAGATTTAAAAATAAAATGTCCCTCATTTGCTGCCTCCACCCAAAATGTTAATGCCTTACAGTTTGCTCATTTACCAGATCCATTTGACTCAAAACAGATGTTTTGTATTTCTTTCACTCACTGGTTAGCCTCATCTACTATATGAAAGGCTCTGGGGGAAAAAAAAGGTTATTTCAATGAATACCATCCACTCGCTAGCAAAAGCTCTTCTCTGAGAAAATGTAACACAGCAATGCTTCAGTGTCTGTGAAGCAACTGAGCTACTTACTGATCAGGGCTGGGTGGGGGAGGAACAAGAGAGGCTGGAGTGGTGCAAATGCAAGTGGACAGGCAGATTTTTGGGCCTTGGCTGAGGAACTAGTTTTAGTTATGAAAAGGCCATCAGAAAAAGTTGGCTTTGTCTCAAGTAGTTGTGAACAATATTTTTCTAAGAGCCAAATTTACAATGCAAATCAAACTCAAAAGCAGCACACTTTTGACATAACCATATGCAACCAGATTTCGATATTTATAGTCATGATTAAGTTACCAACTCCATTATTTTTGCAGTTCCCTCACATCTCCTGGTTATTTCATTCACTGTAAAATCACCAGACCTCTGCTCTTCCACTTTGCCAGAATGGTGTCTTTCAGTACCTCATGCACTGTTATAAAGACATTATGAAGACAGTACACCAGAAATATAAAACAATGGACCAATACCCACCAGTACTGTACTCCTACTGTTATATTGTGCCAGACAATCAGAATAAAACCAGTGCTAAACAACAAAACACCTGGAAGCCCA